>NC_086245.2:252500-863750 GCF_036321145.2 Pelmatolapia mariae
TCTGTAGTGGAATACATTTTAAAAGTAACCTTCCCAACACTGACTATCAGTGTCCTAAAATAGGGTTTAGAAATGATTCATACAGTTGGAATTTGGACAAATTGCCCATGCGTGATAAAAATCACATTAACATTCTGAAAAAAACTAAACTTTTACCAAGTATGTTGAAATTAAAATCAATCTCATGTGAGTGCAATAAGTACTGAGGTGTAGTCTGTGTGTTCAACCTGAGCAAAAAAAAGATTAGAAAAAGGCTAGAATGGCACGCTCCCAAGTTTAAAAAAAAAAAAAAAAAAGAGATCAAAATCTTCATAGCAGACTGTTAGGCTGTATCTCATTAGGTAAATTGCTTTCGGATATGAAAATGTCCAGTCATCCATCTGGACTTGGAGCACTTTGTGGCTGAGCAGGTTGATCTCTCTATTGGGTGTAATTTTTCATTATCTTCCGTGCAATTGCAGGGAATACCCAAGCCATCTGGAAATTAAAAAAACACTATGAAAGACACAGAATGCAAGAACCAGACTGGCTTTCTTTGATAATACCATATCAGAGTGTTTGTAAGCGCCACAGTTAACTGACTTCAGCAGGTTCATGTGCTCACCAAGCCTCCAGCTGAGACTTCCTAATGAGGTGTCCAAATCATCCTGTGTGAAGAATGGGCGAGTCTACTCTGAGCCCTTGGTAGAGCTCTTAGCAAACATGCATACTAAAATGGTCCGACGCCAATAAGTTGCATTTATGATCTGTCTGAACTGCATGTAGAGTGCATGCAGCATTGCAAACCCCTTCTCTGTCAAATTTGAAACGTCTCTAAGCAAATGAAGGTAACAACCTGTCGAGAGCAAACCACTGTTACTTTACGTATTTAGGATTCCAAGATTTCTTGAAGTTCTAAACATGTTTGGATATCCGTGATTTCTCCCACACCCCTACAACAACAAAACACCCAAATGTTCCCAAATATAGGAATCACACACAAGCTCATTCATGGCCCGGTTGTTCCATTTTCCTCCTACTTTCTCTCATAACTGCTTGTTTGGGGGTGGGGATGTGTTGTTGGTGCTGGTTGCATGCTTCATTAACTCGCTGTGTAAAGTGCCAGACTGCTCTGTTAGCATCTAAATTTAGTTCATGGAAAAGAAGCATATTTTAAACTAAGCCTCAGTGAACTCTTTCAGCTGCCTGCCTTCACCCTCCTCCTCTCGCTTTTTTGTCTCAGTGGGGAATCAATGAGCGATTAGAGGGAGGCGAAGTTTCATATCTTGTTTGGTCTCAGCGGAGCGGGCGCATCATCACTGCCATCATCGTTATTATGAACAGCAGTGGTGTAGCATGAGGCTGCTGGGGTTTAATTGGCTGCTCCGCTACACGAGGTTAGCCTCATTTGCAGGCCTTGTTATCTGGTTGAGTCTGTGTGAGAATGTTTGCGTGTGTGTGTGTGTGTTATGTCATCGAGGTGAAGCTGTAACAAGGTTTGCTGTTAAAGACAGAACAAACTTTAGCCATCTGGCTGCTTTGGCATCATGGTGAATTACAAGCTAACACATGACTGACTCACAGGATGATTCAAGACCTTTACAGAGAGATTCTGTTTTTAATTAGTGACTCTTAAAGAAATAAAACACAACCAGAATGCAGCTGATCAGCATGTTCGACTGTGTTTGTTTGAGCTGGATTAGCATGCAAGGCAGGCATGTTACTGAGGCATGCATGATTTCAAAGCTCTAATTAACAGCAGGACCAAGTGCAAAAATGTATTTCTAAGACTCACACCGGGCTAAACCGTGCTCACATGCATGTTGCTAAATAAAGTGCTTAATTCAATCGTCCCCTGTTATTCGATAAAAAGAATCCCAGCAGGTAGCACTTTATTGATAAATTGGATTATCTATCACAGGGCTCAAATACTCAGTTGTGTGTATGGTACTTCATGAAATATGCAAGTGATGAGATACTTGCAGGTTGGGAGCAGTCAAAGGGGATGAAACAACAAATCTTTCACGCCCAATTCACTCACAGCAAGAAACAATGCAAGCATGGTTAGATTATGGGAAATGATTAAACACATTTTAATAACTTCTGAATGTTTTTCTGTGTTGAGAACAGGTCGCTCGATCTGAAAGTCACGAGCTGGGAAGAGTGAAGCCAAAGATTGAAGACTGTTTTACGCAGCATTCACAATAGTATGGACACCGTACCCGTCTGTTGTGGTGAAGGGTTAGGGTTATGACGACGTTTGCCTCACCCTCTCCTCTTCCTTCAATTTGTGTCCTCATAAAATCATCATAGGCGGAAGAACAAGTAGTTCCAACCATTCATTTAGACAATCCCAGTAATCGAGTTTCCTTCCACTGTGTTCCTGTTAATCATAAACTACAAATTTACTCCAAATAACTAAAATATCGGTATCTTAATTTTAGAATTGATTCTAGAACATAAATATCTCATATTGTAAGAATCTATATTTCAGTAGCTGAGAGTGAAGCAAGGCTGTTGATTTACTGGTTGGATCCGACCCTTACCCTATGGCCATGAGCTGTGGTTAGTTAGCAGATGTTCACACACACACACACACACCGCATACACAATTGTAACTTTCGCCTTGTCTCCCTCATGTACAATAGTACCAAATGCAATTTTTCCAACTATAATAAAGCATTTTATTCTATTTTGTATAGTATGTTATCCTGTTCTATTGTGTTTTTCTTTATTTTTACTGCTCTTAACTTTCTGCTGTGACCAAAACATTTCCCATGTGTGGGACTAGTAAAGGTTTAACTCATCTCTTATCTTACTGAAAGAATAGGATAGTAGAGGCAGTAGAAACAAGCTTCCTTTATTTCTGGCTTAGTTTAAGAGAAAGGGTGAAAGCCTTCGTCATTAAACTCCTCTAAAAAAGTCAGTTTAAGTGGTTCAGGTAACTGATTTAAATCTGTCCAGGACGCGTCCTAGGTGAGGTGTTTTTGAGGCCCCTACATGTACGTTGCATGTAGGTTGAAGCTGTAGCTATAAGACATTGTTATATAGTTGAACCCATTCTTGAACCCAGCATGTCTGTTAGTGCTGTTTTATTAAAAACTAGTGTGGCTCATTGGCACCTCCAGCTCTGACTCCTGTGCCCTGATGTTCTGGGTTATGGCAACAGTGAGGCCGACTCCTGACTTCTCAGTGAGAGAAAAAGATGAGTAAAAAAAAACCACACATAAATTAATAATGAAAATAGTAATAATAGTAATAATTAATATTACAAACAAGTAAAGATGAAAAACATCCAAGGGTCCCAGTGACACTTGAATCAGAGTCTCTTGGCAGCTTAGGTCATCGTGACCCTTCCAGCCTCCTGGTGCAGATTTTGTACATGAACATTATTTCCCAACAGAAATGAAAAAGGCATCGGACAAAACAACACATTATGTTCCAGGATAGGAACACCCTGGTGTTATCAAATACAAATCCCACGGTAATTTATCCAATAGTTAATATGAGATTTCAGTCTGGACTAACAAGCTGATCAACAGTGCCATTCATAATCGCTGTATTAATCTGGTTTGTAAAGCCCAGCTGCTGGTGGGACCATTATTTTTCCTCCATATTATATTAAAATCATATTCCTTGTTGTGTTGCCTCAGAAATAACTGTGTCTTGCAGACTCGTGCAACAAGAACATTACTTCTAGAGCTTGGTAGGAACATTTGGGGATTTAGGTAAGACTGTGGGTGTCTGGCTGTATGGATGACTGGGTGACTGGCTGGGCGACTAGCTGTGTGCTCTTGTTGTGCTTCCGCTCAGAGCCGATTATGGTAATAAGACCATCATGGGATTTGGAATATGGAGAGAGGATACAGTTGCAGTGAGCTGAGCCGCATTGCTGCTGGTTTCAGAGGGGATTTATGCGTCTGTACGCTTTCAGGGTGAAGGCACGAGCTGTGTGTGTGTGTGTGTGTAGATTTCCTCTCCGCTTTCACTCCATCTTACTACACTCTCCTCTTGTTGTGATCTTCAAAATGCCACCCGTCTTTAAGTGTTTCTGCTTTCCTTCATGATTTTGCCATTTTCTTTCATTCACTCTCCACTTAAGATGAGTCATCACGCTTTCCATCTCCTCTCATCATGTTGCCTCATTAGCCTTCATCTTGCACCTCCTGCCTCCTAAAACACTCTTTCACCTCCCCCCATCCCCCCACTGCATTTTCTCTTTCTCTTCATCATCCCTTTGGCTATATTACTCCCTTCAGCTTGCATCTGTCCACTGCAGGATTTCTGATGTGGATTTCAGTGAGCAGAGCTGGTAGTGAGGGAGAAGGAAGGAGGGGAGGAATGCCAGAGCAGAGGAAGAGGAAGGGAGGCAGAGTGAAGAGCAGAGGATTCATCGGAGAAACCCAGTGCCAGATAAGACATTGAGGGGGAAGTTTGGAGGGCTTTGCCCATCATTGCCAGATGTCAAACATGTTTCAGATGCTCATTACCCATGAATGAGTAGGTTTTTTTTCTCTCTTTATCTTTCTCTCACTGTCTCTTTTACACACACACACACACACACACACACACACACACACACACACACACACACACACACACACACACACACACACTGAACAAACATCTGTGTTACCACAGCTCTGGTAGATTTCCTAACACCCATTTTGCCTGAATCTAGTGGTAGAAACAGTACAGGATGTTCTGTTCAAGCAATGCAGCATGAAAAGAGTGCATTTCCAAAAGTTAGCATCTCCTCATCTTTACATGAAGACTGCAAAGAGATTACAGAGCAGCACAGTGTCTGCACACACTGCGAAATTAAGAAAAAAAAAATAGCCGCTTCAGGGACTACACATAGTGTTAATGGGCGACTCATATTTTGACACTTACGGCCCAAGAAATAGCCGGGCTGGCATGCTAATAGTTGTATTAATTGAAGTAGAAGTCTTACCAGACAGTGGTGCTTTGAGCTAACTGCAAAATGACCATAAATCCTAAACATTACAGTGTGAGGATGCTGTTATTTAGCAGGTATAATGCCCGCAGTGTTTACCATCATTGGGTTTTAATTGGCAATAAGCTGAATGTCATTGAATATCATTTTTGGAAATGCAGCACTTTGCATGTTTAGATTCTTATCAGTCACACAGGGTCATCAAGTAGGCATAAAATCCATTTTAGTTTCCTTCTGCAGGAGGACAGAAAGCCCAAACACAGAGAGTAAATGCATCCAGTGACAAGAAGAGGGAGTCTGTTAATGTGCTAGCTCTCCCAGAATTATTCCCTGATCTTAACGTCAGGGAGTTATTCTAAGACAGCAGGTCTTACTTTTTCTGACAGATCCCATTTATATGTTGAGTCAGCTACTCGTGTTACTGAAAAGCCAAGACTTTGCAAAAGTTGTTAGAATTCATTGTTTGCATGAATATGAATGCATAAAACAAATTCAACTTAAGACAAAGCCATATTGGTGGTTTCTAGTCTTTATACTAAACCATTCTAAAAAAAATTTATTTGGTCAACACAAGAATTTTTTTTTACTTTTTCTCCAACTTTTTAAAACTACTCCAAATAGTAACAGAAAATGGGAACAATGACGGGTCCTATCAGGCAGATTTATGTTCTCTGCATTCACCTTTACCTCTCCATACTTGGCCAGTTCCTAGTTCCTGTCTGTCATCCAACCATTTTCTTCTGCTTGCTGAGCACTGATGGTAGCAGGCTAAGCAGGGTATTCCTGGCATATTTTCCAGTTCCTCCTGGGGCATCCTGAGACACTGCCAGGACAAATGAGATGCATAATCCCTCCAGTGAGTTCTTGGTCTACCCCAGGGAGTGTTGGATTTACATAAGGGAGCTCCGGTTCTACCTTGTGGGACTTGAAAAACTAAAATGCATGGAGAAAGGGGATTTCTGAAACTTGTGTTTCCTCGTCCAGATTTTCAGTTTTGTCCACTTTGAGAATTAGCCAGCTGTGTGAAGACATAGACATAGAATGACTGCTGGCATACATCCAGTCATCCACACAGCCATGGAAAGAGGTCAACATTTTGAAAAGATGCATTTTCTTCCTACTTTCTTGATTCTTTTTATTCATTCTTCTTCCAATCATGGCCATTTTTTCTTTTTTTTCATCAAGACTCAAAAGACAAATTATTCCAATCTTCTTCTTTGCTTCTATTTTCTCTTCATCCCCTGCTTGATTTCACACAAATCCAGAATAATCCCTTACATGTAGGTCTATTATGATGTCTCGCCACTTCCTCTACATCTTTGCTGCATTCAGCGGAAATGGAAATGTGGGTAATGGGAGTTCAACTCATATGTGATATGGAAATAACAGGAGAGCTATGTGGAGGTCAATGTGAGCTCAACTGGCAGACAGGACCCATTGTTCAGGGATTTCAAAAGGAAATACCTCACAAGTGAAGATTTAATTTCCTGTATTGTTGCTTTGTAATTTTTTTAATTTATTTTTTGTTCTTATGAGTTTTATCAGCTCTGAATTCTCCATAAACAAACAGTGTAATTTTTAATTTTGCAGTTTGCACACAGTATATGTATGCATACTGTATAAATCAAATCAAATCAAATCACTTTTATTGTCACGTCACATGTGCAGGTACACTGGTACAGTACATGCGAGTGAAATTCTTGTGTGCGAGCTTCACAAGCAACAGAGTTGTGCAAAAATACAATAACGTAAAACAAGCAGAATATAAGAATGGCTAAATCTGAAAGTAATAAATATATGTACAATATATAAGAGTATATGCATTACTGGATGTGTATACTAAATATGTTTTTCTACGTGTGTGTGTGTGTGTGTGTGTGTGTGTGTGTGTGTATATACATATTTTACAAATGAAATAGAGTAAACAATAAAATAAGATATATAAAATATACAGAGGTCGGTAGTTGGACATGTGCAAAACAGTGGCATTAATGTACAGTATGGATTGCATAATGTTGAAGTTCCAGTAGTGAAGGTGAGGTGTCTATGACGTGTTCAGCAGTCTGATGGCCTGATGGAAAAAGCTGTCTCTCAGTCTGCTGGTACGGGACCGGATGCTGCAGAACCTCCTTCCTGATGGAAGTAGTCTGAACAGTTTATGGCTGGGGTGACTGGAGTCCTTGATGATCCTCCCCGCTTTCCTCAGGCACCGCTTCCTGTAGATGTCTTGGAGGGAGGGAAGCTCACCTCCAATTATCCGTTCAGCACACCGCACTACTCTCTGGAGAGCTTTGCGGTTGTAAGCGGTGCTGTTGCCGTACCAGGTGGTGATGCATCCAGTGAGGATGCTCTCAATGGCACAGCGATAGAAGGTCCTGAGGATGCGAGGGCTCATGCCGAATCTTTTCAGTCTCCTGAGAAAGAAGAGGCGCTGCCGCGCCTTCTTCACTGTTTTGTTTGTGTGTACTGACCACGTAAGATCCTCAGCCAGATGTACACCAAGGAAGCGGAAGCTGCTCACTCTCTCCACAGCGGCGCCGTTGATGGTGATGGGGGTGTGTACTTCTCTGCACCTCGGGAAGTCCACTATCAACTCCTTTGTCTTTGCGACTTTGAGGGTGAGATGGTTGTCTTGACACCAGTGGGTCAGGGCGCTGCTCTCCTCCCTGTAGGCCGTCTCATCACCGTTGGTGATAAGACCCACCACTGTAGTGTCGTCCGCAAACTTCACAATGATGTTGGAGTTTCTAGTGGCCGTGCAGTCATAGGTGTAGAGTGAGTACAGGATGTGAGTTAGCTAATGTTGGTATTATCACTGTGTTCAGCAACCAAAGTAGCAAAGTTGAAAATCTATGTGCAAAGTAGCTTGTGTGCAAATTAATTTAATTTAGTTCTGGTCCAAACCACTGAGTAAACACAGATTTCCATCTAAAGCTACAACTTCATGCATCATTGATGTAACGTATTATTTAGAGAAGTGCTGGTAGGCAGCTTTTACTGCCTTTGGAGACAGCCAATTTCCCCTATTTTGAGTTTTTGTCATGGTCCCTGGGTTTTGTGTTGCTTTTTTAAGTTTTGGATTCCAGTTTTGATTTCATTATTATTCAACTCCATAGACTGTATAAAAGATGGATGTAGCTTCTGGGTCTGAAAAGTGAAGTCAACGCAGAGACTCAGTGAACCTGCATTCTTTTTAGTGGCATTACCTGTGGGTGCAGAAAGATTTCCCATCCAGTAGAAATCTATGTGTAAATCACCGTCTGCCCTGACCTCTGTAACACTTTCCTGATGAGCTCTGGACTCAGTCACTCATTTCAGATGATACCGAATAAAACTAAAAGTGCATTTTGTAAATGTCGGTGATTCTAAGTGTGAAAAAAGAGGATTATCTAGGGCAACGGTCCCCAACCTTTTTTTGCGCCACGGACCGGTTTATGTCCGACAATATTTGTAAATGCTGTTAAGTAGTAGAGTTCATGATGTGGATGATTGATTTATAATGGGTTACATAATTTCATGAATATATATTTAGTGTTAAAAATGTCTTTATTTGAAATGTAATGTGTAAGAGCTGATGTTTCGTGAGAACATCCTTAGCGAGAGCACACAAGCAGATGTCTCTCGTGAAGCGCATTAAACTAAAGGTTATTGAAAGAAAAGCAAGAGAAGAACTTAAAGACACACGGGAAAAGATCCAGGGAAACCGAGTTAACCATAAAAACGATAAAAAAATAACGATAAAAGCCAATAAAAACCCTGAAAACCATGAATTTCACACCCGAGCCTTAACTCTCGCGACCCAGTACCAAACGACTATCGGTCCGTGGCCCAGGGGTTGGGGTCTGCTGATCTAGAGCAGTCATTCTCAAACTGTGGCTCCCTCTAGTGGTACGCAGGGAAGTCTCCCCCCAAAAAATTTAAGAATCTGGCTGAGGAATTTCTGAAAAATTCAAACGTACAGCTCTGCTATCACTTCTGACATAAATGAAGACAGAAAACTAAACAGCAGTGACGTTTGTAGGGTTACTGAAGTTGGACTAGCTGGTATATAATGACGTGTTACGTGGTGGCTAGCTACACAGCTATGTTAGCATAATAGAAACACAGGGAAGCTGGAGGATGAATACTAACTTTTTCCACTCGATAAAAGTTAACGTGAGGGTTCCCGATGGTTAGGGAGAAATGTAATTGCATGGCAGGATGCTGTAAACGGACCAAACTTCAGTGAGGAGAACAACTGCAATATAAGGTAGTCATTAATATACTGCTGCATGGGCTGGGCTGTAGTTACATCATAAGGGTTTAAAAACTGAGCTTTAAAATGAATAGTGGCAATAAAAACCGAGAGAGGCCGACAGTGATCACTGACCGTTTTTAGGTACTTGTTCAGATTAAACAGAACAAGATACAAAGCATTAAAACATGTTAAAAACACAACAGCCTTAATAAATGCAGAGTAGTTTGGACCCAGAAGCAGGGTTCATACGTCATCACTTAATGTAGTACACTTGTTGTTATTAGCACATCCTGTTTATGACAGTTAAAATAAATAACATTCATATAAGAAATAAAATTGTCTTGTGTAAACTGCACATGGTGTTAAACAGGCCTATACTACTGTACTTTAATAAGGGTGGTAACTTCAAGAGCCATATATTTTATGAGGTGGTACTCATTATGAAAAGTTTGAGAACCACTGGTCTAGAGTGCATTCATTGGCTAATGAGTTGTGACAATGAGTGTACAGTGTCACAGGCAGACGATGTTCAAAACGCATATCTCAAAGTTTCATTTATGGACTTAGCTACCGTGATGTCACCCATTGGTTTGCAATGTCCATATTTTATAGTGTCTATGTTCTAGTCAAGTTAAGCTTCACTTCCTGCCATATTTCTAAATGATGATTTTTGCTTTTATGTCACTGCCTCTCCAGTAACACTGCGATTTAGTTTATGTTTCAGTGTCTGGTCCGTTTTTAATTATCTTATTAGTCTCAAGATTGTTTTTCCTTTTTTCTCTCACTATCTCTGTCAGTTTCTTTAGTCTTCCTGTGTCATGTGTTATTTCTCTCTTTTACTTACTTTGAATTTTAGTTTCTTCCTCTGTCTCATTCCAGTTTTACTTCTTACGTTTAAGCTTCTTGGTGATTTTCTGCTCCTCCTTGACTGTTTTCAGCTGCCTTCGGTCCTCACCTGTATCATGTTTCTCCGTTAGTTTTCTGTGTTCATATACTCTTGTCTCTCCCACTTCCTACTGTTGCATCCATGAATGTTGTCTGTATGCTTGACTTTTCTTCACCCTGCTGGCTCTGGAGTTTTACTTGTGTTCTCTTTTATAGATTTTAGGATACTTGCACTTTTGCTTCAACTTTGCAAATCAATTATACAATCATCCGCCATCTCGTGCACCATACTAAGCTAAACTAACTTCTTGCTGAGTGCAGCAAAATAAGCATTTTCCTTAAACATATTCCCGTAATGCCAAACTTCACAGACTATGTATATTTTTGGGGGTTTCTTTTCAGTTTGTCCTACAGACTCAAATCTGGAGCACCACCGATATGCAATGTCATTAAAAAGTGATGTTGGCGTTGAGTGTAACATACCTGCACCTGTCAGATTTGATTAAATGTCCACCGTAAAGCAGTGTCAGTGCTTTGTTTTTTTTTGTGTTTTTTTTTTTACAGTTATCGTTTGCTGTTTCATCTTTTATGGCTGTTTATTTTCTGCCTTCTTTTCATCTGCTTCATTTCATCCTTTCTTATCTTTCTCCATATGAGAGTTTGTTATTACCGAAATTAAACTGTCTTCATATCTCAGCACTTTTGTCACACATTATTTTAGAGAGACATTATAATTTGATTGTGATGAGAGTGTTTTGATTGTGCTGCAGAGTCCTCCTCAGTACATCTCCATGCATCCGTCTCTCCCGCTTTCCTTCTGACATGCAGTCTACACAATTTACTTTCTGTCTTCTTTATGCTGCAACCATCATAATTTCCCAGGCTCCTCTCTGCATAATTTCTCTCTCCCATTCGCTTGCTAATACGCAGCCCCAGCCTGCACATAATTGTACTCATTTAAGCTTTTCAGAAGCTAAGCTTTCTTCCATCCTTCCATCGCTGGAGTGCCTCTGTCTCTTAGAGATTTCATATTTCTGTGCGCTGAAATAATCTACATGTCGACAATGGGGAACATTTTAGCATGTAAATGATACCCCCCTCTCTGTCTCATAAGCTCCTGCTTACCCTCCTTATTTGCATTACTAACTGCAGCTGAATAAACGTGCGATGAGAGTGTCAGTGGGTTTGTCATTTCAAAGCCATTAGCCAGCCACTAACACGGTGATTGAAAAGGAGATGAAGGTGCTTCTGTCCCCCTCGTGGCCTCTGTTGATCTGTTGGTCTGTTTCTCCCTCCATCCTGCTGCTCTTCACATTCAAAATGTGGTCACTTCAGGTTACATCAGATATGCTTTTAACAATATTTCTTTTCAACAGCAGTTTTTTTTACTAGCAGCATTGTAGAGTGTGTGTGTGTGTGTGTGTGTGTGTGTGTGTGTGTGTGTGTGTTATTTTATCTACACGTATCTCAAAACTTCAAGATTATCTACATAGCATTTTTTGAGATAACCCAGTGTGAATTAAACTACAAAGGGGAAGGAAAAGCTATTTCTTCTGGTTATTTTTGAATTGGGACTGTTTTTTCATTCAAAACTATGACATTTTTTGGAGTCGCTATAGAAATTATGTAGCAACCTGTTATTGAAGCCTGCAATAACTTATTATTGGCTGTCCAGGCGCAGTAGAGGAATACTATGAATATAGAATCAACATATTAGCTATAAACTTTTCTGCTGGGTGCGGAAAAAATACCAAATGCATTTCAGTAAGAAGTTTGCATAAGAGAAGGACATGTCTAATGTTTGGGGTGGGATCTTTGCTGGTGGTGGTTATTACAGTGCAACGCTCACAGGGCAAACTAAAGCCCTTTTTCCATTAGTACTACTTGGATCGGTTCGACAAGGGTTCAGCTCGACTCGTTTTCCATTACATTCGAGTACTGTCTAATGCACATAGGTTTGTTATAGAAACGCAGCTGAACATCCCGTGACATCATTTTTACTCGACACAAACACTACAACAAAGGTGGATGTTGAGGCGATGTTCTACCTGCTGCTCAGTCTGGCTTTTTGTCAGACTCGGGGACCACAGGGTTGTTTCTGTGTGAAAATTTCCCTCGTTGTCAGGTTTCAAAAATGGTAGTTTTGAATTTTTGTGAAGGAGACGCTCTCATGACTCATCAAGTGATACCACTGACTAGCCAATCATTAGCTTGTAGTCTAGGCTGACCAACTGTCCTTTTTTTATTTATTTTTTTTTGCACTTGTAGACTTTTAAAAGCCTATATGACTTTTTTTTATTTCACCATTCATTAACCGCACAGATAAGGCATTGTTTAAATATGTTAAAGTTTTCTTTAAGCAAACAGTATTATTAAAGTTCTTCACGACAGGGCCAAGTGTCCTCTTTTTTAGAAATCAAAATATGGTCACCCTACATTGTAGTCTGTTGCAGTCGCATTTTTGGATCACGCTGAATTGCTTGCAACTCTGGTCTAATCGCTATTACAGAGCTTCAGTTAGCATGCGCTATCGTATCTCTTTCATTGTTATACAGAACATTAGACTGTGCACACAGCCACCTCACTCTCTGAAGTTTTTTTTGACTAAACATGATTTTAATTGGCTAGCAGCAGCACTGGTGCAAGCGAACAGCAATACCCGATTGGCTAGTACCTCCAATGAAAGGCTGAACAAGCAAAACAGTTTGCCTTGTAATCGGAAGGTTGCCGGTTCGAGCTTGGACAGTCTCGGTCGTTGTGTCCTTGGGCAAGACACTTCACCCGTTGCCTACTGGTGGTGGTCAGAGGGCCCGGTGGCGCCAGTGTCCGGCAGCCTCGCCTCTGTCAGTGTGCCCCAGGGTGGCTGTGGCTACAATGTAGCTTGCCATCACCAGTGTGTGAATGGGTGGATGACTGGGTGTGTAAAGCGCTTTGGGGTCCTTAGGGACTAGTAAAGCGCTATACAAATACAGGCCATTTATCTTCTAGCTGCTAAACCTGCCTTAGTGGATATTATACATAGAAATGAAAATTACCAAACCAATTTGCAGTTAATCAAATTACAAAAAGTAAAGCAGAAACTTCTGGGACTGCTGCAAGGCTACTAGGATATACTGTCCCATGCTCTTTCTCCTCTCTTTTAAAGTTTCGTCTTCCATATGTGTCATTCTCCTCCTTGACTCCTCCACTTTCACCCTCCATCTGTCTGGTCTCTGTCTGCTCTGTGTTTTTCATCATGACTATAATGCATCTGGGGCCTTCTGGACCCTCAGCACCAGCAGTAAACATCAAACAACTCCCTCCGTCTCATTTCTCCTCACTCTCTTTCTCCTACCTTCCATCTCTTTTAATCTTTCTCTTGTTCTTCTGCTGCATGAGGAAATAGTTGTTTTTCCTTCCTTTCTATTAGACTAAATTTGAAACCGTAGCTTTGGCAGCAAGGATCGTCCACTAGTTATGAGCCAGTAGATCTGGCAAAATTAAACCATTCCTATTAAATGTTAATTCTGGAACTGAAAAACCACATGATAACACACTGGGAAAAGTCTTTTAAAGGCATAAAAGCTAATCTAGAAAGACCTTTATTATCATTAAGGTGCCACATTGGTGGTCTCCAACAGCATTTTAATGTTGTCACGAAGAGATGGTTTCCTAATTGAATCTGTCACCTCTTGCTGTTTTGGAGGTGCCAACATGAGGAGATTATTTTCTTCTTCATTTCACTTTTCTCTCACTTTAATATGTTTGTGATTTAATGGCTGTTCCTGGTCTTCATGGACATACAATCAAAATGTAACAAGTTCTGAAATGAATGAATGAAAAAGTTAAAGTGTGAATAAATGGAGTTGGAATGGTGGATGGATGTTTTATAGCATTTCTGACATTATCGACTAAACTCGCTCTTTGTTATGCTAAAATGTATTGATTAAGAATAAAAATGATGACCAAAAAACAAAAAAGCTAAGTTACTGTACTCTCAAAGTCACAGCTGATTATTAGAAAATCACATAGATTCATTTGTCCTGTGAAAACACATCCATAACAGATCTTCAGACGGCACATGCTTCTTAAAAAATCTACTATAAAGCCTTAAAATGTCTAAAAAAAGTTTTACAAAGAATAACTAAAGAAATTTTCCTGAAGTGGAGATAAAGCACAAGAGATGGTGACCCTTTTCAAGGTGTCGATGAATTATATATGAAATAGTATGAAGGATTCAGACACGATCGCGGTTGGAGGATTTTCATATTCACGATCTGCACGATTAAAAGAAGGTGCTTTAAAGCTGCACCTCATGTTTAATTTTAAGAAAGAATTCAGGGAACTTCACAACTTGTAAAATGACTGTACACTCTGTCCTGTGTATAGGTAAGTTAATGGGCTCATATACTGCAGTTTAATCAAACTTCAGTAAGTTGCACAAAGTCTATGTTTACACTTTAGGTGTTTTAAAGGTGATTTTAAGCTACTGGTGTGAAAAATACAAAGTTCAATAACAACAAGCTGTTGCCTCCTTGTGTTCCTCTACAAAAAGCATCAAGCCCGTTCGAGTGTCTGCTCAGTACTAAGACATCTGAAAGACAGACCTGACTTTTCTATTAGTCTTACAATAATAATAATAATAATAATAACAGACCTTTATATCCATTAATACATGCATGGTATTATGCATGGCCATTTTCTTAAAGGCAGATTCAGGTGCTTCAAATCATTGTGGGCTCATTACTGCCCCTGGTGGCCGGAATACTTTAGCAAGCTGCAGAGTAAAAGAGGTTTTTAAACTATGTTCAGATTGTAAGGATGATGACAAAGAGGTTGATTTAACAAGCCTGTCTGAACGCCACCTCTGGCAAAGCTAGCTGCAGCTTCTATGGGAAGTATAGAGGGAGCAAAGTGGGTATAACCCTCCAAGCTATCAAACAAGCTTAAACCAAATGAAATAGTTTTGTGACCACCTTCTCCCTCTGCTCTTGTCACACCTTTGATCTCTTTTTCTATTCTCCTGCTATTCCCTTGTTGTGCACCCTCCACGCTGTCTTTCTCCTGTTTGTCACCTCAGATTGTCAGGCTTCAGCTTGGATGCTGAATCTGGCAAGGGCCCCATCCCATCATCCCATCTGTTAGAGGGAAGGTGGCTGACAGAGAGATATATAGGGGGAAAGGTGTGCAAGTGCGTGGGTGGGTGTGTGCATTGTGATGGCGTCTTGGTGTCAGTTTGTTGCTACGGTACATCTAATGTGTCACAGTGTAAAGATGCATTCATGGTGTGTGTGTGAGTGTGTGTGAGTGAGAGAGAGAGAGAGAAAGACATGGGAACACACTGCCTGTAGCATTTCAGTCCTGCAGGAGGCCCTCACAGGGTGTTTTATTGTATTTATGTATATGCTAAATATGCTCTCTTTGTCTATGTAAATAAATATGTATGAATGGAGGTGCAGGAGCTATATCATAGCCACACGTACCCAGAATAGACTACAGGCATCACACACATGCACACACACAAGAATAAATAAATGTGTGTGGTGTCTGAGTTTGTGAAACAAAACATGGACTGAAGGTGTGAACAGTGAGAGTGCAAAGTTACCTCTCCTATTATATAACTTTGTGTAATGTTTACAATATTTCTGTAGTGTATGTGGTTCTTGAACACACACACACACACACACACACACACACACACACACACACACACACACACACACACACACACACACACAAAATCATCTTTTAAGCTGATCAAACTTGAGGAAATGTCAACCATGCATCCTTTATCATGTGGCTCTGTAGCACAGTGCTGCCACTCTCTGGTGACTTCTAACCACTGCAGAAACACTTGGATGCATAGAACCGCTATTATTAAACCTCTTTTAATAATACACTGTCATTTCACGCGTCCCTTACAATCTGTTACATTTATGTGCTTTTAATCTTTATGTATGTTTTTTTCTAGCAAATGAAACAAATTTATTAAGGTAATTTTAAAAGTTTTAAATTGTGTTGTCTTATGCTGAAGACATTCATTTCTAGAAATATTGTGAGACATTTATAATGCACTGACATTTTTTCCCCGCTTGTTTTAGGGGCTTTGAGAGATTCTTGTATCTGCTCAAACTCACAGACCATCCAAATTAATTTTGCACGATCCTAAGAGGACTTTTAAGAAGAATTTTATTATTTAGATACACAATGAAAAATGTAAAAATTCAAAGGATTACTGGAATACAAATTTATTACTGACCATTTTCTAGTGTTGCTGGCAGCCTCCAAAAATCAGTCACCAGATCAGAGAAGACACTGAAAAGTCTACTGTATCAAAGAAACAGTAGATAAATCCCCAGATTTCATTTTCTCCATCCCAGTGATGCTGTTCTGGGTTCATATACAGCATTTTCTGTTACAGTAAGATCGTACTAATAAGCCCCATGCCCCCGGTACCGGGGGCAAAAAGGAGGAGATCACGTTTAATCTGTTATAACATGGGGTGAGAAATATAAGTCCAGACATGTGTGGTATCCACAGAAACCTCTGAATCTCAGCTAAAGTGTCATATAAACCATTTCTACAACCACCAAACGCATCGAAAACAAGCCATGATTAGACGAGCAGTTACGGAAATGCACAGAAGTCCGCTAAACAAACAAAACCGAACAAGAAATTCTTCAGACTTCATGTAACCGGCTAAAGACAGGCTGGTTATCTTCCAGAGCTATTACTGACTCCAAACACCAAGTTTCACCACGCTTTGACCAAAATTCACTGAATGAGCCACAAAAGAAGACCACAAAAACACACCGCAGCGCAAATGCGCTAAGACAGAAATTGGCTTACCGTCCCGATTTCCTCCGTTATTTTAGCCGGTAGCCGGTAGCCACGTGATTATCAGCAGTTACCACGCCTACCTAGCTGCATCAGAGCCGTTTTCTGTCAACAACCTCCATTTTAGACCCACCTATAGACGCGTGACTGGACAGACATCACATGCAGTAAATTTGGGCCCACGTGGGTTTTGGCCTTGCAACATCTGATTGGTTGAAGTGACGTGAACGTGGCATTGTTACTGTGATCCTATTGGCTCAAACGATTAAAAAGAGGTGTTGGCTGAGGGTTGGCTGTCCGATGGGCCTCCCTGCTGCCGCGGAGCCTGCGGCGGTCTGCTTGCCTCCACCCCGGGGGAAAGGGTCACATCTCTTGGGTCTGGATGCCGTTTCCCCCTCTGGGGGTGAGGGTACCTGGACCCGGGGTATAGAGTATGTTTGGGGAGTGTGATTGTGTGTACATGTCCATGTATGTCTATTACTACGTTGGGTGAGTGCTGAGTGTTTGTATTTGTGTGCATGAGGGTGGGAATGCATGTTTGTGTCTGTGTGTGCCTGTTTGTCTGTGTCTATATGTCAGGTCGGGTCTTAGACTCCACCTCTCTGGGAACACCCAGGCCCTCCAAAGTGTGGAGGTCTATCTCCCCTCACCACACTCCCTGCCAGTGACTGATGCCCTCAGGGGTCGGTGCATTGGTGGTTCTTGGTGTCCGGGGCTGGGCGCTCAGGTATGCACCAGCTCACTCCCGGTGGCTACTTGGCGGGGCCTGTCGCTCGGTCAGGCCTCTTCCGGGGCAAAGGGGACCCCCCGGGCCTCCGGCCTCGGGGTCTGCGGCTCGGTTCACTCTGGCACAGCTGGCTGCCGGCAGAGCCGGCGGACACGCCAATGCTTCTGCTCCGTGGCTACTGGGTGACCCCTTGTCTGGGGATCTCCTCAGCCCTTCCCAGGAGGGTGGCACGGATGCCCCTCCGGTGGTCCACCTTGGGCTCTCGCACTCTGGGGCCTCTGGATGTCTGAAGCCTGGATCTTCTCCATGCCTGCTTCATGCCCTGGGGGACGGGGCTATGGCCCCCCACACCCTCTAGCAGACCGTTACATGGAGAAACCTTTTGTATACAAGCGCGCTGATCCACACAGGTGTGCACACGGGTGTTCACTGTTCGTAGACATAAACTACACCTTTCTTAGCTGCTACTTCAAAGCACATTGTGCGCTGTCTGTCCTGTGTGCTGCACAACAACATTCAATATTTAGTATTTACTGCTGTTCACACTTAGCTAGATTAACGGGATGGTGTTGTGTTTAGTATGTTGCTTTGTTTTTTTTTTGCTTGTTTTCTCTTCTTTTTCTCTCAACAGGTGATCCAGGAGATTTTTTTTTTCTTTTTCTCTTTGTCTTTGTAAGTGCCCTTTCTCACTGTCCCTTTTCCCTTCTGTTTTTCTTTTCCTTCCTCTCTTTCCTATCCCCCAGTAATGTCTGTCCCATCTGTAACAACCAAAAATAAAATAAATAATAACAACAAAGGTTGATCAAATGGACCAATACGGCAATGCCATGATGATCCATTTGGCAAAATAAATCCATTTGGTATCCTTGTTGGTCTTCAGACAACAATTCTGACGGCTAAAGAACCAAATGGGACAGACAAAAAAAAATAAATAAATAAATAAATAAATAAAAAGAGGTGTCGATCATGAAAATTGACCAAAAGAAACCAAAGTTACAGCCACTCGGAGTTTAAAGGGCCAGAGGCCAATTAAACGCTCCATGCGCACGGCAGAAAAGGCCCATTGCCATGTAAATGTGTGGTTAATTCTTCAAAAATATATATTAAAAAAAGCAATTTTAGGCCTGTTAATGAAATTAATTAACTTCTGCTCTTTAATACCTAAAAAATTCAACTGGCATGGTGTGCAATTGTGTGCCAAAATTGGATATTTTTGTACAACGTATGGATATTCATGTATTGACAGTGTTGTAATTTTTCACCGTTTTGCATTAGAAAAATAAATATTTGCACAGATGATGTTTATATGTTGGTTACTGAATTTCTGGAATGAAAAGTGAACTGAGGCATATTTTTAAAAGGGTTATATGCTAAAAAGTAAAAAAACAACAACAAAATAAGGCGAGGATAAAATCTACTTACATTTTCTGTGTTCCAGTCTCAGTAACTTTGACACAGTAATATCTGCTTCAGTATTTACACCTCTGATGAAATTTCACAAGTGTTAGCTTTATTTTGATACCAAGATTGTAAGCACAGAGTTTGTAATTGCAGAGAAATACTCAATTACATTTGGGCATTGCATTTTCGAGTAGGAAGCTCAGAAACCCCTTTGGGGCTTAAGAGGTTAACTGTACGACAGCCTCTGTGTTTCTCCTATGAAAATTTATTACCAGTGTGACCATCCTGACTCTCTAAAGAAAACCCTTTCTCCAGTCCAGAGTAATTTTTGGGGGGGTGATGTAATATTGATGTAAGGCATAATATTATGATCTCGGAGGTCTTAGAAAAATGTATGCTGTCCTGATTTAAAACAGCACCTGCTTGGGGCTTAGGATGGGCCTGTTTTAAAGTTTGTTCTTTAAAAACATCTGCTGTGAGCCGGAGTAGACTCTCTGCAGTTAGTCAATGGTGCACAGAGGAGGACATGGAGGAAGACACCATGGTGAAACATGACTTTGCTTCAGAGACCAAGTATTTTTGCAGCTAAAGGAGGGGTCCAGTAAAGAATTAATAATAGAAGGCTATGGGTGCTCAGGGATCCTTTTTTATGCACTTTATTTATTTTTTTGCTCTGCGATTTAAAATCCAGTACACGGTGTTCCAGCTATAAGACACTCTAAACAATTCATGGAACTATATCAACTGCCTCAATTCTTTGTGGCTTCATTCAACAAGGTGTTAGAAACATTCCTCAGACATGACGTTGACATGATAGCATCACACACTTGCAGCAGATTGGGCCAATGCTGCACATCCATGATGTGAATCTCCTGTTCAACCACATCCCAAAGGCGTGGAGGCCATTTGAGTACAGTGAACTCGTCTTCATGTCAAAGAAACCAGTTTGAGATTAAATGAGCTTTGTGACATGGTGTTTTACCCTGCTGGAACCAGCCGTCATAAAGGGTAGGACACGGTGAGAAGCGATAGACACGATGTGGCATTTAAACAATGCTGAGGTGCTACTAAGAGGTCAAAAGTGAGAACTGCCACTTGCTGGATATTTTCTTTATTTTGCACCATTTTCTGTAAACAGTACGGATGGCTGTGTGGGAAAATCCCTGTAGATTAACAGTTTCTATAATACTCAGATTGGCCCATCTGGTACCAACAACCATGTTCAAAGTCAATGAAGTCAACGTTCTTCCTCATTCTGATGCAATTCTCAGTTTGAAGTTTAGCATGTTGTCTGGATCTTGTCTAGATGACTACAAAAAGTGTGAAAAGGTATACCTAATAAAGTGTCTGGTGATGATTTGCACACGCACACACACACGCACGCATGCACACAGACACACACGCACAAATACAAGTGATCAGTGGACCTAAGAACAGACCACAGCAACAAAGGGCCAAATTACCAAAGCTTGCATCTCATTTCCCTTAACAAGGATACTTAAATACTTAGCCCTGTAAAAGTCTAACAGTACATTCATAACGTTAATCAGGAAGTCAGTGTGGATGAAAACACCAGAGGGCAACCCCAGCGCTATTGCACAAATTAAGTGCAGAATGTACCAAGGTGATGCACTGTCCCCACTGCTGATCTGCACATGGGGGTTGGGACCTTTGCAGCTCATCACTAAGAATTGTTTCAAATATAGTTTCAGAAGTAGAGCGACCATCACCACCTCTGCTACAAAGATGATATCAAGCTGTATGTCAAGAGTGAGCGAGACATTGACAGGATGCAGTGAGGACGCAATGTCATTTGAACTGGATAAATATGGCAGAACATTCCAAAGAGGGAAGTGGATCCGTCCTAAAGGGGTGTAATGTAGAATAACAAATATACAGGACAGCTACAAGTACCTGGGCATCCCCAACAGGAACCATGTTGATGATGCAAGAAGATCATCCACAGCCAAATACCTCCAGAAGGTAAGACAGATACTAAGAAGCCAGCTCAGGGATAGGAATAAGATCTGAGCCATCAATACAAACTGGTCATCAGATACCCAACTGGAAGAATAAGCTAACCACAGTAGGAGATACATGACACTGATGTCAAAACACAGAAACCTCAAAAGCAACAGAAAGAGGGACGAGAAGGATTTGTGAGTTTCAGAGCCACAGTTCAGGAGGAAATATGGAGAATCTACTAGGATGGCCCCCCGAGATTAGCTCTCAAAGACTGACTCGGGTAGTTCAAGTCAGCCGTTGATAGGGAACAGAAGGAGACATTATCATGGAAGATCCAGTACTTGCATGGGATGTACCATTGACAAATATAGGAAGTGGGTGAGAAATCCTACCAGTTGCTAGAACAGGCCAGCCTAAAGGACATCACAGAGCTGTGATCCTGGCAGCACAAGAATAGGCCCTAAGCATCGAAGTCTCCAATTTCCGATGACACAACAGTGCTAAGGTCCTGTGATCCTTCGAATTCCAGACAAACAAGCAGCTGCATAGTGATTTGTGAATAGTTTAGGACAGGATTTTCCAACTCCAGGCCTCAGGGGCCGGTGTCTTGCATATTTTAGATCTCACCCTGGGTCAACACACCTGAATCAAATGATTAGTTCATTACCAGGCCTCTGGAGAACTTCAAGACATGTTGAGGAGGTCATTTAGCCTTTTAAATCAGCTGGAGTTGGACACCCCTGGTTTAAGATGTATAATAGGAAATCTTTCATTGTATTAAAAAAAGAAGGAAAAAAATAATGACTTAGCTGCTGTATTTGCATAATAATAAAATTCCCTACAAAACAATGCTTGTGCTTGCAAAAGATATTTTTATATGATGAAACTGTGCAATTGCATACGCACGAATGAATGATATAGCTCCATAATGTTGTGTAAATTTAACATCATGTTTAAAATTGGCAGCATGCCCCCTCAATCCCATCAACTCCTATATTTAAAGGCATACATTTTCATGCATTGTACATTCATTTACACATGCACTGCAGAGTGCAAGTGTAAATGTTTGTCAATGTGAAACAATGCGGTGCTGAAAATAAGGGCACGGCCGGCTTACCTTGCCTGCATGCTGAAGGTGGAAACAGAATTGCACACAGTCGATAATGTAGAATCAGATAGTGTTCGGAAAAGCAACCTTAATTCCCCAAAGGACGTTTTATTTTTTTCATAGCACTCTCTTCGCTTGATCACATAATCACTGCCTGATTAATATCAGATATGAACAGGTCAACAGGCTGCTAATGGGAGATGATAGCTTGTTTACCAGACAACCGCAGTCTGGGAATATGTGCAAGTGGGTGTAAGAGGTTTCCTTTTTGAATTAGATAAAGAATAGTGTGTGTTTGGTGCTAATGTGTTGAGGTGCACATAACTTTTGGACCACATGATTCATATAATTATTTTCACTTTTGTCTGCGAGCAGAACATGCCAAAATGTTATACTTTGGGCGTCAGCGGTACCCAGGTTTTTCTTTTTTTAAATCCAGTTTGATTGTTTAAATATTTAACAATTTCAAATTTATCTGCTTTTAAAATTTCCCCCAGTTCAGACCAGAAATAATTAATAAAAATAAATCTGTGTACATCTGTGGTGCGAGGTCCTCCCAGAGGCGTGGTTCCTCACTGGCTCCAGCTGGAGCGCTGGCTGGCACACCTGTGTTTAATTAACTAATAACTCACCTGCTGCATTTCAGGATGGGCCCATCTATCCACTCCTTGTCTGGTCATTTCAGCTTAGAGTGGCAGCATGTCAGCATGTCTTTGTTTGATTTGGTCTTTCTGGTACTTTCCCTTTAGTGGCTAAGACAGGTGGCAAAAGTACAGCCATTTTTCACTTAAAGTTGCAGTGTGTAAAATCTCCCCACTAGATATCAGTAGATTGCAGTCAGTGAAATTGTGTCTTCTTACCCCTCCCAATCAAGAGTGTAATCCTAGCTACAGTATCTGCTGTGGGGAAGCAAACTCATTGTTCATCTGTGGTGAGTGCAGGCTGTTAGTCTGTGGTTTGCCTCGGCTGTCTTTACTCTGGAGGAGACCGTAAAACCTCATGAATGGAGTCTGACACAAGTTGAAATCCCAGTGAAACTCACATCTGTCTAATGATAGTGATGCTGTCCTGTGCTGTTAAGGACATCCTAAACTTTTTCGTTCTTGCTGCTGTTAGCCGCTGCTAGCTGGCAATGGGGAAGTAGATGTAACGTTGCTGGAGTCAGACACTTATAAATAAGACTTGTGAATAACCCCTTGATGTGAGAAATTCTTCAACATCTAGGACTAGCTAGATATTGAAGTATTGTCACTATAATTTATGGACATCTGCATCAAAAATGCATTTCTGGCTTCTTCTCACTTAGACCCCTGAGTGTAGTGCTGTAAATGATGCATAAATTATGCTTGTCTGCCTTCTTGTTTTTGCCTCTGTGTGTGAAAAGACATGCTCTTTTCCACCATGTGGAGAGAAGTTTAAAAAATGGTAATGATGAGATGATAACGAATGAAGGACACACAAACCAGGGAAGAGGAATTCAAAATAACAGGCTAAAATCTCACATTTCAAAATAGCAGTAATGCAGTATTCCATGTCCATATCTCCAAAACCAAATCCTCAAGAAGTCATTGCAGCATATATTATTTATTTATTTATTTATTTATTTATTTATTTATTTATTAATTATCAGTTTTACTGGGTCCCTCATTTCCTCAAAATCCAATGCCAGTTTCACCAATGCAGCTTCATGGCTAATCTGAGGTTTCCTTGATTTCTGTTCATTTTGCTGCTTTCCTGTTACTCTGTTGAATCTCTGAGTTCTGGTGTATTGATCCTGCTGTGCCCACAACTGTGCTGGCCTTCTGTCTCCTTTTATACCAGGTGACTGAGCCGGTGCAGTTCATAATAATAATATTATTATTATATATATATATATATATATATATATATATATATATATATATATATATATATATATATATATATATATATATATATATATATATATATATATATATATATATATATATATATATATATATATATATATATATATAAATTTTTTTTTTTTTTTTTTTTTTTTTTTTTAAGCAGAAAATCACAACAGTCACAATATAAAGTGCCTTAAGGTAAGGTAAAGAACCTACAATCAAATGAACCCCTCTTAGTAAGCATTTGGCAAAAGTGGAAAGGAAAAACTCCCTTTTAAACAGGAAGAACCAGGCTCAGCGAGGGGCAGCCATCTGCCACATATGGTTGGGGGTGACGGGAGGGAGACAGGACAAAGACACACTGTGAAAGACAGCCAGAGATTAATAACTAATGACAGGAAGTAATTATAAATTTTCAAAATAAAATGTAAATAAAACTATTTTGTACATAAAATATTAAAATTGAATGGTAAGAATGGTAATGAATACAGCATTACAACTGTTGTGTGCACTGATGCAAAAAAAAAAGGTTTGTTAAAATTGAGTTCTCAAGCAGGTAGAAAAGAGGAAGTTTATTAGTTATAAAGAAGGCAGGAGGTGGATGCTAGGGAATGGACGCAAAGTAATGTGGGAACTCCAAAGGGAGGAACCAAAAGAACAAAGTGTGAAACTTTACTGTCTGATATTATCTTGACTGTTCAGATGCAGTTCTTTAAAATGGGAGCGACTGAAAGATGTATCAAAGAAAACAAAAATGACTACACACTTAGCTAACATGGGCTGGTGGTAGATATTGGGGATTAAAGTTTTTGGATGCTCTGTCATTTACTGTACATAGCAGATTCAAGTCTCTTTAAATTTAAGACCTAAGTACAGGTTGCCATAATAGCTTGCACAAACAACCTGTGTTGGTTGTGGTTGTTTTCTGGGGGATTGTCTCCTCACCTGTTGCCATGGAAAATGACCAGTCTAAAATAAGTTTCCAGAAACATCTATAAAGAGATCCCATGCCAAGTATGCACAGTAGCTGCAATGCTGTCATTAAAATTATATTCATACACAAATTTCAACTAAAACATTTATAAAAATGGGTTTTTGCATTGTGCAGTCCTGCAGATAATACTTGTACAGGATTGCCAGCATCCAAAAGGTAATTATTTTAACATGCTGTATATTACAGCATACTGGTAAGTTTTCCATTTTAGGTGAAATTATGCGAAATAGTTGCTGGCCTGTCAGCTCAGCCCTCAGGTTTAACAGATAGATGGGGAGAGGGCGAGTCATGTACGAAGGAGTAAATTCATCCCACGGACTGAAAACCTGTCAGTATCACCGTGTACTCTGCCTAAATTGGCCAAAATGTCATCATCTTCCAGTTTGAGAACTTCTGTGCTCAAAATATAGTTCATTAAAAATGTTTCTGGAAGCTAGATGTTGCAGACTGTAGTTTAAAGTCCACTTTCTATCACAGTAGTCCCTTGGTAATATCTATACTATCTATATATGGTAACAGCAAGCTTTCTCAGGAAATCAGTGAACTTCAAGTAATTCCACTAATGGGAGAGAAATTTCCAGCAGGAGTCTCTGTTGCATGGAAATGTGAAGTGGAAAATCAATCTTCCAGTTCAATTGAATTGAAAAGTAGCTGCAGGAGTAGCAAATTGGGACCCTTACCTGACCTTTGGAAATTAATTTCACAGGCATTTCAGTTGTACATTTCAAAAAGCGCTTAATGAAAGCCCTACAGTCTCACAGGCATGTCCACGCATGCTTGAATCCACATTAACGAAAATACAGTAACACTTTAGCCACAGAATGAATTGGAGCCTGCAGTGTTACAGTCTTGCTTCACCTATTTGGCTACAGAGGACACCTTGATAAATTGCTCCTGAGATAATCTCCCGCAAGCAGTCATGACATGCTGTCGGCAAACAATCGCCCAACCTCATTAGCATTGTGTATTGACATCAGTGTAAATCTCAGCTGAGAACATTAGCATGCTGCGGAGTATTGATGTCCTTGTAAATCAACATTGGTGGTAAATACAGCAGGTAGGACAAGGACTCAAAGTATGACTCACTTCCACAAGCTAACATGGATACTGGAAAAAGCAGGATTTTCAAGGATCACACTGGTGGTTTTGAGAGTTTTCTGTAGAGAAAAATAACAGCTGATGATGTATTTTCTCTGTGGGCTACATTCCTGGAATTACCCATGAATGTGAAAGTCATCACTTCTGTGCAAGATGAGTGGGACAGTTAACAAATGGATATTTTAAATCACTTCATTAAAATCAATCTCACCTTTGTGTTGCTCGTGAAAGTAAGTTTTCCATTTGGCACCATCTTCATTTGAGCATGCTGCCAATCCGTAATGCGCTTATTACAGACCGAGGGGCAAAACACATGCTTAGATCCTTGAGAGATTTCCCCCCCAATAGCCATAAGGGGCAACAACAAACCCAATTTCAAACTCAAAAACAAACTTTGAAAAGCCCCAGGAGAAGAGATTTATCTTTTGTTTTCAAATGGCATTTTTCAGCTTTAACGAAACTACAGGCTTCAAGGATGAAAGGCTGTTATTTCTCTAATTTGAGCTTCCTTGTCTCCTCTGTCCTCTTGCCTCAAATCAATCTCAGTATGGCTTGTTGAAGGATGTCTCAATTCCTAAAATCCATCTGGAGGTTAGAGGAGAGAGAGGAGGGTAGCCGGAGGAGATAATGGAGGAAGCACAGGTGTATCCTTTGTGGAAGTGTTTTTACATTCAGTGTATACCCAGCAACAGTGCCTCGAGGCATCTGCTGTTGTGACTTTGCACTATATAAATAAAATTTAACTGAATTAAAGTGTTGTGCTACATGCTACGCCAATGCTGACTCCTCAGCGAACTCATATGTTCTATTCATAAGTTGATTCTGTTATATAAGATGATCAACCACCTGATTAAATTCCTTCACAGGACCAGGTTTATGTTGTTATACTGCAACATGCTGTAAATCCAAGTAATTAGATTAAATCAAATATGAAAAGACTTCATGAGCACCCCTACATCTGAGAGCATAACACACGGCTGTAGGTGGTCTATAATGAACAATTTTCGTGTAATTTTGCCACATGTCAAATTTAATCGACATTCCTTTAAGCTCAGAGGCGAGGATGTTTCATTCCTGTTAAATACCTGTTGCCTCAACTCCTTTTTCTGCCACTCGCATCCTTGGTGAAAGAGACTGAGACATGAGGAGAAGAGTTGAGGAAAGGAACTAAAGTACAAACAGAGAAATGGAAAAGGGGGTTTGGTAAATAGCCAGCCAATTACTTCAGCTTTTCTAAATAGAATAGAGCACTTTATTGTCATTGTACATGTATGACAAAATTGTTGGTGCTCCACACCAACTGTGCTGGAATAAATTATGAAAAGGCAGCAGGAATAAATAGCAAACAGGAGATAGAGATATAAAAACAAGAGAGTGGCACATATTAGAGAACAAGTTGCAAAGTACTTGGAAGTAGTGCAAAGAAAAAGACTGTACGGGGCCTGAGTGATGTGGGGGTTACTTAGACCGTGGCTCAAATGTCGTGGATGAAAATCGATTGCTATCATATACTTGTACCATAATTCTTTATGGCAGAAATCAGTCACAATGCTTTTAACATTCCTCAGAGAATTTGGTCATATTGACATGATAGCATCACACAGCTGCTTTAGAATTGTCATGATGCAAAACTCCTATTCCTCTGCGTTTCAAAGGTGCTTTATTGGATTGAAATCTAGTAATGGTTGTTCAAGGAACTAGTTTGAGTGTTGTGAAGCGAGCCACCAGAAGATGGGTACACTGTGTTCAAAACAGGATGAACATATTCATAACAACACACAGGTAATCAGCTGTGACATTTAGAATATGTAAAGTCGGTATTCAGAATCAAAATACTTTATTAATCCCTAAGGAAATTATGCGGTTTATTGTGTATCAGGTTATTAAATTTGTTGGCATCTGCGACCCTTGAGGGGCCCAAAGTATGGCATAGAAATATTTCTAAGCCACCAGCCTGAGCTGTTAATACAAGACAATCAGTTTGCTGTTTTTAGCTGACACGAGCGGCACTCCTGCTGCTGGAGCCCATCTACCTCAAGGTCCAATGTGTTCCAACAACAGGTTATTTGAGTCACAGTTGCAGGATGAGCCAGTCTGGCTATTCTCCTCTGACGTCTGACATCAACAAGACATTTTCACCCAGAGAACTGCTGCCCACTGGATATTTTCTCTTTTTGGAACATTTTCTGCAAACCTAGAGATGGAAAATCCCGTATAATTACATCGTTACACGTGCAACTGTAGCTCTGAACTTTTCTAGGACTTAACCGATAGTTTGAGCGGGTCAAATCTCCCTGTTATGCTTTAAGAAATAGCTGATGATAGTTTATACAGTAAAGAATATACAGGTCCTTCTCAAAAAATTAGCATATTGTGATAAAGTTCATTATTTCCTGTAATGTACTGATAAACATTAGACTTTCATATATTTTAGATTCATTACACACAACTGAAGTAGTTCAAGCCCTTCATTGTTTTAATATTGATGATTTTGGCATACATAACTCATGAAAACCCAAAATTCCTGTCTCAAAAAATTAGCATATCATGAAAAGGTTCTCTAAACGAGCTATTAACCTAACCATCTGAATCAACGAATTAACTCTAAACACCTGCAAAAGATTTCTGAGGCATTTAAAAACTCCCAGCCTGGTTCATTACTCAAAACCACAATCATGGGTAAGACTGCCGACCTGACTGCTTTCCAGAAGGCCATCATTGACACCCTCAAGCAAGAGGGTAAGACACAGAAAGAAATTTCTGAACGAATAGGCTGTTCCCAGAGTGCTGTATCAAGGCACCTCAGTGGGAAGTCTGTGGGAAGGAAAAAGTGTGGCAGAAAACGCTGCACAAAGAGAAGAGGTGACCGGACCCTGAGGAAGATTGTGGAGAAGAACCGATTCCAGACCTTGGGGGACCTGCGGAAGCAGTGGACTGAGTCTGGAGTAGAAACATCCAGAGCCACCGTGTACAGGCGTGTGCAGGAAATGGGCTACAGGTGCCGCATTCCCCAGGTCAAGCCACTTTTGAACCAGAAACAGCAGCAGAAGCGCCTGACCTGGGCTACAGAGAAGCAGCACTGGACTGTTGCTCAGTGGTCCAAAGTACTTTTTTCGGATGAAAGCAACTTTTGCATGTCATTCAGAAATCAAGGTGCCAGAGTCTGGAGGAAGACTGGGGAGAGGGAAATGCCAAAATGCCTGAAGTCCAGTGTCAAGTACCCACAGTCAGTGATGGTCTGGGGTGCCATGTCAGCTGCCGGTGTTGGTCCACTGTGTTTTATCAAGGGCAGGGTCAATGCAGCTAGCTATCAGGAGATTTTGGAGCACTTCATGCTTCCATCTGCTGAAAAGCTTTATAGAGATGAAGATTTCATTTTTCAGCACGACCTGGCACCTGCTCACAGTGCCAAAACCACTGGTAATTGGTTTACTGACCATGGTACTGTGCTCAACTGGCCTGCCAACTCTCCTGACCTGAACCCCATAGAGAATCTGTGGGATATTGTGAAGAGAAAGTTGAGAGACGCAAGACCCAACACTCTGGATGAGCTTAAGGCCGCTATCGAAGCATCCTGGGCCTCCGTAACACCTCAGCAGTGCCACAGGCTGATTGCCTCCATGCCACGCCGCATTGAAGCAGTCATTTCTGCAAAAGGATTCCCGACCAAGTATTGAGTGCATAACTGAACATAATTATTTGAAGGTTGACTTTTTTTGTATTAAAAACACTTTTCTTTTATTGGTCGGATGAAATATGCTAATTTTTTGAGACAGGAATTTTGGGTTTTCATGAGTTATGTATGCCAAAATCATCAATATTAAAACAATGAAAGGCTTGAACTACTTCAGTTGTGTGTAATGAATCTAAAATATATGAAAGTCTAATGTTTATCAGTACATTACAGGAAATAATGAACTTTATCACAATATGCTAATTTTTTGAGAAGGACCTGTATACTTTGTAGTTCCCAGGTTGGATGGTATGAAGAGAACCTGAAATCAAGCTCTTGTTTCAAACAGGAGACCTGTGTAGTGTTCCTAAACAAAAAGCCAAATCTCCCACTCTGCAAAGAAGACAAGGGGAAAAAAAGTGTATTTTAATATCTTCACCTAATTCTGTTTAGTTTTCAGTTTTCCAAAGTAGAGCTAGTCGAGCTGACTGCCTCACATATGCTGTGATGCATCGTGAAGTTGTTTAACATAAATTTACAAATGTGTACAGAACGAGTAAAGAGCTCATGCTAATCCGAACGACAGATGTCTTCTTTTGCAACAAAACTCTTCATTAGTTGAGCTTGCCGAATTAAATGATTTTGATTGTGTTGCTGGTTCCTCTGGGCTCAGGGCCCAGGGCAGCTGCAGTCATTACAACACACACACACACACACACATGGGGACACCTGCCCACTGCTTCTCCAGTATAAGTGCACCATTTCAACATTTATAGCACATTTCAGGGGATTTAGGGGAGTCCCTTCTGAGGCATTTTCCCTTTATCACAACTCTGCAGAGCTTATAAGTCACCTGGTGGGCACAAAACACTCATTGTCAAAAAATGATGACTTAATTCTCATCAACATTCATAAAAGAGCAGTGAGTAAGAGTTAAAATAACCCTCAGCTAAAGACAAATTTAATTACCATATCCAACTGTTGTGGTGGAATTCTTGACCAGTGAAGATGCTATAAGATGATGCTCATTTTGGAATCGGCTCCTTTATCCAGCTGGAAGATTTAATTATGGAAAATTAGGTTTTTTGGTTTGTTACTCATTGCTTTGTATTATATATTCCAGGTTTTTACTGCCTTTTTAAATGTCCTGACTTGTTTCTCAAAGTTACAAATTTTGTCTGAAATGATCAACATAAGCTTGAATTCGATTTCTTTGAGTTAACATCTCAACACTGAACTTTTCATTTTTCACCTAAAGCAGAAATGTCTCCTGAAATCTGATCAGAGGTCTGAAGTAGAAGGAAAACACAGATGATAAAGTAGTTATATATTCTTTTATATGGGATAATGATTTATTACCTATTTACTAGTCGTTCCTCTAAATTGCAACTGTACTCGTCTCGCTTTAGAAAATGGGGGTTTTCAATTAATGGTTGGCATATAGCTAGAGGGAAACAGAGCTGTGAGATAAAGGGCCTGCATCAGGGACTTTACTGTATCATCACACATTTAGACCTCAGTGAGGGTTGGAGCAAATAAGATAAAACCAGCTGTGCCCAGCTCTTATGAGGTTTTCAGAGATTTCAACCAGGAGTTAACTTCTTTATTTATTTGTTTTTTTATGTATCTGGATCTTAAGCTGAGTTTGAATTAAATACAAAATAAGTATTGCATTCAAATGTACTTACATAATTATTTTATTTAAATTGTTTTGAAATTATTCTTACTGTTAGCTGCATTTAAAAATAAGAATAAAATTAACATTTAAGCAAACTCGGTCTTCACTTAGGCTGACCATGCGTCCCTTCTTTACGTAGACAAGACAAACATTTGTGAGTGTCTCTGAAAAACTGTGAAATTGTTACTTTGTTACAGCTGCATCAAGAATAAGTCCCAAAAATATTTTTAACCCATAAAGTGTCATATTGCAAGGACTTTACCCTTCAGATGTGTAAAGGTACCCAACATTGTGTTTGTGTTTGAATGGCAGCTCACTGTAGCAGTTTTAAATCACCTAGATCGCTAAAAAGGGAAGAAAAAAAAAAGAATTGGGCACACGGTTACTTTCTTAACCGTGTGCCCAATTCAGGGTCACCTGGAAGCTGGCACATATCCCAACCATCATAGAGTGAGAGCTGGGATACAATCTGGAGATTTCGTCAGTCCATCGCGGACAACCACACATATTCTCATCAGTACTGAATCCCCTTCAACATAATCTCCTCCCGTTTCCCCACAGCCACTCACATGGTGGCTATTTTTAGATTTTTCCCTGGAAGTCTTGCCTAGTTGCATTAAGCACCTTGTGGTTTTGCCCTGAACCTCAAACCTGTGTGACGAGCAAACATCAGGTTCTCTTTAAAATTGACCTGACTACTGACTAACTGAATTTTGTCTCTTTGGTGAGACCATGATCTCCTGCTACAACCGAGCAGTTTTCAATTCAAGAGTTTTCAAATCCAAAGAAAGCCTGATCAGGATACGAGTGAGACCGGGAGCATGTTCGCATTCTTTTCAGCATTCATGGGGTTGTGCACCATGAATTCTCACCTAGGGTGAGAATGATAATGTGGAGTTGTACTCCAACTTCCTGAGGGATCTGAGGGTGAACATTCAGGGGAAATTACCTGAATTGTCTGCAATCCAGTGCCCAGCCAGTGCACATTGAAACCACATGAGTTCTTTTTCCCACATAAACATAACCTTCCCTCACTGCTGACCCACTCAGCAAATCTGTCCTTCTGCAACTTCAGCGACATCCCAAAAATGAAAATGAGGTGGAAGGGTACAGAAGAGGGTACAGGTTGAAGAGGCATAAGTATAAGAAGACATTACCATACTTGCAGAGACAATCTGAAAATAGCAGGTACACTAGAAGCTTGTATGGATGATCTTAATGTAAGATCGGCCAATTATAATTCAAGGAAGGGTTTTCATTCATTTAATACATTCACATAATAAACCAGCATTTTTTTTAATTTTTTTTTTAAATACAAGGCCCAAAATATTTCCCACATAAAAGCTGACTATTTTAATAAGTAATTTTGAAGGCTGTACCCAGCAGCTGTTACCCTGGAACACACTAAAGGGAAAAAAATCCTGAACAGATCCTTCAGATACCAGGGTCTCTTGATGTTCGGGATTCATTTTGGTCTCCATATCAGCTCGCTCTTTCTGTTTCTCTCATGAGATTAAATATGGGCTGTGTACAGGAATGTGTCTCATTTGGTTTACCTCTGCCCAAAAAAGTAATAGTGGGCTCCTGGATGCACAGCAAATGAGAGATTTTTATCCTCCTGTAGAATGCCACAAAGCAGCTGAGTGTGTGTGAGTGTGTATGTGTGCATTGAACTCGTATTTTGAAAAATACGAATGACGTTTTATTCTCAGGAAATTCTTACGAGAATTTTTCTTGAGTGTCCTTTCATCCGAGGAGTGCAAACCTCTGCACAATCCCGTTAATCTCCAGATATGTCTGTGCTGTCAGTTTGGCGATGGTGTTGCCATGTTTGTTGTATATGTTGTATAATGTATTAGGTGGAGGCTAAAGGGGAAAAACATACCTGCTGCTCTGCGTTCTTAGCTGACACCATGCCTGTAACTCGGACAAGAAGCGTTAAAAATAGATGAACGATATGTTACAGTGTTGCCATGTGTATACTGGAACAAAATGTGCTGCCTCTTGTCTTCAACACACAAAATCAAGTAACTTTTTTTATAAATGTTTTTTTTAACCATCTATTAAAAGCTGTGGCCTGAAAATTATCAGCTGGCATTTTTGAAAAACAAAGAGACCAAGCTACAAGGTCTTTGTGCCCATGTCTGTGCCCATGTCTTAAAGTGTCTGTGATGACTTCATTGCAATCAATCATTCTGGGCACAGGTGTCAAATGTGTTCCTCATTATTCCAAGAAAAGCCTCAAACAAACCTGCTAATTAAACTCACCCTGAGGAGAAAAGAGAACATGACTTTATATGTAAATTATGCAGCTTCTGTGAAAGCTGACAAAAAACATTGTTAATGAAATGCAACTTTTAAGCCGCAGAGTGCCACTTTTATAAAGGACATTTTGCATGTCAAAGTTCTGTTTTGCTCTTAGAGAAACCACCCCCCAAAAAACCAAAAATCATATACAGACGCAGTAGGGACAACAGCAGAATATATACTTAATGAAACTTACTGCCGAAAGGTATACAGATGAAGTCATGATCAACTCACTTTCTGCAAGTGTGCCCAAGACCTGTGGCTGCAAAACAAGCCCAAGTCATCAACACTCCAACGCTGACAGTTGGTGTGAGATGTTTGTGCTGATATGTGTGTTTGGTTTGTGGCAAACATAGCGCTGGTGCATTATGGTCAAACATCTCCACTTTGTCTCGTCTGTCTAAAGTACATTGTTCCAAAAGTATTGTGGCTTGTTCAACTTTGTAAACCTAAGCTGTGCTGCCATGTACTTTTTAGAGAGACAAGACTTTCTCCTGGAAAACTTCCAGACAAGCCATACTTGTTCAGTCTGATTTTTTTTTTTAATTGCACTGTCGTAAACTTTAGCTTGTAACAGCTAACTGAGGATTTTAGAGTCTGAGATGTAGCTCTTGTTATTTTTTTATTCAGTTTCTCTGAGCACTGCATGATCTGGCCTTGGTGGATTATAGTGTGTTGTTTCACAGGAACAAGGATGAGGCCAAAATTAGACTTAAATGACATAACAAAGGTGACACAGGTGAGAACCAATAAGATCTACCTATCTATAAGGAGGGAAAGGAATCAAGGCAGGGAATAAAAAAACCCAAACTAATATTCAAAAAGCTCAAAATAACTAAAAGACGAATAATTCAAACATTAGGTCAAAGAAAGGGAAGGACAAGAGAACGCAGGGGGCTCGAGGAATCCGAGATGCTAGAAATGCAAAGAACTACAACAACCCTGACTGTTACAGGGTCCATGGCGTCACATGAGCACATAAGCTATTGGCTTTTGCTTGAGCCTGAATGAATTGGACAGGCCAATTGGAAGTATCACCCCATTCACTCTGCTTTATTGATTAATTTATTACTGTAGCTAAACTACCTATAAATGTTCTTTTCCTGATTACTTTTAGTATTGGATGTATAGAAAATGTTAGCAGTAACCCAGTTCAGTTCAATTTACTTTTATTTATATAGCACCAACTCACAACAACAATCGTCTCAAGGTCCTTTTCTAAGAAAAGATTCTGCAATATTAGAAAGAAAATCAAACAATCAGATGACATCTCAGGGTCAAGCATGGGAAGTTGTTGTTCTTGTTGGAGTTCAGAGGTGATGGGGCAAGATTTTGTATGTGAGACAGATTTTAAATTCAACTTAATTTAACCTGGAACCAATAAAGAGAAGCTAATATGGGAGAATTTTGGGCTGTTTCTAGTCTGTTAGTATTCTCATTGCAGTATTTTCGCTCAACTGAAGACTTTCATTAAGATAACGAGTTAGAATAGTCCAAGCACGAAGTCACAATTAATAATGACTTTAACTGGTAAGTCAATGAATGCCATAACCTAACCACCACCCTGCAACTCTGCACCATCATTTTACAAAAATATTAATAGTAGCACTAAATACATTTTGCATCTCAGCTCATTAAAAGTTGGTGAGTGGGTGGAAATGTGACCTAATGACATTGAGCTCTTCCAAAACATCAACTTTTTCACAGAATTGTTGCATTTTGCATGTTTAAATATATTTACATGCAGTTTTTCATAGTTTTTATAAATCTGTGGTTCCACCTTTTTTTGTGTGTCTATGAAACAAACTATCACAGTTCTCATATCTCCCTCTTTGGGGTGTTTTCGCCTGCTCATTCTCGAGTAGAAACCTTTCTACACAAGAGGTGTAGAAATTTTTAGGTGACAAATTGTTGCAGAACCTGCTTATATCATTTTTTTAAAGCAATAAGAGTCAGCAGCTGCTATGTTGATTCAAAGCAAAACTTTTGCTGGCAATACTGCTTGCCCTCCTACCTTTGTTTCATTATCTGTGGATACCAATGTAAAAACAAACTTAAAAGTTAAAACAAGTTCACAAGAAAGTAAAAAAAACACAGTCCTTGCCCCATGTCACAAAGTTAACCCCGTCCTCCCTGTTGGGCAGCTTGCAGCCATTGGCCTGCAAAAAAATGTGGTCTCACAGTCTGTGGGCAGACCGCATGGAGCGTGAGTGGAGGACCCAAATGCAGACATGGGAGAACAGAACTTGAGCTTGAACAAAAGGCGAGCCTTTATTGGGCTGATACAAGAGAAACATAAATACAAGGCAAGATCAACGTGGGGCGAAACTAAAACTAGACCAAACTGGGAAAAACTAAAAAACTACACAAGAAGAACAGACATCCTGACAAAGACTAAATACACACAGGAGATACTTGGGGGAAATGGAAACAGATGGGGAAAACAGCTGACACAAATGAACATCATGACACTACAGGGAAAACATAAAGCACATACATACACAAAGCACAATGAACATAAACAAGACTTTCAAAATAAATCGGGAAACATGGAGGGACGTAGACATGACAACACCGGCTTGACAACATGAAACACAGACAAGAAATAAAGATATACTACCAGAGAAGACAAGAACAGACTCACACAAGATAAAAACCCAAACTAGAAACAACTCAACTAAATCCTAACTGATAATGGCAACATAAGAACTAACCATATATTCAGTATCATATAAGAACTCAAAAAATACACAATGAACTCAAAATGCTGAGTTACAGACCCAGCCCCTGACATATGGCTCAAAGCCTGAGTTGGAAATGTGAATCTAAACCGACAAGGTCTAGGAGACATGGCGATCTCACCTCAGTGGCCAGGTATCTTAAGGGAGGCCCTCACACTCTTTGGTCCAAAAGGGATGGGGGGTTGTGATCTCTGACACAAAGCAGCTGAACAATAAAATCAAACTGTTTTTCATCTCCAGTTGGTGCGTTTATTACACTTGCCTGCCAATCCGTTACATGGACCTGCTAATATCACTCCAGTCCTTTAGAAGCTGCCAGCAGGTCTGTTTGAGAGTTGCTCTGCTGCTGCCAGTAACTTGACCTGTTTACCTTGCCTACCTGGCCGCTGTCTGTTTACACTAATGGATGTGTCCATGGACTAAAAATCTAAAAATCTCAGCTCTCTTTGGCTTCTTGAGCGTCCTTGAGCAATTTTAACTTGCATTCAGTCACTATCAGTCATCCAGGATGAAAGTCGCAGCCAAAAGCTTAAAAATGGTATTCTGTATGCCATTTAAATGCTACCTGTCATTCCTCTAAGTGGGATTCACAAAATGCAGACCTGAGGAACAACTGTGCTTTTTAATAAATTCTAACACAACTACACAATAACATGACAAATAGTAATGAGTTTTCTTTTTCTTCCAGATGTTCTTTTCTCTGAGTTTCAGAGCAGAGTTTTGTTTTCCCATGACATACATGTTAAGAGGCTTTTTCACTCTGACAGGAATACTGTTCTGGGAAAACGGTCACGTCTATCAACATCTGTGTAGAAAAACTGCCTCAGTTTCGTCACATTTCTGCAAGAAAATGAACACATGGTGCTAAAACACAAGTGCTGGCAACTTTAATCCAAAAAAGCAGCCCGTGCACGTCGGTCTTAGAGCAGCTTTGAGCACATCTAACCATTTTCTCTGCCTAGGATGACTAAACACTTTTCTTCCAATGACTTAAATAGATGTGTGATTACTTCGTGGCCTGTCTTTCTCTGTACTTTCCCTCTTTTTATCCTTCGCCCGGGGGAATTGATGGAGATGTGTCGGGGGTCCAGAACCACAGGTGTTAGGACCTAGCCAGTAATGAATGGCTTCCAGCTGAATGTTAATCATGATTAACGAGTGAGAATGGCCAGGAGGCAGCGGGGCCTGACAACAGGGAGCTGACAGGGTGTAGCAAACAGTGCACACAGTGTGGCGCAGCAGGGGGGCAGTTTGGCCAGCCAAGGACAGACATGTTGACACTCTCCCGCATTTCAAGAATCTTGGATCGTCGCTTTATAGGGCACATAAATCTGTTTTCCAATGAAGGTAGCAGTATAGCAAACTTTATTTTTGAGATGAGATGAAAAATGAGTAATGCAATGCCTGTCAATTTATTTTAAATATGTAATATAGAACAAAATTCCTCTCTTTTCATAAGACTACAGTCTATTTTGACGTAATTTTTGTGCTCAGAACAGTTCTTATCTGTGTCTGCAGCAACAACAACATCACAGTGGAAATGGGCAGATTGGTTTCTTGTGGCTCTGATAGAAAAATAATCCCCACTGTACTCCCTGCAAAAGTTGTTTACATGCCAGAGGAACCACTTCAGCCTCACTGCAAAGAAAGAAGAAAAAACACGGCGAGAGAAAAAAGGAGACATGACCTAATGATTTGGTGTTTTGAAAAACTTGAATGAGTGCACCTCGTCTTTATGTGTTACACATGATAAGATGTATTTGATAAACCTTGCAAAACCAGCAACAAAACACAGCTGCTAAACCATTTCCATCAAGACAGAAAGATATATTTAGCTTACTGTGCACAACAGGAAAAGTTGCAGAGGTATGTGGCAAGTCCATGTTGGGACTCCTTTTTAAGGCATGTATCCCGTACACTGAATATTCATGCAGAGAGAAGTCTTTACCCCGTTCGGTAGCACAGGCGTAAAGGGTATTTGTTGCAGATGTGATGTGAAGCAGGACTCCTGATGAGCTCAGTGGAAGCAGCCAGGGAAGCAGGTCCTGATGAAAAGTGCATGAGGGTCACATCGATCTGACACCGACAGCAGCAGAGAAAGGAACACTTTGAAAGTTTCACAGCAATGACATGTTTGGCTCAGACACTGTAGCAGAGTCCGACTGTGTCATGCTTTCAGCTGAATCACTCAGTCAGATGAGTAGGAAAATACAACCAGCGTGATGGTCTCTGTGTTTTTGCTCACATTTCTTTTCTTGTGTGTCTGTGTGTCTATTCTAGATGTAACAGTTTGTCCTCTCTCTGCCATATATATGGGTTTACTCCTGTATGCCTAGCTTATTATAAAATGTATGTCTCACTCTAAGCATCAGGTAACTACAATGACAGAGGTTCAACTCTCGGCTGTTGTTGTGTGCCGTAAACAAGCTGCAACAACCACATTAACTAGTGCTTCCATGGTTGTTTATAGGAAGTTTCCCATGTTACTCCCAACCTTACAGCAGTATTAACTCCAGTATTCTCCACTAATTAGTAGCTATCAGTGTCTATGAGTTGCACTCATACACTCTATCCCTCCACCTTGTTAACCAAGTAGACAACTGTTAACTTAATAACATAAAAGTGGAATGCAAAGTCAGCAGACATGATGCTAAAGTTAAGGTTTTATGTTTTTCTGAATTTTATTTATTTAATTGATGGAATGATGAAGGAATTATGTTAATATTTTGGGTCATTTTTTAAAATCTTCTAACCTTATACTCTGTATTTAAGCCCTACTTCAAGTATTGTGTTACTATCATGACAGACAGTGTCCACCTCTTTTCATACATGAGGGGAAAACCACTCTTAATGGGAAAGAAATGCAAAGTGTACAACTTCTAGTGACCTTTTTAAAAAATGTTTCCACTACAAAAATGTAATCTCTGGTTTCTCAGAAATGATACTTAAATTTCATGTATATTATTCGATGCCTGGGCTCCTATTTATAAGCTCTGGATTGCCTGTGGGGAGTCTTATTTCAAAAATGGCAGTTTTATCTGTTATGATGGTAATTGCATTTTAATTGCTTAATTGTTTTGTGAATAATCTTGTGAATTGAATTTAACTGAACTGATGTCATGGTGGCTACATCCATGTTTTATCTACCAGATTGTTGTTCTCAAGTGAGTTTAGGTGGTATAATTTCTGATTTGTTGCCATCATAGAAATGATACATGCAGTATATGTAGAGATATGCATCCACAGCATCAGGCAGCCCATCTACATTGTGTTTTCTTTTCCTTCGTCCCATGTGGGTTTGAGATTGTGCTCTGTGGTTATGTGATATGAAAGCGAAGGAGCCTCTCTGAATGATAATTTGCTGTCAAAGTGATTGGATCAAAACTGAAAAGAATGACTTTTTCCCCATTTTGCATAGAACAAGCATACTTGAAAAGGCAAACTATCCAACTCTGTGACATGATAGCGCATAAAAAAACAAGTAGCAAACGGAATGAGAGAAAAATTTCAGGTCGACTGTGCAGATCATACTCCCAGAGGCATTCATGCATTGTTTATTTTTCCCTTCATAGGAGGCCTGAGGGAGGAGGAAATTACCTTGTCGCTCATCAGCGTGCTGCTATAATAGCTCTGTGTATTGGCCGTATGGCAGCAGTAAACATGGACGCTGGAGCGTGTGCAGCTGTGGGCGGGCGGGACAGGTGCTCGTATGAATCAAGTGGGAGAGTGTGTGTGTGTGTGTGTGTGTCCAGGTAAGTCAGCGCTTGTGTGTCGCTGAACCATCTGGGCACACTTTGCTCCAAATGTGAGGATGGCAGAATTCCTGTGTGTGTGTGTGTGTGTGTGTGTGTGTGTGTGTGTGTGTGTGTGTGTATCTGTTAACGTTTCTACTTCTATGCAACTCTGCATCTGTTAGTGGAGAATCAGCGTGCGTTAATGAGGGAGATTACACTTCCACACTGCATTAGACACAATCATTCAGGCACGGTCAAAGGTCAGCTGATGTATTTTGTGAGGGTTGTTCATTGTGGCGGTCGATGACATTGACTAGTCTCGTATGTCAAATCCTAAATTAGCCTTCTGACCTCTCCACCTTGACGTTTACTCATGAACATTGACTGCAAGCGTGTCTGACTTACACTTTTCTGTTTTTTGTTCCTCTAGTTCTGTTTTTGCCAACTAACTCAAAATCAGGGTTTTTAAGGTGCCACTTTGACTTATTTTTCCTCACTTGCAGTTGGTTGTGACTACAACCAATTACTGCCTGATATGTGTGTCAGTATTTCAGAAGTCTGTCTATATCTGTTCATATGAGCGTATTTTAATGCAATACTGTCAGGTATTCTTCTTTATTAAAGGCAGGTTCAAACACCGGAATTCGTAAAATTAGGGTAACTCCATGAGTGTCATGACAACATAAACTCAATATTATCTGTTGTTTGGTTTTTCTATTTTATGCGAGTAAATATCTGAACAAAATAGAAGAAAAAAAAAAGACAGAAGAAGCTTGTGAGAGTGCAATCTCACAGTTTAACATTTTATCTATAATTTTTGGTTAATCAGGATCATCAGTATCTAAATCAAAGAGCAGATGAAGATGGAGGCCAAACTAATTTGGTAAGCTAAAGCTGGTACTTTAATCTAATTAATATTTGCCGTACCTATGTAAGGATCAGGATTAGAATCTATACTTTCGCTATAATCTACTGGCACCATGCATGAGAGCAGAGTGTGGGTAGTGCATATGACTCCAGCATCAGCATATATTTTGCCAGTCTTGCTTGTAGTTACTTAGTAACAGAGATTGTATATAAAAGCTGGACATAGTTGAAATGAGGTCAACCCCTGCTCAGTGAAGTCCTGTTGCAAAACCATCACCATCCTGTTGTTTTTGAAACTGCATATGAAGAGTGAGGCATGACTCTGACTGTGAAATTGAGGGATAGCAGCTCACTGAGGATTTGTTAGACAACCAGAAGTCCTTTTCCATTTAGAGGTGTCGCCCGCTGCTGGTCAGTCTAATGTAGTCTATAAATGTAATTTTACCCATGTCACCTTCACAGTTTGGTTTTTCCTTTGAGTCACACTTGTTGACTGTATGTTACCGAGATAGGAGTAAAAACATATATTCAGCAGCACATCTGTTGTGCAAATGATCAGCATAAGTATTTATGTAGCCAAATTATCAGTGATTAATCAACAGTTTGCTGCCATATTAATCAATGATGATAAACCACTAATGCTGTGTTTTTCAGTGTCTATGGCTGCTTAGATTTTTCGAAAAATAATAATAATAATAATAATGAAGACTTGCTGAACATATAGTGCACATAAAACAGGGATATGTTGTGCTTTATAATATATCCCACTTTAAATGTCTGCCTCCTCCCATGGAATCTATTCCTGAATCTAAATGAGTTTAAGCTTTAAACTTTTACATTTACTGAAATTAAAAGTTAAGCAAATCGAGTTGTGTTAGCTTTGCAAAAACCACAAAAATAACTGAAGTTGAAGTTTAGTTACAGCTTGAAAATGAGATAATATACCAAATTCAGCTTGTTTCTTGGTAAACGGCCTGTTAAAGTCAGATATTTAACATCTTGATGCACGCTTGTCACTTTGTGAGACAGATTTAATCTTTAGAAATGTTTACACTGAGGTAGTAAACCTGACTGCATTCTTTCCTGCAGAAATGTAAGGAAATTTACTTTCATCAACCCTTCAGTTAAACCCTTCAGTTAAAGCAGCATTAGATCAGACATGATGATCTAATAAGCCAGTTTAACATGCTTCATTTGCAACAAACATCACCAGCAATGAGTTGCATACAAACCCTGACCAGGAGGATAAATGATGAATCGTATGGATACTGACAGGAAATCTTTTCTGCCTGCACCAAAAGAATTGAGACTTATGAGCAAAATAGAATCTCAACAGCAGCAATCACAGACTTCTGTTTTCTTTTCCTATCTTGTGGTTCGTGTAAGTATCACAAACCCGAGCTGCGGAAAACGAGGCTGCTTTGTGGAGTTCGGTTTACCAACCCAGAACAACTGTGGGTGACACCCACTGAAATTACCAAGTGCAGCTTTAAAACACCTGGTGTGGATAAACGTCACAATCAGTATGATTTTATTTTTTTATATATACATACAAAATATGATTTACTGGGATAGTATTTGTGGAGACTTGTTGACAAGCAGATCACTGACACAGTTGGTTCCTGGGAAACAAAACTTCGTGCTTTCAATGGGGAAATAATAAAAACTGAAAATTTCAAACTGTTCCTCAGCTACATCTAGACTAAAAGATGTGTCAGTGCCCAGAAATCACAGATGCATGTCCTCTTCCACACGAGGAGTGCAGAGTTATGTCAGATGCAATTGCCTTTTGTTGTTTTCTGATAACTTGAAGTAAGGAATGAAAAAGAATGACACTTCATACAGTGTGAAGCTGAGTAAACATAAAAGCGTACACACTCTATTGAGAGTCACAGACTAACACAGATATAGTGCTGTGAAATGCAAATACTTTCTTCCTGCTTTCTTAGTTGTTTTGCACATTTGTCACACTTAAATATTTCAGGTCATCAGGCAAATTTTAATGTTAAACAAAGATTTTCAGAGTCAATAAAAAATAGTTTTTGCAGGAATCACTTGCCTCAGCTAAGGTGAGTTTAAGTGGAACACAAAGGCTCATCTCCTCTCTCAAAAAACATGTTGATGATCCCCAAGACTTTTGGGAAAATATTCTGTGGAATGATGAGACAAAAGTTGGACTTTTTTGGAAGGTCTGAGTCCTGTTGCATAAAACTAGCACAAAATTTCATGAATAAATGATGCCAGCAGTCAAATGGTGGTGGAGGTGTGATGGTCTAGGTCTGCTTTGCTGCTTCAGGACCTGGATGACTTGCTGTAATTAATAGAGCCATGAATTCTGCTCTCTACCAGAAAATCCTGAAGGAGAGAATCCGGCCATCAGTTTGTGGCCTGAAACGAACTAGGGTTATTCAGCAGGACAGTGACCTGAAACACAGCAGCTAGTCCACCTCTGGATATTCCCCAAAAAAGAAAACAAAGGAAAAATAAATGTACTGTGTTAAAAAATAAAATATAAACTATAAAAACAAATTTAAACTGTATTAACATTTATTAACAATACCTTTGCTTTTTACTAAAGTGACTAAAATTACAAAAGACTGTGATTGCCTTTTACATCCATGAGTGTTTGCAGACACTAAATATGAGCTACAATTGAAAGAAGATCGTTATTTCCATCCACACTAATTAGATTTGCCATTATTGCTCTGTTCTGGATGCTCTTTGCCCTTCCATGGTTTTGCACTGAAAGCAGAAGGCGGCAGCCAGACCCTCCTGTACAGAACAGAGCCAGCATCAATGACAGTAATTAAGGGTGTACTCATGCTGGAATATCTGTAATGTGCCTGAGTACGCCGAACTGCCAAAGTTCAGTTTGTTTGACTAGTTCAGTCGCTGTGTGCTTTGTCTGGGCACGGTTACGTGAACCTGCTCTGCTTGAAAATGTGGGTCTGCTCCGATAGCGCTATCATTGCCCCCGAATGACAGCTGCCTCTGTAAAATGGCTTAATTGAAAAATATGTTCTGGGACAATGCGTTATCACGTTTCCAATTAAACTACAAAATGGATAAAATCATTTACTTTTCAAAGGTGTGCTGAGGGGTGTAGGGGAGGGTAGGGGGGAGATACTGTGATAAATGGATGTGTATTTTGGCCTGGATTGCTTTTTGCTTGAACCTGATACCAGGCAGCTGATTCTACTGCAAGTACACCCTAAGTCAGATACAGCATGGCGAGGAAGAGCTGGGGTAGAGTTGTGTTGCAAAGCAGCTTGTAGATGTGCATTGATTTGCACTGGAAACTAGTGCATCAGAGGAAAACCACACAGCTGTGACATCCATCCATCCATTATAGGGTTGAGGAGTGTTTGGGTCTATCCAGCTGTCAGAGCGCAAAACATGGGGTTACATCCTGGCCAGGATGCCAACCTATCCCAGTGGATAATACAGTGAGAGAAACAATCATAGTGGATCACATATCTTCTACCCTTTTTTTTGGTAAGATTTAGCTCATATTATTATGGGGTTTTTAGAGGAGAAAAAATAGACATAGAGCTTGCATTTGCATTGCATTTATAGAACAAGCTCTTATCGTGACTGCCACTTAAATATTTCCAGGTCATCTAACTCAGTTAAGAACCTTCCTAAGCAAGAAAGAGTATTCCACCACAACCTGGAGTGGATTTTCCACTACACTGGCTGCCTAACATCAGTTTGTCAATTGACTTTGTTGATACTAAATTGAATGGGAAGAACTTCCAGGTGTGATATATTGTTCGATGGCATTGCTTAGCTGAGTCTTCCCACCTTTCATCGTTTTCCTCACCGTTGTCACCTGCTCTTTCTACTTGTTTGTCTGCCAAATATCAGATAACATCCTATATTTCCCATCTAAATTTCTGCCTCACATCTAGTAACGATGTTGATGTGGGATTTTAGTTGTTATGACAACACCAGAGTGGCGTGCGGCATAGCTGCAGCAGGAGTGTGTGTTGAATGTCCAGCAGTGCGTTGAACCACCATCTCTCTGCTTGTTTGTCTGTCCCTGCCATCCTGTCTGCCCCGTCTTTCTCCCTGTCCATGTGTCTGCCCGTTTGCCCTTCCTAATTGTCCCCCGGGGACAATAAAGATTGAACTGAACTCTGTGATCTGTGAGTGACTGATCAGCTGTTCGTTGCCGGGGTAACGCAATCTCACTGTATGAGAACCTGTCGACCTTCGCAGCTGTCTATCTGCCCGCCCGTCCGTCCGTCCTTCTCCTCGAGTCTGTCAATCAGTCCCGCCGCCCCACCCCCCGCCCCACGACTCCATCGTCTGGCTGTCGTCGTGCCGGTTTTCCCATCTCCCCGTTAATGTCTTCCCGTCTCTGCTGCCTGCCTGTCTGTCTGTCCACATCTCCAGTTACATCTCCAGCTTGTCAGTCACTTCTTTAGCCCAGCCGCCTGTCTACATGGCAGGCTTTGTTCATATTTAATTCACAAACTCCGGGGTTTTTCACAGCTGCAATTTGAATTTGTTTGCTTTTTTATCACAGGCCATCAGAGAGGGAGAGTGTAGAAAGCGATTAATCAGGAGCCAGAGCTTCTATTCCTGAATGGGGATCCTAGAAAAAGGCTTTCCAGCTTATCACTGGCTGATAGTAGATCTGAGATCAGGAGGTTTGGAAAATTACATTTTCACATGGCAGCTTTGCCAGCTGGAAGATTTTCTGAATGAAAAGAAATGATGTTTCCACAGGCTGTGGTGTGCACGCTGCCATAATACTGTGTCAAACGCTCCGTAAGCCTCGGATGGTGCTTGTTGGCATGACGTGAATCTATTATCACTATTGTAATCTTGAGCTTTTTTCACAGTTTACAGCAGTGTTGAATTGAAATTTTACTTGGATTTCAGACATTAGCGCCACATTATTCCTCAAACATTTGTATCTGCTCCTCTTCTCCATTAGTAATGCAGTATTAGAGAGCTACATGCAGAGGCTATTTGGAAATTGGATTATTGCACCATTAGAGGAATTACTCCATTACACCAAAACACATGAACATTTCCTGCAGAGTTATGCATTCTTGTTTTCTATGCTTAGCGTTTCTGAAGACCAAATCATCTTTCTCCACATTTCATTATAAACGCGGCATCATAATGGGCCAGGTTCAGATTAAAGCTAGGGTGTTCTTTTTGTGAACGTGTGTGTTTTTTCTCCTTTTCCTTTGTTACTAATGATAAAAGATAAAACGTGTGAACTTTAATGTGAAGGGAAATGCAGTACCATGAGGTGCTACAGCTGTGGTACTGGAGCTGGCTTATTTTAGGTTAGAATTAGTTTTAATTCATCTTGAGTTTATTCCAATTTAGGTTTACCCTCTTCAGCTCCCATCATCACAGCTGCACATTGGGCTTTATCGACAACTCTTCTTATTCTAACTCTTGTTTCAAAAGGTTTGATTTCAAAAATGTTAGCTTTAGGACTTGGAACAGAGGAAAAGAGTATAGTCTAGTCTTGCCAAAAGTAAGCAAAACCTTCAAACCAGGTGAGTCTTCTTGGATTTTATTCAGACTCACAAGTGTGAAAACTTGGCAACTTTCAAAACATGTTGTTAAAATGTGAAAATTAGACAGAAATCAGGACTGTTTGGAGCAAAGTAAGCTTTTTCTTATTACGTCTCCCTTCAAGACACTGTGGACACAAAGACATGAAATGCAGAACTTCACATCCTGTCGTCCGTGAAGTAGCTTTGATGTCACTTTTTTAAGTTTTCCTGGCCATTTTAATGTACTTCAAAACAGCCATCCATCTCAAGAGCCCTCATTATTTCAAAGACGAACAATATTTCATTGAAATTTACTTTAATTGGCAAATTAAAAGAGTCTGTTTATCTACTGTAGTCTTCATGTGATCCCCTTACAGCTTGGGTACAGTGAGAGCAAATTTACATTTTATAGAACGTGGGAATCTTGCCTTGTGACAGTCTTCAAAAAGCCAAAGGTTGTGTCTGCATTAGCACTGAGAGAACCACCAGTAGCTGCTGTTATTTGTACATCAAAGGTTGTCAAATAATTTTAAAACTCCCCTTCTTTTAAAGATGTGGCTTTAAGAAACTCATAAGTAAGTCAAAGGCATCTGTTCATTATCAGAGAAAAGCAGAAAACACACACGCTGCACACTCAGACACACGTTTTCTATCCATTAAGCTCCAGTAAATGTCGTGGGAGAGCTTGTTAAAGCCGTTGAGTGCCTTAATGTGCTGGGGGACGAGATGAGTGATGGAATAAAACAAAGGGAGGGTTGGCATTGTGCCTTTCATCCTCCCGTGTCTTTAGCAGCAGACGTGTTATTAGTTTGTACTCTGATTAGACACAGGACTTGTCTAAATGCCCAAGAGTCACTCATTCTATTAGTCCTCACTATCCAGTGTGCTTTATTCAATCACTACCTTCTTCACTACTAACCTTCTCCTTTTTTTCCCTTCGAGTCACGTTTGATTACTCTGCAGATTACAGTGATTGCTTTATTGATTAAATGAATATTCATTTTTAACCTCAGCCTTTTCTGTACAGCGGCATTGTTTGTGCAATGTGTTATGAAGAGACTGGTGCACAGATAACACTGAACCTGTGCTACTGGATTAACTCAGTAAAGACTTTATATCAGTGTTTCCCAACCTTTTGGAGCCACGGCAAATATTTCACATTAGAAAATCACATGCACACCACCAAACAAAAATGCCAATTTTTCCCTGCGCACCAGGTATTGGCTTGGTTTGTCCCCAGTATACCTGATCAGACCTGATCATTTCTCACAGCACATAGTGTTTGGATAACAAAACACTGCTTTAGCAGATGATTATTTATTCATTTATTATGACCACATTTTAAAAAAAAAATGAAAAAAATAAAGATGTGACATTAGACCAGGGGTCTTAAACTCCAGTCCTCGAGGGCCTACTAATTGTATTCAGGTGTGTTGCTACAGGACACATGGAAAAGCTGCAGGACACCGGCCCTCGAGGACTGGAGTTTGAGACCCCTGCATTAGACTATACACTATTAGCTCAATGATGAACTGACAAAAGAAAAGTTGATTATTGTAGTGTGTCACATCTGTATATGTATATGTTGTAGTATTTCTGTTAAATTTTGTTTTTACCAAACATGAAAGTGTGCCTTATGTTTTAGTGTTGACCAAACGATCAATACCCGGATGCCTAGGTCTGCATCTGATCGATTAAAAAGGGCATTAACTCAGGAAAAGCCACATTCCTTTGTGGCTATAGATTACTACAGATCAGACCATTGGGTTACTAGTACGAGCTGTCATACTGATCAATTCTGACAGAAAGATAAGGACAATTCTGTGCTTTCAATTTAGGACATTTGGTGTTTCAGTGCATACCTCTTTCATGTCTCATATCATAAAAGTCGACACAAACGTCATCCTACTGAGGCAATTATGTGTTCAGCAGAATCTTGATGAATTTATATTGAATTCAGCTCAGTGGTACCCCAGCACAGACTGCCGTCTCATTTTAAAAGAAAGCAGGTCACACCGCAGCAGCTTCTGATTCTTAAAGCTTCTGACAGCTACACTGCTATCAGCATCTAAAACTACACTATCATTGTAGCGCATTGTCAGTGGTGCTTGTTTTAAGCAGTTTGACACAGTATTTGAAACGATGTCGATATATGCCACATGCGTAGACATCCTTTTGTGCACATTTGACATTTTCCTCACAAAGGCAGCTTTTTTTTCACTCTGAACTCTGTGCCTGCAGCTGCCTGGTGATAACGTGAAAATAAATAAATAAATAAACATAAAAATAAATAAAGCAAAATTGAATGTGAGATGTGTTTAAAGACATGTCATAGAACCAGAAGATAATGTCACTCGTGTCACGTCTGAGACGAGGGCAGTGCGGCAAGACCAACACTTCATGACAAAGACGTCAAGACCAAATGCTGTAGTGCTAATATGGGTTAAGGCGGGATTTTTATTTATTTTTTATTTTTTTGCAGTAGCTTCAAAAGTGCGATTTACATATGAGCAAAGAAATAACTGTGAAATAACTGTCAGTTATGTTGATAAAGTCTGACAGCTCAAAATCTACGAGCTGTCAACAAAGCGCTTACTAAGTGTTGGTGTATCCAAACTTTAGATTTTCTACTTTACAGTAACATCAGTATGTCCGGAGATTTCTTTTTTAAATTAATGGTCAGACAATGATTATTTCAGACACAGCATGAAAGGTGTAGCTGGTGTGTTAGTGGGCTAAAAGATGTACAGACACTAAAGCCTCAGTCACACAGGCCTAGATACTGGTTGCAACATCCTGGCAAGCTCTGGTCGCTAATGAAACATTTGTATTCCCCACCTGGCTCGGGAGTGGTTGTTAAAAGTTTCGGGCCGTTGCTAGGTGAAACTGGCGGTAAAGAGGGAGCTACTCCAAAAAAATCCTTGTGATCGCTTTGGTTACTCACCCGTTGCCGCAGTTACCCATAGTTTGCATGGAAGATGATGATTTGTCTGCAGGCAGCCTAAAGCAGCTTAAACATCAAATTTTGTAACTTCACGATCAGTTAAAACTGGAAAGGTTTTCATTTGTGACAGCTCTGGGTCTCATGTTTGAATACATTGCTTTCCTATAGTATCCAGTCCCACGTTTGGGTCACCAACTGCAAAGGAAGCTGCAACAACAAATAAAATAATAAAATAAAAATATATGTCCATCCAATACCATTCTTGTACAAATACACTGATCAAAAATGGCATGTTGTACCTTTTTGAGGATGAACTTGTGCTTTTTTCTTGAACTTTTTTCACAGTGCAGTAAATGTTCATCTGCTCTGTGTCTGCCAAATCACTTTTGTCACTGCCAGCTTACCTGACATTGTGAGAAAAGTCCTGCTGTGCTAAACACCGCCTACCTCCTGAGATGATGACAAACTAAATGTTAAGAAGCATAATCAAAATAGCATTTAAGCCTAGAAAGGGTGGCCTCAGAGGTAGGGAACAGGAAGCTATAGGGTTTAATCTCTAATATCACACTGTACACCCAGCAGCAGTGCCGTTAACAGTAGCTGACCACTGTCTGACTCATGCTGTGACTGAAGGTTCCTTTACATTCACACAACTTCACTCAAACAGAAGATGCTTTCCTCTTCAAGGTTACTGAGACGGCTTCATTTCCCTTTTATTATCATACCTGCACGTAAATCCACACAGAGCTGTGGGCAAACAGGATCACACTGGAGTGTCAAATTTATTCATGTTACATGAATATTTAGCTTTAGTGAATAAAAAAAAAAAGACAGCTTTACATCTTAAAATAAAGGTTACATAACAATGACTTGGTAAGGTTGGTAAAGTTTAAAGATGATGATCTTCTGTATTGTGACGAGTTTCATTCAACCCTGGACTCCTCACTGCATAGATGTTTGCCACTTTCTAATAGCATCACTTAACTTTTTTTCTTTATAATAAATATTTTCATTTTGTGGCATTTTTTATTCACTTATTTAAACAGGAGAGTCATGATAGTTTATGATTTATTGCTTAAAGGTTTAAAATAAGTATCACATGGTGTCTAGCACTAACAAAAAAAAAGAAAAATGGAATATGCACTCTTAGAAAAGTATAAATGTTATATAATACACTCCCATCCTATAGCCTACCTTAAACCTTAATTATTATTAAGCAGTAAGTCAGAGAAATAAATAAGTGCTGTCTGCCTACATTGTACTTATTGAAATACTCAAACTCAAAACTTAATTTGTCTCTACTTAACTTATTCCAATGTTTTTAGTAAAAGTATGTGTTCACACGCTTGCACATAAACTGCAGCTTTGCAGTGCACTACCATAATCCAGCACTTATTGCACTCAAAAAATTGAGTTTGTACATTGTTTGTTTAGATGTTGGACCACAAGAAAGTCTTCTGCTAGCAGCAAAATGCATACATTCCCAGTGCTGACGGTGCTGTCAGTGATTTGTGTTATTACCAATATATCTACATATATGTTATAAGTAAGGATGTAAATTCATAAGAACTTAGTTATTCCAGTAATTCCATTATTAATATAGCAGTTTGTCTCTTTATCAAGTCTTATTGGGTCCATATTGGCTCTGCTTTCAGTGTCACCAGTATCGCTAAGCAGCATATCAAATAAACTGCATGCTTTGTGGTCAAATATTTGTGCTTATTGAGGGTGTGTTTGCATGTTCTCCCAGTGCAACCATGGAGGGAACAACCAAACTCCACAGAGTAAGACCACAACTTGCATTGCTCATGTTCTACGACTCGCATATAGTGCAAAGTGTTCTGCAGCATGTGCACTAATGCAAGTATTCTGATTGAGGGAATGTTCTCTTGTCCTCATTTTTAAAACTTTTTCCTGAAACCAAAGTTATATATTTGTTGTACAGAGTGGACAATAATTGGTCTATAGGGGGCCTGGAGTGGTTTGAGGAGACAGTAAAAGTAGCTTACAAGTTGGCAGCTCCAGGTGGCAGTAAGAAGATTCTGTTTGAAAATGTGAACTTCAAAACCCCCAAATCCAGTGTAGTCCATTTTTGATGCCTCATATCAAAGGGAAGTGAACACACAAGAGAGGCAGCGAGATCTAATGTTGGTGGATGGAAAACTCTCTGTCTGGGCTTCTTTTCAGCTGGTCAGAAAGGTGAGGAAAACAACCACCAGACATTAAACTGAGCAGTTGATCTAGATGGTCTTGGTTAAGAAAAAGATGACCTATTTATGCACTATTAAATGACAAAATAAATGTCTTTTTTGTAGAACATGTTTGAGCCCTGAACTGACAGCAGGCTGCTGAAAACAAGACTTTCTCTAAAGAGCAGCCGCTCCTTCAGTAATCTCCCCTTTATTCACCACTAATTGCGATCATTATTCCACAGAGGCGGTGAGTGATTCCATTATAGCCATCTCTCCAGTCGAGGCTTCTCCATTTCGGTTGCTCTCGCCTGAATCTCCCCATGGCTGTCAGATCCCCTCAGATTTCCTCAGATCTATAAACATCCTGAGCAGCAGCATCAGGGGAGCGGGCGACAAAAGACTGGAAAAGAGAACAGTGCTGGGTGTTGTTTTTTTTTCAAGAGCAGGAACCGAGAGAAACTGCAGGAGAAAAATGGCTGAGACACACGTACCTCAGGGGGAATTCAGTCATCTTGCACAGTCTCTCCTTCTTGTTCATCTCTGTGACAACTTTATAAAGATGAATTGCACAGAGGTTAAAGAGGTGAACTTATGACTGAAAGGAGTCTGTGTGAGCCCCAGAGTGGCTATGAGGATATGCTGTAGTTCCACTGAGCAGGAAAATGGACCCAGCTTGCTAAAAATAATACTCTGTGATTTAAAAGTGCCATAAGAATCAAGTCAAACTCAGTTAAATCAAGGTGATGCTAATGAAGTAGTCACATCATTTTCTGAGGATATATAAAACCTCTATATGACCTGACTTAAGTTGCTCATAATACTACGCAGCAGGAGATGGAGAAGGCTCACAAGGCAGATAAGACTTAAATATAGTGTACACTGCATATAGAACCTGTTCTCTATTCTTAGTAAAGCGGGCAGAATTTCCTTTCACCACTCTGCTTTGAAGAAAATATAGTCAGTTTTTATCAAAGTTGGATATAAATATGTGAACAGAGCTCAAAATAAATCTGCTGTGACTAAAATGGATATTGAAGTGGACTCATTATGTTCTTTTTTTTTTTTTTTTTTTTTTTTGTCTGTCCCATTTGGTTCTTTAGCCGTCAGAATTGTTGTCTGAAGACCAACAAGGATACCAAATGGATTTATTTTGCCAAATGGATGATCATGGCATTGCTGTATTGGTCCATTTGATCAACCTTATTATTTATTTTATTTTCAGTTATTACAGATGGGACAGACATGACTGGGGGATAGGAAAGGGAGAAAGAAAGAGAGGAAGGAAAGAAAAACAGAAGGGAAGAGGGACAGTGAGAAAGGGCACTTACAAAGACAAAGAAAAAAAAATCTCCTGGATCACCTGTTGAGAGAAAAAGAAGAGAAAACAAGCAAAAAAAACCAGAGCAACATACTAAACACAACACCATCACGTTAATCTAGCTAAGTGTAAACAGCAGTAAATACTAAATATTGAATGTTGTTGTGCAGCACGCAGGACAGACAGCGCACAATGTGCTTTGAAGTAGCAGCTAAGAAAGGTGTAGTTTATGTCTACGAACAGTGAACACCCGTGTGCACACCTGTGTGGATCAGCGCGCTTGTATACAAAAGGTTTCTCCATGTAACGGTCTGCTAGAGGGTGTAGAGGGCCATAGCCCCGTCCCCCAGGGCATGAAGCAGGCATGGAGGAGATCCAGGCTCCAGACATCCAGAGGCCCCAGAGTGCGAGAGCCCAAGGAGTACCACCGGAGGGGCATCCGTGCCACCCTCCTGGGAAGGACTGAGGAGATCCCCAGACGAGGGGTCACCCAGTAGCCACGGAGCAGAAGCCAGAGGGGGCTGCATTGGCGTGCCCGCCGGCAGCCAGCTGTGCCAGAGTGAACCGAGCCGCAGGCCCCGAGGCCGGAGGCCCGAGGGCCCCCTTTGCCCCGGTAGAGGCCTGACCGAGCGACAGGCACCAGGCCCCGCCAAGTAGCCACCGGGAGTGAGCTGGTGCATACCTGAGCGCCCAGCCCTGGACACCAAGAATCACCAATGCACCAACCCCTGAGGGCATCAGTTACCGGCAGGGAGTGTGGTGAGGGGAGATAGGCCTCCACACTTTGCAGGGCCTGGGAGTTCCCAGGGAGGTGGAGTCTAAGACCCGACCTGACATATAGACACAGACAAACAGGCACACACAGACACAAACATGCTTTCCCACCCTCATGCACACATATACAAACACTCAGCACTCACCCAACGTAGGGATAGACATACATGGACATGTACACACAATCACACTCCCCAAACATACTCTATACCCCGGGTCCAGGTACCCTCACCCCCAGAGGGGGAAACGGCACCCAGACCCAAGAGATGTGACCCTTTCCCCCGGGGTGGAGGCAAGCAGACCGCCCCAGGCTCCGCAGCAGCAGGGAGGCCAATCGGACAGCCAACACCTCCTCCCCCGCCCCCGCCCCGACTCATTATGTTCACTCCAAACTCCATATTTGTATTTGTGGACTGAGAGTAGCCTGATATGATTCACAGTTTCACAATAATTCTAATCACAATAAACTATATTTATATAGTAGCTTTAAAAACAGGGTAACATTATATTGCTTTTAATCTTATTCTGGGCCAATACTGAGTGCACTTCATCCACTGTCACCTCTCCTTTGAAGGCTCCTCCTCCTTTACAATAACTTCTGACTGGTTGCCCACGGCAAACAGAAGATTTTAACATTAGATCGATGGGGCTGTTGTATTTATACTGCATTCCATTAACCTTGGAAGTCAGATTTTGGAGTTGAGAGTGAAGTCACTCCTGTAGAGTCAGACGAGTAAAGAAAACCAGGATATGTTTAGCGACGTGCTTGCTGTTGTATCATGGATAGAGTCTGGCCTGCATATGGCTTATTTAGTAAATCGCAAACACACATTAGCAGCAGCAGCAGCAGCACAGATTGCAAGTTTTACAGTTTTCCTACTTTTTACCTTTACTGTTGGATTGTTAAGTCAGGGGGACTCTGCATGTCCAAGTTAGAAATCAGACTTGAGGGGATGTTCCAACTGAAAATTACAAGTGTGGGAATTCAAAAGGTGATCAAAGGGTGCTACCTTTGATGTTGCCTCATTATTTGAAACCTTGGCCATATACATGGAGTCGGTGAGTGACTAAGAAAGAGGGAGAATAAGGAAAAGTGGCTTCCCTGAAGCTGTATCCTGCATTTTTAACATTTCACTGTGGAGTAAGATGTCAAATGGAAAACATAGTTGTTAGTAGGACACTGAGTACCTATGGTGTGTTTTCAAGTAATAGTAGTAAATTGATCACACCTGTGTATTATCTTTAGAATGACTCATCATAAATCATTTAAAGATTTTAAGCTTCAAAGCTAGCCCGTTTTCAGTAACCCTCACTCCTTTGCCCCAGTGATACATGATGTTACGTGATGGCTGTTTATTATGTGAAAAGCCTGATTTATCATTAGGAAAAAACAAAACAAAAAAACAACTCTTTTTGAATAACATTGGCCCAGCTAAAAATGCTGTGCTGATTAAAGAAGTAATAAATGTGACTGGTGGAGTGTCTGGAGCATCCGGCTCTGTGGGTTTGATTAGACTGAAAATGGTCAAAAACAAACAGGAAAAAAAAGGTCTGAAACTCAAGAATGATTGTTCTGAGAAATAAAGGCAATCCAGGAACTGGCTCTAACTGGATGAGAAAGGAAAAAAAGTGGGTGACATCACAAATGAATATATATAAGAAGCATTTTGAGACCTGAAAACACCGGTGCTCCAGACGGAGACTAGCTCAGATTTCCCCGTCTAACATTTTTCAGCTGAGCTTACGTGATCGATTAAACTTCTAACATGAAAAACTGTCACTGGGTCACTGGAACACAAAAATAATGGTTGGTGAAAATGGGCCATTTCACACCTACACATATATCCCATTAAAAATCATCAATGATTTATAATTCCATTAATGATTGATTGTCATTAAACAGGTTCAATTAATCAATTTAATGTGATATTACTTATACATGAATACATGTTAAATGAATACATGATGTTTAGTCACATTGATAAGAAAGGAACAGAAAGGCTATTTCTAATATTGTTTTGTGTCCTAGATATAGTGAAGAGTGACAGGAAAGCAGAGGAAGAGAGAGGGAAAGACAAAGGGCCACAGGTCGGATTTGAACCCGGGCTGGCTGCCATACGGCATATGGTCTCCTGCTCATCCTAGTAAGCTAAACCGGCTTCTTGACTCGTGTCTATTTCTATCACATAATTTGTACCATGGGTGCATCGACATGCACGCAGTAGACTGTTATCATGGTCATATCTGAGTGACATCATGACCTGTCAAAAAAATGATCAATGAAAAAGATGAAGAATTCGCCTTTTTCACAGTTAAGATCACTAATGGAGAGAGAGAGAGAAAAAGAGAATGTGTTAAAAATAAAGATTATGAAGTGGAATTTACAGGTTTCTTTTCCTCTTTCAGATATGTTTTGTTTTACTGCATTTGAAGTCTTGCATCTCATTTTTAATCTCCTTTGGATTATGTAAGCCTCTCCTGGCTCTGGAAAACTGTACGTCTGAAATTTGCACGACGTGTTTACAGTGTTAGAGGACATTAACTTGAATTTTATGTATCTGGCCCAGCTGTGCCACAGTTCTGACAGTTATATCACAACAGTAGTGACAACTGGAAATGATTTGATGCTAGGTATATGGATTTTGCTGGGCCGTACCAGGGATAAGGACTTGTTTGTTTCCATTTCAAGGTGTAGGTGATTGGGATTTTGTTATACTCACTGTAGAGCTTTATGTAGCTCAAAGTATTAAAATATTAGAAAAAAACCAAAAGACCCTGTAAAAGTAGTGTCCTCATTATTCTGAATAATCAGCAGATCTCACTGTTAACACTTCTAAACAGCTCTTCTAAAAACGGGTAAGGGGAATGGTTTTTGTGATGGGACTGCATTAAACCTTTAAAATGAGTTTTTAAAAGCTTTGCTCACACAGATTATAATAGTATTGGCCTTTAATCTTATTAGTTGTGATGACAGTTATATATAAGGCAGATTGGTATAGCTGTAGATCCCTGTAATATGAAGTCTTTGACACCTGCGCCTTTGGTAATTCTTCAGCTTTCATTTAACCGGACATCAGGTTGTTTCTAACCATGATCATTATCAAAATTTGCCACATTATTTTGTAGCATGTGACCAAGTTGTGTCCTTGGATGAATGGATTTCTCAAATGACTGTTCTAGGTTATATTTTATTAATGTGAATGATCTTCATAGTGAATAAATTGAAAAATTGCTGCATATGCTGCTCATGAATGTGTCAAGCTTATAAAATAAAAATAAAAGAGGCTGACTACACAATAAGCTCAAATATCTCTGTTGTACTACAAATACTTAAATTTAGCTTGAGGTTAAGTTATATAATGCAAATTCAAAACAATATTTGAGCAGAATTTAGTGATAAGTAATGAAAATAAACCCCCAATTATTCCATTATAATCGACCCTGATGACAGTAAGAGGAAAAAATACCATTTAACAGTAAGATGCCTGAGATAGAACCAGAATCAGTAAGGACAAGTATCTGGTATTTCATTAAGGAGAGATCAATTTGAAGGAACTGAACATGATTTATTGAAATACAGAGTGTGAGTAATAAATTATTTGATGATTAGACTCTGACGAAGCTACATAGCAGAGTCCAACAGTGTTAGGGAATAGGACAGGACCCCCTGGAGTGTAGATGCTCATGGTGGCAGAGATGAAGCAGGTGGAGACTTGGACGACGATGTGTCTGACCAGGGTGAAGTGGAGATGGGGAGAAGGCAGGCTGCATGAATGAGAAACTAAATGACAGAATAACGGAGTGCTGAGATTTAAAGCACATGGGACAGAGGCTGATTGGCTCACAGAAGGTGGGAAAGAAAGTGATTGGGCCAGAGTGATGACGACAAAATGAAGTTTGACAGCATGAGAAAACAGAGTAGAACAAAGAGGAATTCAGGTACATGGGTAAGTACACACTGAGCTGTAACACAAGCACTGAGGTTGAGTGTAGAGGAAACGGACAAATGAAGAGCATAGAGAAAGAAATTTACAATACACACTCCACAGGTTGGCTGGTGCATGTACATAGCTCTGGAGCTAAAGACACTGCAGAGAAGTAGGAAGAACAGGAATAGAAGCTACATTTTAAAAACCATTAGCCACATTAAGTCTGTTACATTTAAAAATGTGGACATTGGTTTATTATTAATATTTAATTGTACAAGAAACACTGTCTTATGCAAAATATTGTGCAAAATTTAAATAAAAACAGAATGCTAGGAAATATAATAAACCACCTCTCCATTCACACTAGAACACTGAAAACATCAAATCCTGAAACCCTAACCCATTTTTAAGAAAAATGAAGGTCATTTTGAATTTGATGGCAGTGACGTAGCTTGAAAAAGTTGGCACATGGTCATGTTTTCCACTGTGTGGCATCTTCTCATCTTTTAACAACAGCCCGCAAACATCTGGGAACTGAGGAGAACAGCTGCTGGACTTGATGGACAGGAATGTTGTCCCATTTTTGCAGTGTTGGGTAAGTTACTTTAAAAAAGTAATTAATTACTATTACTAATTACTTAGTCAATATTGTATTTAAAATACTTATCTAATTACTGTGTCAGAAAAGTAACTTAATTACTACATAAGTATTTAACTAAATACTTCTTAAAATCCATATAAACCTTGAGTGGACAAACAATAGAAATTAAACTCTTTAAATAATAAATAAATTTTTTTAAAGACGGACACGCTACAGTATGCAGCGGTAGCATCTGTTCCACAATGTAGCCTGGCAGGGCTGGACTGGGACAAAAAAAATCGGCCCTGGCATTTTGACTAGAAACCGGCCCACCAGGTATTATAGGAAAAGCCATAAAGCCTTTGAATGAAAACAAACGCTGTTGTCACAGTGATGTACACTGTCTTGTTGGTATAAATGTATCAATCTAATAAACTTAAACCTACACCATCCTCCCTATTCTGGTATTGGTCGAGTTAACCTCCTGAACTATCTACAACACATAGTGAAAACCTGAAAGTAAGACAGAGAAGACTAGAGGTGAGACATGATCATTACTGATTACTGATGACAGATTTAGATATATTTTCATAAACCATTCATTTGCCACATCAGTAAACAGCATGGCAGGGCAAAATATTTTTTCTAACATGGCAACCTTTAAAAAGTGAAAGGAGACAGAGAGACAGGTGAGAAAGAAAAACTTAATTGACTTTTTGATGGCATTTTACACACAGTACTGGTACAGAATCTAGAAAATGTGGGAAAATGCTGGCATCATAAACAGTACTTAGCTACTTTTGAAGAAATTATGATGGGACCCTAAAAAATTACTATGTACAATAATGGATTTCTATACATTTTACATCAGATGAAAACGTTTGTTGTAAGATTCAGAGCGATAAACAAACAAGAGAGAAAAGCCGATCAGCTGATCACTGATCAGTTTCATGATTGAAGTAGAAACAGAGGGAGATCACCATCGGCCCACCGGGCAAATGATCGGTATGCCCGATGGCCAGTCCAGCTATGTAGCCTGCAGTCATATTTTAAGCTCACCTTCAGACGCTTTCTGTGCTGCTGAAGTAAAATCACGTTTTGCTGCTTAGCAGGAGTTTCTGCGGTGTTATCCATGGATGATGAACAAGGATCACTCAGAAGTGTTTGTCTATGCTCTCGTGTCAGGCGCTTCAGTAGATTACTCGCGCTATTAACAGCAGCCGATAGTTTTTTCTCCCCAGCACATAGCTTACATGTTGCTGTAATATTCTTGTCTGCTTGTTTCAGAAAAGTGAAGAGACGGGAATATGTCCATTTCGTAAAACAGCCACACGCTTCAGCCGAGTCCGACATCTTCCGCTGTAGAATACGACTATGCAGCAAACTGGCGCGAAATGACGTGCAGCTGCACTACAGCGATGTTAAAGCGGCGGAGTTTACTTCTACGTTTAGAAGATAAATTAATGAAATTAAATAATGATATTCAGCGAGTTTAATTATTTTACAATGTAACGCAAGTACATTGTAAGTAACTGTAATTAAAATACCTAAAAATGAACAGTAATTAGTTACTCTACTTTTTCAGTGGAAAAGTATTTTAATTACAGTAATGCGTTACTTAGTAACGCGTTACACCCAACAATGCATTTTTGACTGATATTGGATTCTTGCTGCTCAACAGTCCTGAGTCTTTGTTGTATTTTTCATTTCATGATGGGCTGAATGTTTTCGGTTGATGAAAGGTCTGCACTGCAGGCAGGCCAGTTTAGCACCTGGGCTGTTCTGTTCCAGCGTTGTTGGAATAGATGCAATACGTGATTTAGCATTGTCTTGTTGAAATATGCGAGGCCTTCCCTGAAAAACACATGATCTGGATGGGAGCGTGATTCAGCACGGATGATGTCTTTCCAGATCTACAAGCTGCCAATTCTATAGGCACTAACGCATCCCTATACCATCAGAGATGCAGGGTTTTGAACTGAGAAATAACAACAAAACAGATGGAGCCTGTCCTCTCTCGTCTGAAGGGTGCCTTCCAAAAAGAATTTTATATTTTGTCTGACCACAGAGCGGTTTTCCACATCGCCTCATTCCATTTAAAGTGAGCTTTGGCCCAGAAGAGACGGCAGCATTTCTGGATCATGTTCAAATATGGCTTCTTCTTCGAATGGTAGAGCTGTAAACTGCATTTGTTGATAGTACAGAGAACTGTTTTCATGGAGATCACTTCTTGAGCTTATGCAGTGACTTCCATGACACAATCATGTCCTTTTCTGATGCAGTGCCACCTGCAGGCCTGAAGATGATAGACATCCAATACTGATGTTTGCATTCATTTCTAGTCTGATTTCTCCAGATTCTCTGAATGTGTTGATGGTAATCTGCATTGTAGATGTGATGATATTTAAAGCCTTCTCACTGTTATATTTGATTATTCTGAATTGTTCCACACACTGTTTTGAGCATTGTTGACCCTGTGCATTTTTACTTCTATAAAGTTCTGGTTCTCTGAGTTGCTCTGTGTATATCCAATCAGATATAGAGATGTGTTGCTGCCATCACACTAAAAACGAGCTGATATTTTTTATCAGATATTGAAATATCTCTGTATAAACAACAAATTTGTCTTTGATTCACTGCTGTGAATAAAACATGACTTTATGAGATTTTCAGATCATTGAATTCGGTTTTTATTTACATTTTACGGCACTTCCCGGCTTTTTTGGAATTGGGGTTGTATGCAACAGTGATGATGTAAAGTGTTTTAAGCATGTTATATAAACCAAAAAGTTACATCCAGGTAAAAGTGGTGATTCTAACTGTTACTGACAAAGCAGAAAAAATCAGTTAAAACCAGATACGAAGGCCTGAAAAAAAAAGTTAGACTTTAATTATGCAAAGGCACCGTGAATCAATACAAGCAAAGCATCCCTAATACATTTTTTCCACTCTGTTCAACTCAAGCACAGCTTCAAAAAGCACACGTGTTGTCTTACGAGATAAGACAAATCAAGCTTGCTTCATGTTTTATTCAAAACGTATGCCAGTACATTTTCGCCCGAGTCTGAACTAGATCCACATCTGAGACCGTATCTTGGCCGAGTATTACAAAAAAGCGTCAGCGCCAATCTGTCAGGGACATGACCACTTCATCGGAAATCAAATTCATCAGTCCTGACATTAGCTGGAGGGGAAATGGAGAGTTTCATTAAAGAAGAGGCAGCAATATTGGTTAATTGACAGACATTGATGGAGTTCGCTTGCAGCATAATTCTCAAACTGCCTCTTATTTTTGTAGCATCTCAGAAATACCCAAACAAATCTCAGTTTGTAATGTTATTTATATACTTAGGAGGACATTTATCCATTTATGCCTCGTACTATAAAGTTAATTGGCACTTTTATATGACAAAGTCTGTTTACCTAACAACTGTCTGAACCTAACTGTAGCCACTTAGTACATTATATTCATAGAGGGAACTTTGTTTTGGCCCCCGGATCGATGCAACTATTTCATGTCCCTAAAACAATACTTAAAACTTACTGTAAAAATGTTCTTGGACCCACTGATGTTGTGAAAACCAGACAACTGGTCCTCTCTCTGAAATTTCAGCTCGAGCGGTGTGCAAGCTGTAAAATCAAAAGGCACTGGATTCCATTTTCAAATTTTCAAACTGGATCTTAATTGCCTGAATCCCATTTTTAATAAGTGCATGTTCATGTGCATACAAGACCATAAGTACACACACACACACACGGACATGCAAACACATGCACACACATCGCATACAAATCCTCCTACTCGTAAGAAAGTAATTTACATATCACGTCTTTGTGTGGACCAAAGAGAAATGAATAAATTAGAAAACACGGAGCAGGGATAAATTTCTCACAGAGAGAAGATAGAGAGGGTGGATAGAGGGAATTATTAAGAAGAAAGGTAGAATTAGAAAGTCTAATGAAACCGGGAAGGAGAAAGAAGGGCGCCTTATTAAAAATTGAAAGAAGATGGGACAGAAGACACAATAAACAAAGTAAAATCTGACACTCATGTTGAATTTACAAAGTTGTCAGCCAGCTTACACAACACTCAGCATTTCTGCTTCAGGACCTTGTCATGTTCTGTGATTAAAGTAGCTTTGAGCCCCCTCCACATGGTGAAATCATAGTCAAGCTGGAGAGAGTTCTTGAAGCCATCTGCCTCATTAGGAACGCCTTGGCATGCGCGGCGTACGCACGCTACCTCCTCTGAGGCTGGGGATTTAGATGGCTTCCTGCAGTACCTGTGGCATGAAGGTTTAAAGTACAGCTCCAACTTTTCTGATCCTCAGAACCTTGAAATACTCATCACGAAATTTCAAAACACTCACAGCTGTCAGTAAGAGAAATGTGAATTCATGTAATTATACTTTCTTTAGATTTATGCTTTTTTTTTATTTTTCATTTGTGGAGACTTATTGTACCAGAATGGGCATCTTTCAAGAAATATAATGCCAAAATATTGATCTTTAGCATTGTGGTCACTGGTCCAAATAAAATTGGCTGAACAGGGGGTTTTCTCCTGGGTCTCACCGTATTGAAATTTGCTTATTATACCCAGATACTTTATCTGTAGACATGTTTATCATTCTTTTACCTAGAGAGGACTATCTGAGTATGTATGATTGATGAGTGAGCCTTTTACTGCTGAGGTCAGTACTTTTCTCTTCCCATGCTTGGTCTGTTGGCAGTCTTTATTGTTAGTCAAACTTAAGCGCTTTTTGATTCACACAGAGAAAATCCTGATTTGATGTTCATATCATATGATGTATGTTGTAGTGAATGCAGAGCAAAAGTACAGTCTTTGAATTCAATTTCATCTTTTCCCCTAAACACTGAGTGATTCTAACTACTGAGGATGAAATTCATTTAAATCACATTTCATATTCATTTTCCCCTTTATAGCTTAACAAGTTTATATGACAGGTGAACGATAGTGTTGGGGAAAACAGATTAAGGTGATAATCCAATTTTATTCACAGCTAATTCCCCTTTTTTTTTTTTTTTTTTTTAGCTTTTTTTTTTTAGCTTTTTTATCTCACAAACAACTGAAAGAGTGTATCCAATTTGTTGGAAAATACCTAAAAAAAAGTTAAAACAGGGACTATATTTCTTTGTTTGAGGGGTTAAAACAGAAGGTTGAAATTATTATGTTTACTTTCCATCTTATTAAGCCTCATTGATTTACTGATACATGGCTTATGAGAGTTGTGATATGTCTCCAATCTCATCATTTTCTCTGTTTTTATTCCTGATTGGCTATAAATCAATCATTTACTTTGTCTCTATAAATTTTTCTTGGTCTGTCTCTACTCTGTTTGAGCTAAACCGATGACATGATTTTAGTTCAGCTTATTGTAAGGAAGTCATGGGTATTTGTACCAGAAATGATGAGTCAGATGGGTATGATGAGTATTTCTCTTTCATGATGTAATTATTTACAAACAGGGAAAGAAGCTCTGCATGTCTCTGATCAGACAGGTGCTCGTCAGCAGGGCTGGTACAATAAAGCTATATTAAAATAGCTTGTTAGCTATTATGTGGCCAAACAGAAAAAATTGAGGCACCTTGTCTTAAAGTAAGGTGATACTGTTTTTGAGACCAGTACAAAAACACACACAAACTGATCAGGCCAAAATAGCCCTGATACACTTAAGTGTGGACTCCTTTAGACCCCCGAAGGTGTGCTGTGATATCTGGCACCAAGATGTTAGCAACAGTAACTTTAAATCCTGTAAATTGCGAGGTCGGGTCTGCATGGATCCAACTTGTTTGTCCAACAGGTCCCACAGCTCCTGGTTACCCCTGGTTCCTCTTGATCCTTCTGCTGCTGTTTTCCTCCTCCTCTTTGTTGTCCTTGATGAATGTCATTCTTGTGTATTGAAGGTATTATCCGCCTCCCCCATTTAATTATATAGTACCTGCTGTGATCTTTAATCAATTTGATTGTCATGGTCCGGAGTCTCGTGTTTAGTCTTTTGCGTTTAACAAAAAAACAGAAAACCCTAAAAATTGTTTTGTTTTTGTTTTTTCCAGTGTTTAGGTGTTGTCTGTGCTCCTCTTTTGTTCATGCCATTTTACATTGACGGTCCCGTCTCATGTCTGTGTCTCTAGCCTTGCCTCCCCTTAGTCTCGTCAAGTGTGATCAGTCCCAGCTGTGCTCTCCTCCTGCGTCCCATTCCCTCGTTATCCCTCAGTGTATTTTAGCCCCGTGTTTCTCTCTGTCAGTGTTGCGTTGTCCCCTCATGCTGTGTGGGTTTCTCCTGTTGTGCTTCCTGAGATCGCCAGCCCTAGTTTCCCAGTGTTTTGTATTTAGTTCCCAGTTTCTAGGTTTTGGTTTTTCTCTTGAAACCTAAATTGCAAGAGTATCACAGAGAGCCAGAGAGAATCTCTCTGCGTACTCTTCTCAGAAAGGAGCGCGAGTATCCCTGCTTTTTTTTAGGCTCTTAAACAATGTGGTAGTCGCCTCATGAAAATCCACCTCTCTACTGCATATTCTATAAAACCTCAATATCTGTGATTTTACTATACCCCGAAATCTATGCGGCGGATGATAGGATAACTTGTGCAGGAGCGCATGCGTATCCTTGGGCTTAAAAAAAAAAAAAAAGAGCCCCACAAATGATCATAAGAGGATGGTCCACATCCTCTTATGATCTTTCTCAAAAAAGGACTGTAGTGTCCAGGAAATTGATTTCCGAGTCACTACTTTCCTGTTGAAGCTTTATCGATATATGGTGTTTGTTTAAAATGTGCAGAAATTGTCTAAAAGTGTCCACACCATGGGCCTAGTAAAAACGCATTACTAGGCACTATTATGGAACAAAGACTTTCCCAAAAAATGATGCATGTCCTTTAAGTAGCTGGGGTGTCTGTTTTGAGAAAGGTCTGAGAAATTATCCAATATACTAGGAAATATTGTAAGTGGCACTGCTGCAATCGGGAGCTGTGGGACTTCAGACTGCATCGTCCAAGTATCGGGGTGCAAGTAAAATTGGCGTGGGCGGGGATCATTGGATCCTAACAAGTAATCACGTACCCTGGCAAGGGACAACAATTATTAAAATAAAAGAAAACAGCCAAATAACATATTAATATAGTCCGCTAAAACACTAAAAGTTCCAAGAATAGTCCATTAAAATTGTGAAGCCGGCAACATCCTCCCGATGCCCGATCTCCACCACTCCTCCTCAGTAGCCACTGTGGGACAGGAGGAAAGCAGCAGTCACTCTTCTTAAAATAGCCCGAGCGCCTTTTAATCATTTGCAGGCGAGACTTACCCCGCAAGGGCAGAGCTCCAAACTCTGCCCACCGCTGCCTTAGGCTCAAGTGTGTATCAGGTCTCTCATCTCCCGAGCCAGGCGTTCGACCATCACCTCTCTGTTCGTCACCCGATTGTGTGTCTCCCTCTCCTCGGGTCGAGGCGCTGGCAGGCCTTCCACAACCTGCCACTGCCACCAGTCGAGCTCACCTCTTGCAGAATGTCCCCTGCCTCCCAGGCTGCCTCTTCCAGGTTTCCGTGCCGCTCCCTGTGACAACCGCCTGGCCCCGGCTACCACTCCATTTCTCTCTGCTCCTCTGTCATGCTCTGCCAGGCCCTCTTATTCTTATTCCTCTTATTGTCACATGGGACACTGTTTTGAAGGAATTCGGCCAACCTAATTCAGTGTTTCGGACCCGCGGGGGGGGGGGGGGGGGGAATAAATAAATAAAAAAAAAAAAAAAAAAAAATTGACAAAAACCCGACAACGCCACCCTGGGAATTTCACCCAGAGATTACTGATTTGAGATACTAATCACCAAGAAGACACTTAGGTTTGTTAAACTCAGTACAGAGACATGGTTCAATAATAAAACAGATTGACAATTTATTAATAATTATTTAAAACGGCATATAAAAGCACAAGCAGACATATCAATATACAAATACTCTAAAAAGTATTCAGAGCCGAGGCTTACCAGTGGGGGGACAGGGATGCCACACACAAAAACAGTTCAAAAAGAAAAGAAAACTTACCAATACACAAGTGCAGCACACTGTCACACGCTCACACTAATGAACTAAAAACGCAAGGGTGTAATACTCAAAGGATCCCACCACCAAGGCACCCCAGTCTCCTCCACATCAGGCCCTCCGCATCTGAATAAAAGAAACAAAGGAAATTATAATATAGTCCAAAAAAACACCCTAATAGGCACACGCTGGGGTTAGCCCAACTGCAGGAACACACTGGTGATCCACAACTAGAAAAAGGGCCTCCTACCAGTGGTGTAACAAAAACCAAATTACAAATCAAAACAACAGAGCCAGACATAAAAACTAAATTAAACCTTAAATCTGGTGCAGAAGGAGTCACCGTATTATTCCAAATTACCATCCGCCCGACTACTCTAATTCAATAATTAAGTCAGTCAACATGCACGCCAGCCGACTCCCGTAGCCGGCATGTATGAAGCCGCTGTCCACTCCTAAGAGGCTGGCGGCAGCAGAGAAAAAGAACCCTTACAAGCGGAAACAGACGGGGAAAGGCAAAGCAGCAGCACTTTTGTCAACGTAGAATAGAAAAACCATAGCGGCCCTGCTGTAAAGCTACTGGCCGCCCACTAAGGCCCACACTTCCTGCAATACATAATCAGTGTTTAATATAAAAGAAAACAAAAGACAGACTGTGACAAATCAGAGTTACGTACCAATTAAACAGCGTCACTCGATTTATTAACAGAGTGGCTCATAGGACGCTTCTGCAGCTACGACCTATAAACAACATTGGTTTCCCACCGAGTGAAATAAAGTACGCATTGCACCAAATCAACACATACCAGTCACGATGGGAGCTTCAGGAAGGTAATCCGTGGGTGATCTCTGTAACACGAACAACACAATCAACGGGAGTACTGACAATTCCGGCTGAGGCAGCACTGACATGTATGCAGCTCCTACCTGCAACACTGGTGACCGAAAGGAGATGGCAACAGGTACGCGATTCAGGGATGCCCAGATAGCCGCTACTATTTATACTAGCGGCCCCTAATGCGCCTGACTAAAAGTGGGATCAGCCAGAACATAATATTCATCCTGCTACAGGACGTTCTGTGACAAACCACTGGTTTTTATTTATGGGAGGGGAGTACCCTCTAGGACTTGAGTATTAAAGCACAACATTGATGTGGTGATGCGTCCCCTATTAAGTGACATGCATACCGGAGCCCGCACATTGTTTGATCCCCACAAATGAGGTCTAGGGGAAGGGGTGGGGAACAGTAACAAATAGGACCAGGAAAGAATGAAAAGGAAACCAGAGGTGTTTAACATATATATTAAGGTTTTGTTACAAATAATCTTAACGATTATTTTTGTTATTATTATAAAGAGCCAGCAATGCCACTTTATCAATAAGACCAAAAAAAGAAAAAGGTGGCAACAACAAAGTAGGAGGCACTTCCGAGGGCCCACAAGCCTCTATTGATGGGAGTGCCAGGTGTTCGAAGCCTTTCCGTTTTCCTCTTTGCTCCTCACCTTCAGCTTGATGGCTCTGTTCTTCCCTTTTATCATCTCTGCCTGCTGACTGGTGTTTCTATTAGTTAACCTAATTCTGGCAACCACGCCTTGGTGTTCACTGGATGCCGAGCTGAGCTTTATCTCCATTTCCAACAGTGTGATCTGAAGCTTCTCCAGCTCAGCCACACTGTGTGATGATTCATTCTCAGATTCATTTGGTGTGCCCAGAGTTATTCAAACTGACCAGGGCAGCAATTTTCATTCAAAACTGTTTAAGCAGACTTTATAATCTTTCAGAATCAAACATATCATTTCCAGCCCTTACCATCCCCAATCACAAGGCGCACTAGAAAGATGGCATCAGACTATAAAGGCGATGATGCGAAAATACTGTCTGGGTGACTGGCAGGAACTGGGATGAAGGACTGCCATTCTTACAGCTCTTGCAGCTTGAGAAGCAAAACAGGAGTCCCTGGGTTTTAGCCCTGCTGAATTAGTTTTTTGGCATTCTCACACTATGCCAATAAAGTTCTAAAATAACAGCTTTTGTTGGATACACAGCTGCAATCGCTTGTGCTATAGCCAAGAAGACTTTGTCAGCAGCTCAACGAAAAATGAAGTGTCATTATGACACAAAGGCAGTGCAGCGTTCTTTTAAACCTGATGACAATGTACTCATGTTGGTGCCCACACCTGGCCCATCTCTGTCAGCCCAATTTGCATAGTGAGGAGTTTCAGAAACCTTCATTAATCTCTCTCTCTCTTGTGTCTGTGCCCATAAACCATCATCATAGTTTGGGAAAAGAGAGTGAAGGTCAGCAGAGTGGAAGGCTTGTGAACTCGGAGGTTCTTGATGTCTTAAGGATATTAGCTAAAAGCCTACCAGCCATTTGGCTCGACGGCGGGGTTTTAGAGGTAGAAAAGCCAAATGGCTGCTCTCTGGGACTTCTAGTGTTAGACACATACTTTTTCTATCTTCTCCATGATGAGAAAAATGTGAAAAACCTAATCCAAGTGTACCCTAGTCTGTTCGGGGATGTTACCTCTAGCCTCCAACCTATATTGCTGTTTATCCATAATTACAATCTTAGAGCCCCCTATCTGCGGGCTTAATCACGATCTGCTTGTTATCTTTCAATTCCCTGAGCGCATGTTCTTCCTCCATCTTAAGGCTGCCCTCCCTTCCTACCATTGGTCGGAATGAGTGGAAAAAGCGAATCTCTTTTCATTAACTCCTTGACTGGGTCACTCAGTGTTTCCCACTCAGGCTCCCATACCGATGGTAGGATGAGGGGTTCCCTGCAGAAGTCATCGTTCTCAACATAGTCCCGTAATTTTAGATGCCTATGGTACCAGTGAAAGTCCCAACGAATCTCCACCCGTGAGAATTTTGTATGGAGCTGGAATAAAAGTCAGTCCCTTATCCAATCCTTATCCACACCAATGGTTAAAAATTCTTGCCGCTGTCTCCTCCGTCCAATGTATTTCATCTGCTGTAGTATGGAAATGTTGTTGTAGAATGCATGTTAAATAATTATGGTGGATACTTATGAAGCTGTTAATCGTCACGAGATTGTACCTCTGTTTTGGAAAGTGACTTGGAAAAGCGGATTTGTGCAACAAAAATGTCTGCATTTGGGAAAACAGCCCATGCGAAGCTGACTGTATAAATGTGAGGAGCGGACCCAAAATGCAGACATGAAGGAACGAGGAAGAAAACTTGAATATAACAAAAGGCCAGCCATTTAATTAGGCTGATAAAAAGGTACAAAACAAAGCAAATACACACTGGGGGGAAACTAAAGGCTAAACAAAAAAGACAAAGAACCAAAACCTTGAATGTGGTAAAAACCTGAACATGGAAAACTCTGGAGACATGGAAACATGACGAGAACAACAGACGACCTGACACTGAACAAAGATAATGAGGGGATGGGGGAACAGGTGGGAACACAGCTGGGACAAATCAGACCTAACGAGACAAGGGGAAGCAAAAATAGACACACTGCACATAGGGCAGGGACTTTCACAATAAAACAGGAAACGGCATGGAACGCAGACATAACAATACAAACTTAACAACATGGACAAGAAGGCAAGAAACATGGCAGACAAACACAGAAGACCTAAGTGAAACATAATAAACTAAACTTGAGAAAACCAAATGATAATCCTGTTACTCAAAATTTAAAGGGATAACTTAAGAACTCAAAACGTAAACTGAAAACGTTGGGTCAGAGACCCAGGATCGTGATTGTCCATTTCTAAAAGGGGGAACTCTATTGAGATCTGAATCCCCTAGGAAAACCAAGGGCTTGTTAGCTCGGATTTTCCAGCCCTGCAACTTGCGGCTTATCCGTGCTCGAAGGTACGTCGGCGTGTGCAATCGCCCCACCCTCCGCTCATCTCGCACTTAATCCAAACTGCCCCGTCCGCGCTTTTGGCCCTGCGTTTCTGAGTTCATCAGCAGCTCCGCTGCCTTCACTGTCATTACCGCTCAGGTGGAAATTCACATTTAGATTAAAATAGTGGGGATCTGTGTGTTCCAAAGAGTCATTACTCATATTGGCCGCTTGGTCCTGGTGTTGTGGGACCCCTATCATCATTTCACCCACTTCTTTCCCTCCTTTTTGAGTGGTAGTTTTGCTTTTTCGCTGTGGGCGGAAGGTTACCTTTCGCATTCCTGAGGGAGGCCTCGGGATGTGACAATTTGTCGGTATGTTACACGTTCGGAAGGAGAATGGTCTGGCTCCAAAGCATCATACTGCCTGCCAGGTGCCAAGTGTTCCCCAGATAAGTGACACACATGCAGCTAGCCATCCTTGTCAAGAAAAAAAACACAAGTGTTTCACCAGATGAGACCACTTTCTTTATTGGCCTCGGCATTGTTGGCACTTTTGGTGGTGGACAGGGGTTAAAATGGACACCCTGAGTGGTCTGTGGCTATGCACCCTTTCACACAACACAATGCTGCCCTGCGACACCTTTCTATCAGAACTGTCAATTTAGAACTTTTTTGGCAACCGGACATAGTAGCGGTGGACAAGCAGAGGAAGACGGTCGTAGTGATGGATGTAGCAAATGACAGCAAAATCAAGAATGAGGAACACGAGAAGCTGGAGAGGTACCAAGGGCTCAGAGAAGAGCTCGAGAAGATGGGGAGGGTGAAGGTAACAGTGGTTCAAGTGGTATTCAGAGTGCTAGGTGCAGTGCAGCTTGAAGGATACAGACCACCCACAAGGGACAGATTTATTATATAAATCAATAATTACATCTTCAAATTTAACAAAAAAAAATTAAAAAACAATAAAAAAATAATCCCTTGCAAAGTAGACTAATCATTAACAGTTTTGAATGTAAACTGACCATTTTTGCCAGATCAGGGATTATCTTGGACTAAAGTGTCCGAAAATAAACCTTTAAAACACACAATAATTAGTCACATTTACCAATAAACTAACTACATGCTATACATATGTTCAAGTTTCAGTAGCTTTCAGTTCTTGGAACACAAACACATAAATCACAGATTCTGAAAGAAACAGCAGTAAATCTACCTCGTCGATCAGCCATGGAAGTAATTTTTTTACTTCTGATCTGGCATTTGAATCAGTCATTTCAGCCTGGAAGGATGTGTGTTCTGCTCATAGTGTGTGGTGGCTTCATTTATTTAGTACCACCTGCACAGATTTGTACCATTATTATACTTGACAAATGAAGCATTTACAACTCCAGAGTTCTTCTCTAAAACGTGTACTTAAAGCCATCTGCAGTGTGTTCTGTCTTTTCTCATTCAGTATTGAGTTACTCATCAGATGCAGACCTTGCAAACCAGTCTGCACAGCAACATGTGAAATAGAAAATTAAATCTTCTCACCCTTTGGTGGCTTTCTCATTTTAAATCAATCTGAAAAGCATGTTTTATTTGATTTATATAAAACTGAAATAAATACATAAAAAGAAATAAAAGTTGACTATTAAACTCCCACACTGTCTCCTTGGAGCACCACAACAGGTCGGTTTGCCCTTTGTCTTGATTTGATTTCATAGGTCACACTTGTGCTGCTGATAATCACCTTGCTTTCAGTGGTGAGCAAGAGTCTCACATGATTGTCTCAGTTCAGAGACTTGATCCACTAAAAGAAAATCACACACCTCAATTGTGTTCATCTGATTCAAAGGCCAGACTGGTGCTCAACAACTTGTTGAGATAAAGCTTATTTAAGATTTCAAACTTTAAAGCCTAGTGGAAAGGTTTGCGATAACTGGGATTCCAGTTCTTATTGGGTGGTGGTGGCTCAACAGGGTCACCCACTAAGGGTGTCTAGGGTTTGATCCCACGTTTATCCAATCCACATGTCAAAGTATCTTTAGATTAAACTGAAATGTGCTTGCTTGTGATGTTTAGGCATGGTCCTTTAAAAATCATTCAGTCTAACACAACAGCACTGCCACCAGTCCTTCATAAGTACCTGTTGTGTTATCAGCTGCAGTATAAATGCATGCATCTGCTTACATGAAAACACAGATAATCATTTTATTGACATTTACAAGATAAACGAGGAAGTCAAGAGTGTGAAAGGCTGCAAGTGATAACTGCAGCGTCTCTGCTGAAGGAGGAGAAATAAAGTTCAATCCATCAAACGGCAACTAACTGCCACTTCTGTCATTTTGATGACATTTCTATAGATCAGAGCTGTATGGGATTTGATCTGCCGAATAAGCATGTTAGTGATGGTGGTATTCTTGGCGTTGCTCCCGTGGTGAGTTTAAAGTGATTATGAAGGATCTTGAGGCAGACTTGATGAGAATTTGCCTGTGTTTGGTTTGGCTGGGACTTATTCCGGCTTCCTTCTGCTGCTATGCTGCTGCAGCTGACTCTCTGAACACTGACATGCTGTTTTCAAAAATGGCTTTTTGTCAGTGATTTCTCAGCCTGGGCTCTCCTGAAAAACACATTCATACTCAGGGGAACCACCTAAAAGGAAGATAAATTGACCCTTGATATTCTTGTTGCTTGTCAGGATTTGGAAGCTCTGAATATTTAATTTAATTTCATATTTTTTTTTTTTAAATGACATTCTTATCTGAAAAAAGGGAGTGGTACTGCAGTCCTTTTAGTGTATTACTGATAAGAGTGAAATGAATGTACTGAAAGTTTGTAGGCAGCTTAATAACTTGTTAAACAAATAAAACAGACTCTTGAGGCAAAATGACTATACACTCAAAACATCTCATATATAGACTCTATATTGTATAGTAAAGACCCTTTATGAATTAATAATAATAATAATAATAATAATAATAATAATAATAATAATAATAATAATAATGCACTTCGAGGTTACTGTTGTTGTAATTTAGCACTATATTAATAAAACTGAACTGAAATAAAATTAAATATATACTATCAAATATAACATACTCAACATTTGGAGAGGTCAACCTTTGGATTTTTGTTTGAGTCCTCTCTGTATTGCTTTATTTTGAAACATGTTTCAAATATGTATTTTTGCTGCAAACCACTATGTACACAAATGCAAACTGTAACTAATATAACTCATTAGGTTAACTGATGATTCTAAATTGACTGGCTGTAGGTGTAAATATAACTGAAAAATGCTGATTGGAAACAACCATTCACAATCTTCTGTTGACTAATTTTGGTGAACCTGTGTGAGTTGTAGCCTCAGTTTCCCATGTTCAGCTGGGACCTGGTGTGGTCTCTAATGTTCAAGGTACTGCTGCTCGCAGGATTTTTCTTTTTTCATACCGTTCTCTTTGAACCTTAGAGATTGTTGTATCTTTCTAGGAGCAAACCTAGCCACCCTGTTGCCTTTGGAGCTCCTCTGTGGAGTTATTTTGGAGATACCAGATCAATATAAAAAAAAAAAAAAAAACGTGCAAGTTTAGAAATACCAGTCAAATCTAATCAAAAACGTCTTCAGAAGATTAGAGACCAAAAAATAATAATCTAGGACATTTTCCATCCTTCTTTCTCAATGAGCTACTGTCACTGATGGCACGCCACCTAATATGAATGGTGATTCTATTAAAACAAGGTGCTGGCAACAGCAGCAGTAATAGCAGTGCAATAACTTTAACCACAAAAGTAGCCTATGCAATTTTATCCTCTGGAAATTGTAAGTATTTAACAACTGCTAACATTTTAGTTTAACAATAACTAAAGTGACTTGACCTTGTAACTTCAAGAACTCCATATTTTGTCACATAAAAAAGTGAAACATGTTTTATACCTGGAATGTTGTCAAGCCTAACCAGCTGCTTTTCCAACACTAAACCGCATCAGTAAGTTACCTCGACTTTTTGCTCCTCCTTTCATATGAAGTGCAGCTAGTTAGTGGTCCAGTGACACTTGATGGAGTCATGTGTTTACATTTGGCATACACATGCACATGCTAGTATCACCTCCTTTGTAGCCTGGTTGTGCTCAACGGTGTACATTTGCCTAAAGTGGTGAAACACATTGGATGCTTCCAACTTTGATGGGAAAGGTTTTCTTGCAATTCTTTCTTAATTACTGTGCTTTGCTGGAGGTTTACGAACCAGCTTCCATTTAGGTACCAAGTCACTGTAGGCTGATGTGCTGCTCTTGCTCCTAGACATGTATTATTACAGACAATAGCATATGGCACAGCCCTAATACTCATGGATTTGGTTATTGTCATGACTTGGTTGGCTGTTATGTCTCCAGTCCCCTAACATTTTGGGAACAGGAACAGGTCAATCATCTTATCTACGAAGGACTCTTTCTGGGCTCCTAGATATCTTGCCCATGCCTCATAATGTCTGGACTCTGTAACATAGCTTTTGTCTTAAGCACCTGGTTGCTTTTTGGCCCTTGTTCATAGCAGTGATCTCATTGACTGATCAGAAGTACAGAAAGATGGCAGCTTGATTCCTTTTTAAGACTTTCTGCTTTCCTAACAACTCTAAAAACTATTCTGTCTAATAAAAGCTAAGAGACATTTGAGGAAATGACCTGGGGTGGAATTGAACCCAGATGCTCACAGTAGTTTTTGGCTTATAGGCCACCATCTCAACCATGTGAACTATAAAGGCACCGAATCACTAACAGAGCAAATACAGGCTGCATAGTTTCTTCCATTATTCATTAAACTCTTTGCTGCCAACAGGGTTGGCAAACTGTAGAGTTACTATAAACAGAAGGGCTTCTCCTTACAGTAACTTCAAATCAAATTAGCTTATTTTAGCAATCTCAGCAGCTGTGTAAGCAAATCTGAGAATTAAATTTGTAATTTAAAGTCAAAGAATTATGAAATCATAGTCTTACCAAGGATGGAAACAGATCATAAAACATTCCTTTTCCCTAGTGGCATATTTCACTCTCAGAAAATTAAAAATGTGAACTGTAACTGTTTTTCTCTGTCAATTTGTTGTTTGAGTGTATTCCAAAGCTAATTATTTTTGATCACATGAGATGACACCACAGCTGTATCACATCTGTACCACATGCAACAATTTTACACCGAGCCCTTTTTAACTGAAGAAAACTAAAAATTCAAACACTGTTTTAATTTGTCAACTGTAATCCTCCCTGTAGACTGCAAATCCTTTAAAATGGACCAGAAAGGCATTCATGTTTTCTTTGGCACACTTCCAAGGTAATTCATTTTCCTGTTAGTTCAATAGATTGTTTTGACTTTCATTTTGCTGTCTAAATTTTCAAGATGATAAATGTGCAGCTTTAGGATTAGCTTATGGTAATGCAGCGTTTTTATTCATTAAGCACAGGCAACACACGGCTATACCCTCTGTATTTATTATGCTCTGATAAAGTCTTGTTTCTATGCTGTCAGTAAGGATTCAGACACTACTCATTACGCTTTTCCAGTAATTTAAAGTGACGTATGTAACATTAGGTGACCTAAACTTATGAACAGAATGACATAAGTCGTAATTGTTAATTCTTCACTGACAGTTTTGATGCTGTAGAAATATCTTCCGGGGTGAGATTGTTAACTTTAATAAAACAACTTTTTTCTTCATGAGGCAGCGACAACTCAGTGAAGGATCATTCATTCATCAATCCAACATGGGGGTGTGTACTGCAATTTCTTTCACAATGTCAAAGTACAGGAACTGTGAGGACAAAACAGCAGGATAGTGCATAAATAGTGCACTTCATGGTGACTGACTTGAAGTTGGCCTCCAGTGTTGTGCTCCATAGTCGCATTCCTAATGAATGTTATGAACACACTATTACCCACAGTGCCAAGCACTCCAGTATCCATATGTGGTGCACTGAGTTGTAAGCTTTCTTGTAATCAGTGCAGGTGCTGCACAGGTTGATCTGTCTGGTCTCAGAGTCCTGGAGTCAGATTTACTGATGTGTTGCATTACTGCAAACTCGGTTTCTGCATTTAAAAAAAGAAAAAAAAAGAAAAAAAGAAAAGCACTGCTGGTATTTACAAAGACAGCCGAGTTGTTGTAAAATGGAACCTCAGAGACTTTTGCAACTCACCCAGTTGCAAATGTATTTCTAGGAGTTCCTTTCTCTAACAAAATATTTATAGATTTTAGGGAAGAAATCGTTTACTGAAAACATGACACACACTTTTTTGCTGTGTTAAATATAGTTGCTATTAGCAGTAAAGCATGTCTTATTTTTTGTACTTGACACCCAAATAAAGGCAAAGAGTAACATCCTTCTGGGCTTCTCTGTTTTTGTTTCCAACCTACTTTTTCCACTTTCTCTGCATGCAGCCTTGTTTTTTCTAGGATTACTGTGGCAGTGGCATAAATATGCTCACTGGTTTCAGCAGTACTGGTGGTGAGGATAGTAGAGCTGTGTCCAAGCACCTCCTCTGATGGGTGAGTGAGCAGAAGGAGTCATGCCCTTGGCTATGTGACTGTCTTGAGCCTGGCCACAATCTTTATACTCAGCTTAGTAGATTGATCTGTCAGTATAGGTGATTGTGCAACATCTAGCTCATTTAGCCTCTGGACCTCCAGCTTTGATAGTAGCTTTCTTTTAATGATGTTACAGCACTGAGCTATAAAGTGCATCTAGATCAGTGCAAATGTTGGTCTTTTGTTGGCCCATAGTTCCTACATGCATTTTATTGAGTCCCTCATTGGAACGGCTCTCAAAATAGCATTCAGTCACTTTCATGTTCTCAGTCCTCGTCCATGTAGCCCAGCTCCCAGTTCCTGACATGGACCTCTCCAACACCCAAGCTAGTATTGCTTTGGTTATCAAACCCTCACTGATTGGAACAATAGCTTAGGTTTCCAAAGACACTAATGTTGCTACAACACTATCCAGCCCATTATTATTATTATTTTTTTTTTTCCCTCCAACAATCCACTGTTATACTATCAGGAAGCATCGCTCAAGTTGGTAGGGGGTTTAGTCAGTTTCTGGCAGTTTTTTTTGGGTATGTGTTCAGGAAAAAAAAACTAAGTCCATACTACCTGATGAATGTGACCATTTATGGTGAAGTCATGTTTCAATCCTAAGTATGGATACAAATAAGAAGAGTTTTCCTGCAAAACGCAACATGATACAGAAAGAAAAGAAAACTTCAGGGCCTTCTGTGATGATAAATAAAGAGCATTTTTGTTGAGAGATCGTAACAAGGTTAACATCTACATATCAACTTGAATTAATGACAGCTAAGAGCAGGTGGATTTAGGGGTGGAGGTGAGACTCAGCAGGAACAGGTGTCTTGTAGACCAATTGTGGGATTGGCAGTTCAGTCTCTATTTGCTCTTGTCCACATTTTGAAATGTCATAAAGTGAACATCAGATTACTAGTATTAGTCCAGCCAACATGTGTGAATAGGATACTCAAATATTAAAGTGTTTTAGAGACAGTAGAAGCAGCACAAAGGAGCACAAGAGTAAACAGGGCAGCAGAAGTACACCACCATCATTAAAAAGCAGTATTGGATTTATGTTGCAGAGAGAAGAGTATGCTATACAGATGAACTGCATTTCAAGCATTGTTTCTCTGGCAAACACACTTGTTGCAGTTGCAGTCTCTTTCAGGTTCACTTGAGGTTCATGCAGGTGGTGTTTCTCTCTGTAGTGTAGTTGTGATGGATAGGGATAATCTTGCATCTAATCTAAAATAACTACTGGCATTCTTTTCCCTGTTTGGAACCATGTAATTTGATTTTGTTGTTTTTTATTTTATTGAAATTATGGTTTTTGCATGGATTTGAACATTTCATTTACAAAGCTTTTTTTTCTATAGAATTATTTTTCTTTTTGCTCTTTTTCCTTTTGAGGATGTGAATTGCTTTGTGTTGAATGCAAAGATTTTTTTCTTTTTATTTCTATTTGTTTCCTTTTGTTTGGCTGTTTCTAATAAATTAAGATATTCTCTGAAAAAAAAAAAATCTACATTTGTGCAATGGCCTGGATGATAATGAAAATATTCCCTTTATGGAAGCTATTTGTACCTTTTGGCCACCTATGGCTAGATTTACTAAACAGGGCAAACTTGTGTGTAATCTCTGCAATCTCCAGAACTCTACAACTTGTGTTAACAGTATCAGCACAGATTTTCTATAAGGGGATTTTGTGGGGGAGTCGTGTTTGTGTGTGTCTGTGCGATCTGTCTCTCACATACTGTCAAACTGCACACAGCTGGATTTGTGTTGGTCCACCACTAAAAACAGTCAAATGTCAGAGCAAGACACAGGTTATTAAATCTTGCCCTTGATTCTTATTGTTCCTGTCGTTGACTCATTAATACTAAAATGACAGTTATTTTGCTATTCAACACATGACAAGTCCAACACCAAGACAAAAAAATAAATAATAGCTTGTTTTTGTGCTTTCACATTCAAAGAGCCACATACTGAATGAGATTTAAAATTTTATTCTGTCTGTTGACATGAGCAGGAACTGTATTAATTTATTTATTAACAGTTCCTTTTGCTGTGTATAATTGGATGTACTGGGAACTATCTCTGGATTACTTTAAAATCAAAACCTGAAGGATTCTCAGACAAGTTTTGTGTTTCCATACATGCCAGTACATCCATATGAGCTATGTGTACAGCAAGTTCACTCTTTTTTTTTTTTTTTTTTTTTTCCTTCTTTTTTTAATTTTTTTTTTTTTACCAAATTGTAGACAGTTGGCAAACATTAGATTCTAATGCACACTTCATCCCACTATACTTCCTGTGATACGTTGTATGGACTGGGCTGTTTACACATTACATTATACAGGAGCTGCTTGGCATTAGAAACTCATGGCACGAAGTCTCCAGTGCACAGTTTTTGTTATGTTAACGGCTTTGGCTGTTGGCATATATTCAGAAATACAAATCTAATGTAATTTAATGTATTTTTAATATTTATCAGTATATGTCCCTACCCTCACGTCAAGGTCACGAGCTCTGGGAAGTGACCAAAAGAATGAGATCAGAAATGGCAGAGGCAGAAATATGATTTCTCCCAAGGGTGGTCGGCCTTTCCCTTAGAGGTAGGGTGAGGAGTTCAGTCATTCGAGAGGAGCTCAGAGTAGAGCTGTTGCTCCTCCATGCCCAAAGGAGCCAGTCGAGGTGGTTCGGGCATCAGATTCGGATGCCTCCTGGGCGCTTCCTGGGTGAGGTGTTTCAGGCATGTCCCTCTCAAGGAGGCCCTGGGGCAGACCCAGGATACAATGGAGAGATTATCTCTCAGCTCATCTGGGAACATCTTGGTGTTTCCACGGATAAGATCGAAGAGGTAGTTGGGGAGTGGAAGGTACTGTATTTGCCTCTCTGCTTAGGCTGCTGCCCCCAAGATCCGGCCCCAGATAAATTGAACAAAGTGGATGGATGGTTAGATACAGTCTTATTTTAGATTAAAGTGAAAGTTGTGGCTGGAAGCTGCTGTCATTTACAGTCACGGTAGTTTTTCCCTTTTCCTTTTCACATACAGGTGTGGAGCTGACAGAAGACAACGGGTTTGAGTTTAAACACATTAAGAACAGCCTGTTCTGTTATCATAATTATAATAAAAGCTTAGCAACAACTAACAACTAGCATCCTTCTAGCTTCTTAAAGTCTCTGACCAAATAGGATGAAAATGAAAGTGAACGGGTAAGACAGAAAAGATACTCATCACTGGCACTCATGTCAACTCACTTTGCAAAAGTGTTTTTTACTTAACTGGAAACTCTGGTCAAACATGCAGTTACAAGCTGTTGGTGTTGCAGCGTAAAATGCCTCCAAACTGCTGTCCCTTTACTGTCCTCCATGCTACGTAGCGAACCATGGCTCAGCTCACTGTCACTGGTATACATCCCAGCTTTTGGATCAGTACTGGACTGATATTCGATCCAAATTTCGGTTTGGTTCGTACCGTGTGCATCACCACTTGATACCCCCACTCTCTAATTATACATTTGCAAAAGCAGACTGCATGAGGAACTTGAATTTTATATATCTGTGGGAATACGACTGAAAACACCTCAGCTCAAAGATTAAAGGTTTTTAAGGGGTTTATCATACTTAGCAGACAAGAAAACTTCAGAACCAGTGATTGAGAACCTCCTGCTGTTTTAAGACACAAAATGCAACTTGCCGCTTACCTGAGCTTATTGCCCAGAGCATTACTCTATAATATCCTAGCACATTAGTGCTATAAAAGTGGGTTATACCACAATGTCGACATCTTTATACAAAGAACACATTGATATTAATATGGCTTGGTGACATTTATTGGAAATTTAACTTCTGTCACCTTTATTTACCTACTGAGAGCACAAGGAATAATAAAAAAAAAGTATCCCGAATCATAATTTCCCCTATGTTGACATTTCAGTGCCTTTCATTTTGTCCGTTACGTGTTAACATCTTTCATCAAAATCCATTGTTAATCAGGCTGACTCAAGCACCATTCAATGAGTCTGATCCTGATTAAAACTCCAATTACAGATATTGTTTCATACACCTTAGCCTTTTTGTTTCTTACCCCCCGCTGACATTTCACAAACTGCTCAGACATCTTGTCACTACTGGCAGTAATATTGAAGTTGCTACTCAGACTTGTATCCCAGACTTTTTGTGCTGTAAGTCGATTCCTATAACGTTAATTTCTTCCTCACTTCATTTTACTTCGCCCTTGGCCAAACTGACAAGCTTCTAAATGTCATAGTAAGTTTTGGTGGAGCTGGAAGGTGGTCCGTGTCCACTTGTTTAACACAATGGTTTCACGAGTTAGATTTCCAGTCTAAAAATAGAAAACAAATATAAAATGAATTAAATGAGACTCGACCTGATCAAGCCGTAGGGAACAACAGCCAGGCCTGACCTGATGGTTTTGGGCTACGATTCAAAATTTAAATATCTATCCTCAAATCCTCTTACACTGTTATGTCATCAGTCTGTAGGGTTCAGTGAATTCTTGTCATGTTTATGAAATGTTGTTCTTCTCAGTGAATATTTTTCCTCAACCTAACCACCTTCAACATTTACCTACGTGCCATTTTCCCTGAGAGAAATGCTCGAACATGTTGTACTCTGTTTCGTATATACTGTATGTGTATCAGAGGAATAAAAGACTTCCCTGTGTATTAAAATCTCAACACTCACACAAATCAAAGAACCAGTTATAATGTTAATTGTCTTCTAGGATACATTAGTTGCTTTCATCGTGGTATAATGTTTCTTTGCTTCTCTTACTCATGCCTCATTCTTTCATCTTAGCTCTTGAGAGACAGACATAGATAAGCCTAGATCCTTGCTCGGAGCTCATCTCAAAGATTCCTCTCTCCTTGCACCTCTTCTCCTTGAGGACCAGTTTAAAGAACTAGAAGATCCTCTGTGATTGCAGAGCAGAAACAGAGTAGCGGGAGGAGAGAGGATGTGAATGAGCATAATGGTGTTTATAGACCAAGAGCTAAGCAAAAGTTTTTGTGCGGCATATAAAGTCTTTGCAATGACACGAACTGCCTAAAATTTGTACAGGGTGATGCAGACAAGGATGAATAAACCTTCCTAAATTGAAAGTATTTCAAATTTGTCAGAAAATTCACTTGACTGACACTATGTCCATGGGTATTTTTGAAAACGCAGCTTTTTGTTTGCGTTTGGGCCTTTCGTCCTCACGTAAACGGCGTTTTGGGTCACTGAAAACAGAGAATTTAAAAAACTCCTGCCAGGGTGCAGATTTTCAAAAACTTTGTTGTAGTGTTTACGTGTGGACGAGGCAAACGGAGATTTATTCACGCAACGTCAAAGGTGTGCGCTGTTTTTGACGTCACGCTGTGTGCGCACAATTGATTACATGAGATTAATTTCTACAATGGTGGTTAGAGACAAAAGACTGTTGCTGTTAATCTTACTACATGCAGTTTTTACACACTTACATATACACACACAGTTACTGTTCCTCCATTTACAAAGACCGAGGCGTCAGAGTGAACTTCAGACATGGCTTCTACATTCAACACACACTCTCACAACCCAAATCCTGACGCCAACGTCACTGTCAGTTTTGAATAAATAAAATTATTTTTTTTAATTGAATGTATGCATTTTCTCCATTCCTAAGTTGTGAGTCTACACCAGCCAAAATACAGTTTTAGTAATTAACATTTGAAATGTTAATTGAAAAGTAACACAAAATTAGCTGCCTTAATATTTAAGGTTTTGTGAGAGCACAAAACCCCGTTTACTCGTTCCTTTCCAGGCTTCTAGACTTCTGACTGGCAAACATTTCTACACGGTTAGGATTTGTCGTGTTCTTGAGAGTTTGACTTCGTTTTTGGTGTTTATATGTGGATGGAGATATTTTTTTTCAACACTGCGCATGTGGACGGGATTTAAAAAGCAAAACAAACAAAAATAAAGCTGAAAACGGAAAATCTCAGTTTTCAAAAATACCCGTGTACGTGTGGACGTGGCCTGAGATTCTTCTTATAAGAAATGGAAGATGGGATACTTAGCACTTCTGTTTGTGAGCAGTTGGAACAGCATTGTGATTCACCTTCACTTTTTTACAGAAGAGAGCTTGTTGGGGGGAAAAAGGAAGGAACAGGTAAGTTCTGAAAATGTGCTACTGTTACCTTGAGCCCTTCCTGCTTTTTTTCTTTAAATATTTGTCCCAACTAAATGTTTCCGATTATCCAAAAAATTTCAATATTAGACAAAGGTAAGTTAACTTTTAAAAGAGTGCCAGGTGTTGTAGGGTTTGTAAACCTTTATTCCTTTAATAAACAAAATAATCCTTTAAAAACGGATAAATATGCCAAAAAGTAAGAAATCACAGCACTCCAGCTATGCATTTTGCACCTTGGAAGAAAGAGTCTGTCCATCTCTACAGGATAAACACACCACGAGCCAACAGAATTAAAGCACCTGTTATCCAAATTGTGTGCAAACCTTGAAGGTCTGTTTGAATGTTCACAGCCTTTAATTCCAAAATGTCCAAAGTTTATCAAGTAAATAATATTTTATCCTTGTTTATCAAGTAAGATTTGAACTTCCAACAGGATGACGGTAAACAAACTTCATTCGCAATGGGGAATCACTTATTTTCACATATACTGTATCTGTGCTGGAGGAATACTTTCACACTCAGAGTCTCATGAGTCATAAGGTTTCTCTGCAAAATAGGTATCATTTATCCATTTGTTGCTCATTGAAACCTTGGTGCAAAGATTTCTGTTCTCCTACTCTTTGCCTTTTGTGTTGTTGGTATTTCACCACTGAATGTCAAAAAGAAATAGTTACTCTAAAAATAATGAAGTGACTATTTCTGCACCCATTTGGCCAAAGTGTGACTTAAAAGGGAAATATTTTTTTTTCTTAGATGTCACCTATTTCTGACAGAAATTCAATATGATAACGTTGTAATAACAACAGGCGATGTTTGAAATTAATGGTAACCACATGTAGATATAACCTTTCATGTCTAGACATTAATGATATCGACCAAGGACACGATATCCATTTCAGACATCAGGAAGCCTGTGTGTGTGTGTGTGTGTGTGTGTGTGTGTGTATATGGCATTGCAATAGAAAGTGTTTGTGCTAGACTGCAGGTGGACAACAAAACCTTTGCTTGTTATAATCAGCACCGGTCTTTTTAAGCTTGTCTGGTTTGTTTTTGTTGTTTTTGTTGTTTTTTTTATTTTAAGTAGAAGATAGAAAAGTGTCTCAGTGACAGTGTTTTTCAAGGTCACAGTTCCATTAATTGTAGTTTCACAGCTGGGAAATGTTATATTTTACAAGTGTGACATCAACAGGTTGTTCTCTTTGCAGCAAAACTATGCTGTCTGTCATAATGTCATGTTGTCTGTCTGCCTTTGTCGTCATCGTCTGTATTTTGTCTTCTGTTTGAGCTGGCTCCTTGTCTGTGGTTTGTAGTTTCCAATAGAATTGTTCACAACCATACTGAAAACACTTGTGACTGTACTCATGACTGTCCCCAGGGTAATCCAGCATTTAATTTGCATTCTCAGATGAACTTGTCACACACAAGTAAGATGGCATGTTCAAATGAATATGCAACTGATTTTGTCACCCAGTATCCCGACTTAATAATGTGGGAAAGCTTTTCAAAGCTACAGAAACATGTTTCACTTGTAGAATTGGTACAAAAATTTAAGTTCATGTGAGTTCATTTAGCATCAAACCTACCTTTTTATCAAAGTTTTCTTATCTGAATTTGTGCTCAGCAAACAAATGTAGAAGTGGCACAAACCATCTGCAGAATTAGAATTAATATACAACCTTAAGATAATTTAGAAGCACAGTGGTACACTGTTGGAAGAAGGTCCTAGGTTCAAATCCATCATCTGGCCCTGTTCTCCCCATATCTGCTTGGGTTCTCTAAAGGGACTCTCTCTTCCCCCCATTGTCCAAAGACATGTAGTTAGACAACCATTCACACTTTCACTCACACTGTCTCTATGTGTTAAGCCTGGATTATACTCCTCAGACATTTTAACGGTTAAACAATATTCAGCTCCTCCCTCATTTCAGCCCGAACCTTGCTCTTCACTCCTGTGGAAAGACTTTAAAAAGATGTTGCCTTTCCAGGCTTCCTCTGCGGACACTTGATTCAGTTTCTTGGCTTGGACTGTCACAACATCTTCAGCTCTTTTCCACTGCATCATGACATAAATATTTCCTTACACAGAGAAATGAGGACGTGGTAGTATGCAGACTACCACGTAGTGTGAACAAGCAGACAAAAAAAATCGGATTTGATCAAAAATCGGAATTGAGCATTAAGACCTGCAGTGTGAATGTAGGCTAACACATGCACAGTGTCTTCTGGCTATAAACCTAAAATACCTGTGGTTTCCGATGGAATGGTGATGACTGATGTCCTGGGATGAAAAACAGTTTAACTTGTCATGTGTATGTGTAAACATGTAAGTGACAAAGGACAATTTTCTGGTCATTTTATTTTCTGACAATACCCCCAAGGTTTAACAGAGCCTATGAACTCTTAAATTTGAGTTATAGTTTTAGCTTCAGCTCCAAAGACAGAGCAGTGTAACACACCTGAATACAGCCACTACAGTCAAACGGACCATTTCCAAAGACTGATCCTTTCCCAGTTCTGTATTAGCAGTCCTTCTTCATCAGCACAGTAGCTCCCTCACGATATCTCCTCCTGATTCACTTCACTGCTGACTCCAGTCAGAGCACTAGATTGGACAGTACATTTACTAATAACAAGCTAGCTGCAAACGACTCTGAAGCCAGCACGTTTGCTCCTCGCCTGTCTGGAACTCATGGTATCTTGGGGCTAGTCTCACAAAGAAAAAAACCCAAACCATACAGGTCTGTAAGAAACTGTTTAGTAACAGTTGAGGTCAGCCATGATCTCTCTTTTTGGTTAGTGGTATAAAGCAGGTTGTAGTCATGCTAAGACATCTTTCTTGCTCCTTGCTATCCAGTTCCTCGAATGATTTCCTTTCCTGTCCTTAATTATAAGTAGCTTTTTGCAACCAATGATAAGCATCCTGCTATTTAAAATCACCAGAGTTGCAGTGAGGAAATACATCTTTGTAATGGCATCAGCTTTGGCCATTTATCAAAACAGGGTTTCGATCTTTGTGCAGGTCACAGGAGCACCGTTTTCCAGACCTTTTTCTCTGCCAACAAACACAGATGCATCATCATCTGAGAAGGCATTACACTGCACATTATACAGGATGTTATTACAAAGCCATTCTGCAGGTTAAAGGGAGAGCTATTTCCAGACTGAAGTGCTCACCCATCAACATCCACTGTGCAAGCGTCAGAGAAAGTGAGGACACACACATATTATTATATGGTTAGCATCCAGCCTCCACACCTCTATTGTGTCCTGCAGATGTGATGTTTTAGTTCGCCACGTGTGGTAACGGCGCTTCTAGTCTTACTAAGATGCTGCTATTGAAATACTTTAATGATTCCAATCTGCACCTCTTTTCTTATGTATCATCTACTAAGTCAAATATGATTTATGCTCACAGCTGTGGTTGTAATTTCTCACAGTTGTAGCCTACAACTGCTGAATGAGACAAATACGCACAAGCATGTGCACACGCTCGAACACACACACTTTCTCACTCTGCAAGCTAGAGACATGACCCAATTTATCAAAGCTTCAACTTGTTGAATTTTGCTAAGACTGTAGCAAACCTGCTTTGGATCAGTATCCCAACTTAGCTGGAATCTGTGCAGCTTCCATGTTTTTTGGGATGCAGAATTATTTTGGATTTTGTGTGGAAAATGAATCTGAATTGTATCGTTAATAAGCCTTCCTCCAGTCTATCTGTGCCATAACATTTTTAACATTACATGTTTTATATGGACAGTGGATCAAATATTTTAAGAATGAATGAAGCAGTGTATACATGAAGCGATTCAGAGTAAGAGGGAGGTGGCTGAGGTGGACAGTAATTCTGAGTCGGCTGGCAGATTTAAACCAACCAACCAACAAACAAGAGGGAGAACCTATACATAATATATATAAAAATATACATTTTGTGACTCACAAAAATGTGAGTTGAGTGATCCACTATATTATAGTTGCAACTTTATTTAATAGAAATGCATTGTACTTGCTCATGGTACTGTTTTAAAGAGTTAAATGCACGTAGGAGGGGAGGAGCATCACAGGTTTCCTAAACTGCGATTTTGTGTCACCTTGTTTGACTTTTTGATTTGTCTCTCTTCACACGCAGCTGGGTTTGTTTTAGGCACCAAAACCCACTGGGTTGTATTTGGGTACCAGTAATTACTTAGATTTAAAGGAATCAATTGTGGTTTGGGTTAGGATGTGATTGGTTCTGATGGGTCTATTTGTGAGTGAAACTCTTATCATTATTGCCATGACCAAGTATATTATGGCACCAGTGCCAAAAGACACTTTCTACACATCTCTGAGATGTCAGAGGGGCTGTTAAAAATGAGAACAAACTGGAGTGTCTGACATTATGAGTTATTTTTTCCTGGACTTTTTTTTTTTTCAGTATTTTGAAAGTGTCAGTATTTGGATAAAAGAAGAGATTTTAAAGTGTTTTTTTTTCTCCTTTCGGTGATGTGCCTGGACATCTATGTCTAAACTGGCTTTATATAGTTGACAGGTGAATGTTTGTTACACTATATTTGAAAGTGGAGCACATCTGACAAGCTGCAGCACAAATACTGAAATGCCACTGGAACAGCAGACAACTCCTTATTAACTTTTTGGGTAATTTGTTATTTAGGAAGTCAGTTTTAATCATTTAAACCATACGTACTGTTTAAACATAAGACCACAGAGCAGTCTGTGACATCACAGCGATGCCAGGCCCATTGCAGACAATGTTAATTAAAGGCGACTCAACTACTGCTTGTTGGCTTGTTATTTTTTTTGCTTTACACTAAGACAGTGTCACAAGAATGCTCTAATAAACTGCAGTTCACTGTCTAAAAGAGATGAAACTTTTTACCAAAGTTAGGCCTTTTTTTTAAAGAGACGTCTAGACTTGTTTTGACCTTAAGATGCCTAATGAGATGCTGAGTCCAGTTGTGGACCAGCTGTGCAGCGATAGGAGGGAGACGTGGTGATATTAATGCCAGGTGTTCTATTTTAGTACTTGTTCGAGGTAGTAAACTTTATTATCACTTTATTTCATTTATTTAGTAGTTTATTTGTGAAGAAAAAGAACAAGACAGCAGTGCCCTATGCATACATAGATGTAGAGTAATATTACAGAGTAATTTGTTTCATAGTAATGCTGTTCAATTGTGCAGAAAAATGAGTATCTATAAGCTGCTGGTGGAAAAATAGTGGCAGGAAAAATCCAAAATAAAACAAAACGGATCACCGAACATTTCTAGAGTTCATGTACACAACTAGTTAATGTTGTTTTTGCATTCGTGGCCAGCTTTTAACCAGGACTTGACTGTTTTACAGAAAGTTTAAAATCCTGACTTTGGCTTAAACTCACAGTTTGGAAGTTCATAATTTTTCTCCTTAATTAAGAATGAAATTTGTGCAAAGGAAGGCTTGTGTTGTCTAAATCTATTTATGATGTATTTCATGTGACAAGTATGGTATAGAGACGTCAGCACTGACAGCACCTAATGATGAAGAAATGTAAATTACACGAGTGACTGATTAAGGTAATGAGTAAACTGATCAAAACTGAGAAAACTGCATGTTTTTATTAAAAATTTAGAAAGTTGAAATATGTATGGGAACATAGGTATGAAAAATTAGATTATGTGAGCTCTTTGAAATGGTGAGCAGGGTCTGATTTGCTTAAAAGTTTGAAGATTGGCCCTAATTTTACAATTTAATGTTATTCCAAGATAATTGCAATTTTCTTTATTCCTTTATTTTTGTCATCTCTCATTCATTACCTTTAATCTCATATTACAGTGTTTATATGTGGGACGTTTTTGATTAAGAACCACATAAACAAAAAAACCCTGCTGGTTTCTTCTATTTCATTACATTTTAAAGAATCAATATAATACATATTCTTAACAGGATGAACTTAAAAGATGCAATTTTCTGCAAGCTTGACAACCCATTAGTAAAGTAGTTAAAAGCAGATACACTTGAACAAACATTAAAATAATGCTTACATATGAGTGCAATTAAAACAAAAAACATAACAGTTGCCCCTAATGAGTATTTTCACTTTTGATATTTAAAGTAGATATTTTGCTAATAATTCAGTGCTTTATAAGTGGTAAAGGCTTTTAATGGATTACTAATAAAAGATTTGAATGCAGCTTCTCCAATCAAATGCTAATGATCTAGATACTAATGACAGGTTAACATCTATTTGACTCGAAAAACAAAAATGGATGAGTAATGGAGCTAGTGTCATCCCAAGAGGGGGATTAGTCATTAGAAATAGTTGTGAAATGCTTGCATGAGTGAGCGCCTGCATGTGACAGTGTGTATTTTGTCTATTTGCCGATGCACAAGTGTGCGTACCCACGTGCCATCTTAATCTGTAAAGTGTGTGTATTTGAGTGTTCCCCTCTTTGTATTTTGCCCACCAGTCTCTCTACGCTTTATTTGTACTCTGGCAGGCAGGCAGGCTTTTTCGAGCCCAGAAGTCGATTCCCGGAGTCCAATTTACAACAGCAGCACCGCAGCGTAAACAAGAACCAAGATGGCCGCCTGTCTGTCCGTCTGAGCCTTCGTCTGATAATTAGGGCCTATTTTTAAATGTCTGCGAACCGGCTGACTGGCCGAGCGACCGGCTGCTGCTCGTCTTTTCTATATTTATGCCAAGAAGACAACATGTACTGTGGCAGCCATGAAAAGAACAAGTGTTGGGAGGAAAAAGAATGAGAACTCTCTCACACACACACACACGCGCACACACACACACACACACACACACACACACACACACACACACACACACACACACACTCTCTCTCTCTCTCTCACTCGGGCACAGGTCCATTAACGATGATGGGCTGGAAGATAAAAGTAAGGCTGTGGGATCATTCATTTCTTACTCTCTGCTGCTGTGTAATAGTTTCAGTCCAGATAAGGCAGACAAAAGCTAATTTTTCACCTTTTAGCGCTGAATGTACTGCAGACTTTACAATGAGGTTGAAGCTAAAAATAAACCCCGCGCACTCACAATTACAAGCATCTTACAATGAAACGGCTTTCGAGCATTTGATGATCAGTCAAAGTGATAATAAGGACGCAGTTTTCATGCAAATATCTTGTGGTGGGAACATTTTGTAGTAATTAAACGTGAAGGAGAGTCATTCTGACAACTGAGGAAGGTAATGATTTACAGAGATACAAACGATGTTAAATTAAGCTAATTGGCTAAAGATTTTTCTCATTTTGACGGCTAAATCTGAAACTGAAAGCCGGTGAATGTGACAGGAATATGTTAAAGAGAGAAGAGCAAGCGGGGAACTTGTAAAGAATAAACCACAGCAGCAGTCAGCTTTCTCTGCTCTGGACGGGAGAGAAAGCAGCCGTGAGAAAGAACTCTGGTTCCACAATTAGAAGATAAAACAGCAAAATGTCAAGTACATGTTTTTCATCACACCTCATTAATTATGTTTATAAGCAGTGAATGCTGATTCAAAATCAGAATATAAAATGAGAAATGCATTGTTTCACATTCATAACAGCAGAGTCCAGAATAACAACTTGATTTGAGAAACAAGTGAAATAAAAGAAGTGTGAGGTGAAGAGGAGGCAAACAAAAGCAGGAAAAACTAACAAAGCTTGGTGTTTTTTGCTGGTCTGTGGGGGTTGTGTTCCTTTTTACACAGCACATATATATTAAACTATCCAATAAATCAACTTTAAAAACTACCAACCTACAAATCCCCATTTTTATATCACTAAACTCCTTATTTTTCTAAGCTTAGAGATTGAAATAATTTATACATTCAGCATCTTTTTAATGGAAAAAAATCAGCCTTGAACTTCAGCTATTTTATATTCTACTGAGTTAGACGCTATTAGTACAGCTTCATCATATTCTGCAAGCTGTGTATTAATTATCTTATATAAATTATGTCTATTTAGTAGAATAAGGAGTTCTAAACTACATAGCAATAAAGGTGCATGAAATAAAAATACTTGAGCAATATGAAGAGAAATGATATCTGACTTATGCACGTCACCTTTCTAACTTTAATCACTGTGTCTTTAATCATTAGTTATTATTTCTGTCTGGCTCTCTTCCACAGCGTGTCTTTTGTCCTGTCTTCCTCACATCACCCCCATCTGGTTGCAGCAGATGGCTGCTTATCCCTGAGCCGGAGGTGTCTTCCTGTAAAAAGGGAGTTTTTCCTCCCCACTTTCACTAAGTGCTTGTTCAAAAGATAAGATAACCTTTATTAGTCCCACACGTGGGAAATTTGTTTTGTCACAGCAGTTTTGATTGCAAGGGGTTTGATTGTTGGGTTTTTCTCTGTATTATTGTAGGGTCTTAATGTGACAGTTGTTGTCATTAACTGACTTGAACTGAACTATGTGGTGCATAAATCAGCACTTCTCTATAAAGCAGTAGTTGTTAGACTTTGTGGAAGACCACAGTGGTGGGAAACCGAACCACTGCAGACAGTGATGCTGACCACGAGAAAATTAGGGATTAAACTAATAGGAATGTTTATTTCTGTAGAAAAAAAGATGGTTTATTTTCTGTAGGGAAGACAAACCAAAAGGAATTTGTGATGATTATTACATTTTTTTTTTCCAGAAATTCCGCTTTGATTCTCATTTTTCTGTTTTGCTTGTATGCAGAATATGGGTTGTGATCTTTTTTTAAGCTTCTGAAGCTGGGCATATCAGAAAAAGACTTCTGAGCTCCAGCTGTGTTTGAGGAGGCTTTGGCTGGAAGCAGGTAAACAGTTAATGTGAAGCGCAAAAAGAGGATTTCAAAACCACCACCTTATCAACTTTTTTGTATGCATGTACATCAGTTAATGATGACTGGAAGACAGAACAAGAAGTCTTAGTGCTGATACCCACCTGCTACACTGTAAGCCCTGAAAACTGGATTACATTTGATAATTTACCATCCTTTTCATTTACAGAACCTAGGGACTTAAAATATTTATATTCTGCTGGGTTATACAGCATCAGTAGAGTTGTGTTGTACATATTGAGGCAAAAATCCCTGAAAAAATGACTCTCACTTTAAGACCACGAGTCAGTATTAGTTATGTTTAATCATTGCATCTTACATAACTCAGTTCATATAAACTCAAACTTTGTGGTGGGCCCAGCAATGTTCCCTCTAAGCTGCGCACGTGCGCAATTGCGCACTGCTGGCACGGTCTCTGCGCACAGAAAATCTGCGTTGCGCACAAAAAAAATTAACCTGAATTGAAATTAAAATTAATACTTTAACAATTCTGTTTTGCAGTGTTAGTCAGTGAGTGACTGGCTGCTCCCATATTGTATTAGAACGATGCCACCTTATCCCATAGTCCAGCAAATAATGCGATTTACATTCATATATACGCAGCTAATCAACGTGGTTGACAGGCTATGACAGCGTCCTTATGTGCCGACACCGGTGTTTTAGCTAGCAAAGCGGCGTGGCTGATGTGGAGTGAAGCCACGTTAATGACAACGTGTACAACCATTGGAGATGTGAGCAGGACAGACGGAACAATTAACGGAAAAAGTGTGGACTTTATACCAGTTTTTAAATTGTGTTGATAGGCCACGTAAAACCAGAGTTATGATAAAAATATCTGCAATGTTTGGTTTTCTTCCTGAATACTATCGTTGTTTATATTTACTGCGGGAATAAACGGTAAAAATGGCGTTTTATAAGAAAAAAGGCTCGAAAGCACTCTCCACCTGTGAGCAAAAACAAACCCCCACCCCCTCTCCCTTTCCTATTCGTCCAAAAAAAGTACCATGTCGACCAATCAAAAAATGATATGGCAACGTGGCATCTAGTTGTTAAGAAACGGGGGGAAGTTTTAGGAGTGCTTTGATATGTGAGAGATTTGCGACGTTTAGCGCAAATCTTGTGTAGTTAGTGTGTAGTGTAGTCAGTAGTTTTGCTGTGTGTGTCAGAACAATGAGGCGACTACTGAATGTTACAGGTGTTACAGGAGTGATACATCTCCTGTTGTCAGGCCTGCAGGTATCAGGCTGTTGTTCTCCTTTATCTCATAGTGGACAGAAATTATTTTTTGGAGTGGCACAAATGATTTGTGTGGCATCAAATTTGATGCAGAACAGCTGATTGTTCTGTAAATAGTTTGAAATGTTTATTTAAAAACGCCTTGGCTGCATTTAAAAAAAATAGCTGCAAAAATCTTTGTTGTTTGCCAAACTGAGTTACTTTTTTGAAGAACTATATAATTAATTGCCCAGCATTGGTCATTATATACTGTATTTTGCAGACAGAGAGTTACAGGACTCTCTCCCAGACCACAGACTCATAATACAAGTCAGACCTTTTTTTAAAAAAAGAAAGAAAGTTGTGTTTTCAAAATTGGAGTTCAAGTTCTTTTTACTTCCAACAGTGTTGACTAGATTTTTTTTTACATTTTCATAGTAAGTGGGCTAAAGCAGTTAATTAAAAGTAGTCTAACATAAATGTAAATGCTGTAATTTGATTATTTTAATAAACCATGTAACTTGGATGGATTAGATGCTGGCGTGACCACAGTGCACACGTCTGATGTCGCTCACAGTGGTCCAAGGGACCGCTCAGGGAGTTTGTGTGTTCGCTCAGACACGTGAAAAATTAGAGGGAACATTGGGGCCCAGGTGCCGAACACAGCCTTTGCAGATAGTGCTTATGAGGACTGCAAAACTATATCAGACTTGTTTATTTATTTATTTACTTTTTTAAGGAAAAAAATAGATCAAAATGAGTTTGCTATGATAATTAATCATCATGAAATTAAGGTTTAATCTCTATTTTTTTGATTGACATAGATTTTTTTGTTACAAAAAGTTTGAGAAGTGCCACTAAACTGATACCTAAATGTTTCCATCTGTAGTCGAATTTCACTGACCAATGACGTTTGAACAGATTTTTGTTGGATGCTTGTAAAAAGTTAATGTGGAGAGAAACGGACAGATTTAAACTCAAAGATATTTATTTAAAAAAACGAAATAAAAAAACAAGCTGACATGAAAACATTGACAATCATCTTTCAATCAAGTGTCATTTTATTATCTTGTTAAATGCCTCATCATGAATGATGACTGATGGACAGATCAACAACAAGAAGTCCTGTTATCACCACTGGAGGCCATGAAAAACTGGCTTTTGCCCCCAGAGGCTAAATCAGCACACTAGCCGTTAGCTTCCCAAATTATAAACATCTGATTATGCAATTATGTAAAAATATTATCTGGATGAAAGCAATAACAAAGGCCAGCCAAAGTTCTGTTCTAGGCTAATGAGCTGCCTCTCTATTTCTTAATTTCCATAAACAGTGATTACCAAAAAACAATCTGTGTGCTGCACTCAGCAACTGCACTTCTAAAATACGTATTCAGTCATCAGAATAAGAAATAGACTAGTGTAGATAGATACAAGGTTAAACTGAATTGCATAAAACATATTTGCATTTTGGCCTTTTTTTCTGTACATATGTTTGTGCCCCTCAAATTTTAGTGTGGACTGAAAATAGGAAGATCTGCACGAAAACACAGGTATAAAAAAAGATGTTTGAGAGAATTGGTGAAAAATAAAGGAAGAGGAAAAGCATCCCTGGGGAGTGATGGAGAGACAGAGGTGGAGGATGAAGGAGAGGATGAGGTCTATGGGGGGGGGGGGGGGGGGGGGTAGGGAGAGAGATTAGTGATGAAGGCTACAGGAAAGAAGAAACAAATATTTAGGTGAAGTTAAAATAAAACAGTTTACATCGGACAACTTAGTTTAGCATTCAACACGTGTCGTGAGGAAGTAATGAGGACCCAGAGAGGTGGATGGGAGAGAGAGGGAGGTAGAGAGACGTTGCTAGGTGACGGAGCGTACATACTGAATTTTAACAAAATAACGGGAGAGGAGAGAGTGAGTGAGAGGGACAGAGAGGTAGCAGTCAGCAACATGTAGCCTCGCCGAGTGGAGGAAAGGTCGAAACTGTGCGTGCGCGCGATTCTTTGCTATTTTCTTTTTTGTCGGGAGGGGTGAGATGTTTCGCTTTCATCCCGAGGACATTATCCCGCAACATTAGAATCGATCAGGCTCTATGCTGCAGGAAATGTCCAGCGGAGGGATGGACGGATGGATTGTGGTGCACGGAGAGAAGACGCGGAGAGCAAAAAGAGAAGAAAAAGAGTGCGGGGCTCCTGAAAACAGTGAGTAGATTCTTGTCATGTCTCAATTTGGACCCTCTGCTCTTCCCCCTTTTGCTTTCTTGTCTTTTACGCTGAAGGTGAAAATGTTGCGCCGTGTCTCAGACAACTGTCTCTGGCTTTGCCCTTCACATTCCGGCTGTTAGATGTGAGATGTTCTGCTGCATTTCTACGGGGCTCGTTGTGCACGTATGTGAATCCCGAGATACTTTCTACTGGCTCGTGCTGTCACGGCTAGGACGCAGCCGGCCGGTGCGCGAGGCTTTGACCCCTCTGTCATTGATGCGCGTGCTTGGCTACATGGCCGTGCGTGTCTGTCTTTCACCCGGACGCGCACACACATGTAAGGACCGGTGCGCAATCCTTCCATCCCTCCTCAATCTGCCTGTCACGCGTGAAGTCAGAGCGCAAGTTGCTGCCAGTGACAGACAGATGAAAGCAGCTGTGATTCAGATGTGACATTTCTAAAAAGCCGCATACATGCCTTTTCGCGTCCTCACCATACAGGCATTTGCATTCTGCAATTTTCCAACCGGTTGTTGCGCATATGTGCGTTTTGCCCTCTCCAGCTTCTGTCTTACTGCACCTCAGGGGTCTCACATATCTGTTACCCTCCACCCCCTGTTTACCCCACCAAACCTCGTCTTTCTCACCCCTCCTGCTCTCCCTGCTTCAGTATTATTAGCTGTAGGGCAGCTATCAGATCCGGGATCATTCGTCTGTGTGCGCGCGCGCGCATCAGCAGCTGGTGCACCAGCAAGCAGCAGGCTGTGTGCGTGAAGATCACTCCCCAGGACAGACAGGGGAAATTGGGATTCAGAGCTAGGAGAATGAACCCCTCCCTGCTCCCTTCTCCTCCTCCTGCTCCTTCACTCCAACACACACACACACACACACACACACACACACACACACACACACACACACACACTTCCTTAAAACATAATAAGATAAAACACTTCTGGCACTGATGATGATTTAGTTCCAGCAGTGTGTGCGTGTGGCTGATTCAACAGTTTGGATATACGCTTGGCTTGAGCCCACTGTGAATTGAATTTCTAGTCATGTAGTATAAACACACTATTCATCCCGTCTGTTTCTATACAGCAGACTGTATGAGTGTGGCTGAGTCTGTAATTGAGTTATATGGCAGAGTGGGAGCTGATGGTCAGTGTGACATTAACAGTAAAGACTCCCATTTTCTTTCCCCAGGGAAATAGAAGTCTTTCAGATGCGTGAAACAACTAGATAGGAGTGTGGATATGGATTCCTCTCTTACTTAAATGCTCACAGGTATTGTTTACTGCCTTTCACTATAAGCTTCAAACTGAGATGAATGAATATATGTTGGCATTGTTCCTTTTTAATTTCATGGTTTCAGAAACTAGAAGTGCTGGAGCTATTGAGGGTCTCTACCCAAGCTGAGGGCAACAATATTAACATTTCTGTCTTATATTCAGTCACGATTGACATCTTGGACATGTTTGTGTGACCTTATGCCCCTCGTAGTAGAGGAAAAAACATCTTGGCTGTGCTGATCTCCTGCTTCCACTGTTCAACTGCTGAGGCAGCAGAGTTTTCATTATGCTGTTTCTGAGGCCAGCGGGCTGTTTGGCCCGATCCAGGCGTTTTATCTCTTGTTAGGTACTTAAGCTGGACAAGGTGTGATGGATAAAGATGGTAGCTTTTTGGCTCAGACTATCACACACCGCAAGTCTTATACCATATTCACTTTCACCCTTCCTTTTGTGAAGCCCTCAACTTGCCAAAGCATCATGTGAGTCTGAGGTCATACACGCAGCATGACTTCAAAGGTGATGAGGATAAGGCGGCCTTTTGTCATGTCAGGGACCTTGAAATGAAACAAGAGGATAAATGGGGCAACTGCAGTTGCTGTCAGATTCACTGGAGGTTAGACCATGACAGATAATGGTCCAACAGCAGAAAAGGTGATAAAAAAAACCAGAGACAAATATTCTACAAATATTCCACTTTATAGGGCAAACACTTGTGATGTTAATTAAGTTTAAAATATACAGCTGCAGTTAAAAAGTTGACAAAAAGGGCACCATTTATTCTTCTAAATGGAAAAGAAATAAAATCTCTCCAAGAATCAGATGATGAGCAGAGCAAAGCCAAATGCAGGTGCTTGTGTACATGATTTAGTGGCTACTGATCAGCCAAGTATCCCTTCAGATTACATTCATGTTGGACAGCTCTGTGTCTCATGTGGCACAGCATACCAAATGCATGAAATCACGTGGCCTAAAAACATTTTTTTTTTAAATTACCATTTCATGTTTTGCTACTAGTTTATGTACATGTACAAACTGTCCTTTTTCCATGACAGCCAGTAAGACTTAGAAACTTACTGTATATATATTTATGTTGTATATTAATTCAAGATCTGGTTTCACACCTACATCACATATGTTTACATCTGTAATTCATCCCCTCAGAAGATTTTCAAGCTGAAATCTGACCTCTGACACAACTGATAATCGCTGTATTTTAACCCAAAGTGTGATATTTTCCTAATGCTAAAAAAATCCCTCAGCTTCAGTGATCCATTTGAAATAACTGTTTCTTGTAGTGATCTGTAATGAAAGTACCATATTAATATAATGACTTCTACTGTAGTTAGCATGTGCATAAAAAAACACTGAATGTGATGCCTGCAAAAGTCTGGCAATAACCAAATAGGAGCTGAGCAAAATTGGAATTAATTGGTGGTTGAGCTGCACAAGAAAACAGAAGGTGAAACTGCTCTCTAATCTCCAGTGTGCATTGCTATCCAGTAGTCTTTATTGCCTTGTAGGTTCTACACCAAGGAGTACTGAAATCAGTGTAAACACTGCTTACATTTTGCTATTTTTAAGGGATTTTTGTCCAAGCAAGAATTTTTTAGCAGCTTTAACATATTTAACTTTTTAAAAGATGCAAGCAGTCTGTGGCTGCAGACCAGTTGCCTCTAATTCTTAGCAGGGAAACAAGGGACAAATCAGGTCTGAAGCTGCAACTAGCAACCTTTAGTTTCAAGAACAGCAGGATCATTATAGCTGCTCTACACCACAGAGCCATGATCTCTGGCACTAACAAATTAGCACAATCATTCATTCTTACAATATTCATACTTTTTCCACAATGTTACTGCACCAGAGCATGAGACTTAAAGTAGATGTCAACAGGTAGAGGAATCGGTGGGCTACGAAGTGGTGCATGTTTAAGCGAAATGAAGAATTGCAGACTGTACTGCACTGTATTGAATTCATTATTTGTGAGGATGATGGCTGGGGATGTTTTCAGAGAATTCGTTTTATAAGGCATGGGTGCCTTGCTGACATTACTCATTTCTCATGAAGGAGATATAGACACGAGGGCAGATATAAACTCTGCGTAGCTATGCGCAGATGCAGCCTCGGCACACATTAGCATACTTTAAACAAAAACTCGGGATTCAGTGATTGCAAGGCCAGTTATTGTTGTACATTTTAATTATATTGGGAAATATAACAGCAGACGTCAATTCAAATTTTGATGTGTAACACCACCTGCACATGTTCACAGAGGCCCAGTGTGATGGATACCAACAGCTTCTGGGGGATTACATCTGTCAGTGCATAATTCTGGTTTATTACAGTGTTTTACACACCATGTGAACAGCCAAGATCCAAAAAAAGGGCCAGAGATGATGATCAGACAGGTTGTAAACAAGCCAAGAGATTAGCCAAATTTACTTGGTGAACTGTGAAATTACTATCCAGTGCTTGCCCTAGGTTGAATGCTTTAGGGATGCGGGTGGTTCACCATACTCATGGGCAATGAGTATGCTCTCTGCTGACATTTCAGATGCAAATACTGTACTTTAAAGATTATCAGTACATAATTTGCTTTATGCAGTTCTTATACCTACATTGCAGTCCCGAATCTTTGAAGGCATTAACCAAAGAGCTGTATGTGAGAATGCAAATGTGTAGTTCAGTCAAATTGTCCATCAAATGTCTTTTTCCTGCCAGCTTCCTAGTACAAAGTTCCATAGTGCACAAAAAACAGCTGAAGTAAATGTGTGTTCTTCATGTGTCCGACATCCTGAACATTTAAACCTGGCAGGACATTCACCTAACCAAAGTATTTCCAGACATGAGTCTGTCTGGTAAGTGGGCTGCCTTCTGCTATGTGTTACATTCGTGAAAGAGCAACTTCAGTCGATGTCTTGAGAAGCCTCAAGTTTGTTAGTTTGTTTGCAATCTGCTGTTTTGGGCAGCAGGCTTCGGAAGTGTTTCTGTGAGCCTGAATGTTGAGGGCAGACTTTTAGTATAGCAGACATTTTACATTGGTGCAGGGAAAACAAGTGAAATTAACCAGGACTCAGTACACTGTGACAGTGAACCATCATGCAAAAAAGGATGGGCCCATCTAAGTGGAACTGAGCAATCAGTTATACACCTGTACCTCCCTTTAGGACAAGGCCAGTTGTCTGCTATGGAAAAGGTCTTTTGTGAGTGCAGTGTTAGAAACAGTAGTTAAAGCCATTAAAATAAGTCTGAAATATTTCTTATCTGTAATTTTCTTTTAACTTGCCTTGAAGCCACCTAGACTTTCAGGTTACCGAGCGAACAGACTGTAAAATTAGTTTTAAAAATTGTGAGGCCAACAGAGTTTAACAGCATCTGGTAGCTTGTTAGCTACAGCTGTCGGGATGCTGGTAAGGCTAAACCGTGTGACTGCTGTCACCACCTGTAAAGTGAACAAAGAAAGAAAGAAAAGAGTAGGAGGAGAAAGGGAGGAAAGAAGGGGTCAAGAAAGAAAAGGGACTACAGAAGCAAACTGACAAGGAGAGAGATATGACTCAAACCCCCCACTTAGTGTGCAGAGGTGCCTCTCTGAAGCTGCCACCTGGTCTGCTGTGTCTCTGTGTATGAATACAGCAGTAGAAGTTGTCATGTGTCATCACTTCCCACAATCCATCACAGCATAGTGGTGGCGAAGCAGAGCGAATGGCAGACAGACAGAGCGACCGAAGGCTGACGCTGCCCGTCTGTGTGTGTCTCTCTCTCTCACCGTTCGTTGTCAGTCTTCCTCTCTCGTTCTCCGTCTCTTTGTCTCCGTCTCTTTGCCAAAATCACACACATTTAATTGTGACACTAAGCCGTCTGAATACTTCATTTCAGTCACATAATCCCCAAGTGTTGTTGAAACACGTTTACGCACACACACGAGAGTGGGAGAGAGAGAGCGCAGGAGTGGGTGTATGGCAATGACATCATATCCACTGAAGGGCTGCGACAGGCTAAATGAGTTCAGCCATTTTGGGTCATTTTCAGGAGACGGATGGACTTTATTCAGTTTTTGCTTTATTGATTAACTTTGTTTTTTCTTGTTAACTTTTTTTCCTCTGTACCTTTTTTTCTTTCCCTTTCTTTTCTGTTGTTCTGTTTTCCTGCTGTTGTATTCTGTCTCGCCCTCATTCATTCCTACCTGCCTCTCTTCCATTCTCTTTTGGTCATTTTTATACTTTCTGTTCCTCTTCTCCTACCTTCATTTATTTTTTCTTCTTGCTTTTTGTCTGTTCATTATGCTGATTATTTCTGTTCATCTTTGGTCTCTGATTATACTACCACCATCATGCCTTTCATTCTTCCTTCCTTCTATCCTTCACTCCATCCTTTTAGTACTCGTTCCTCTATTTCTTCTTTCCTTTTCTTCTTCTCTCCTTTGTCCATTATCTTCCTTCAGTTCTTCATTTTTGTCTTCTTTCCTTTTTCTTCTTTTTTCCCCATTTCCTACGTGAGATCCCTGAATTACCTGCGGAACATTTCTGTTATTTCGTGGCATTAAAGAAAGGTTGGTGCAAGGGTCAGGTCTAGGGTGTCCTTAATTGAAACCGCATACCTTAAAATGCATTGTGATTGCATGCAGTGGTTCATATTTCATGTTACTCGTCTTCTATTTGCTCTGACCTTTTACCTTTTCTTCCTTCCGTTGCTCCACATTTTATGCTTACTTCAGTTCCTTTTGCATCTCTCTCTACTCCTTTTCAATAAATCTCTCCACTTTTCCCCTGTTCTCCCAATCCTCCCCATCCCTCATCCATGTTTTTTTCCTTCACCTCAGTACTTTTCCCTCACATCCTTCCCTCATTCCATTTTAGGCTACTTGTTGTCTACTTGTTCCTCGCTTCTCTGTTCCCTCCTACTCACAGTCAGACCATTCATGTTTGCTGATTTTTTTCTTCATTCTTTTTTATCAGTGCGCTCCATCAGCCTTTGTGAATGGATGCCTGAGAGCAAGGAGATGAATGGACCTGCATTCATCTCTAGGTGTGTTTCATCATACACTGACATGACTCCCCTTGTCCTCCATTGCCCCTAATGCGCACACACACACACACACACACACACACACACGCACACACTCTTTGAGCATATCTGATTCAGAACTTGTGCCACTGTCAACAGCGTAGAGAGGAAACTAAGTGAACCTGCAGTGCCAAATTGGCATGGAGGTGGGAGGTGAAGGAGGAGAAAGAGAAGGAAAGGCAAAAAAGAGATGATGACAGGAAGTTGGAAGATTAAAGGGCGTACTGTACTGTGTAAAAGTCTGGAGTGATCCCTCATGTCTTTATATTTTGCTGGGAAAATGGATGTAACAGTTATGTGTGAATATGTTTGAAACTTTCGAATGAATTAAGGATACCTCAGTCTTTCTGTTTCTCCCTGTTTTCTTTCTTAAAGAATGGCTTCCTGACACCCACCCTTCCACTGAGGTTTCTCATGAGGCTTTGGCAAACAGTAGTGGATCAATTGAAGGGCCTCTAATGTCCTCTAATCTTATATGTATGTAAATGAAAAAACAACCAATATTAAAAAACCCTTTGAATGTTCTTCAGAAAGCCTGGAGAACTATTGTTTAAAACCACTTCAGAAATTACAAGAAAGTCTGGGTTCTTGGAAGCAAAATAAAGAAATGAGGGGTGGCTCCAAACTGTTACACAGTACCGTAAACAGTAGGGAGCCGAGAAGAAAAGAAAAGGGAAGGAAAAAGGCAGAATTGTAGCAGAGGAAGCAAGAAAGCACTGAAGTTAAGTGAAAGAGGAAAAGGTAAGGTCAGATGGGATGGCGGAGGAAGGAGGAAAAAAGGAATACTGTGATAGAAGAAGAAATTGTAGGAGCAGGACAGAAGTGATGAAATGAGTGAGAAATAAAGGAATGCTATTAGAAAGAAATGGTGGCAAAGCAAAAAGAGGTGAAGAAAGGAATGGTGATGAAGAAAGTAAGGAAGGAAAGTAAGAGAAATGGAAGGGATAAAAGACTGATGTGAAAGGAAGGACTGTAAGTAAGCAAAGGTAGGAAGAATGTAAAAAAAAAAAGTGGAAATGAATGATCTGCAAAGGGGGAGGGAAGGAAAAAGATGGAAGAGATAACAGTGGATTGAAAACTGGATGAAAAAGAAAATTAAAAAAGGAAATTATGCAGGGAGACAGGAAGAGGGGAATTAAGTTGTGGGGAGGGAGGAAATACGATAGAAAGAATAGGGAGAGTGAAGGTAGACCAATAAGGTGATAGACGACAGGTAGAGGAGATGGTGGGCACACTGTGAGATAGGTGTTACAGGGTCAAAGTTAATTGATGCACACCAAGTTAACATATCCCATTTGTGGACATGTTGTCAGGAATGTGTGTGTTTCTGGTAGGCTTGGCATGAAACAGTGGGTGAGGGGAAAAAGGACAATAGAAAACATCTATTGTACAAGAGTCACCAAAGACTGATGTGACACTTAATGACATAAATTTATGAGGTGTAGATTAAATTAGAACCAAATTAAATTTGCTCTCTAATTTGATGATGATGATGATGATGGCACCATATGTTGGCAGGACAGGATGAAGGACAGGAGGGAGGATGCCTGATTCATGTCGTCCTGATTCATGACTAACAGCAGATTCCTAGTTGTCGCAGAGGAAAGTTTGTGAAGTGGTCACAGTGGAGACAGGTGTTTGTGGTAATCCACAGCTCTTTATCAGTGTGACTCTTCATTAACCAATATACATCATAATTTTTAGGAAATGTTGTGAAAATCAGAAATTCAGGGGCGGCTTTGGCTCTAGAGGCAGACTGGTTGCTCACTAACCGAGAAGGTTTATGGTTCATTCTCTGGCTTCTCCAGTAAACAGGATGATGTATCTTTGGGTAAATAACCCCAAATTCTCCCTGATATATTTAGTGATGTATATGTGTGATAGATAAAGCAATTAGAATACACAATAAAGTACTGTATTATTGTGTGGTGAATACACCTTATAATGTGAAAGTGCCCAGAGTGGTCAGGAAGGCTTAAAAGAACTATATGTATATGTGTATGATTTTGGTTCTGTCTGAAAAAATCTCCCCCCAAATTGTTTATGTTCTAATGTGAATTGTGCCTTTTGAAACACACCAGAATTTACTTTACATTACTTTGAACACTGCTGTAACTACTTAGGTTGTAATGTTAACAGGTTCTTTCTAGTTTAAGCATCTCAAACAACGAAGGCATGAACTGATTTGTGCAGCAGCCCCAAAAACTTTTGTGGCTGCATTGAATCCATGCCTGGACATATTAATCAATACATAAGTCAGCTTCAAAACCACTGACAGGTGAAGTGAGTAACATTGATCACCTTGTTACAATGCAATGTTCAACTGGGAAATCTTGGCATTTGTGTTGAAGTTACTTACATACCTAATCATTATTTAAGATTCAATGAACCCCCAGTGGTAACAGCACCGCTGCAACAGTTACCTTGTTGTTACCTTGTGAAGAGAAGATGGCACCCTCCACCCTCCTTCACTCGTCCAGGGTATTTTCACCTTTCTGCACTGATTCCTGCTGAAGAATTGTAAAACGTTATTACCTCTATAGTTATCTACTGCATATTTACTATTAGCTGACAACTGTAGAGGAGTTTTTTTAGACCACTCCTATATCAAAAGTAGCTCCCTTTGGGATCAAACTGGGGATCTGTCACTGTTAGATGAAACTGTCAATCACTACACTATGGAACCACTATATGCAAATTGTAGGAAAATCTCTAATAGACGAAGCATTAATGAAGAATAAAGGTGGTGTATTAAAACAGCTGGTTAAAGTGATTACTCAGAGACACTAATCTAAAAGTGTTGGTGACACCTGCACCAGCTCAACTTGTCTGTTTTTTTTTTTTATTTGTTTGTTTTTTTATTAAAACTGCAGCTAACATCTCCTCTCTATTGTCAGTGCTTTCTTTGCTGATTCCACTACAGCACAGATTTTGGCCAAGGTGGTTAGTTAGAGAAAAATTAACTGTTATGATGATAAATCATAAGGTGAAAATGCACTTGCTAAGGTTAGATGTTTCAACACAAAGTGGAGATGTTAAATGATCTCAGATCAGTGAAAGCAGAGCGAGCTTGTCTCGCACACTAAGTACCATAAATCTCTTGTTGAAGACCAGAGGGTTATCTACAATATCCATGAATCTTTCAACTTGATAAGCTCCAGCTATTGTTAACAGGACACAGAATTACCTATGAAATCTAGTGCGCTAGATTCCAGTAAAACTGGGGGCAAGTAGTGTTAATCCTGCTTCCTGAGACAAAAGCCAACTTCAGCCACAAGATGGCAGTAATACAAAACATGGATGCAGACAGATGGGAGAACAAGTTATTTGTTTTGTTACACATACAGCCTTCTTTCCTTCCCTTCTTATTCTTTAATGCATGCATTTGCTATTAAATCTGCATTTTTTTCTTTTTTGACCACTTGGGCATATGCAGTATAACATGACAAACTTTACTCAGCCGCAAATACATATCCAATTTGATGATGTGTTTAACCACCTGTGAACTAGGTCTCCCTCATTTTGCCCCCAAACCCCCCCCCAACTCTGACCCTTTAGGAACTTTTGGGAGTTTCTGTATTTGTAACTGAGACATGTGGATAAGGGCTTTGGAGATCAGATACACAGGAGCTTCATCAGATTTGAACCTTGGGAATTTGGACTTTGGATCAAAGCCTTGTTTTCTTTATCATGTTCCTCGAGTTATGTCTTGGCAGCATTGTCCTGCTGGTGGAGGCTTCTGCCAGCAGGGAGCTCCATTTCCATGGGGTACTAACCATTCCAAAATAACATTCATATAAACATCTGGGCACAAGGGCTCTGAAGGGAACATTGCAATGGGGTGATCACTGTTTCACATTTAACTTAACAGATTGCTGTTTTCAATTTTTAAAATCTTTTTGTGAGTTTAACTGACAAAAATATATAGTACCTACAAATAGTAGTTTATAGAATACTATATTGTAGTATATAGTTTTCTAGTTGTTTCTGGAGTTAACATCTAAATCCAGTAAAACTGTCTTCTGTTTTACTGCAAATAATACACATTGAATAAACCCATTGTGCCAGCAGCAGCCTATTCTGCTAAAAATCGGTATCAGATTATTTTATAAACCATCCTCTGTGTATATTTTCCTTCACAACACAAATATGTGGGCATATCAATATTTAGAAACCTTACTATTTTCTCTGATTGCTTTGCAGCTGCTGATGTGCTCATTCTTGATGTCATTCCGCCTTTTGCAAATTACCAAATCATTAATAACTATTGTACAGTTGACCATTATTAGATGTTGTACTACAGGTCTTAAATTTGACCAGCTGTTATAAATATACTCTTTTTACACTTACGGGCAAGAACGATGCTGTGCTTTTCTAATAAATATATTTATTTTTTCAGCTTTCTTTTACTCTGTAAAACATTTTAAGGTAAAAAGAGAGTGAAGGATAAGGTTGGAAATCAAGTGGATGACATGCAGTAACATTTCTGGGTGGGATTTAAAACCAGGCCATCACATTTGCACAGTGCATTATGCATCTAAACCAACAGACTCAAACTTTTTTTCCAGAAAAATCATGAAAGCAGTAACAATTTCCTGCATAAAATTTAAGACTATTTAAGGTTGTTGTCTCTCAGCAAGCATAAATTCAGCTGCTGGCTTGATACCTTCTTTCCATCAAAAGATATAATGGCAATAAGACTAAATACGTGTGCAAAGTGAGCTGCTCTTCATCTTTGCTTTTACTTTCCGACTGGGTCAGGTGTCACGCTAATCCTTCACTTGGGATTAGCCAAGCAGCTACAGGAAATATTTGAACTAAATTTGTCAAAAGCATCAGTAGCAATGAGAAAAAGCCACAACAGCTTGTGGAACATGAGAAAGGCATCTTGAGCAGAGGTGGAGGAGGAAAGACCAGGGTAAAAAACAAAAGGACACTCAGAAGAACATTCTAGAATTGAAGAGAACTAACCAGGGGCTCACCGGGCCGGCCTGTCGCTGTAAATCTACATCACTGGATTAATGTGGCTTGAGCCAGCTGAGGAGAGAGTTGGGGAGGTGGGAGGTGAGGGATTTTTTCGTTGCACCTGTAACCCCACCTGATGTAGCTCTCAGAGACAAGGGCAGCAGGGAATAACAGAGGGCGAGTGGTGAGAAAAAGAATGAAGGATGAAGGGAAAAGAAAGCGACTGAGCATACTGAGGTGAGGGGGAAAACTGCACCTGTAGCATTGCATCAGCTGAGGATTAGCAGTCTTTCTCTGTCTCTTACTTCACCTCATTTTTGTTCATCGCTTTCCCTCTCCATGTCATCCTATATTTCCTTGGCCTTTCTTTCCTTTCTTCCTGCTCATGTCTCCCTTTCCATCCCTCTCCTACCCTTATTTCCTTTTCAGCCATTCAGTCAGCTCAACTCAGCTCAGCCTCGGCTGCCTATTAGCCTGCAGCCACTGTGCATTTTTGACTTTGTAGGCTATTAGCCCACAGCCAGCCTGAATACCCTTCTCTCCCAAAATCCGAGCTGAATATTGTTAGAGGAGCTTTGGAGAGGGAGGCAATTTTTGATGTGTCGTTGAGAAAATGCCTGCGTGACTCTTCCCACTGTCAGAGGCTTAGGGTGCAGTTTAGACGAGATCCTTGCCTCACGCCACATCTCAAGGTTGCAGTGACTACAGTGCAGTGAATGCAATGTAGTCAATTAGACAGGGTTCGAATCCTTGCACAGGCGTGGCGGGGAAAGCTGAATGAATGACACTTTCACCTTGCTTAAAGACTCCTACCCAAGTGCAGGCACGCAAGGCACTTAGCCTCCAGCTGGTTTTTGGCTAACAGAGGACAACTAGGGTTAGCCCAGCCAAAAATGAGTGAACTGCATTCGAAGTAGGTCAGTGGTGAAAGAAAGTCTGCAATATAACCAGTGATGATGCTAAACGTGGATGATTCCTTTTAATATATTTGGTTTTATTATAAAAATGGCTTTCAGATTTAAATCTGTTTGTTTTTGCTACTTTAATGGGCCTGGGTGCATTGATTTATCTCTCCATTTTAACATCATTGCAGTCATTTTGTCAATGCTACCATAAACACATGCCAGCAAGTGTCTCCATTAACACTGAAAAAGCAAAAGGCACTACAGGCTCTCTGAGTTAACTTTTGAAGCCTGATCAATTTATAAGTATGAAAAATGCGGAAAGAAAAAAAGAACCTACAGCCAACAATACACTGTTAGATAGATATATAATTTTTGTCAACCCAAAGCTAATTGTTTATTTATGTTGGTAAAATGAATGTTTTAAGTGAACATTGACAGGCCCTGTTCCATTAGAAAAAAGTATACAGCTCTTAAAACGCGCACCCTGTGCAAAAATATTGATAGAAACAAATACATGAAAACTCTATTAATTCAAACCATTCAGTTACTGTTTGTAGTCATTACTACATTTTTAGGCCTGGCAATAACAATATTTGATGAGGAGAAATTGAATTTGTTAAAAAATGCTTTAGTTTTAATACAAGCATGTTCCCTCAGGTTTCATGTGAATGCTCTGTTTGATACAATTCATTACACAAATGTCTTTCTAAATATTAAATTGTGTGTTCTACTTTATGATTTTCTAAGTGGAACACATTCACAAAGCTTCTGTGAACTTCTGTAAATAAATTTCATTCATGCAGTCAAATGAAAAAGTTGTCTGAGGACTTTATAGAGTCCTGTGGAAGATAAGTGCAGCGGCGCTTGCACAGAAATTAACCAGCTGCTGCTAATAAAATGCACTTGAATAATTGATCATCAAAAAGTGTGACAGTCTCTATAAAACAGAAGTTTGGGCAGTTTGCTGGTCTTGAGCATTCGGGTGTGTTTTAACATTGCAGTGGACATGAATAATTGTCAGAAAAACTAACAACCCCCCCTCCCCAAGAGACTGTGCAGCCCTCAGTTTGTATGTTAAATATTAAAGTTCATCATACTAAAATTAGAAAAACAGAGTATGGCTTATTTGGGTTTCAAAGTAAGCCACGTTCAGAAAGCTTCCATTTACGTCTTTTCATAATTTTCACTTGTGCATGATTTAAACGTTTAACATAAATTCAAAGTTATGCTGATGACACATGTGTCTAATTTTTTGCAGAGCCAAATGGCATGCATGGTTTTCAGTGCAGCTATAATTCTTTTCCAAGCAAAAAAGTCAGGAAAACTCTTTTAAAGTTCAGCAAAGACAAAACAAAAAGTCCTGGCCTCTGGGTGAAAAAGAGATGCCCTATCCAGGGATTTGGAGTTGGTGGTTTCTTGGGTTCGATCAAAAGCTATGAGCCTTTGTGTTATCTTTGACTCTGATTTGAGATTAAAGTGATCAACCCAACATCTTGAAAGTATGCTGATGGTCTAATCCACATTTCGATCTCATGCATTTGAACTCCACTGGCTCACAGTGTCTTTTGGTTGGTTTTAGTGTCTTAGTGATGGCTTATACAATAAAGCTCTAAATGGCCTGTAGCCTAGATGAACTGCAACCATTTTGCTGTTCTGTGCCAAGAACCACAGTTTTAACAAAGCCGAACAGGGAGACTTTTTTTTTTTTAAGTCTGTTCTCACAAGGCTTTTGGTGTGATAACTTCATGAGGATCTTAATTCACATTTGTTTCATATTGTTCTGACTTACTAACTGCTGTAGTCTGAAGCTGTAGTTTTGTTCCTGTGCTCTTCCTGTTTGACTATTGGGAACATAAAAAGGAAAGCTTAGTCGCAAAAAATTAAAGGCCCTACTGTTGTGATGAATGTGGTTTTTGAATTAGAGAGTATTAGAGTAATTAAAAACTGTATAGTTAATACAAAGTTTTAGAAACCTACTTTTGCATATGCACATAGATAAGAATTTTGTTTTTGTTTTGTTTTTGTTTTGTTTTTTTACCAGAATATGTATCTAAAGACTGGAATCTTGAGATATAAAATTGAATATACAGTCAATTTATTGTAGGGTTTAGTCCCGGTTGCTAGTGTCTATTGAAAAGCTTTTTTTGCATATAATGTAATTAAGGTGGCTTTAATTAAAGATGGATTTGGCACAAATTATTGAATATATTCAATAAATTGTGGACTGGAAACTGTCACATATCATTCAGTTTGATAGGTGTCCATTATGAGTGATTGAATTATATTATGGAGGGAGTAATGAATTGACTTCTCTGTACGATATTGTGAGGAGGCTGACAAACAACACTCAGACTGATTGATAATCACAGCATACCAGCACATGCAAATAATAACTCTAAAAAAAAAAAAAGTAGGTTTCTTCCATTGCCAAACAGCCAGCATGTGGCATTTGTGTCAGCAGATGAGAAAAATCACTTTGGCATTTACAGCACATAAATAGCTTTGGTGCAACACAAACAGGGACTATAGGAAAAGTTCAGGTATGTTCAAGCACATGACCTCCAAACAGCGAGTGTCTCATCAGCCTGCTGGATAAGCAATGGTAAGGCAGCTCTGCAGCAATGTTTCATTTGGGTCTTTTGTTAAAATCAGTTTCTGTAGACATCACTGACTGTAACTGTAATTTAATTTCACCCAATGTCTTCTTCTGCAGCTCCAGAGCCTTTTGCCCAAAGCAGTTTCTGCAGATGCCCCCTATCTGCCCACAGTCCAGCAGGCTAATAAGATGATAAGCACCATTTGCTTGAGAAGATCTCTTTAGTTCTACCTAAATCCCTTCTAATTTGCTCATTCACCCACTTTAGTAACAACCTTTGTTCACTTTGGGCAGAGATGAAAATGCTATTGCGCAATCAATCAGCTGTGCACAATTGATGATTATATTCAGACACAGACTTTTCTGCCTCTTACTTTCTGTATTTCCTGGTGTCGCTATCATTGTGTGGAAAATGGATATGGAACTTTTTTTTTTCTTTGCTTTCCCTGAAGCTGATGTGACCTGTGTATTCTTGAATAACTGCCTCCTTGTAATATTAGTGAATTATAAGCTTATTATAATCGCTGCTGGGTGTTTTGGATGAGTGTGTCGGCTATATCCATGAACCCAAAAAGCAACGTTCCCGTCTTATTTGCTCCGAGCTCTGCTTGTGACAGGTATTAAACTCGTCTGCTTCCTTTAAATCCTTTGTTTACACATAAAAGATTTGCTGAACATGTTTTTTTGGTTTGTTTTCAACAAAGTATTAAATCTCACACAGTTTATAGTGTCTACAGTTTTCTAGCAAAACATTTAGAATTCAGTGTTTTGCTCAAAGGCACCCTGGCAGCAGTTGTTAAAGACATGGAGCTCTTAAACTGTGATTCAGTGACGGGATGATCCACTTATGTATAGTCATGTGAAGGAGAATGCTTTCACAAGACTCTTTGCAGTCCCACTATTACTGCTTCCATAGAAATTAGGAGTATATGTAGCCGCCAAGTGCTCGTATTTAAATATGCTTAAATAATTGATCATCAGCACGTCTGACACTTCATAAAATCAGATGTTTTATCTATTTGCTGTTCTGTTCTGAAAATCCAGGTATCTGTTAACAGAAACTAATGTAATTCAATTCAATTTTTTTAGACACCAAAATCTTCCCAAAAGTAGAGAAAAGAAATACAAAAGCTTCTTATCAAACGCTACATCCCACAGTTCATATATTAAATGTTAAAGTTCACAAGAGCACAATTAGAAAAAGATTGAACAAGTATGGTTTGTTTGGAAGGATTGACTGGAAAAAAAGACTTTCCTCTCAAACAAGAATCTGGCAACACAGCTTAGATTTGCAAAGCTGTATCTGAACAGACTACAAGCCTTCTGGAGCAATATCCTTTGGACAAACCAAATACCAATATGAAGATGTTTGCACGTGATGCAGTGGTGTGTTCAGAGAAAATCAAATACAGCATATTTCCTCATACAAACCATCAAGCACAGCCTCAGAACCTGGGCACTTTGCAGTCATTTGTTGAACATGAACTTCTGCATATCAATGTATGCTAGAGCCCATCTGTATAAAAATATAGCTTGATAAAACTAGATCTTGGTAGAGTACAGTGATCCCCTGCACATCAACAACTCTCTAACAGAATGGCCAAAAACGAAGATAGAGAAGGTGTTGCTGTGGCGAAGTAAATGTCCAGACCTCAGCCTGATTGAAATGCTGTGATGGGACCTTAAAAGAAGTGTACATAAAACAAATGCTTGCAAACCTCAATCAACTGAACGGGCATTGGAAGTAAGGAAGTATAAAACACAGAAGGTTATATAGAAAATTATTACTTTTCACAGTTCAATTCAATTCAATTTTATTTATATAGCGCCAAATCACAACAAGTCGGCTCGAGGTGCTTTGTATTGTAAGGTAGACCCTAGATTAATGCATACAGAGAAAAATCCAACAATCATATGACCTCCTATGAGCAGCAAGCACTTTGGCAACAGTGGGAAGGAAAAAAATCCCTTTTAACAGGAAGAAACCTCCGGCAGAACCAGGCTCAGGGAGGGGCGGGGCCATCTGCCACGACCGGTTGGGGTGAGAGAAGGAAAACAGGATAAAGACATAGTGTGGAGGAGAGCCGGAGATTAGTACACACAAGTCTATGAAAACTTTCTTCTTCATTTGTAAAAAATAAAGCATGCTTGCAGGGTGTGGGCTAAAATGTGAGGGCTACTGTTTTTCTTTTTGTCTTTCTTTCTTTTTTATTTTTAAATAAAACTCACATTATCATTTCATGCTATCACGAGATTACTTCAATGCAGGGATGCATGGCTGTCTTCAGACAGGTAGCAGTTTTATCACATTCACTTGCAAGACTGCTACCTTTTTGCCATTCTGCCTGTGTGAACTGGAGAAAGGACATCATCTGATAATGTTCTGACCTGATTATCCCAACATTGTCAGGATTTCATGTGCGAAAATGGATTTTGAGTTGCAGTAGTTACTAACAAAGGTTCTTCTTGGCAGTGACTAACAGCCAGATTCTCCCAACTCTGATTCAAACTGGTCATTACCCCAGTCGATTCTCTGGAGTTATAAAGGTCAAAACCACTGTTTTCTATGTAAGGCCATTTACTGGTGGCAACTACTAATATATAATCTTATTTTCCGCATTAAGCAATTTTATAACATTTGCCTGAGATGTCCTTTACTAATCGACATTTGACGCCATATAAAGTATTTGTGTTAACTCATAAATGATAGAGAGCTTACAGGTAATAATGAGTCAGCTTGTTCTCTCAGACTCTCAGCTTGTGAGCAGGCAGGTCAAGCTAAATCACAAAGAAGGTTCTTCTATCCATGAGCAATCAAGTGTATGGATAAAAGGCTGTTAAAAAGTAAAAGTAAAACTCGAGGCAGTCAAGGCTAGAGAAGGTAAATGTTGCGTGAGCTCCCATTGCTGTAGATGCAGATGAGTCAGAATGTGAAAGTGTCGTTGCCCTATCCAGACTCATAATGGTTATGAAGCGCATTCTCTAGATAGCTATCTGAGCTCTGTGGTTCTCAAATATTTTTGACATGAGGCCACATCATTACTTATAATTACAACTGTGTAAATCATAACTAAGGCTAATTACAAAGTGCACCTGGGCATCATATAAAGGCACATTTTAACTTAAATAGACCAGAATAGTGCATTCATATTTGATTTTTGGATACTTTGATGCTGTCTTTGAATACTGTCTATATTCAAACAAATTAACTTAACTCTATGTAAAAAATGAATTATATTTTATCATTTAAACATTACACCACATAATGGGGAATTTGGTGAGATTTTGGGTGGCATATGTTGACTGCATCCTTTTAATGACCAGGATTGAAGCGAGGAGGAATAAAAGGCATGGGGGATGAGGAGTGTGAAAGACAGATGAAATGGAGCTGCTGGAGAGGTGACGAAGAGGACAGTATCAGACAGATAGGACACAGAGTTAACAGTTTGTCACAGATCAGATTTGTCACAGTCGGAAAGGAGCCCTTGTAACATAATAGAAGCACGAGGTATGAAACCAAGGCTGGTCAGCTTTTAGAACTAAACAAGGTATTGGCACCATACTATCTGAGGGAACTTATTATTTTCTTAGCATTTTTTTCACCTGCTGATGAAAGTAATAATAACATGAATTGCTTTCTATTTAAACACAATTGCAGTAAAAATCATGTGCTTCAGGGCTCATGTAAAGGTTCAATGCCGTTTTGGCAGCAAGGGGGGGGGGGGGGGGGTGTACAATATTAGGTAGGTGGTGATGTTATGCCTAATCGGTGTTTGACCAATTCATAACACATGAATATTGGTGCCACAAATAAGCCTGTGAAATGCATATATCAATAGACATTATATTACATAAGTATTCACTCTCCCATCCAAATCATTGAATTCAGGCGTTCCAGTCACTTCCAGGGCCACGGGTGACAAAAAAAACCCTCAGCCATGAAGTGGTAGGCCACGTATAATCTCAGGGCAGTGTGACTCTGACTGCACAGAGGTCACTAACTTTCTGCAGAGTCGATCACTACAGAGGTTCAAACTTCATTTGGCCTTTAGATTAACTCAAGAACAGGGCCTTAGTGTGAAGTGTAAAGTTTGGTGGAGGGGGGATTATGGTGTGGGGTTGTTTTTCAGGAGTTGACCTCGGCCACTTAGTTCCAGTGAAATTAACTCTTAATGCTTCAGCATACCAAAATGTTTTGGACAATTTCATGCTCTCTCAGCTTTGTAGAAACAGCTTGGAGATGACCCCTTTCTTTTCCAACATGACTGTGCATCAGTGCACGAAGTAGTTCCATAAAGACATGGATGAGTGAATTTGGTGTGGAACAACTTCCACACCAAATTCGGCCTGCACAGAGTCCTGACCTCAACCCGACAGAACACCTTTGGGATGAATCAGAGACTCCCAGCCAGCCCTTCTCGTCCAACATCATTGCCTGACCTCACAAATGCACTTCATGAAGAATGGTCAAAAATTCCCATAAACACACTCCTAAACCTTATGAAAAGCGTTCCCCGAGGAGCTGAGGCTGATATAGCAGGAAACGGTGGGCCAACATAATATGAAATCCTTTGAAGGCAGACCAGTGAACACTTTTGGCACTATAGTGCAAATAATACAATTTTAATAGAAGAGAAACAATACTATTATTAATAATTAATATAAGCTGTGCAAGTTAGTATCGCCATTATTTTACGACTGACTTTTAACAGACTTTCCAAATATGCAGCTGCTAACTCTGGTAGGGAGAGACTTGTCTTTATTTTCCCTTTCTGAAGACTTAAATGACACACGTGTCTCTCTCGACACGTTGTGGCTTGTTTCACCAACTTAACCCCTTTTCACACTTCACAGTTCAGCACCATTGCAGCATATAATTTGCTATTAATCTCATGTATATGAGTGTTTTAATCATATCACTAAGCACTGCCCACCATGTGCCCTGGCGAAGAGTTTAATCGAAGACTCTAATCATCTATTATCATTCTTTAGCAAAGTGAGTCATCCACTCTGAGGTAAAGCTGCCAAAAGCCTGCAGACTCTTGGCCTTCCGAGGTTTGTAGTCAGCTACACCTGCTTCGGTGGGCTTGGTCAGGGATTTGGGAGATGCTTCGTGGGCGGGTGATTAAATATGGTGATGGGCCACAAAAGGAAACTTGACAGCTGCCAGTTAGTGAGCCAGTGAAACGTGAGAGGTCTTTAAAAAACAAAAACAAAAGCTGTTTTTAAATTCTCGTTTAAGCGACGAGCACAGAAACACAGCTACAAAAGAATGACAAAGATGGGAAATTCCAGAAAACAATATGTGGTTATAAATAAATTTAGAAGCTTAACCTCAGCCTCACGCATTTCACAGTGATGTATAAACATTTTTCTGTATTACATACTGAAACATAAATCAAAGGTTTCCAGTGCTTCTTCTCTTAAAACTTCCTTTTTAGTGTTTGTTTTCAAGGCTCCTGAGCTGACAGCTTCTATTCTTTAACCTGAGGTAAAAATGACCTTCAGAGTTTGTGCACATCCACGACGTGTCCTGTTTGCTAATTTGAGAAGAACCAGTCTGATTATCTGCTGTCTGAGGTAAATAATTCACATGTTTTCACTCTGCATGGCCACTCCTTCGTGACTATGTATTGTGTATGAGAATTTATAAATACAGACCAAAACAGTGTTCTGTAATGATATTCTAATCTTCTGACTGCTGCAGTTGGTGTACACAAAAAGATACAAATACACTGCATGAATAGGGGGGGGGGAGTCAGCAACGGATTATCAGGCATATGCTATATTTAATATACATGCTGTAAAGCAACTTGAACGATTTTAAAACAAGTAGTTATGTCAAAAATTGTATTATGCTATGTCTGTGGTACAACATGAATTATGTGAACAAATATAAATCAACAAAACTCAGATAAATTTCGCCCTAAGTGCTCTTTTCCATCTATATTAAACATGAAAGCATCATAAAATCCTATTAAGGTAATATGCAGGTCATAGCAAAGACACCATTTCTACACCTGTGAAATGCTGGTATTTGGTATCTGATGGTATTTATCTTCCAGGTGGTGTATTGTCTGTGTTCAGTGCTGAGTTTTGCCAGATACAGTTTTAGGCTGCGCCCTATTTTTCTGAGACTAGTTTTTCAAAGCTTCATGTCTTCTTTCGGTTCCCCTCCTTTGCTCTTTATTCCTTCTCTTTTCTGACAGCGAAAGACTCTGAGTGACAACAACAAACACCGTGGAGCAGATCTCGGTCCCTAAATCACCCATGGCAAATCTTTTTTCTGCCTTCACCTGTCTTTCTCTTTTCTAACTTTGTGTGAGCTTCTTTGTACGTGTCTGAGATTGTCATTCTCTTGGTCTGTCTTTGAGTCTTTATTTATCCAGGCTAGGGTTTTGCTGAGCTTGCAAGCTCTTTTATTAATGCAAAGTCCTCATTCACATCTCCACAGTTGAACACGTCATGGGTAGGAGCTGAATGTTTCAATGTTTAAGTCTTTTTGTCCACTAAGGATGTAAAACCAGTGACTTAAGCATGTGTTTGCCATTTCAGTTGCTAGGCGTCTGTCAAAAACAGATATTTATGAATGAATTCAATTCATTCATAAATATCAATTCATGCTACATTTAGTCATATATGTTCAAGTCATTTCACTCAAATGCATTAACTGCAAATAGATAGCCCTTTATTTGTCACGTGCATATGCAATGAAATTGGACCCCTTCCAACCGTACTTACATTTCACGTACATTACATTGGGAAGACAGGTCGGAGAGAGGTAGGATGGAAACAATGAAATATTCAATACATGAGGGAAGACGAGGAGAAAACGGAACTCCACCCAGACTGAGCTCCTACAGGAGGACAGTTTGAAAACAGAAAAAAAACACCTCAGCACAGACAGCACATGAAGCTTCACACCATACTACATAAAGGACGTGCATCGGAGGCATTTGTCTGTGGTCAACTGAAGAGAGACTGTCCTTTCACCCAGTTCTAAGCAAAAGTCAACAGTTCTCCAGCCAACGCAGGTGACCTTGAAGGATGTGGCCAGAGAGTCAAAACAGTCCCGTTATCAGGGAGAGTTGTTGTTCCAGCCAGCTTCGGCCTTGAAGCCTTCTAAGCTGACGACTGGGTAGCCGAATGAGATGATGGTTGTTTGGTTTAAGGTTAGAGTGACCAGGCTGCATTTGATTTTGCAGGTAATGTCCATCACTGGTCCCCAGGTCTATCCAATTCTCTTTGCAGAGCCGTGAGCTTTTCCAAGATCTTATCCATACTCTGTGCAATAAGCACAGTCTGAGTACTCATGACTCTGCCCATCACGTCGATCCTGCCAGCTAGCCTTGTGGGGTTTTGAACAGCTGTGACTGCTTTCTTTATTCTTAGATAAGCCAGGGCCGAGCCAATTCCGAACAGCAAGTACCCTGTTATCATGGTTCCGAATAGGTATAATTCTTCAATGTCCTCCGAGAGTGCCGCCAAGCACACAATGCGCCATTTCCCCCACCCATCCATCGTGTATCTGGCAGAAAACGTTCTTGCAGGACGGTCGGGCTCCTCCAAGCCCAGGCTTCTCATCAAGAAGAGCATGTCAATTGTATTGAGAGACCAGTTAATCAAATCCATTATGAACTATTTTAACGCTATTTACTAAGACTTCTATCTAGCTACCTGTGGTCAAACTAACAGCTTAATCAGTGAAAATATTCTTTTTTAAATAGCTTTATTTCATTGTATTATCATCCAGTGTTAATTGTTTAGAGCATAATGGCATTTATAAGCAGCCTAAATGTAATCCATCCATCTTCTTCTGCTTTATCCGGGGCCGGGTCGCGGGGGCAGCAGCCTAAGCCTAAATGTAATCCACTTTATTTAATTTTATTAATTGATTTCTTAACTTACTTATACTATTACTTATGTTTCTAACACCGGTATGAATGTATGAAATTTCCAGGGGTAAAATCACACATTATGCGTTTAAATAAATCTGTGCACTAGTTGTGTTAACTAAACCCACCACATTGTACATGAAACAGCATTATTCCCAATACAGAGTTTGCAGCTTATAAAAGGTTACACGTTCTTCTTTGACCTCATTTCCTGCTCACCTTAAACGTCCCCGTTTATTGACTCTGCCTTAAAAACATAAGCCTTGTGAGTTGCACCTGTGGCCCTTGATTTTCATCAAATAAAGCTATGTTAGCAATAAAACAAGGAGGAAAAAGTCCTTAAGAAACGGTGTCTGGTGCTAAAGAAAAAAAAAGCAACTATAATTCAAAATGTCATCTCTATACCTCTCTACTCTCCGTTGTGAGTAATGGTGCAGGAAAAAAAAATCTTCCTGACGTTCACACTTTAAACTCAGGATTATACCTCTAAGTTAGGTTTTTTTTCCATCACTTCTTTTCTCTTACTCTTTCTTCTTTTCCACTCAGAGACACTAATGTTTACTTCAGAGTTTGCTGATTGTCCTAAAACCACCTTCCGTAAAAGGTACATGTAACTTTTGGACATCAATCTTGATTTTACACACAAGTGGAGCAGGATGGAAAGTTTAGTGTCTTGAGACAGACTATGTAAAGATGTGCAGCAATTTGTTCTACAGAAAGGGGAAAACAGGAAAGTGTCTGAGGACATTTTAAGGTTAAAAATGCTCAAAATAGTCTGCAATATATTCACCGTTTGAATGATTGTTTTTTTGCCTCACATAAACAGAAACATAGTCCCTCATTTCATTTTAATAGATGTAACCTTCTGGGGGACACACTGTTTGGCCTTGGCAAAAGGTCAGAATCTTGATAGTGAATGAAAACATTAAAAAATTCAATAATACAACATTCACTGTAGGGAAAAAATGGTTTGAGACCATGACTGATCAAAATTATGTATTTGTTTTCTGACCAGCTTGTGATCTTGTTGTCTTTGAAATGGTTGCTGTGAAGTCAAGTTCAAGTTTGCGAACACTTTATTGCATCAAGACAACTGTGAAACAGCAATAAGATGGAGCCAGTTGGTTCTTGAATCAGGTCAAATTGGCACACAAATACATAGAAATTCATTTTAAAAAGAAATTTACATAAACTACTTATAGTCGGAGTCCAGCCGAAATCTCAAAGATATGAAGCAGATGTTTCAGGAAATCTCTTCTTGCAAAGACGCGTGTTGTAGACAAGTTAGATTCATCAGTGCAAACCGATTATGATTGATTGCAATGTTTTGGCAATCTGTATGCATTTATACATTAAATGTCAATTATTTGTAAGTTGAACACAACAATTGTTTGGAGACAGACTGAATCCCAGCATGTGACAAGTGATCAGTTGGCCACTGCAAATACCTGCAACCAGGTGCTGAATGCAGAAACCTAAATCACCAAACAACCACTGATTTTTAATATTTGAAAGCAGGTTGCCATCTAGCTTGTTTTTGTTTTTTTTAAACTCCAGTGTGACTAGGCCATAACGAAAGATAACTGAAGAAAGATGAAGACAATTCATTGAAGCAAAGAGTGCAATGATTAAACTATTTGGCAGTTCGACTCCAGTGAAACTAATTAGCAGAGTGGAAGCCCAACAATGGTAGGAACCAGGATGCACCTCCACCTCATTCCCCCGAGGTCCACACATTTGGTGAAGATGAAGTAGGTGGAAACATAGATGAGCCTCTCTTGAACAGGTTTAGGTGGAGATGACGAGGATTCAGGTCACACAAATGAGAGACTGGATGGCAGAATGAGCAGAGGCTGATTGGTTTGCCAACAGAGGGCATGAAAATTATTGGACCAGAGTGATGATGACAGAATTGAATTTGACAGCGTGTGAAAGTGGAAGTGATGTAAATAGTAGTCTAGCAGCCCAAAATGCAGATCTCCCTTACCGAACTTAAGCATAAGCTTCATTATGTGACTTTTAAAAGAAAGACAAACTTTGTTTTGTGTGGTGACCTTCTGGAGATGCACAGTTTCTAATTTTGAAGATTGCTTTATAAAGATCACGTACTTCTCTGTGGTTCAAAATGATGTCACATGTAGCCTATAAGTAAAAAATGAGGAGTCAGCAGCTCTGTTCATTCCTGACCTTTAAAAAGGAAAAAATATTTCTAAATTTATTTGTGGATTAATGAGATGTAGTTGGAAGAAAACAGAAAGTGGGCTTTGAGTTTCATTATGAAATCATTTCAAGGTCAACCATGAATTGGAATGATTGCTAAAGCAGAGAAGTGCTTTAAGTGCTACAAAACTTAATAAAGGCATTGTTTGCTTCATTTGAGACCTTATTTGGAGACTTATGGAATGACAAATAAAAAAAGCATAAACTATCTGCTGGGGAGGATTTTTATCCTTCTTTCTCAAGTAAAATACTAGACAATGTGTTCAGCTGCAACTAGCCTCTTTAAAATTCAACAAAGGTTGGCGGCATCCAACTGCAAGGTCACACAAAAAATAAATAAATAAGTAAAAGGACATTACTTGATTGCCAGAGACAGAGTAATTTGCCTGGCCTTGTCCTTGCATCCGATGCCCAGACCTCTACTTTAACATTCCCCCAAGTGCAAGTAAAAAATGACTTCTTTGGACAAGTTCATATATGTAGCTGCATAATACCAGAAAATCCTTACTGTTTCGTGTTTAATTTAATGCTGCAATGGGGCTTGTGTTTTTTGTTTTTTCCAGTTTCTATTTTGGCCCCAGTCATGATTCTAATGCAGGATGCAGTGCTAAAACTCTTTATTTTTTTATGTTGCATGATTATGAAAACATTCATTTCAAACATTATGATCCAGCCTACGTTTCCTTTAGTGGGAAATTATCCTTAATTATACCATCATATTGTTAATTTGACATTCTCAGCGAGGAAATGAGGGGGATGCCAATGACATATTGGACTAGACTTTTTCAGTACATACAGAGGAAAGCTGATGTAAAAGGCTTCTGTCTGGAAGTAGTCAAAATGTGCCATTATTCAACTATTGACAAGTTTTCTGACTCATGCTCAACTCAAGGACATAAAAGTTAATATGTGCGCTGTTCTGTGAGTCAATAGCCAAGGCAATATACAAGCAGGTTTTTTTTTTCACTATCTGAATTAATAGATGCAGCAGGTTTTAATCGCTACTTTTCAGCCTTAGGTCAGAGCAGAATGACATTAAAATATGTTTAACGATAATTACACCATCAGTAATTATTCAGGTGTTGTACCACCTCTTTTTCTTCAAGGAAGGTTTTGCAGAGTGAACATAATGTTTAACAGTTGTGCCCTGCTTCACCATGTTCACATCTGTACGGTCCTCTTTTACTGAGCAAAAAGCTGTTTCACAAGAGAAGCTGAGGGTTTACTGCATTGCTCAAGGGTACATCAGCACAGTACCGGCTGACTGAAGATACTGCTACACCGCAGTCTTGCTGTTCAAACCTTAGAGCTCTAAAAGCATTTTTTTTCACCTTAAAAGTATTATATATAGTAATATAAGCATTTGGGAATGCACTGTTATCTGCCAGATATCCCATGAGAGTTGAGTTTGTGTTTATGTTTTGGAGGTGTTGTATTCTCAGAGTTAAATCATGTGGGGTATTTCCATCTATCAGTTAACTAAATATAGAAAGCTTTGATATTCTCTTTGGTAGGGTTTCCAACTTTAAAGTAGCAGATTTATTTTTTTCTTTTATTTTTCTCTGCACTTGGAGGCAGAAAAGAAAACAGAAAAGAAGAAGAATGAAAAAAAAAACCTAACATAACACAGTCTAGCACCTTTGAATTAATAAGAATGTGTTTGGCCACAATTGCCTGTTAACACATTCCACCTCATCACCACTGACTTGTTTCAGTTGGCCCAACAGTTGGGCTAGAGCTCCAACATTCACTCTTCTTTAATGCGTGGTTTGGCCTTTATCAGTGTCTGACAGGGAACTACTCCCTGCATTGAACAGGCTGGCACTAACGTTTTTTTGCCATTGGGCAGAGAAGAGAAAAGAGATCAATTTAACCTCGATAATGTCACCTACTGGTTTGTAAACTTGTGTTTTTAGTATTATGGCTGTTGCTTTTTTTCCCCTTATTATTCAGTTCAGTTCAATTCAAAACACCCTAACACAGAGAAAACAGGAAAAAAAAGCCAACAATCATATGACCTCCTATGATCAAGTGCTTTGGCGACAGTGGGAAGGGAAAAACTCCCTTTTAACAGGAAGAAACGTCTGGCAGAACCAGGCTCAGGGAGAGGAAGTCATTTGACATGACTGGCCAGGGTGAGGGAAGGAAGGCAAGAAAGTGACATGCTGTGGAAGAGAGACAGAAATTAATAATAACTAATGATTAAATGCAGAGTGGTGTATAAACAGGGGTGCACATAAGTGGTCCGCAGGTGCGCATTCGCTGTCAAAATAAAAGACGCGCACCAGATAAGAAGTTGCAACGCGCGTTTGGGTACATAAGATTTTCTGGAGGAGGACAGACATTTGTTTAGAACTCCTAAAGATGTCGAAGAAGCAAGCTCCTTTAAGCAATTACTTTGGTGTTCCTCCACCTCCAAAGAAATGTCAGAGGAGTCCGAACCGCAAAAGAAGCGTGTATTGTCGGAAAAGTGGTTGCAGGAGGTGAGCTGGCTTCAAACAAATGTGGTGCAGAATATGGTGTGAAAATCCCACTCTAGCGGACAAAAACAGTGCCTTTTATATGTACGCGAATGCGTGTTGCAACTTCTTATGTGGTGTGCATCTTTTATTTTGACAGTGAATGCACACCTGCAGACCACTTATGTGCACCCCTGTGTATAAACACATGGTTAGTGAAAAAAAAAGGTCAGTGAAAAAGAAGCACTCAGGCTGATAGTGGCTTCCCATGATGCACTAAGTCTACTGTAACTAAGGAGGGATTCAGGATCACCTGATCCAGCCCTAACTATACATTTTATCAAAAAGTTTTAGGCCTAATCTTAAAAGAAGAGGTAGTTTCTGCCTCCCTAATCCAAACTGGGTGCTGGTTCCACAGGAGAGGGGCCTGAAAGCTGAAGGCTCTGCCTAGGAACCACAAATAAGCCTGGAGTCTGAGAGCGAAGTGCTCTTTAAGGACGATATGGTACTCTGAGGGATGGGGGGCAGTATAACAGCATGGTGGTTAGCGCTTTTGTCTAATAGTAAGAAAATCCTGAGCTTGAATGATAGCTGGGATAGGATACATCTCCCTGCAACCCTAAATTGGATAAGCAGAAGAAAATTGATGAATGTATTTTTAGCTTGTTATTACACTTAACCACACAATAAGCCATATTATCTATCAGTTTACATTAATAATGGTGATAAAGGCACCAACACCAGAAATAATGATTAAGAGCTTCAGTTCAGTGACTTGAATTAGCTGATGTGTGCAGCAGGCAGCTATCTACCTGGTCAACTTTCAACTGTCACTTAAAGTCACCAAATGACTTTTAGTTCTGATGGAATTCCAGTGGGAGATATAAGAAGTTGGGATTAGCCTGCTGTTTTTTGTTCATGGCCAAATTCTAAAAGAAATTTTTGAACTACTAAATGTTTGATTATGTTCATCAGGGAGTTTCTAAAATGATCTGTTGTTTATTACTGGGCGGGCGGCCTGTGGGTGCTAGAAGTTAGTAAGATCGGAGTGTTGAGAGTCATTTTGTTGAGCACCAAAACAAAAACTGTCATCACTCATCCTTCTCTGTTTGTTCTTTTCGCTTCTCACCTCTCCTCAAATGTGTTTTGGAGCTCTTTTGTTGCTGTTAATTTTGCCATTGCAATTTTAAGTGTTCCTGTAGTTTTGACCACTACCTACTGAAGTCTACGTCTGTGCTTGTAGTGATGTAACAGTCGGAACTTCCACTGTAACAGTCTGAATATGTAATCTTGTAAGAAAGTTACTACTCTGCAGGCCTTTGAGGATGTGCTCAGAAAGCTTTTGAAGCAAGAAATTGTTTCCCCAAATGTTGCTACTTTTTTGCAACCTTTTGCAATGACAAAGCAGATAAGAATCCCAAGCCATTGTTGTGTTATTTTGTTAATTGCCTTGGCTGCATAAGTTCCCACCAGCGTTTGTGGTCTCTTTGTGAACGTCAAGCACAAATCAGACCAGTTTCAGTGTGGTTTCCTAATTAGTGGAAAGGTGGTGCAAATCAATGGATGTTTGTATAGCAGGAAAGCAATTTATTTCCAGTGTGATATCAGGAGGGAATTAAACAACTGTTACTGAAAATGACTGGGGCAATTTTAAGCCAAAGACAATTTACACTTTGTTTCCCTGTTGCTTACGCCACATTATTCAAGTTGTTTTTGAGTAAGGAGACCAATAACCATTTGATAATTGTTTGGGGTTTGTTTACCAGTCCCTTTGTTGCTGTTGACAACACTCTAGGCTTTTGTGCTGCCTTTACTTGCACAGGGCCAACATTAGTGGCACACTAAAAGCCCTACAGCGGAGAAACCAATTCTAATACACCAGTGTTCCACAGACACTTATTGAGAGACAGTGAAATATGAACTATATCCAGTTTTATCTACTTTATATCCTTCAGTCTCTTAAAAAAAGTTCTTTATATTCTTTGAAAAAGGGGGAGACGGTGCTTTGCTGGTGAGATTTTGGGTTTCTTTTCCCTAAATGGAAATTTCTGTACAAATCAGTGTAAAGCTTTTTCTGAGAGATATCCTTTATCCAATGATGAAACAGTTCTATCCTGATGGGAGTGTACTCTTCCAGAATGAAAAGGGCCCCACACATAGGGTAGAAAGAATAATTTGGCAGGTGAATAAGTATGTGAAAGTTTTGGACTTTGGACTTTTCAGTCATCTGCTCTCAACCCTGTTGAACACGAAGGTTTTGGAACGACGTGTTCTTTCCAAACAGGTTTCCGTGTTTATAAGGTGGGTGGCCGGAAGTTCCTTTCCCCCCAGTTTTATAGTGGCATCTGAGTGCCTCATCAAATCAGTTCAGTTTCAATCTACTGTTTTTTTGAAAATTGGGTTTGTCTTGACCGTGGTCATAATAAAAAATAATGTAAGCTTTTGGTCTGAAAAAGGAAGCCGATGGTGAAGTCTCTTATACCTGAATTATTTTCGTGTTATTCATCTGCAATATTTTGTGACTGCAAATGAATAACTGGAGACTTTACATTACAATGTACCAAGTCCATATGTGCCTCAGTTTACAGACTTGCAAAAGCTAAAACAGGAATAACTGTTCAACAATGGTGTCCAAGCTGTTCATATCAGTGTCTGCAACAGAAAATAAATCAATAACGTGGTACTCTTCTGCTGGGACAAGTGCATTCCTTTGAGAAGTAAATGGTCCAATCTAGGACCAGTCTGTGAATGATTTAACATAACTGGACCCCTAGTTTTGTCTTCCCCAACTTATCCTGCATATGGCTTGAACTCCTGTCACAGTGAGTGATGGGTCCATGTTGTTTTTGTCTTTTTTTGAAAAGAGCCTGAGTAGGCCACCGTATATTTGCATTCAGGACTGAGTGCTGTAGCTCCTTTTCCACCAGTATGTTACGCTACTGTCCCTCCCCCTCCTGTAACCAGTTTGTATTGACAGACATTACCAGGACACACAAATCCATCCATGGTGGTTCTTCAGAGAGGTGAAAAAAAGTTCACTGACAAACAATTTGAAAAAGCAAATTGTTAATATCACAATAAAAGTATATAATTTTGGCTGGTCCTTTAAAGTGGACATCATGGTGGAGTTCTCTAAAATTCTTTACAAAAAAGTCCAAATGTGAGCCAGTAGCAATTGGACAGAACACAGATCACTGGGGAGTTTAGGCCACCAGAAATCCAGGGCAGCAGCGGACTTCAAAGAGTTCAGCTTTCGCTGTGGATTTCCCACCACCCCCCATGGCTTCTCTGTAATATCAAAGCTGTTGACAGCTTTGGCTCTTGTTCACACAGACCTTTAAAGTATAATGATACATGTTGCCTGCTTGGGTTCTAGTTTTTTCATAGCATTCCTTTGACATATCATTAAATGTTCATGCATGTGCTGTCACGAGATATTCAACCTTCATGTCTTAGAGTAGCTCCTGAATTAATGTCCTGTCAAATTTTAACACCTATGTTTGGAATAAACTTCTACCCCCCTAGAGTAAACTCCATCTCACATGAATGTGCTCTTATCAGTGCTTTGGTTACGGTGTGAAATAAAAACCTTCACATACTTCAAACTGTCACATAAACAATCTTGTGTTCCGAACACACTTTGATGACCTGTCATTCTGACAGTTATAGAGGTCTGTGGGAGAAGGTAAGTAAAATCAGTTACCTTTCCTGTAACTGACCTCTTCTAGAGTGTACAGTATAATACTGACAAAAAAAATTTCAGTGTGAGCAGTAGATTACACAGTCGTACACAGATACTCACTGATATACACAGACACATGCAGACACAATCACAAACCAGGAAGAATCAGTCCAAATAGCAAACAAATAGTAATGTCTTTTTGCTGTTAGTGACAAAAAAGTTAGAAATGATTCTTAAACCATTTACAAACAAATTAAGCTCATTACATTAGATTGTTCCCATAAGTCTAAAACATATATGGTCCATGTGAGCACTGTATTTTGTGTATACTAAAGCTAATGTTTGGCATCGGTTGACTGTGACCTTGTCACTTTCTGAAAGGATACTCCAGCATGGTACAGTGGAGATTAAGGAGTAATGACAATAACTTCCAATCTACTCTGCAGGTGGATGCAAGTGTTGAAGTGGGCCATCTGAAATACTATTAAGGACAATGGCAGCAGTGTTTGTAGCAGGTACAGCAGTTTCAAGCCAGCAGAATGACAGTACGTACAGCTGGCAAAGGTTGTTTTTGGTGTTGAGGTCCTAGCACATCTCAGCAAATTTACAACGTTCAGTTCTATACCTCATCTTAAAAAGGAATCCAAATTCATTTGGCTTCATACAGACCATCCATCCATCCATCCATCCATCCATCCATCGATCAATCATCAGGCTAGAAGGCTAAGAAGAATATCCCACTTGCTTTTCAGCAATATGTTTCCAGTTCCTCCCAATCTCCAAATTCTAAAGCCTTCCCATATCTTTTCAGCAAAATGCAGATCTACCCTGAAGTGTCGTCCAAGTTGTGTGTCCCTAGAAAACCTCCAAGAGAAGGCGGCAGCAGTTATACTCTGAGCTTTTCCAGATGTACAAGCTCCTCAACCCTACAAGGCTGAGGCCAGAAACCCTACAGAAGCAAATTTTAACTGTTAGCTCTTTGGTTTTTTTCTCTTTTGCCAATGTAGTAAAAGCATACCTGGTTAGAAAACCACACGATGGAACACTATCAGTCATGGATTGGCCTCCCCAGAGAGTGAAGTTATTTTTTTTGTTAGCTCATTCTTTAGGTCATTACCTGCATCATGTTTGCTTCTCTCCCTTTAAGTCAGCTTTTTTTTAAAGATTGGATTCCCCTCACAAATAGCTAATTTGAACAGTAGGCGGATGCTATTTCTACAGTGTGCCTGAGATGACCCACTAAGGATACCCCACCCCTCCACACCCACTGACATCATATAGAGCCAAGAGTATAAAAAAATGTTAAAAACAAAGCATTTAAAGCAGCCAGACATCTGACCTTCTGGATCACAGGGAGTACCTGACCTGATATTATATGACAGAAAATAAGGAAATGCTTGAATGGGAATTCTCAGGGAAAAGACCAAAAATAAAGGATCAGTCACTGTGGAGAAGACTTTAGCAACTATTGATGTTTAGTGTGAAAGCATTTTAGAGCATTGGGATGTGCATACAACATGGCATTCAATAAAGTATATCACCATAAAAATACCAGAACGAAGCATTACTACTGTTTATAACAATATTCATAACTGCTCAGAAAAAGGTCATTTTCACTTTGGTCAGCAGGGGCTCCACTGTATTATCATACCTGCAGTCAGTCACATGTGCAGGATCTTTTTTCAATGCAATCAGTGCAATCAGCTGAGCTGCTGTGGCCAGTGTCACTTGGCAGTGAGAGAGCGACATGTCCCAGACTCAGATTAACTCTGCAAATGCATTGCAAGTACCCCGAGCTGTTTTTCTGTGTTGTCTTATCCTCTCTCCATGTCCTTTGACAGGCTCGTAAATAATGCAGGAGGACTTTGCAATGATAACAAGCTTGGAGGCAAAGCGGGCACACACAGCAACAACATGCTCACACACTTTGTTTTTTATAGGTCTCCCCATATCACTTTCTCTTGCTCCAGGAGTTTAGCTCATTTCATCAACAGTGATTAAATTTACACACTGACAGTGTTCTCACTCTTTTTACTCATACTCAGCCTGTTATATTTACAGTTCACACCTTTGTTATTGCCCTGCTTATAGACCTAAAGGAGAACCAGGTTCTCCGTAGTCCAGTGGAGCATCATGGTTATGGCTATTTCAGTCAGGTCACACACATATAATCATGGTGTGGAGTTTTGCAGTTGGATTCTATGTTCACATGTGCATTAATTAAAAATGCTTTCTTTTTTGCTTATTTTTTTTTTTAGCTTTATAGTGGAGTTGAGCTCGCTGCCTGACAGTGCATGCAGGCCTCTATCCAGATCCAGAGCGAATAACCTTGCAGCTTATTGATTTTTGCTCTCGTTTTTTTCAAATCCTGTGCAAACACCTGGATAGGAGCTCTTTGTAGTGTGCTGAGAGAGATATTACACTGAGACAGGGAAGGGTCCATAGAGGCCATCAGAAGGACTCTCACAAGTGAAGGAGTAAAAACAGCTACGGTTCCTATGGATTAGGATGCTCTTAATAGAGCATCTTAATCCTGATATTTAGTTTTGTTGTTGCTTTGTTATAATAATGCTAATCTAAAATTGATTCATCTCTGAATAAAACTCACTCATCTGTGTTTGTTATTATCTGTGTATTTACATTATTACATTTCAGGTATGACGGCAGCTACAAACTTTTGTTGACAAGAGAAAGCAACCATGAAGTCCTTAAGCAGGAATCCACAAACACTTCAGTGCCCAGCATGCAACTATTTTGTTTAAAAAGAGGCATCATTGTTTTCTCCAGAACCTGACTTGCTTTTGTAGCAGATTAAAATGAGTGTGTGTAACAAACTCAACAAAAAAAGGGAAAAGACAGTCCGCTATTATGATGACACTTTCATGAAAGAGATTAATGGGTTCCATATAGTAAACTAGAATCACAATAACAATATTACAGACATATGTCAATGAAACAGAATGAACGCGGTCTTAAAAGAGGCATTTTGAATTGAATATTCCAGGTGATCAACTAAGCCACACACTGTGTGTGTGTGTGTGACCTGACTGAAATAGCCATAACCATGATGCTCCACTGGACTATGGACAACCTGGTTCTCCTTCAGGTCTATGTGTGGCGTTAGACCGCTGACTTTTACAGATTTATTTAAAACAGCTTAAAACATAAATAGCATAAAACTGAGGAAGCACACTAAATAATAATGAATAACTGGTGAAAAGGACTCACGTTCTGGTAAAATATTAAAAAGTTGTTGCTGCTGGTTTCCAGAAAAATGATGCCATTCAGCGACTGTAACTGTTCAAATGTGGCAACATTTGTGATGGAACAGCCAGAAAGAAGTGGGGGAAAAAGTCCATTTTTAAGAAGAGATAAGCCAATGGAGAAGTTTTGGCAACATAGATTGTAAATGCTAGAAAGAAATTGGAGATCGTATGGGTTCAAACGTGCTCCTCTACTTGGGTCTTTGTGTTTGGATCTTACAGTTTCTCACTGTGCCTGTGTGGGTGTCCTCCAGGTGCTCCAGCTTCGTCCACAGTCAACAGACATCCATGTTAGGTAAATTAGTGACGCTGAACTGTCTGGTTCTCTTTCCGTTAGCCTTTGTGATGAAATGGTCACTTGTTCAACAAATACCCGACTCAGTGTCATCTGGTATAGCCTCTACCACTTAGCTGTATGAATTGTCCCCAATGAACCTAAATCTCCCATAGGTGTGTAAAGTAGACAAAGTGTTAGAATAAAGTGCTGCGTAAAGAAAGGGAATGTGGTTTTAGTGTGAAGCATTTGAAGATGTCTGTAAGACCAGAAAAGTGCTATCCAAATGCCAGTTTATTCCATTTCATAGCTGACCTGACCCAAATTGGTCCCATCACTCTTCACTACCAAATCGTCCATAATTGGCTCACCAGTTTTATTGTTTGTTCCTGCCGTAAGGCAGACTGCTGCAGTTTCTAGAAATAAGTGGATTTGTATTGGAATAATTTTTAAATTAACTCTCTGTTTAGACAATTTCTTACACTTGTCTTAGAAAAAGAAGACATTTGGGACTCAGTAACAGAGAAAATTAACTTGATAAGATAAAATTTTGCAGTATTATTTACCCTTTTGCACTTTGACTTCATTATTAAAAACAAATAAGCAGAAGATAGATGAGAACATGTCAAAGTGGTAGATAACCATATTTACACCCGAACACAGGTGCAGAATGTGTGTTATCCCTCTTTTGTTACTTTTCAGCCTATGTGTGGAAGATTACTGCATTTAGGTAGCTGTAGGCAGATGATGTATGTGTCTTTATAGCCACATTAAATTTCTCTCAACGCGACAGATTGTTTCGGTATGAGACACCAGCTTTCCCAGCAAAACAAAACATTCAATCTGTGTATTAAAAAAAAGAAAAAAACTAAAGGAGCATATTTTCACAAAGGTACACACAATCAGAAACCCACACATAGCATAATCCCCTTTGGCACCTTGTCCTCACCTTTACCATCTGGTTCAGCTGTGTTGATGAGGTAGCCGTCTGCCAGCATGGTGGCTGGACAGTCTTCAAGGATGTGGTTGGTGGTTTGGCTGCTGCAGCGTTCAGGGACATGTGAGGTCTGAACACCCGGGTAAGGGGATGGTCAGGAGAGAATATGCACTAAGCTCCACAGTTGTTAACACAGTATCAGTACAGTGTTCAGTGCTTGGGTTGATATCGTCTGTAAGTGCTAATGGCTATTAGGGAAAGAAAACAAGTCTGTGTCTGGTTTTTACCAGATTCTTTCATATTGCTGGCCCCTGATAGAGCGAGAAATAACCTTAATACCTCCCAAAAAACTCATATGTGTGACCTAGCTGGCGTAGAAGCTACTGTGTTTCAAGTGTTTACACAAAACAGATGCAGTCCAGATTGCTGCATGTCTTTTGTACTGCTGTAAATCTGCACCTTTATGTTTCTTCAGTTGGTCAGTCAGTAAAGAAAATATATTCAAATAGAGCTGTGCATATTAGTCCACTACATGAAAAAATTGTGTACTAGTCAGCACCAGAGAGGCTTGTGTATTGATTATTGATATTGAATCTTGTAGTAATAACACGTGTATTGTACCAACAAATGTGGTGAAAAGAAAGGTGACCAACCATCCTCTTTTTTTGCACCTGCTGACTTGTAAAAGCCTATATGACTTTTTTTATTTCACCATTCATTAGCCGCACAGAGAAGGCATCGTTTAAATATGTTAAAGTTTTGTTTAAGCAAACAGTATTATTTAAGTTCTTTATGACTGGGCCAAGTGTCCTCTACTTTGGAAATCAAAATATGGTCACCCTAGCTGAGCTAGAAGTTGAAACTTTTGATGCATTGGTTGGTCAAAGTTGGAACCCTCACCTATGCTCATTAGCTCTCGGTAATGACCTAAAGAATGAGCTAACAGTTAAAATGAGTTTCCTCTGTAGGGTATCTGGGCTCAGCCTTAGGAAGTAGAGTAAGGAGTTGTGCTACTGCCCCAATGCAATGAAACGGTACCAGATGATTTGTTTCCAGCATCTAATCAGGACATTATCCCTTTTTGGAGGTTTTCTAGGCACACACAACTGGGAGATGACTCCAAAGTAGAACCTTAAAGGCAAAATAAGGTATTCAAACCTGCCTGGCCTTGTCTGAAAAAGTATTTAACCCACCACTCCCTGTTACATGATGGATTAGCTGCTATTAATCACATTGTTTGGAATGCTAAGTAGTGATGCTAAATTCGAATCTTTTTACTGAATCGAGTTTAAATGAGTCACTCACCAAAGTGAATCGGGTTTTTTGAGTCATTTGAGTCACTGAGTCAGTTGCCCAGAGAGTGCAAAAAATGTACATTTTCACTCAAACTTAATTTATTTCTCTTTTCATGTAAATCCTACTGCTAAGATGAGTGATTGAAAAAGAAAAACAACTATTTTTATAGAGCAAAAAAGAGCCAAAAAAAAGATTTCTAAAGGGGACATTTATTTTATTTATTTTTATTTTATTTGTATTTTCCTCAAATATATTTAAATGTCCACTGAGCTGTGAGCCAGGGTGCGGTAATGCGCCTTAACATTGATTGCCAACCAAGAAGAAGAAGAAGCTGTGAGCCAGGAGGGAGGGGGTGAGTGAGTCCTGAGTGATTCGTTCGTGCTATGATTCAGCACAGCAAGGGAGGGGGTGAGTACCTCAAATGTGCTGTTAGCAAGTTAGCTGAGCGATGCTACTGTGAACTGAGGAGCTATTGTCTTGATGTGAGCTTTCTAATCAGGGTTTTTTCTTCCAGTTCAGAGCAGAAATGTTTTTGTTAAGAAACTGGCTGTTGTTTTTTTCCCCACAATTTTAATTTTAAGCTAGATATATTTCTACTAATGAAATTAGTTTGCTAACAGCAACAGGGATGAGTCAGTGAGTCAGTTGGGCTTGTGAATTATGATTCACCAGTCAGTAAAGTGATTCTCGAGTATTGAACGATTCGTTCATGATTCGCACATCACTAATGCTAAGTGCAATTTCCACATCTAGGCCTGATTACTGTCAGAACCTGTGTGACCCGTGTGCTGAAGTAGTCTTAAAAATCTCCAAAGCAGCACATCATGCCACAAACTAAAGAGCCAGCTGAGAACAAAGTCATGGACATTTATCCGTCTGGAAAGGCTCACAAAGCCATTGTGACTTGGGAGTTGGATAGCTATTATCCAGAAACAGAGAAAACTTGCAACAGTGGTAAACCTTCCACGAGTGACCAGGTCACAAAAAAATCCCAGAACAACATCTAAAGAACTGCAGGCTTTACTTGCCTGAGTTAAGGTCACCGTTCATGATTCAACAATATGAACGAGACTGTGCAAAAATAATACATGTGGGAGAGTTGCAAGGTGAAAACCACTGCTGACCCCGAAGGAAACACAAAGGCTCATTTCTCATTTGCCAACAATGTCATGATGATCCCCATGACTTCTGGGAAAGTTAAGAGAAAACGTTGAACATTTTGGAAAGTTTGTGTTCCATTAAATCTGGTGGAAAACTGACAGAATTTTCCAGAAAATGAACATCAGGCAAACGAACATGATGGTAGTTGGGTGATTATCTGGGACTGCTTGGTGCTTCAGGATCTGGACGCCTTGCTGTAACTGAAGGAACCATTGATTCTGATTTGTACCACAAAATCCTGAATCAGTAGTTAGTCGTTATAAGAAGCGTTTGTGAACTAAAAGACAAGAATGTGGGATACTGTTTGTCTGTGATTTGCACTGCCCAGCGCATGCTCTCGAAGCAGGGGAAACAAATTCTGCCAGGGATACCTACCTTGGCACCGCCGTTGTGCAGGTGGAGCCAAAGGCAAGATCAACACGTTTTCATCCCAGCTGGTAACATACCGATGCTATTTTCTCAAGAAGTCTTTTGTTGAGTCCATTTGGAGTTTGGTGGGTAAATGCTTTGCTTATCTGAAGAAACCAAAGAAGATTGCTTATTTACAACCTTAAGTCCACTTTGCTTTCATTTCTAATCATGCATGAATAGACAGTACTGCATCTTTGCTTTCTATGCTCAACTTCTTCAGGAGATTCATTCCAGCAGTGTTACCAGTGCTTACCCTTATGCCCCGTGGATCAACAAAACTGTGCAATAACCAACTGCTCCTATTCACACAATCAGCCTGAAGTTGTTCATCCCTGCCAGAGACTGGCAGCGTACGGACTGCAATGGGCCTGTTCTGACACATGTGAACATAAGAGGGCTCGAGAGTGGTGAGCAGATGGCTCCCCTCCACTGTTTAAATACTGTGTTTTAATAAAGGGCCATAAATTGCCTAGCTGTGCCACAGTTTGAACATTTGGCTAAAGGTGCTAATTGTAAATACCCCTCCCACACTCCTCCAGTGTTTCTCTTCCAAAATGTATGAAGCCTTTTCTTTGGCACACTTACCATCTTCTGCCTCTGCCAAAGTCATTAAATGGCACAGGCAGAAGATGGTGACTGATAGTCGAGACAGAGAGAGAAAAAAAGCATCACTTTCTGTTGGCAGATTCTCTTGTTTGACATGACCTTCTGCAAAGCGTTACCACAGCCGTCTCATCACTCTTCCTCTCACCGCTTTCCAAATCAACTGTCCGTTTCCTCAGACATGACGAAGTTGGTGGGGATGGGGGTGGGGGTGGGGGGTGTTGTGGCAAGCCAGATTCTCTTTTTCCCCCCTCTATTGAGTGCCAGGTGGTTTATTGGCTGCCTGTTTTTTGACTGGCATCCTTGTGGGCAAATCTGACAGCAGGACGATGAATAGTGTTGAATGATGAATCAGTCTGTTTCCAAAAGGTTTTCTCCTTTCTGCTCAACCTGAAAGATGGACGAGCTGGTGGAAAAAACCCACCGCAAAATGAAGGGGATGTGCAGGAGGAGAGAGAGATGCCAGAGAGGAGCTAGGCAGCAACTGTGCTGACTGTATTAAAGATACTGAAATTACAAAGCTGTGGTTTTCCCCTCAGGATTATTTTTGTTTTTCCCCTTCATCCATTATCTTTGTCACACCTTCCTCCTCCTTTCATCCTGTCATTCTGTTTATGCTTCCTGCTTTTTCCTACATGATCTCCTCTTCCCTTACTTGATTACTATTCTCCTTTCCCCTCCTCTCCCTCATTTTTTTTCTTCCATCCTGTGTTTCCTTCACTGACCCTCGTTTCCTACCATCCAAATTTCTTTTTCATCCTCAACTTAATTTTACTCCTTTCCTTCTCTCACCAACAGTGACTCATCTTTCCCTCTCTTTTTCTTACTCATCCCTCCTCCTGATTATGTTTGTACTTTTTCTTACTTGCTGTCTCCATCTTTGTCATCTGACTTTTTCTCTGTTCAAGGTGGCTACAAATTATGTGAGAAGTGGGGAGAACTAAAACAGTCTTATTATTGGATTTAGGCAACTAGATGCTGACTAACACATATCATAGTACAAAAAGTGTTGGTGCCAGTTTTGTGCGTCAGACCTTTTGCTTTGTACCAGAAGTGACAAATGAAGTCCTGAAGGTATAACGGTTGTTTATCTTTTTAATTTGTAATTTTTAAAAAAGTTTTCCCCCTGTAATACTACGCCATACTGGATTTTAAAATAAAAAATCTAGATGTGACTGAAATGCAGAGTTTCACTTTCAGTTCAAGGGGTTTAACAAAAGCATTGCATAAACTATTTAGGAACTGTCGGGGCTTTTACAGACAAAGCCAAGCCAGCAGAAAATATTTCTTAAAGACTTCCTCATAATCCTAACTCTAATTATGTTTGTTTGAGCTCTGAGTCACTTGACACTGTTTCATGATTTCAACAATTCATTGTACTTGCCAGCTAGCTAATAAGGCTAAGCCTAGCCAAGCTACTCAGCAGCAGCAGGAATATTTTGTTACACCATAAGAATTAGTGATTTCCTAAGCAACTGATGTGGTGGGTTACAATCATGAGTTTGTAAATGTTCCAATTTGTGCAGATGCTTTTTTATTTTTCTTTTACATTAAACAGCACATATGATATAGCCGATTACTTTACAGAACCCTTTTGCAGTGGGTCCGTGATACTTAAGGGCCCACTCTGCTTTGAGACCCACTAGCTAACGTCTAGCTTTGATACATTAACCACAAGAAGGTTTTTGCCAAAGATCATTAAAACATAAACTCTCACATTAAAACACAAAACAAACACCCCCAACAAACTGGAACCGTTTTTTAACAACTTTGGGAATTTTTGAAAGCAGAAGACTAAAAATGTTTTCCTAGTTTCTTTAAAGATGGGCAAAAACATTTCTTCAGTGGACTGTTGGAATGTGTTTGTGTGCCTTTCTTCTGAAACCAAACACAAATTTAAATTAAATACATGAAAATGTGACCTGATTTAATTATTAAAATATAGTGGATGTGATAAATGTCATTTAGAAAACTACAAAACACATACTACAGCTAAAGGTGACACAGTCACACTAATAAAACACTAATTGTAAAATAATTAGGTGTGATAATTGTAGTTACTGTATATGGACTCCTGTAGAGTTCATTAACAGTCTGCCCTCCAGAGGAAGTGGACTGTCAAAGTAATTTAAACCACGACCACAAATAAACACGCTCACGTGACACACACACACACGCACGCACACGCACACACACACACACACACACGCGCGCACACACACGCACACACACACACACAGCAGTCCTTGAGACCTGTAATCTTGGCTCCCCTGAGGTTCAAGTTTAGCATCCTGAGCTGCACAAACACCGAGTCATTAAGAAAACTGACAGAGCCAGAGAGAGATGCACCTCTCTCACACTCTCTTTATCCTACACATGAAGCGGTGTTATGTTTACTCACCTTGACTTTGCTTTAACACCCATCCTCCTCCCCCACCCCACCCCACCGATCCACCATTTCTCAAATTACAATTAAGGTAACGACCGTTAAAAATGGCATTTGTAAGGTCACTGATGAGCTTTTCGTAATTACTTTGAAGACGCTTCAGCAGAGAGAAGCACCCGTCAATATCATCTTTCTTTCTGTGCATGCTGTTTTACTGCATACTTTTGCATGTCTTTGCTTTTATCACCCCAAGTTTTTCAGTTTGATTTTAGATTTTTGCAGTTTGAGCCGTGGAGTTTTGAAAATCATGTCTGGCTAAAGCACAATACTGAAATCTGTGTGGATGTGTCCACAAGGTTAATAGCCACACGTGTCAGCTGTAAAGAAGGTCAGACAATCACCATCTGTCTATGGTTATGAATGGATTTTTAACAAGATGCTGTGCAAAAATACAAAGAGACAGAAAAAAATCCTCCTCACACATTTTAACTAATACTTTCCTTTTCTACTTTTATTTCAATCAACATTTACAAACATAGTTATTTCAATTATAAAACTGTGTAGCATCAAAACACATTTTGTTAATTAGAGACATTTCTCAAAATTAGTTGACAAAGTAGAGAAAAAAAATCCAATGTATGAACGATAGAGGAAAAAAAAATGACACAACAAAATTAACATCTTCACTGTATGTAGAATAATTTGGTCTACAAGGGTTTGCTGATCCTAAGTGGTGCTATTAGTTTTTCTTAGCTACTTTCTTTAATTCTTACTTCACATGGAGGTTGGAGCACCCATTGTAATGGTTTTCATGTCATTCATGTGGTATTCCTTGTCAGCCATCATCAGACACTGCTACAGCACTGAAATCATCAGTCATCATGCACAGTGAGGTGCTGGAGAGGCTACATGATACTGGCTTTCTGCAGACACTAGACCTCAGTGTTGCCTGATGCCAGTGCTCGTTCATTGTTTTATTCAATGATTGTTGGTCCATCGATATGACTGACAAGATGTCAGAACTGTAGACTGTAAAAAAAAAAAAGCAGTGCTGCCTCCCCTTTCATGTTGGACTCTGCATGGACTCAGTAATTCCACACTCACTAGTGGTTGGATACCCAGTGGTCTGATAGTGTGGGATGACCAGAATTATTTCAACCAGTAAACTTTTCATACTGATGCCTTTTAAGCGGTTGCTTTAGAGACAGAGACTACTTGCAGTAAGTTAAAGTTGCCATCTTCAAAGTGATTTTGGTTCATCAAAGCATTGATGAAACAGCAATAAGACAGATTCACTCCAATCAGCCTGAGATAGAATGTGGTGGCGTTAGCAGTCACATGCAGTACACTGTATGATTAATCTGAGATGAACTGTGATAAATCAGCAAGAATTGCTGCATAATGACATGGGCACTTTGCTTTTATATGGGTATATACAACCAGTTGACCACCAGTTCAGTCTAATCCCCTACTGCAAAGAGACGTGTCGCGGATGAGTTGCACTCATTGTTGCAAGCACGTTGCAAAAAAGCAACAAGAAATTCTGAATTTTTTGCATTCGAACTTGTCGTGTAACATGTGTGCACACTGATCATGTTTTGTTTTGTGTGTTGGCAATCTGCGGTTATAAATTAGCTATATCTGTCTGATAGTGACAGGAAAATGAAGAGACGACAGATTACTCACTACAGTTTTTACATTATGACGGTCAAATAAATTCAGAGCCGATTGTGTATACTGTATTATTTCAGAGAAGCCTCAATATGTTGTAATTATAATGCTTTAATAAATACACAACATTTTGTTTCTTAGTGGAAGAATCATACTTGTTGCTTTCTGCATTACAATAACATGTTAGCCCTCTTGGAGAGGTATATCTCAGCTGCAGCACATGCAAATAAGATTAGCACATAAGTTGATACATCAGAGGCTGATTGGCTGGTCTCCAGTCATAGTTAATCATAATGCAAAACTTTAAAATGTACTGGGCTGTGAAACAGCATTTCACAGTTAGTCATACCTGCTCAATATAATTTTCTTTGTTTCTTATTTGTTGCTAGATATTTGGGTCATTGCTCTTTGCAACACCAGGTCTAATCCAAGAATGAAAATAATTTCAGCATAATAAATAAAAAACATAATTGGACCAATAATTGTATACAAATGGAGTAATCATAGACAAACCAGAAATAGAACAGCATCCCTCTTTGTAGGGTATTGCTTGCACCCTACCAACTCTCTGGATTGTGTTAAAAAATAGCATACTGTGAATGTGCTTGTTTATGCAGGTAAATTTTCTAGTCTTGTTTTGAGAGCTGAATATGTGCACAAAACACACCCATTTGTGTGCTTTTTATGATTTGTGCAAATACATGATTGTGCATCCTTTTTAAGTTGCTTAGAGTCATTCAGCTCTCATCACCCAGGCAGCCTTGTTCTCTGTAAACCACAAAAGAAAGAATTTCACATTGGCCTGCATGGTCATCCATACATTTGGGATTGGCCAATTACTTATCGTGATAGATCCTAACAGATTGCTCTGCATGTACAGCTTTGGCTCTCTGACACCATTTCCAATGCCAAAATTGCTTTCATGCAAAGATAGTGAAACACAACGATGTGGATCCAGCTACATGAGAAAAATAATAATCTGAAATCAGAATATGAAATAAGCAGAAGAGTTTAAGCCAGTGGGTGAAACGTCTGCAGAGATCCTCAGCCTATAAACTGATGTTTGCCTGTCATTAAGATTAATTTGCATGACATTTATGTTCAGATGGCTTAAAGAACCAGTCTGCATTGCAGTCCTTGGTGCGGGAGAAGATTTAAATCATGTGAATGAATTAAAGATTAGGCTGGCTCATCTCTGCGACTTTACCAGAGTTTAGATTTTATTTTTTTTCAAACATCCAGTTTGTAAAAAGTTAGACTGAAAGAGGATACAATACACTGAATGAGAAAATGTGAGCTTCTCTTGACTACAAAATTTGACAGCTAGGCAGTGATTATAAACATGGTAATGAAGACATACAGTAGCAGGATGTCTTCATTACCATCTTCAAACTGAAGATGGATCACTAGAAGGCAAGTGTTAAAAAAAGAAAGAAAAACTAAACTTACTTGAAATCACATTCATGTCATAACTACAATAAAGTGAACAGAGTGTGTTTGTGTTTCAGTTTGTTCTGGTGTGTTGATGCTGCGGTTGTTGCAAAAGTCCAAACCCACAGAAGTACCAAAGGCACTTTGTTAAATATTCACCAGATGTTAATGTAAGCCACTGTGTGCAGCAGCAACTCATGTTTCATAATCAGTTTTACTTGCTGCAACATGCTGTCCTCAGGCTACCTGTTTATTTGAAAACATAAGGAATGAGAGGTTGGTCTGAACCACACGAGAAGCACTCATGATAATTATAACTTCATATCATGAAGAAACTGAAAGTTACGTGTTTTGCAAACATTCCACAGGAGGGTTTTTTTCTCTTTAAAGAAAATTTAATTCAAGTAGCTGTGCAACCAGTGGAGATGAAAATAGCACAGGAGATGTTATTGCCCAAAGTTGTTATATAAAACTTATAAAAATAAATCTAGATTTTAGAGAAAGTGCTTTAAAAAACAAACTAAAAAATGTGTGCATACAAGATTAGAATAAAATATTATGTCAAAGTAGTCAGCAGCAAATGCATGAGGAGGCTTTAGTGAATGTTTATCAACTCTCTTCCATCAAATGTTGGTGTTTTGTAGTAGAATATTCAGGAAATCTGAATACTGTAATGAAACAAACACTGAAATAGTGGCTTCCCTGTGTTTCTGTATCACTTATAGAAGAGAGGTGGAAGTCTTTTCTTAAACTGTGGAACAAAAACAAGCAAGTCACAAACAAACATCTCCTTTTAGAATTCATTTGCACGTAATGTTCATATGAATGTAAACTTCAGGTTTCTGTTGTGATGTAGGCAACAAACGTACGTTAATTAGTTTTCATAGAAAGTTTAGATCAGAAGGATCTACGATGAAGTGAAGTCTGGCTTAAAATCACTTTTTCAGGGATCTGAATCTGAGTCAGATCTTATGAAACATATACAGTAAGTAACACTTGTTAATACAAGTAAAAAACAAATGAAATCAGTTTCATCACTGCATTTCTAATACACAGTCCCTTGTTGTATTAACAGATTCATACTTGTATATTAACAATTAACTTTAATATGTCAGTATATACAATTGTAGTATATAATACAGTATTTTTTAAATTTAGCTCTCCCCTCAGCTCATAAGTGCACTTTCTTTCTGAAAGTGTTATTTTCTAATATTTTTTGTTAAGAGATTATTTCTGGCTCTGTGCATTATTTCACAGCTTTTACCTGATTCACACTTTTCAACATGTTTGACTTTACAAATAATAGGTTTGTGTGCTCCACATAACCAGCCTTATTACCTATCCATATTGCTCTTTTTATAATGGCTACAGTGGTCTTTTGTATGCTTTTGTATGTGTTACCTCATATCTCCACACAATAATTCAAGTAAGATAAAATCGCTGAACATTAGTAATGATTTCTGCTTCAGAATGTGCCTTGTTTCTCCAGCACTGTGATGCTCTCCATGTCTAACATGAGCAGATTTTATGGTCTAACATTACACCCAAAAATTTGTTCTCACACATTCTTTCTATACATATAGCTTCTACCATTATTTACTCAAACAAACCACTGTTTTAGTACATTCATTTCTGTTTTGATTTCCTCTCTTAATAAAAGCTGTCATAAACTCTCACTGGACAAAAAGATATTTGTATCATTCATGATTAATATGAAGTTCAGTGTTCTTGAGACTTTTCAGTAGTAATACCAAATGAAACCCAGATGTAAAGCTAATGCAAATACAGACTGCATGCCTGGCATTTGTGCACATTTATTTGCTGATGCAGAAAAATGTACGAGTGTTTTTATGAGTGATCTTGAACTGCTGCTCAGTCCATTTCACATTGTTGAAATCGCAGCTACACGAACACAGATTAAAATTTTCAGTGTAGACTTTCATGTGGCTGTAGATTATTAATCACCAAGAATATTCAGTCAATAAAAATTATTTCACTTTGCTTTGGTGACAAACTAAAGTGTTTTCAGTGTCTCTTTTATCAGGCTATGAGAGACTGTCAGATCTGAACACGCTGAGTAACATTTAATGTTTAAATGTATCCGGGTTTAAAATTCACAGTTCTAATGTGCAGTTGTCACAGTAGAAATAAACAGCATCACTGATAGTGCACTAAGTGGTAAAATAAATATTGTAGCTTGAGATAATGTTTCCTTTTTTCCCTGCTCGGCGTGCTTGCGATGACCATGAATTCATAAGATTAACTATTCTCTGTAGTATTTCTCTCATGTTTTAATTGCAGAACCAGTGTTGCATTTCACTGTTCCTCAGTTCAGCTGTTCCTTTTAATTTGTCTCTGACCGAAATACCCTGTGCTTGAATCAATTTTGTGCAAAAGAAGAGTCAAATGGTACATCAAACAACTCCTTTTGTGCAAAGCAGAAAGTCGTTGAGGTTTTAGGCTCTGTCAGGCCAAGTTTGTGGAACTTGCTTCATAGTAAACCCTACTGGTTAAATAATCTTATACTTTTTACTGGATCATACTCAACACATCATCACCATCATCCAGACCTGAACTACTAAAAAACATGAAGTTCTCATGAGCTGATATTGTAGATAAATCTTGTATTTCTTACTGTAATAATCGTTTGTAAATGCATAATCTAGGACATAGGGTGGAGCAGAAACCTTCTCATTATATAAAAGGAGAACTAATAACACATCATATTCAGCTAAAGATGTAGATGAACCACCACAGGTTATTAACTGATGCTACAGAAAAGAAGACATCGGGTTCTGAGTCAGTGTTGTCCCAGGTAATGAGCTTGAGTTTTACAGGGTGATTGATGTTAAAAGCGGGCTTGTGTTCACTTTCCATCCATCTATGTCACATTGGTTTATTTTGAATTTTTTATGTGGCTATTATCTGCAGTGATGTCATTGTTTTTTTTATATTGACTTGAAAGCTTAACAAAATATTCTAAGTAAGTAAAGTTTATTTATAGAGCACTTTTCACAGACACAAAGTCACTAAGTGGGTTAGAATCACAATAACAGTATAATAGAATCGAATAGAAAATTAAAACACAGTTAATAGAAGTGGGAAAAAAACCCATGTTAAAACAGAATAATGTTCTACTGCTTTTTGAAGTTTGATTGATTTTTCACACTGGAAAAATCTTCTAAAAGACTCCACGGTTACAAATAGTTCTTTAGGTATATAAACAATCAATGCTGGATGCAGGCGAGAACACAAGTGGTGGAAAGTAACTTCATTTTAGAAAAGAAGTTGAAATTAAACTGCAGAAGATCTTCTCTGAATGTATTATTAAACAACATTCACTCTTTGAATGTCTCATTAAGAACCATCAGCTCTGCTCCGTCTGACAACTGTTTAAAACGGTTTCAACATCACTTTGACTAATTTAAGATGTCGCAGCAGAGTTAGTCTTGTTCCCATCCTCATATAGCTGTCATCTCTCTCTCTCACTTCATGTTTCAATGTTTCCCCTCTGGACAGCTTTTGATGCATTTAGTAACAGGCCAGTCAGATAGGAAAATGGAGCTTTGTGGGGAAATTGGAGCTTCAGTTTTCAATCTTAGCCATCACTGTCAGGCACAATTTCAGTGATAGTATTAGTTTATTTGCAATATATCAACTCTGATCTATTTAGCAGAAACGGTTTGTCTATGTCTTAGAAGTTTATTTCTTGGGAGCCATGTTGCCTTTGCTACCACAGAGTGCTGTGATTTAGTGTAACTACAGCCATCACAAAAGGGCTCTGTCACATCTCTTTTTTTGTGCTTGTGCCTGTACTGCATTGAGTAAGGCAGTTTGTTCTTTCTTCGATATTGCAAACTCAAATTCCTCTCAAATTGTTGGTTTCCATAGATTTCTGACTTGAGGTTTTTTGACTCCAACCTGCAAATAAAAGTCATTTCTTTGTAAACAGCAGATACAGATACATGAAACAAGCTTGGTGGCTGCAATGATAAACTGAAAGATAACTTCACATGAAAGTGCTAATTACCTGCAGATAATTGCAGAAGCTGTATTTATGTGTGCAATCAGTGAGAGAGAGCTGCAGAGTTAGATGTTTTGTTGGACTGATGCTTTTTGGAAGAAGATGTGGAAGATTTGAGAGCAGCAGATGTCAACTCTGCGTTAAAAGCCAAAAGCACTTTGTGGTAACTACTGTGAACTAAAAGCTGCATAAAGCAAGAAGAAGTTAGAGTGGACATTAATGAAGATGGGATATGTTTTCACTGCTAAAAGCCTTTTTATGCCTTTTAGACCCGATGCCTTTTAGACTCGGACAGCAGTTTGACTGGAAACAGCTGAAGACAGGAACAATGTTTTGTTTAAATGACAAAGATAAGGTCTAATGTCTGTTCTTTTTGTATACAATATATCTTTGTGTTCAGTCCGTGCGGCTTTAACTGACACTTTTAACCTTGATTTGTTACAATTTTAGGAATATTTATATGCCCCTCATGATCTCATTTAGTTTGGTTTTAAGTTGTTTTAATTCTTTTTCCTAGGGTTTCACTCTCTATAGCAAGAGGGTAGATTTGTAGACATGCAAGATTCACTCTGATATTAGCCAGGAACATGACAGCACTCACAAATTAGTCAGAGTCTAATTCTGAGAAAGGATTACAGCCAAACTTTCAAGATTAGTTCACGCAACAAGATATTACCCTGGAAAGCATCCAAAAGCAAAAACAATTGACTTAGCCTGAATATATTAAAAAGTAATAATGATAAAAACAAAGCAGCACTGAATAAGTGTTTATAAATGTCTACACTGGAAGATCTAAAAGGACTGCTGTTGTGGAACTCGATGTCTCTGTTGTATCTTTGTACTCTTGATGCAAAGAAATATAAGAAAAAATAGTCCCTCTCCCTCCTTTTTGTGCTTTTTTATTAGGCTATGCACATAAACGTTACAACAGTATTTGGGTGAAGAATGGACTGAGTAAAAACCTGACCTTACCACACTGGGGTGTAATCGGCTGAATGTGGCTCTCTATTGGCAGACTGTAGGGAGCCACAGATACCCCGTCTACCTCTATCTATGGCCAGATAGAGGCAGTGTCCAAAGTATGTGGTGTAGTGGACTGATCTGTGGACTACTCTTGCTTGTACTGTTGTTGGACCATCACCGAACTGCAGACAGAAGCAAAGTTAATGAAACCAAGTGTTAGAAACAATGTGTCCACTGTAGTCACTGTCTGTACTTTTCAGGCCGTCATTTTTAAAAAAATGTCCCAGTCTTCTGTTCTACTTGAAACAATGAGCATTTAAACTACACACATAGGTCTCTGCTGAGCTACGTGCTGTTGGGTTTTTTTGAGTACTGCACGGGAGCACATTTGTCAGGAGCCTTCTGCTGGCTCTGCGCAGGCAAATACTGAAGCAAATGGATGCAACTGGAGCACCACACAACAAGCATAACTCGGGGGCAACATGAATGTGTAGCACCCCACTGGTGAAGTTGTTACAGGGTAAAAGAAGCACAGATGTCTGTGTGCAGCCTCCACAGGACAACTAAACACTTAACAGAGGCAAGGGCTATAGTGGACTGGTAACTGGGCCTCAAAACTGGAACAAGCTAGTAAAAATATCAAGAATAAATCGAAGAAAAACACATTTTTAGGATGGATGTCTTTTTAAGAAAAACTATTAATTTTTAGGACATACTCAACCTGTTGAGAAACGGCTCCAACACATAAGATGACAAGTAAAACTAAATCAGTCTGGTTTGCATAATGACTCAAGGGATAAATGTATCACAAACACTGTTTGTCATAATTGCTGGCAGATCTATTAATTTCAGTTGCTGGTGTGCTACAACTGCATTTCAGTTGATTGTTTATGAAGCTGAGCATTTGTCATTTTTTGATGTGATGGAAAATGAATGCGCTTGAGACTAAGCTGCTTGCTGATGCTGTTTGTGCTGTCGGGTGAAAACAAAAAATTAATAAAATTTAAAAAAAAATGTAAAGTTTCAAGGAATCTGGAGTTTCTCATGATTTGTCAGACTCTCACACTACATATAGCACCCAGCTATCGATCACTCAGCGTCACACATTTACTCGTTACCACATGCGTAACAGAATATGAGAACCAGTCAGTGATTCTGCACTGGGAGTTTTGAGCCCATACAGGTGCCAAATAGTTTTGGGTGGTCCAAAAAAACTTAATGAATGTGAAAAATTATAGTTCTAATATAACCTCATATCCTTGTGTGAAAAGATCACATTTGCTTTTCAGATAATGAGGATTTACAGCCTACAGGACTGCTCTAGTAATGCATCAAATTAAGTTACATGAAAATTGGAAAAAATGACTCATTTTTGGTTTCTCTTTTATTGTAGCGTTATTATTAGGTTTGCATGTAGCCATTATTAACTGGAAGAAAAGTTAGTTTAATTTTTGTGGAACTAATGTAACAAATCATTGCAGAGACTTAATTCCCGCGTCTACTTGTAAAAATATGTAAAAATTGTGTATGTTTCTGTTCTGTGTCTTGTGTACTGTTTGTTTGCATATGTGTCTTTCTTGCTGCTGTTACACCCAAATGTCCCCCTGTGGGACAATTAAAGGACTATTCTATTCTATTCTCTATTCTATTCTACTTTCCAGGACAGAGTCTCTAAATGTTCTTCTAGTATTCAAAATAATGAACGTTTTGCTTTTTTTCCTCTAACATTTAGTTTTGTCAAAACTTACTTAATAACCCAAAGTCAATTAAAATAATTAGTGTATTATATTATGATAGTTTTAATATATTAATTTAATTAAATTTAATTCAGTTTTACTAATATAGTGCCAAATCACCACAACAGTTGTCTCAAGGTACTTTATATTGCAAGGTAAAGACCCTACATTACAATAATACAGAAGAAGAAGCAGAAGAAGAAAAATAATACATCTTTCTTTTTGTTCATTTGGTTTTCCACGAGCCGATCATCATGATGACCCCAAAAAAACTTGAAATAAATACATAACAATAAGATTTTAAAGCTACATGAAACAAACACTAAAATTCCTCATATTATTGTATCTTCTCTTATTATTCATTAGACATAACTTACATCCTTCGTCCTTGCCAGCTTCCCACAGATGGAGAATATGGAATTTTTGTTTCTGTCTGTAATATTTTTCATGATTTTCTCATTTTGGCCTGACTGAAGATGCATTCTTCTACTAATTTTCTTGTTTTTCCTCTGGTCTTTTATCAGCTTTGATCTCAAAACTATTTTTACTTGAGCAACATCAGGGGTCTCATATGAAGGTATTTAGTCACTCCAGTGCAGGGATCACTCGTATAACATGATCACCACTTTCAGCATTTTACCTCTATGTCAGTGTCTTTCCACATGAAAGGAAATAGGACCGTGGCAGTAGACAGATTGGGGGAAGAAGGCACAAGGCTGTTGATTCAAAATTGTTCTGATTCACTAAAACACATATGATAGTAAGGACAAAATTGGCTGGTGCACAGATTTTATGAATCCAGAGGTGATTTTGTCCATTCATTCTTTTGCAGGGTAAGAACATTTTTATGCACATATTAGTGAATGAGGATTTATGCTACTGCAAGGTGGAAAATAGGACATGAGAGAAGAAAAGCGTGTATGTTTTTTAGAAGAAATGGTAAATGAATGCAAAAATAAGTGGCTCAAGGTGGAGAGATGTTCAAAGATCAGATAATTGGAGGCTGAACTCAATCAATGTATGTCGACGGGGTCAGTGGAGATTTTGAAAAGGAATCAGGAGGCTTTGCATGAGTATTTCAACTCTATGAATGACTCTATAGGAAAGGAGCACCAATAGACATTTTTTCTAGATTCCAAGACAAGTCCGGGCATCACCTTATCTAAAATGTGAACAGTAAAATGAAGCTTTTTGATGGATTTTTGTTTGACCTCTCTGTCTGTACATTGCAATTAGTGCAAAGGCTGGATGCAGAGCAGTTCTGGCAGACTCATTAGTAGTTTCTTTAGGGGTCTTATTAAGCAATCAAACACATCGAAGTGACAGAACCAATTTCAGTTATTGCGAACTAAGCAAGAAATCCTACTACAGCTCCACAATGGTCCTAGTACACTAGGCTTTTGGCTTGTAACTTGTCATGTAATCTAGGAATATCAATATTTTTGCATACAAATTGCAAGTAAAGGATTTGGATTCTTTAATCAGTGCACCTGCCCCTATAAAATATGCAGCAGCTACTTTAGCAGAGCATCGGAGAAAGCGTTGCTCAACACTTTATAGTCTATTAGTTGGGTAACATTGCTGCAGGCAACTGGTTTATTGAGCTGCCAGTTTACACGTCAGCGGCACTCCTTATGAATAAAAAACAGCCTGTCTGGTCTAATTTCCTGCTCCTTGTGTCCATTTCAGTTCTTTATGGACTCAGAAAGGGAGAAGAGTGTTCATGTGTCCAAGAATGATTATTTTTCTATTTCTTATTTACAATTGTAACAATAATAAAATCATAATAATACAATTGCTGTAAATTATAGGTAAAAATACAAATCTATAGTTATGCTAATAGCTCTGATGCTGTACATTGTCACAGTGAACCACACTACTGCTTATAATGGCTTCAATTAGTACATTTTAGCAGTTTTCACTTCCTTAGTTCAGCTGATCATCATAACACAACATATCGCTGAGCATATTTGATCATGAAACAAATGAGTAAGATAAGCTCTAATTTTAAGATCCAACTGATTAAGATTATTCCAATATATAGGACACTAATAGTGGTGATAAATGTCATAATCCATTTAATATCATGTGAGACATTGTCTTCCTTTTTTGGAGTCAGAGCTGAGTAGATCACTAAAGACATCAACCAACACTGACCAGATATTTCTTCTCTTGCTGAACCAGCGTTGTCATCCTTAGAGCTACAGCTAAAGAAATAACTCAAAGCCATGTTTTCCATGAGTTTACTCTGTTGATGTGCTTATTAAGCAGTGTCAAACACTAATGGGGTGGTGAGATGAAGTTAAAACACGCAGGGTTAAAAGAAAGCCATTGTCAGACAGTTAGACTCACTGGGGGAAAAACTGTGTCCAGGCATCACTTGATTAGCAAAGTCACATGTGGACTAGAACCTCTAGATGAGTAAGATCTGCTGGCACTGTTTTTTACACTAATTAAGCTGCACAGTGTGTTAGGGTCAAAGAGCAGTGAGTCTGTCTCAATTACTTCATCACTGCGCTGCTAATGTGGCAAGAAATTTCCACAAAAAAGGCATAAGGAAAAAAAAAGGCTTAATCTCAATGAAGACAACTATGGAAGTTACATAAGCTTTAAACCAACAGGTGTGAAACTGGCAGAATTACAGTAAATGTGTTTTTTTATTTGGATTTTCAAAGTTGAACTAATCACAGACCAGTAGACCTACCTGACATTATTCCAATACATCAATACGACAACAACGTTTTCACTGTTATCATTTACCAGAAGCCAGTGGTGTCCTTATCTAGGTTGTAAATTTCAAATGACCAGTCCAAACGATTAAGCATTAAGCATGGGCCTACAAACTGCAAGCCACTTTGGGACCCAGTTCCTCCATTCTTATACTTTAAAACCAAATATAAATGGCAGCTATTGGAAATAACAGTCTTCTTTTGACTGTGTCTTTCCTGGCAGAACTAACTTTTTCAACTAGTATTTAGGAAGACTTGAATGAATAGCTTGAAAAGTTTTCTTGTGTCTTTTGTCTATGAAATCTGAAATGGTTTGATTAAAAAAAAGCATCAGCCCAAAGGTGAAGATGTAGGCTTGTCAGCAGGCAAGATAGTAGTAATGTCTTTGTTATATTAGTTATACTGGTAAGAGTTGCAGGTGTGTCTTTGAGCAAAGCAGTAAACCCCCCAGATGCTCCTGTTGTTTGGTCATGACAGCTTTAGGAAGTCTGCAGTGGGTCAAAAACATCATTGTGTGCCTTACTGAAACATTTATTTAAGTGTATTAAATTTCTGTTTATAGCAGATGTGGATCATGAATGTCCATGAAAAGCAGTTTGCACTCATATAATTGAATTTCATCTATTGCTGTGTGTGTGTGTGTGTGTGTGTGTGTGTGTGTGTGTGTGTGTGTGTGTGTGTGTGTGTGTGTGAGTGAGTGAGTGAGTGAGTGAGTGAGTGAGAGAGAGAGAGAGAGAGTAACACTGAGTGTGTAATGGATGTGTGACCTTCCACGTGTGCTATTATGTGCTATTGTGTTTCTGGGGGTGTGGCTGGTTTGGCGTTGTCTTGGTACATTATTAAGGAGGTGGGACTGTAGGAGGCTATTGGCGTTTAGGGGGTCATGGAACAGGGTGATGGATTATGGGATGTGTTTCCTCTTTCAAACAGGCAGCTTCACAGCAGCAATCGCTGCCGTTCTCTGCACTGCTGTGGTTTCTGTGTGCGTGTTCAAAGCTAGTACATCTATTGTTGCCACCATATGTTTCCTCTATAAAGACTTTTTCAGCCAAACTCATCATGAAATGTGAGGAAAAAATCCTTAGGAGATTTTAGCCTTTTAGTAAATAAAGAGGTATTAAGAACTGGACTTTCCCTGGTTGCTGTGAAACATTTAAACTTAAATAGTTTTCCTCATCTTCTCTGTCATATTTTGTGTTACGTGAAAAGACGCATGGTCTGTTTCCTTTTAGCTGTGTGATCATCTAGCTTACCAGCCTTACCATAAAACACAGTCATGTGAAACAATTCAACAGAGGCCTCAGAGGTTTTCCTGCAGGTGCAGGTTGTCCAGTATGGCACTGTAGAGAGCCAATCTCAATGCAACACACACATGCTTTTCACATCTTTAGATAGTCTACTGTCCACCAACTTTCTGCCAGCTAAAAGCCAAAGCTTGATTTTCAACAGAAAACAAAAGGAGCAGCCATACTTATACTCTGCAAGACTGAAGCCTCCAATGCTAACCATACATGTTTTTATAATGCAGTCAGTGTAGCCATAACATTTTTTTTCCTCCTAAGATCTCTTTGGGCTGTTTTTCACAATCTTTGCTGTTGGTTTTACCTGAAGAGTAAAAGAAATACATCATGTGTCTCTGCTTATAGGGCTGTATATGATTTGGTGTGTGGAATGAAGCCTGAGGTTTGCATTATTAAGTGTTTTGTGACAAACAGACCTGTTGAAGAGAAATACAAAGGTAATGTAAATGTAAAGCTCAGAATCACCTTCTACAGGGAGTAAGTAAGCATCATAATGCAGCACTGTTTTGATTAAGAACTCCAGCACTTTGTAAGACAAATATTTAACCTGCTTCTGAGTTTATTGCTCTTTGTGGATTTGACCAAATACATTGTACAATTTATAAAGACATGTTTCATGAGTCATCGTGGCTGCTTTCCAGCCTAGAGCCAGTGTAAAGCTGCTATGAAGGAGGAATTTGGAAAGTGTTACGAAAGAACATAAACATGTTTAATTCAATTCAATTACTTGTGTGAGTTCTGTTTTTCTGTAGTGATAATGAAACACAGCTGAGGATTTATTTGGGCATTTATTTTAAACCTTAATCTAATTTAACTTTAAGCTTAATATTCAACATTAAAAACTGCATATTCAGAATATCCATCTTCTAATATCCTTATAAAAGATGGTAATAGGTTTGCTGACTGTACACATATGCTTTTTTATGCCTTATTATGTTCTCTGGACCTAACCTAGCAATGATTGTGGATACTACAGTCTGTACTGCATCAGTCCATCACTCTGAGCCGTACCACAACCCTGCAACTGACCCAGTTTAGCCTGCACTTTCTGTCCTGCATTTATGAATAAGATGATGTTATTATCATTTAAGGTTTTTTATTTTTTAAATAAAATACATTTTTCAATATGAAATACCCAGAACATCATGCACAGATTCACTGTCTGATTAAAAAAGGCTAAAGTGAATTAGGATATTACATGAAAGATGATCAAATGTCACTCACAGAGCGGTCGTTACCTTTCAAAATGATCTGTCATCTTCCCTCTCCTGTCATCTCTTTCTTAGAACTTTCTTCAACTCTGAGTTCAGTTTGTTGATATTTGATGAAATTTTGGATTAAAACTTAGATAGTTCCTCACGTTATGCTCACTCTTGTTCATTAGAGCTGTCCAGATGCTGAAGTAGTTTAATGGGACCTTACTGACATCTGCATGCATGAACATACGACAGGGCCAAGAAGGAAATAAAGGATGTGTGCAGACAGGACCATGCAGTGGCTTAACTGACTCTGTGGCATCTGCTGGAAGGACTGCCAGGCATAAACCAGACAGGAAAAATGAACTTGCTGTACAGTTTTTTGTTTTAAACAGCCTATCACATTCACATATTCACTGAGTGCCAGAATGCCATTCTGTTCCACCCTACTCTACTTTGGCATTTGATGGAAGCTTATTTTTGACAATGTTAGAATTCTACAGTATGTCTTTTGCACCTGCATCTTTGTAACTACATGTCCTTGTTTAAGCAGACACCAGCTGTGACAGTATGTGTACACATTTTTACATTGGTGTGCGCATGTTAGCAGTCATGCAGACACTGAGACAGGCCAGACAGCTTTTTGTTGCTCTTTTCGATGAGAGCAGAGTGTGTTTCAACATGTCGACACGCTCGCTGGCAGAAATTCTGGATATAATCACAGCGTCTGGGCGCGTAGGCTCACAGCTCAGAGTCGTGTCTCTTAGACTGGCTAAGTGCCTACAGTACGTCCAGTATCTTTTGGACTGCAGCTTTGGGATGACCACAGTATTAGCCTTCTTATTTATTTATTTATTTATTTTTCTTTTATCCACTGCCCTCAGGGAGGAGGTCTTCCTCAGAGTGAAATGTGGCATCTGGGTTTTGTTTTGTGAACAGCAATATTTTATCTGTACATGCAAATATATTAATCCAGTTGACAGCTGTGTGTAGAGTACAAAATCCTCCAGATGCCAATCTGTATGTGTGTATGTAGTTGTATTTTCAAGCATCTTTGTGTGTGTGTGTGTGTGTGTGTGTGTGTGTGTGTGTGTGTGTATCTGCACGATCACATACACTGTAGCCTTCCTGAGTGGTGCCTGTGTGAGCCAGTGACGTTGCCATTATCATAGACGGAGATGGATAGCCATGCAGCAGTGAAGGGTCAAGGATACAGCTGGCTCAGCCCCTGTGCACCAGCCGCACAAACACAACAAGGACAAGTCTTTTCCTTGTATTTAAAAAAAATATTCAAGATTCAAACAGATTCATATGCAACAGTATGTCTGAAAAAGATTATTTTTTTTGTTTCTGCTATTAGGCAAGATGGATGCAGTGCCTTGTTGAGCCAGTGCAGACTCTTGAGATAAGGTTAAGAAGGATGATTACACGTTTACTTGGACACACGAGACATTGATTCACATTTACAGTTATTATTTACTGCGATTATTTTTTTCTAACCTCAACCAAATGGTTTAAGGTTCTTACATTTTACAAGACCTGAGGAGTTTGCAGATCATAAGATACTTGTTATTTTTGGAATGGCGACTAAGGTGTTTGAAGTTAGACCCAAAGTTTAAAGAATTGTTGCTATTAAAGAAGGTTCAAGAAACTCCAACACACATGATAAGGAACACATTTTGGACCATTACAAAACAATTTCAGCTCATGCAGTATCATGTCAGTTAGGTTATGTCCAGGATTCTGGGAATCCTTTTTTTTCTCTACATACAATAATAATATTTGTTGAAAGCTGACACATGAACTAAGATTGTGTCGGGTTGTATACCTTTTTTTTTCTTTAAATTGCTTTACCGTGTGTGTGTGTGTGTGTCTGTGTCTCTATCAGACTTCAATGTTGTGCTTTTGGTGTGATGTAGGATGCCTACTCAGCTGTGGAGAGTAGCCACAGTTATTGTGCAATGATGGACACCCAAGCATCTAGAAATGCTTTGGGGCTTTTTCCAGCTTCTTAAGAAAGTTGCTATGATTGAAACAGCATTGTCAACAACCAAACTTTGTATGCTTTTATTTGGGGCAGGGGCAGCTCCACAACCCACATCCAGTAATCCTCTCCATTATTGAATTATATGTCTTAGAATAGGATTTGGTCTCCTCTGCTCTTTTGACTTACTTTTTCTAGCTTCAATTACAACTCATTACAAAGCGCTTTGTGAAACGTTTTTTTAAGGAAATTTGATCGATCGTCATGCTAGGGCACCAAGTTTATAAAGATTAAAAACCAGGCACTGTGACTAAAAGATGTATATGTTTAGTTTCAAGTTTTAGCATTGTCGTTATTTGCATGTTGTTTTTGAAGGCAGCAATTTTTGGTCTAAAGGATAAAATTTAGTAAGACTGCAACAGATAGCATAGTTGCATGGCACATCAAGAGATGTAGTGCTTAGAACCATTCAAAAAGAAGAAGAAAAAAAAAAAAAAAAAAAAAAAAAAAAAAGGAGGTTTTGACGTACCAAAACTTGAAAAGTATTCACAACAAACAAACCTTGTTCTAAGATTTAAAGTCCTTATAAATGTTTCAAGTACCAACAACATAAAAATAGTCAAGCGAAACAGCTCAATCTAGCAAATGGCTGAGTGCAGATTTTAAGCTTCAGCAACAAATAAACAGGTGAGCTGTAAATAAAAACAAAAGAAAACATGAAAGATATATGAATGTGATCCAGACACTAGGCTGTAAATGTGTTCATTCCAGCTGTAACATTGGGCATTTTAACATGAAAACCTGGAGATTTACTTGATTTTGGAAACAACCTTAAGTGACCATTCAAAGAACTGCAGTTTTTAGCACTTTTCAGTTTTACCCTTGGAGGTTGCAGTTTGTTACGACATCACATAAGTCCCTTTATTTTAAGCTCCAACTGCATGTTTGGTTCCAAAGACATGAATCCTATATTTAAAAAGTTTTCTACTTTTCATTAAGGCACAAAGGGACTCGCCAAGCCGTCCCGAGTGACTGTAGTGGGATATGTAAACATGTTCTGATTTTTTTTTTTCCTGACAACAAAGACATCCATGCTTAAAGTGACGTTGATCCCTCTGTGTCTGTCACGGGACCAAGTGGTCTGTACTGAACTGAACTCAGGCGCAGAAACAGCAGATGGTTTAACAATATTTTATTAGGCTTAAGCGCTAGAAACGTAGCAAGGACAAAAAAACAATAAGACATAGAGTTTGACGTGGCGTGACCTGGGAAACGTGGCTAGGGCGAGGGAACGGGGCCTGAGATGCAGAGTGGAGCTGAGCAGGGAACAGTCACACTGAAGAGAGAAGACAGTGGAGTTAGGGAGGTAGTGGAGGTAGCTCTGAAGTGGTAAGTAGTAAGTATAGCAATTCTTACTTGCAGTAGGGGACACTGAGTGTTGAGAGGGGAGTGACGAGAATCCAGGGGAGCTGAGTGGCGTGGCAAGGCTGACCTGAGATCCGGGATCTTCAGATGGGGTGTGATGGCAGGCACAGAGTGACTTTCAAAATGATTGCTTGGTATTCTGAGTCCAGAGGTAGAGCGTGAGCCAAGCTGAATCCAGCAATTGGGCTGATGACGACGTGTGGCTTAAATCCCTCTGGCTTGATTGCCTGCAATTGGCTCCAGGTGTGCAGGAGCTGGAGGAGGTGGCGCTGCCCAGGGGCAGATCCCAGGTAGGTTCAGGAGCCTCATGGAAAAACCAGCCACCCACCGCAGACCATGACAGTGTGTGATCTGAAATATCAGAATTCCACTAAAAGTTAGTGGAATTTTAGTGGAAATTCCACTAAATTTAAAGCAATGGACTGTTTTAAAGCAATTTAAAACAGTCCAATTGCTTGGACTGTTTTAAACACAGTCCAAGCAATTAACTTATCTGTAGGTTTCCCTAATTGCCTTTATGTGTCCTGACCTCTTTTGTTCCTTACAAATGTCATGAAATTGTCTCTTTCATTCAGCTTTCAGTTAAGGAATGTGTCCAACCATAAAAATAATGTGTTCCTCAGAGGATTTAATATTGAACTGTCACGCAAGATCAACTTCCCAAACAACAGCCGATCCCCCTCTTCCCTTGCCAATAAACAAATGCGCAAAATGATAAATCTGTTATGGCCTGGAGGCTGGTTTCCAAGTTCTTTTTTTGGGGGGTGGAATTCAAATGAGTCTATTCAGAGAAGAGACTTGAGAATTAAAATTAGGTGAAATTATTTAAGGCAGGAGTCAGGGAGACAAAGTTGGTTTTGCACTGCTGTGCACGAACCAACAGCAGCTATTCATTCTTTTTATGTTCTCTTGTTTCTCAGTCCCTTTCACTTTAATGCAATTCAGTCAAACTGTCAATATCTATCAAGGGTTAAAATGGAAATTGATTTCCATACATCTTTTACAGGATGTGAGGACATTTCTCACAAGCACTTCATAGGGATGATTGGTCAAGGGTCCAGGCACACACACACACATTTTATTGTTTTGTCAATAGCATAAAATCTCGCTTATAGCTTTGCCGCTGTCATATATATCTACACATAGACACACATGCAGATAAAGAAACAGCTGCCTCAGCGTATGGTGCAGGCCAGGCTGCTTGCTAAGCCATAAACCAATCTGCTGCTGCTGTATATGTTCAGTTTATTGCCAGGGAGTGGTCCTTCAGGGACTCTGGGACTGTCACATTTGTTTGTTTGGTTTTGTGTGAATGTGTTTGTGTGAGTGTTTCTAGAATTTAGCTAACAGAAGTGTTCAGCTATGCGGTTGCTTGCAAAAAGCTGCTATGACTTTAGGTTTGTGTGTGTGCGTGTGTCTGTTTGATGATTTAGTGTGTCGAGTGAAGAATTTCCTGCTTTCTCTTGGGTGTTAGTGTGTTAAACTTCACATGACCGCACAGCTGTTTTGTTTTGTTAAGTTAGTTGTTGTCGCTGCCAGCCTGTTGAAGCTCAAATGCAAACAGAGGGCTGATACTGAGCAGATTAACTCAGGCCACACAAAATACCCACGAGCAAATCCGTGTGGTGGTCAATATTTGGGTCCCAGCTTGGTCTGGTGGTTACAGAGATAGTCCTGTAACCAGACCAGCATGGGCTGGATCTGCAGAGCAGTCACTGAGACCTGCAGCGGAGAATTTCACAAAGCACCAAATGCCAGCTATGACTGCAAGAGTTATTTATGCAAGCTCCATTCAGTTTTAATTACGTAACACCGTTCACAACAACAATCATCTCAGAGCACTTTATATGTAAAATAAACCTTGCAATATCACAGTAGATAAACACGAGTTTATTTTAGAGCAAGTGTTTGGTAGACATTTACTAGAGTTATAGAGCACACACCATAGGGGAGCGAGAAGATGTAGTTAATTAAATATGCTGGTGACATATGCATGCATGGGGAGTAAAACCATTAAAACCGGAGGGAGAAGTGCTCAGTGCATCATAGGAGGTCCCTCAGCACCTTTACCCTATGGTAGTTCAACTATATATATATTAAGATTTCAGGTTAATCCTAAGAGTCTCTTCTAAGAGCTTCTAACTATCGGTCGTCACTTGAGAGGAGAGACAGAAACTTGATAGCTAGAGGCTATACCTCGCAGACTACTGTACTCTTGGAGTGGGGGTCCTGTATTAGGATAATATGACACTATAGGGTTTTTAAGATATGATTACATCTGATCCTTAAGAGGGATTTCAAATAGTATTCTGGATTTTAAGAGGAGCCAATGAAGAGAAGCTAGTGTGGGGAAAAATGATCTCTGTCTTGTTCCTGTCTGCACTGTCACTGCAGGGTTTTGGATCAGCTTGAATGTCAAACATTTTGAGTGTAACAGAGGTGGTAGTTACACTTTGAGCAAAAGAATAAAGTTGTAATTAAATTAGAGACATCTTGATGGATGCTCAATCATCGAGGTAGGTAAATCCCCAAAAGTTGATTTTGTTCATCTGGAAGTAACGTTTTGAACGCTACGAAACGCTACGTCCAGATGAACAGAATCAACTTTTGGGGAAGTAAATTAGAGAGTCCCACGTGCAGGTAAAAGATAGAAGACTGTAGAGTTTAGTAAAGAAGAGTAAACAGACGGCTGAAGAAAACTTTGCTTCACTCCCTAGACATTACGAAGGATCAGCTGGTGATGCAGAGAGGGATCACTGCACATTAGAAGATCTGAAAGTGTGCACCTGTCCTCACCCAGAAAATGACCACATGGGTATTTCATGTGAAATGGTATTATGACCTATAGGTGCATATAAAATAGAATAGAAACGAATAGAATAGCCCTTTATTGTCATTTTACATGTACAACAAAATTGAAGATGCTCCACATCAACTGTGCTGGAATAAAATATTAATAGTAGACAGCAGGAATAAATAGCAAACAGGGGAAACATATACAGTCAAGAGGGATATATATACAAAAGAAGAGAAATATATGCTAAAATAAGAAAAAGGCTCACGCTGTAAAACAAAATAGTCGCAAAGGGCTCAGAGGTAGAGCAAAGAAACGACTTAGTCTGAAAAGAGTGTGTGAGTGTCATGAGTGATGAAGGTTACTCAGACCAGATTGGTGAGGCAGGATTGGTGGGCAGGGGTGCAGTGTTTGGTGACAGACCAAATGGCCCGGGGAAAGGAGCTATTTGTGAGTCTGGAGGTGTGGAACCTGCCCCGTCCATCAGAGATGAGCCCAACTACAGTGGTTTTATTGGCAATGATGTTGATTTGGTGGGTTGGTGTGCAGTCATACGTTTACTGGGCATACAGTAGGGGTTTGAGAATGCAGCAAGTGCGGGGGAGGGGTGGTCTCAAACCGAGCAAAGAAGGTGTTGAGCTCCTCTGCGAGTTTGAGGCTGCTGTCGAGGGTTGGGGGGCTCTGGCCTTTGTAGTCGGTAAGGGCTTGGATTCCTCTCCACACCTGGTGAGGGTTGTTATCAGTGAGGAAGCCCTCTATCCTCCTATCCTGTAGGCCTCCTTGGCCTGTTTGATGCCCCTCCTCAGGTTGGCTCTGGCAGTGCTGTACAGGGAAATGTCCCTCAGCCTGAAGGTTGAGTTACAAGTTCTGATCAGAGCTTGAACTTCACCCGTCGTCCAAGGTTTTCGGTTAAATGGTAAATGGTAAATGGCCTGTATTTATATAGCGCTTTACTAGTCCCTAAGGACCCCAAAGCGCTTTACATATCCAGTCATCCACCCATTCACACACACATTCACACACTGGTGATGGCAAGCTACGTTGTAGCCACAGCCACCCTGGGGCGCACTGACAGAGGCGAGGCTGCCGGACACTGGCGCCACCGGGCCCTCTGACCACCACCAGTAGGCAACGGGTGAAGTGTCTTGCCCAAGGACACAACGACTGAGACTGTCCAAGCCGGGGCTCGAACTGGCAACCTTCCGATTACAAGACGAACTCCCAACTCTTGAGCCACAATCGCCCCGGTTAGGAAAAGCCCAGATGATTTTGGTCACTGTCATATTCTCTACACTACACTTAATGTAGAAAAGGACAGATTGAGCAAAGGTCTCCAGGTCCTGCTGTTTATAGATGGACCAGTCTATCAGATCAAAACAGTAGCCGGAGAAGAGTATCATCTAGCCATGTTTTAATAACCCGGGTGCTTGGAGGTGAGAATGAGTGAGAATGAGCCTCCTAATGTGCACTTTCTCAGTGTTTTGAGTTGGAAGCCTCGGTACATGTTCCTTCGGGAATGGTTACATAGGTTTTAACTGTGGAAGACCTATAGAACATAATGTTGGGAGTTATTAGATCTGTCCAGAGTGTACTCTGCCTCTCGCCCTATTGCAGCTGGCAACAGGCTCCAGCCTCCCACCCCTGCGCAACCCTGAATTCGATACATGTTAAAGAATGGATGGATGGATGGACTGGTGGACTATTGTTGTCTGTTACAGTTCTGTTTCAAACCGGGATGCAAAATGACTTTGCATGGTGTATATTTCTGAAATGTAAAGATATTTGGGTTAAATTAAATTTCAAGTTTAAGTACTTCATTTTCACATTTACATTTATATGAACAAAGGTGAAAAAAATGCATTTTCTCAACGGGGTTGTTGTATCCCTGCAGCACTCACCAACACCAACAGGACTAAAAAGTCACAGACCTATTCAAAACGAATGCTGAATTAGTGCCTCTAAGTGAAACTGAGTAGAAAAAAACATCAAGAGTTCAAAGAGTCAAATGGAAAATATTAAAGCCCTTCATAAATATTTCATCTCTGTTGTATTTGTGATTGTAAAGAAAGTATAATTAATGAACAAAGTGCATAATGACCTGCACGTTTTTTATCCTGCAGGAAACAGCTGACAAAGCGAAACATAAATACACACTGTAATGCTTTCAGCCTGCTGTTTCTGTTGTGCAGTAAATAAACACAATTTACTGAATCTGGTTTTCAGGTTTCTCCAAACAAATGGGGTGTATTGTAAAGACAGTTAGAGAGCTGCTGCAAAGACTGCAAACTCGTGATTTGAAATGACATTTAAAAGTTTGAAAAGGCAAATAGAGGATGATGCCCAAATTTCTGACAGAGCTCTGACATTTTATTTTTTTAATGTCAGCTAGTGGAAAAAAGCCTAGTGTTTTTTTTTAAATAACCAATAAAAAGTGACTACAGTTGTATGAGGCTGCATTAAGAAGGTAAGAGACAAATATAATGGACATCTGGTGTTTATCTTTGTTTTTACATCCGCATAATTGCTTAAGTTGATTAATGCTGAATCTCAGGAAACTCTTAGCAGCTTTCTGAATGAGCTGCACTCAGTGACAGTGTGTTTTCACATTCCAATAATTCATCCTGGTTGCGATAAAAGCATGCATTAGTCTTTCAGTGGCCTCGAGAGAGTGGAAAAGTCTGAACTTTCCAATCTCTCCAAGGTAAAAGTAAGTTTCTACACCTTTAATGTACTGCTAAAATTTCAGGTCAGCAGAGGCAATGTCACAAGAAGGTCCAAAGAATTTCTCTTACCAGGAGTAGAAAAGCACAGTAATGGGGTAATTTACTCAGTAGTGTTATAAAAGGGAGGTATTCACTTGTTAGTGTTGTACTCTGTTTATTATTAATTGCTTTGGTAAATTAAACCAGATGACTACACTGCAAAATAGCTAAAAACTACTGAGTTTGACCCCAAAGTCATGGATTGAAGTCCTGTGCATGACTGCAGTCTTCAGGCTTCATTTTTGACTTTCCATCTTCAGTAACGGTTTGTAAAAGCAACTTGGCTTGGACTGGTGACGAATCCCAAAACAAATCCATCAGTAGAAAATATTAGGCTACGTTCTCATGCTGTCTATATTTCCAGTGTTCAGGGACTTACACAGAAACGCTCCATGTTGAAAAACACTTCAAAGATACCATTTCCCTTAAAGTCTAAATCAAGCAGACCTGCCCTTATGCCATGAGTTGGGAGTAACACCACACCCAGTTTTTCTGATAAATAGACTGATTTACTCATTTCCTGTTCCAGGAATTGAACCTACAATCTTCCCTCCACAGACTTGATGGCAAAAAGCTTAAATTATAATTAAAGCCTTTTCTGATAAGATCTCTAGCTGCTTTTCCCATTGATCAGCCCTGAAGGGAACATCTGATTATTGGCTGCAGAATATCAAGCTGAATGTATTAGACTCAACATACTGTGATCATTAGTATTAACTGTGATTATCCATCTCAGTGAATCAGCTAAAATTGCTCTATTATACTAATCTTGACTTTTTTTCCAACCACAGCTGCTGTGAGTCAAGTGAAATGTCATTTAATGCATGATGCGATATGATGCAGAATTCTGCAATTACCAATTATGCTAACTAAACACGCACTGTCCATTTTTTCGAATCAATTGTGCAGCTCTGTGGCAAATGGAATGTATAATGTTGGCATTCATCAGCACAAAATGTATTCATAATCCTGAAATGCGGGCTGCCAGACCCGGGAGCCAGACATCTGGCAAGATATTGGCAAGATATCTCAGCTGTCACTGGCAGCCCGGCAGAGCCAAGGAGCTACTGAGAACCATAACCAAAAGGGTAACTGTAATATCTGAAAGAGTGGGTGTTGTGTGAGTGTTTACAGAAAATCCAAATGAGAACATGTTTGTTTTTTGGGGACAGTTGTGTTAAGGTGTAATCAGAAACACAAGTTAGTATAATTAGTCATGACGATTTGCTGGGGTGGGTTTATGTCTTTAAAACCTTAACATGCATGATGAGGTTTGAGGAAGACCACACATAGTCTTCTTAGTTATTTAGATAGCAGCAGTTTGCATCTACAAAGTGTGTCTGGAAGGCTTCATATAAAGTCATACTGACTGTAAACCACATCCAGAGTTTGCTGACTTTTTATTTTAGTTTTTAGGTTTTTTTCTGAAATCTATACTTCTTCCATGATTTTTGCTGCTTGTAGAAAGTTCCCATCGATCTCAGTTCAGGATTCTTTGCATGCTATCTCTCTTATGTCCTCTACTGCCTGTCAGCAAGTCAGTACGAGTAAATGGTTAGTGCATGCGTGAGTATGTGAATGTGTGGCACCAAGTGCACATTAATAGTCAGTCAGTCAACCGACCAGTGGAAAAGATCTCACAGGGCTGCTTTATAACCTCTTGAGCTCAAGTAACAGCAAGAGGCCTGCCCAAAGACTGTCAAGATAGCTAGCATGCTGATTGAACTGCTAACAGGGTGTAAAACAGCATGTATGCTCAGCTAACTTCTGCAGTGTAGTAAAATACATTTCTAAATATGGCCAATGGTTTGGGCTTTAGTCAGTTTTTTTCCAATAGCAATACAATTTTGGATTACTGGCTGCTTTGCCAGAAACTGCTAATTCCTAATTTTTGTAAACAAAACTCTGAGTGAAGTTTCAGACAGTGAGCAGCTGCTGCAGCCAGCAGCATTAGTCTTCTGTTCTTTGTATCAACAGCAGCACAGCACTACTTTTGGCTGGCTCTGTTCACCATAGCCAGTATGCCATGCTAATGCAGGGAAATCAGCTCCTGTATTGTCTACCTCACTATGGTTTCTGTAGTTTCCATGGTCACATAGTATGCTGTGATGGAGTTGAAAATTGTAAAGTCTGCTTCCAGAGGCACAGAGCCTTGCACGCTCACTTGCCTGCAAATCAGTTAGAGGGTCCAGTAGCACTGAAGGGCTGGCATGGAAATACAGTATAATCTCTGAAGCACGTTCTGGGTATGCCCTAGTGTCTCTTGTTTGAACAACCCTAGAAAAGCATCCTGAACTACCTCAAGCATTTTCTTTGAACACATTCTGTGGAGTTTTTTTTTTTTCCCCAACCTATCTTCAAAAGGAGAGAGTGAAGAGGTTTACACCCCCTCTGTGACCCCAAGAGCTATGTGACCTAAAGCAATAGCTACTCATGGTTGCTTCCAAGACAAAATCTTAATAGGAGAAAGACTCCAGAAGAATGACTCACGGGCCTTCATTTAAAGACAATTGTTATGAATGAAAGGCTTAAACTGAGCTGGTGAAAAGGGGCCACTGATACCTGTCAGAGCTGGCAGCATGTTGCTAAAAAACAAAGTTGAAATGATGTGCAGCTCCATTGTTTTGTGAAGCACTTCCAGCTTAGTGCTAATAGATGGGTAAGACACTTTACCAATGTTACCAACATGGCAAAGCCTAGAATTGACTGGCTTATGATCTTAATCAACATTTTATGTATTGAAGTTGTGTTTGAATGAATAACAACACTGGCTGCAATCTAGATACTTTTTCTATTTTTCTCCTTTTTTTTTAAACAAAGTTCTCTGCATTGGCATTGATGGAATGGGTCCATTAAACTGAATGAGGGAACTAGAATCATTATAAATGTGGCCTAAAGCTCTTACAGTAATCAGTAAGAAATCCCAGCGTATAATGTCTTGTGGGAAATCTTCTCAGAGGACTGAGGGCTGTCACAGAAGCAGACTATTATATTACCTGTGGTTTTGGAACAACACATAGGTGTAGTGTTTGTGTGCCCTTTGACTTATCTTTCTATATTTGCAATGCAGTTCATTCTGGTTACTCATTTACTCCTTCAGTGGGTTTCAGGGAATTTTAGAATTGCTTTACAAATGTTATTAATCACATACAAAGCACAAAGCATTGACAGGCCAGTGCTTATAGGATTGCTGAGACCGTAATCCACCAGTCAGTCTTTCCAATCATCTGATCAAGACCTTTTCATTGTTTCATGTTCTTATTTTAAACCTAGCCAAGGTTGTGGGCAATATAATGGCCCATTGATTAGCACTGCCCAGAATGTCCAAATCCACCAACTGGCTGGCTGGGGGCTTTCTTTATGGAGTTTATGGAGTGGCATTTTCTCTCCATGTTAGCTTGGGATTTCTCCCGAGTACTCCAGCTTTCACAGTCCAAAGACTTGCAAAAAATCTAAATTGGTGATTCTGAGCATGAGTGGTTAACAGTTGATCTTGTTTCTCTGTGTTAGCCCTGTAATAGATGGTGATAGACTAGGGACCTGTCCAGGAAGGAAACGGATTGATGGTTCATTTAAATGTCTGCTGTGCTTCACGTCTGGCTATGGCATACGTTCTTTCATGAGCATGTCTGAACACTTGAAAAGACACGTGCTTTAAAGTGTTTCTTTATTGTGAGCATTCTGAAGCACGGTGTCAGAATTTGTCTTTAAAAATGCCATCATTTTAAATTATTATTATATATTATCACTGCATAGAGTACAGTAATGAAAAAGGAAGATTTTCATTTTTATTTAAATTCCTTGCTTGATTGTTATTCTGCTCTCAAGCAAGTATAAGTACCTCTTAATAACTGCTGTTAAGTAGAGTCCAGCCTTGGTGGTGGTGGAATGAATAGTAAATATGGCAGTACTGTAGTGTATGTGGACAGTGGTGAGTCAATGAAAAACACCAGTGCTGATTCAGGCAGACCACAAAGTCAATCTCATCTCAGCCGATGGTTTTAGTTGATACTCCTCTGTACTTTAATGCTGCTTTCGACTGCTCACAATGGGTCGCCACAGCGAGTAGCACCACATGTTTGAATTGGAAGATTTTTTTACAATCTCTCTGATGCAACCCCCAAGGAATTTCTGTCTCCTCTAGGGATCAAACTCTACACTTATAATTTGCAAATCTATTGGTGACTTTAACCTCTCTGTAGTTCCTGCACATGGGTAAAGAAGACCTCCGGTGTTGGCAGTTCCCTGAACATTGCAACTCCCTTTTTCGAACCAAAACACAACACGCATTAAATTCACAAGTGCACATTATGCACACAGGATTCACTGCAGGCACAGATCTCTTCTCTCACAACCCAGAGCCTATAAAGCAGAAACTTCTCAGTCACACACTTATACACAATCACCAGCCTGGGAGCCAGAACGCCATTTCTCACAAACATGCACACACTTACAGCATCTCATCACACTAGCAAGTCATGGGGAAACCTCACAGTAAAAGTGCGATGGATAGCAGTTGACAGCCAGCAGGAGACCAGTGACTGGCTGTTTTTGTTTTGGGTGGGGGGGGGGGGGGGGGGGGGGTGGAGTGGGTTAATGGTGCACTGCAGAGCGTCAGGGAAGGAAGAATGGTGGAATGAATCAGAATGCGTGGAAGGTTGGTAAATTGGGAAGGAAGGTCATAGATTCACAGTTTATTTCCACTGCTGACATTGCTTTAAAGGCTGCATTAAGTGCATTCCAGGAGCAATGGATCTTCCACGTTTTTTTCCATTCTGCCTGCCGATCTGGGTCAGTTTTTCCTAAAATTCAAAGAAATGATTTTGACCCAATTAAACTTTCCATCAGTTCTCTCATAACGTTTGTGTCCTTACCACACTAACAAGGTTTCAGTGAGAAGCAGAAGTCTCCTGTGATTGGAAAGATGATGAGTTGAATTATAACTGACAAACATATCACTACAGACAAATATTAGAATCAGCAGTTATGATACAGTGGAGCAAGTATGCTTGAGCAAAGGCTGAATTCATTTGAGGATCTTATTTAATATCAGTGCAAGGTGCTAGAAACTGTCCTGTTTAATTCACAGGAAATGAAGCGCACATATAAGCCCTGTTTATACGTCTAAAAAGCAACTTCACACCCTGATTTGCATATGATTTACTATTAAGTAAGTTTCCACTGCTGGCATATGTTGACATGACTTAACTGGACCTGTCTGCAACATGTAAAAACATGTTACTTTTTGCCACCTTGAGACTTGAGAATGAACAGTCACCAGCTCCCAAACAGATTAAGTGGTTTATACCACAGCATTGTCCATCTTTACTAGCACTATCATCAGGGATGGACTGGTATATTGGGCATTTTCCTGGTGGGCTGATGCACTTTTGTGTGCCTAGACCAGCCTGAAGGTCCCCTGTGCACAGGCCCTACAAACACTTCTCTCAGTTGCTGGCTAAGTGGTCAAAAATCTTAGCTGGAAAGATGAGAGAAAACAAAAAGAAACAAATAATAGATGCAACAAAATGTGTCAAATTAACCGACATGTTGGGTCTGCAGCACCGTGAACAGTAGTACCAGCAACAACTAGGCCGCAAGGCTGCTGCTGCTAGCACCAGCTGTGGAGGAGTGAGGAAGAGAAGGAGGAAGATGAAATTAAAAATGTGTTCAGTCCCAAAAAAGAACCACAGAATTTCTGTCAGTAGCTGCTCAGACAGCAAATTTCCCAAAGGTTTGTGTTGATCACAACAAAATACTAATTTTTCATGTTGGCTGAAGTGAAATGAACAGAGATACCTCAGTAGACCATGCAACAAATGGATAAGACTTGATTACTATAATCTCAAAAGGAATTCATTTACATAAAACATTTCAGACACCCAACTTCTACAGCCTGAGCGTTAGCACAGTCAATAAAGGCTGTCTTTATATGGAAATGGGGTTTCCGTCATGTTTAATTCAGGCTTCTGTGTGATATCTAGTCATCCCTGTGGAGAAGCAAAGCCTCCTCTCTGCTTTGAAGACAACCACCAGAGAATGAGCTGATGTCATCAGTCAGGACTCACTGAAGCCATCTGGGTGGCCTGTGTTAGCCTATTAAAAACCCTTTATGTTGGGCTTTTCAGCATTTTGGCAGGTACATCTATCGTGCTTTTATTGGCCTAAGGGATGCTGCTGTATTGATTAGCTGACCTACTTCCCTTTTTTTGAGCCAGCAGGATAACCCAGAAAAGTTTGGAGCAGCTACTGGCATGCCAGTGATAGTCATCATGATAGGTGGTTATAAAACTGGGTAACTACAGTTGAAATATTTTTTCCATTTTCGAAGACAAAAGGTTGTTGTGACCTCTATGAAATAACTTTCCAACACAGCCTGGTAGCAACTCCTGAACTGATCACAAAATGTCACATATTTGATGTTAGTTTGTGTTACTCATGTTTGCAGACACAGTTTCTGCAGTTTGTTAAATTGTTATAAATGTATCAATTCATGATCATGGGCACGTATTGCTGTGCCTCCAGTTGAGCTGCACAGTTAATTGAATTTTAATCGCAATCATTATTTTTGCCGTCCACAATTAAAGTAATATGATTAACCAGTACTGAAAATGCAAAGAATAAGCAAATCTTATGCCTGTGCGTGCATGAGGCAACCAAGCTGCACCCTGCACCCATGAAGTTTCTTGAACGTATTCTGGACAAGTAACATGACATTAAAAGGCAGATACAAATCAAATGTCTGGCACAGCATAAGGAGAAGAGCCTGTCCCTCCAAGTAAATCATCCTCTGTTGTTTAGAAATCCTTTGGATTTAGCACAAGTAATGTTAATCAAGAACAAATCATATGCAAAGAGTGATGTAGTAACTGTGCTGCAAAGCAAACAACCAAATTATTCAACCGCCTGAAAAAACACTACAGGCTGCAGTATGATGAATGGATGAAGGTCAAGAAAAACAATGCCATGGTTGCTAATAGAAAGTGGCAAACATCTACTCAGCACACCTATGTAACATATTATCGATACACACTGAAATCACCAACCAACGGCATTTAGCCAAAGATCTGTGTCTAATAAGCACAGTGACTAATGGAGGCTTCAAAAAAAGTTCAACATACTGAACAAAAGATGCTAACTCGATGTGCACTCATTTTTCCAAAGCTATAAACACCAAGGCCCTAAGCTTGCTCTACATAGTGTGGTCTTTTTGTGACAGTGTAACTAAACACTTTTTTTACTTAAGTCTTTGAATAATAATGATTAATTAGTGTGATCTTAATACTGATTAACAAAAAATGTTCTAAATGTTTTGGCCATAAACTGTTTTCCAGCTTGAACAAGCTGAAAGTTCCTCTTTGGTGGCAAAATGTGGTGGAAGTGAAATAATCCTAAATTTAAAAAAAATAAAAATAAACGAGACAGTTTGAATCCCACACAGGGTCAGTACTTATACCCTTAAATATTATGTTTACACTTTATTTTTACCGTTTCAATTTTTTAAAGCACAACAGTATTTGTATTGCTTCTCTACACTGACAGGTTGGTAACGTTTCTTTGGCTTCTCTCTCCTGTGATAGCAAACCTAAACATCACATATAGGACTTTATAAATCCTATTTTACATCAGTGATTTCTGTGTGGAAGAGAACAAGACGCATTGCCTCTGATACAGAACTGAACCACAGTCTGTAAAAATCTGTAATTTTGCAGCTTTGCAACTTTAAAATATAATATTAAAAAAGTAGACTTTGAATGCCCCTACCTAATAAAAATAACAACTATATTAGTACTATCACTTTTGTTTTACTGAAAACTTCAATATATTCACAAATGTTTCATAGTTTCACTTTCTGTGTGTGTGTTTGTAGAAACAGAGCATCCATCCGGCTTATCCAATCCAGCACCAACCAAAAATTAATCCTGTCAGGCTGTTGTTCCAAATGGTGTGATTGCAAATTCTGCATAACAGAATCATTGTTAATAAATGAAGGCTTTCTTTTCACTAACATGAGTGAATTAACTTGGGAATGGTCACACGAAGTCTTCAGGTTGTATCGCAGTATCCCAGCCTGGCATGTCCGGTAAGTCAAGCAAAACTGAAATGTGCAATGTGTTAGTAGATGCAGATGATTGCGAGTGGATTAACGTGCAGCTCATTGTTAAAAATAAAGTGATAGGTTTGCTCGTGGAAGGTTTTCCAATCTAATATGCTAGTCAGTGTTTGTTATGCTGTAATAAGTATGAGGCAGTAACTTAAATTGAGCAAATAGAAGTGTATCAGAGGTAATCAATTCATCCTGTGGAACAGTGGGGCAGAGGAATGAAAGCCTGCCTGAAGTGTACGCCTGCTCCCTTCTGCTCCTAAACTAAATCAATGTGCCGGTCGCTGTTTGAGGAAATGATGTAATATGACAGCACTCTTCTGCAGTTTCAAGCCTGATTAGATTTAGTGTGTAATTTTATTTTGTTTTACTTTATTTTACACATGTAAATACATTTTGAGTTAAAAAGACAATCAATAGAGAAGATCTAATTTAAAATAAAGTAAACAAATTAAACTATGTTCATGAGCTAACTGTTTACATTATTTCATATTATTTTATGGCACTGTGTTTGGATCTGATTAAACTCTGACCCATGAAATCCAGTGACCTATTTTTCCGATGCTCAGCTGATTTAACAGAAGGGGGAAAGTCACTTTTCATTTTGGAAATTGTTTGTCTTCCTGCAAATGGATGTACGGTGAAAAAACATAAGCGTGTGAAAAGGGACCTAACAAGGGTAAGAACAGTTCAGTGATGTTTCTGGTGTCCCGATATGCAGTTTCTGTACACACCTGGTAGTGTAACAGACACAGGTATTCTCTGTGGCTGTGGAGTAAACAGCAATTACAGTCTTTCTGCTTGTTGTTCACTGTTTGCAGTTGCTCTTCAGTGAGTAGGGTCAGTGCAAGAAGTGTGGAGTAAAAATGGCCACAGAGTTAAATATTTACACAACTTACATGATGCTGGAAATAATCTGGGAGGATTTGAGCTCTGGGAGAGATGGATTTAGAAAGACAAGAGGACAAGAAATAAACGTCAGATGAAGCAAAAGGGCAAACTGATTATGGGCTCTATCAGCCAAGATGGTTCTGCCTAATTAAGTTGTTTTTAACAACAGATGATGGCACATTTATCACAGTTATGATGAAGATGATGATGACAAGATTATAGACAAATCTAAGGATCTTAGAAAGAAAAGTGACTAGACTTCTTTAAGTTTCCTGAAGATGTTTCACCTCTCCCAGGTATTTAAGCCCTAGTGGGATACCTGGCTTTTCTTTCCAAGCTCCTTACATTACCATGACCTGTATGACTGAGAGTGTACACAGACATTAAAGACAAAGTTATCTACTAACCTAAGTGATGTATCCTTTTCATCATTAAAAGCAAACACCGATTTGTACTTTCCTGTCGATGTGGCCTCTATTTCCAGGTGTGTATTGTACAATTATTTTCTAAATTTCATTTTGAGTTGGAATTGGGAGCATCCCCTTTATAGCCAGCAACAAGCTTGTTTATCTCCAGTTTTTGCCAAAAGAAACCCACTGAACATGTTCTGTTTGTTTGTTTGTTTTGTGGCAACTGAAGGAAAAATCGAATTACTCTAAAATTATTTCTGTAATTGATCAGATATCTGAAAGAGGAACTAAGAAATCGATTTCTAATGACAAACCAAACGTATTGTGAGCAGATCAACGAGTTTCTTTGTAACGACAGTCTCAAACTACATTATATTTTTGTCTTTTACAATGATCACTGTGACAAATTAGGCAATTGTAGTCTTAAACTGTCACCTTTCCATCCCTGAGAGATGGCAAACTATAATAATATAACATACTTCAGTGTACAATGTTTTTAAGACATGAACAAAGAAGGAGCTTTTTCCAGGAAAAAGGTGTAAACAAAGAAAGAAAGTAGCCATTTCTAGTAGCCTAGTAACATAAAGTAGCCTAATAACCTGCTGGAAATGCTCTGAATATCATCCAGGTCAGGCTCATATCAGTTACTCCCAGCTCTGCTCATTTTTTCACCCTGTTAAATATTTTTCATGACAGTTAGTACTGTGCAAAAGTCTTGAGCCCCCCTCTCATTTCTTTATATTGTTCATCCACAGTAAAGACTTTCTTCTAATATTTTAAGTGGTCTTCACAGTTCTCCAGCTTCTGAAAGGTCTTTCAAAGTTTGTCTTTGGACATTGACTACTTTTGATTTATTTTCAGTCCAGACCTTGTATCTGACCATTTTCAAAGGAATGCATTTTCTTTATTTGTTTATTTGTTATTCAGGCTACTTAACACTGACCTATGAATCATTCAAGCGTTTTAAGCACCCAACTCAAAGGATGAGCCAGTATTGTGTCATCTACAAATAACAGATTAGCAAAGAAACAATCTATTTTTTTATTTAGGCAGTTTGTTTATGTGTTTTTCCATCAGCAGCCTGCTGGAAAAACACATTATTTGCTCCCATTTCTTAGCTGTATCTGTGAAAAATGCCTAAGATATGGAGATATCTCAGCATGATGTGCTGTGTGTCAGACAAAAGAAGGATAAAAGATGAAGTGGGAGGCCTGAAACTTTTTAATGCAAAGAAAAAGTGAAAAAAAAACCCCAACAAAAACAAAAAACAGGGGACGTGAGAGATGCATCTGCCCTTCAGCTGATCCATTTACTGTTCAGTGAAGCCTCATCAGAAATGGTGACAGTGGAACAGTGGCAAGCCTTTTTAAAGGAAGAGAGTAATGGCTGTTACGTTACTCACCAAATGTGTCGCGAAAAAACACCACCAAATTCAGAATTGTATATAACATGATATACCCGTGTTTTTGCAGAAATTTCATCCTCAAAAAATGCACTTTGAAAAAAATAAAGTTGAGCAGGTCCTGATGTTTCTAAACAAGAAACGTAGGAAACTTTGATTATGGGTTCATCCTCACAAAAAGGTAGCAGCAGGGAGAATTTCATGGTTCGATCCAAGAATTTAAGCTATATCCCGACTGCTTTTGTGCATATTATGGGATGTCTGTGGGACAGTTTGAACTCTTGTTAGTAGAGTTAGGACCACATCTGAGGAGGCGCTTGACCTGGATCACCATCTAGCTGTGTGTCTGAGGTAAAATAGTACCATTTTACTACTTACATCTCATTGTGTAAGTGAATTGTTTGACTTATGATCAAACTTGTTGACAAATGAAATGGTCTGATTGGTGAGATTTGTTTATTCGGATCAGAAAAATCAAGCTTGGTTTGAAAAAATAAACGGCCCAACTTCCGTCCAGTAAAATGATGTGGTTGGTGTGAACAGCTGCATTAAAAATATAAACACAAAATCATAACTTTAAGTGGAAACAGGTCTTATGGAGTAACAAATCTAAAAATTACATTTTTTTTTTGTTCAAATCATCATCAATCATGTTTGAGGAGGTCAGCAGAGAGGTACAACAGTGAGTGTCGACAGCCGTCAGTAAAATACAGCGTAGGCTCTGTCTTGGTATGAGGCTCCATTTCAGCCAATGGCTTCAGGTCAAAGCTGAGGGAATTATGAACACAGAAAAGTACCATCAGATTTTCATCCAGCATGCTGTACCATCTAGAAAGCATCCGGTTAACAATGGCTTCATTTTTCAGCATGAGCCCCAAAACACTAACTATGCAGTAAAAGCATGCCTGAATAGAAAAGCACACAATAGACTCCTCCCCACAGCCTGGACCTTGACGTTATGGAAACATTACATTTCATTACATGGAATCATCTTGACAAACAACAGAACAAAAGACAGCAAACATCTAAAGAAGAGCTTTGAGTGCCATTCAAGAAGCCTGGAGAACTACTCCTGAAGAGAAATTAGAAGCAAACTTGGCTAAGAGAGTTCAGTGTGTGTTTAAATACTGAGTTTAAAGCTTGTTAGAACTGTACAAATTCAGCTTTTGCTTAATATGTAACATCTGCATCTCATTATGTCACATTACCTAGCAAAATATAACAAAAATCAGGTGTGGCAGAATATTTTTTACAGTACTGTAAACTGAGATGATGCTTTGTGTAATTTGAGTTCTCGAAAGTTCAGAGTTTTCTTCTGTATAAGACTGTCTGGTAAGCATTAGGTACCAAACAAGTGTAATGACCTGAAGTGAAATGAAAGAAGAGGCCTAAAAATGCAGCGTTGGCTTTACTCTACAAGGTGATGTTTCCTGAGCTCTTTTTCTACTTATATGCTGTCTAATGAACACTGAGCTACAATATTTCTGCAGCATAATCACAAAGCAACACGCTTACAGTGAGACACTTCAACTTTGTGGATGAAACGCTCTGAGGTAAAAATTGAAAATTATGTTCGTAAATTGGTTCAGCTCGGAACAACGGTATTTTTGCGAGTTGAGGAATAACAGCTCCCCTATTTTCTCACATACACACTCAAACACACACGTTATTGCCATCTCCTCCCATCGTGACCAACGGCTGTGTGAGTCCTTTAATATCTGCCTGAATAATGCAAAGGCATTTCACAAACCAGGAGTCGTTCCTCGCCTCATTCCAGGCCTCGCTGCCCGGCACAGCCTCGGCGAGAGATATCAGGAATATTTCTTTATGTCCTGTCGCCTTAATATCTCTTTTCTCCCTCTTCCCTCCCTGCCTTCCATTTCCTGTATCTCACTCTTCTCCCCCTGCTGCTCTCCTCATTATATGCTGCACTTACTGTAGTTTATTGCTCCAACCGTCTTCTTTCTGCTCTTGGGCTCGCTCATCCTCTCTGCAAAGCAAGTGAGTGAAAATGTGTTCATGTGAACATGCTCGCCATTGCTCTGATTTCTTCAATCAGTCACCCTCTCTGTCTTGGCTAAAGCATATCTTAACCATTCTTTATTAGATTTTCCCCAAAGCTACAGTACTTGTTTCATCATCTGTTGCGGTTAGTGCTCTTAATTTCCAAAATGAGAAGTTTTCATCACCTTAATCCCTGTGTCCCATCTGTTTCTTCACTCTTAAGGCTCCTCACAGACTGGAAAAGCCAGGATAAGGGATGCAGAAATGGAATTAGGGGGAGAAAACAGGAGGAGAGAGGTTGGAGAGTTGAAAAGGAGAAGGATGAGAAAGTGAGGGAGGCAGACTTTGTCAAGAAGCCTGCTGGTTCAAAGCAATAAGTGATGTTTGGAAAACAGCCAATATGGGAGAGGGTGACAGTTATGAATTGTGTGTGTGATTGTGTGTTTGCAGCCAGAGGAGTGTGTTTTGAGTGTACATACCATCCACGCTTGTGTGCTTTTCAGTAAGAACACACTGTATATACTATATACTTTTAACTTCAATTTAAACTTACACTTAGAAAAAAATATAATAATATAATATTATATAAGTGATATGAATGAAACATTTAAAAAAAAAAACTAGGATAGGCTCCAACTACACCTGTGACACAGAATTGGATAAGCATTTAAGAAAATGCATGGATGGGCATGTGTGCACTGACCCTTAAGGAAAATGTAACATCTGTTGCATGTGGACTTTTTTACAATGACGCTTTTTTGTGTATTTGTTTATTTATTCATAAGCACAATGTAACTGAAGTGCACATGTTCAGCTTTAATTCCAGGGGTTTAAGGAAAAGCATGCACTGTTTAGCAATTACATATCCTTTGCAGTCAGTGACTGCCTGCAGTCTAGGACTCATGGAGATCACCAAAAGCTGTGTTCATGCTGCAGCCACCTTCAGTTGCTGCTTGTTTGTGGGTGTTTCTGTATTAAATGTTAAAGATGCTCTACTGGGCTGATCGAAATCTTGGGATAATTTTTGATCAATCTCTGTCTTTTGATGCTCATATCAAATCTGTGACCCGCTCCTGTTTTTTTCATTTAAGAAATATTGCTAAACTTAGGACTATTGTCTCCAAAGGTGAACTGGAGATGCTTGTCCATGCCTTCATCTCCTCCCGGTTAGACTATTGTAACGCACTCTTTTCCTGTCTGTCTAGGGCTTCCTTAAATCACCTTCAAGCAGGCCAAAATGCTGCAGCAAGGCTTTTAACCCACAGTAATATATTCTCCCATATCTGTTAAAATCCTCACACTGGCTTCCAGTTGGGTACAGATATCAGTTTAAAATACTCACTTTTACGTTTATGTCTTTACAAGGTGAGGCCCCCACCTATATCACTGAGCTTCTTCAACCCTACTCTTGAAACCGGATCCTTAGATCCACTGATAGCGGTCTTTTGACTATTCCACGGACCTGTTTGAAAACAAAGGGGTATCGTGCCTTCCAAACCCTGGCTCCGATACTCTCGACTCTGTGGCTTCTTTTGAAAAACAGCTTAAAACACATCTGTTTAGACAGGCATTTGGGTAATGTTTGTGTGCAATATGTTGTTTTGTTTAACATGCTTTTATATTCCCATGTGAAGCACCTTGTAATAGTTTCTTGTCTTAAAAAGTACCATACAAATACATTTTACTTACTTACTACTTACTATCAGATGACTGAATTGACCCTGAGAAACTCTTGATTGTAAATGACTTTCTTTAGTGTTCTTGACTTAGTTGTTGTGAAGGGGTTTTCTTAACCATGAATTTAGTTTAGTTACCAAGACTGTGGTCTTTCAGTTGATTCAGTGTTGCTATCTGGCCGGTGTTGCATTCATTCTTTCTAGGAGTGTATCAGATTGCTGATTTTGCCAGTCCTAAGGTTTTTGCTATCATAGATAGTTTTATTTCCGTTTTGCATCAGCATTTACTGAACTTCATAACATACCTCAGTACTTAGAATCAACTCTAGAATTTTCATTTGTCATGAAATAATCTAGCCACGACACAGCTTGTCAGTAAATTGGCCGATGACTTGCCCGACTGTGTATAAAAACCCTTTGAATAAAAGCTGAAAGCCTGCACTTCAGACACATCTTGACTCTTTGATTTAAAACACAATGTGGTAATGCACAGAGGCCAGAATACAAAACAGTATCATTGTCCAAAAACTTATGGACCTAACTGTACATTTAGGAGCTTTTCACACCTGATGGTCATAACTGATGAGGTTATGATTCAGAGATTCACAATAAATCTGTGCTCTTATCACTGTTGTACTCTGTGCAATGACCATAAAGACATTTGTTCATTCACTGGCACTGCAGGTTCCTGCTGTAAAATAAGTCTGGGATTTTTTTTTATTGCACTACTTAACAGTACATCAAAACCATTAATTTACAGACAAGCTCCATCATCACCACTAAAATAAAGCTCACCCTATTTCTTTTAGAATTTTGCTCATTTGCTGTCATTTTTCATTAGTTTGCCACATTTACAACTAGATTAATATTTTAATCAAAGATTTTCTCTCTGATTTGGATTATTGATTCTCCTCAAGATCCACTAGGGCAACACTAAACATGTGTTATGATTAAATTAAGTAGTGTGTAATGTGATTGTTTATATCAGGATAAAAGACCATGCATTCACTATAAGGACTAATATCAGGATAGTAAATCTGTGGCTCCTGTTGCAGATTACATTCATCTAACAGATATACATGTATGGTGCAAAGTTTGTGCTGTGTCTGTAGAAGTGCTATTTCACAAGGAAAATGCATTTCAGTGCTTTGGCATACTTCTGTGCTAGCCTGAAGGGAAAACTAGGAAGGAGGGGGGTTAATTAAAGAAAGTGACTAGAATAAGGGAGTGTGTAACAGATTGTAATGAAGGTAATAAGAAAGAAAGATGGAGGATGTGTGTAGGTGATGTTTAAAAAGCGTGTGTGCGTGAAGATGATGCATCGACGAGTACTGCTTATGTCTCAAGTTCTAGTACACCCAGTCAGCGTCTCAGTTGACTCGCTTCCGGCCCCATAAATCATTCACATACTGAGACCGATGTAAGTACAAATGCATACACATATATAAACACCACCTGGAAACACATACGCAACATTAACATTACTGTGTTTCTGCTGGCTGATTCAACCTGTACTCAGTGAACCTACATTTGTAAGTTATGTGTACTTATACTGTCCAGTGAAGTGCAAAGTTACTGATTATTTTATGATATTACTGGGATTTTCATAAATGAAATGTGGTGGTAATATAGACTGTGTATAATAAATAGCATAGTACCTCAAACCTGCATTCAGTTTATTGGCTGCCAGGAACCAGCGACTCTACCGGTTACTCTTTTGGTATTTTTTGCTCATGTTCACTTCACGTTCACTGTTTTTATTTGCTGATTTTTTTCATTTTCACTCAGTTTTTACTTTTCTTTTTAACTCTCTGCTGAGGTTTGGGCAGCAAAAAACACTTTAGTGAAAGATGATGGCTTGAGCTGAACCTTTTACCTTCAAAACATTATCCCTGGGTGTTGGGAAACTCAGTAAGCATGCAAAACAACAACAACAACAAAAATTCTCTTTGTTCTGGAACTGAAACGATGAATGCCCAGCTATGACATGTCAGAGTGTCCTCCTGTGAAAATGGATGGGCATAAAGGACCGTTTCAGAGAGGAAAAGTCAGAAAAATTGTTGCAAATCCTGAATTTCAGTTTCCCACTGCTGAAATGTGTGGTAGTATATGCCTCAACAGTCTCTAGATACAGTTACAGACATAACTTTGTTGAACAGTGATTCAGTTTTGCATTTGTACCGTCCCTTCAGCCTTTATTATTCGAGCACGGAGGAATGGAGATGCCCCAGAACAGTGCCAGACTGTCAAAGAAGGAAATGTCAATAATCATTATAGTCTCTTGACTATATTTCATTATAGTGGTCCTGAATAAACTTCATAAACTTTGTTTAGCACATGCAGGAAATTGTCAAAATATTTGCTACTTTAGGTCGCATGAAGTCAACAACAGGCCCTTTCCACAGCAGTGGAAAACCACAGGTGTTATTTGGTGAATAAATAACAGTGAGCCAGCATGCATAATACTGGGACCCTGCAACCAAAGTATCGAAACACATTTCAGTCAGAATCAGTTTCTCTTTATACCTCCGTGTCTTTTCCCTACTGTCGTATGTCAAAATGTCTTCTGTAGAAAAGAAAAACAAAACCCCCCAAAAAGCAAAAACTTCTGCTGCATCAGCTATTCCGCCACCTCAGGCAAAGCATTGGCATGAATTGCGCAGCACAGTAACCTGTAATATGATGTTACGTGTCGGCTGGTAGCTAAGACACTGATGAACGAGGCCCTGATGGATAAGCATGAATGAAGCATTTGATCCTGCATCACTGATGTAATGCTCTGTCTGAATGCATTAATCCTTCACAATCATAAATAGTTAATGTCAAGAAATAAAGCTAAAAATGAGAGAGAAATGCATGTTACTGAATCATCTTGAATGTACTAAAACTCTCATGCATCCTTTTCTTATTTTTAATACTTAAACAGCATCGTGAAAGAGGGCAAAAATGCTGCTAGTACAGACAGAACCTGCAACTTACCTAGTAATGGAATTATACTTGATTTCTCTCTCACGCATTAAATTGTGCAATTTTCACTGTGACTCTATGCACAGAGTATCTACACAGTTAAGAGACCTCAAGTCCCCCTGCTTGTTATGAAGCTAGAAGAGGAGTTTCCTACACATGTACAGAGCTGGATGCTCAGCAGGTTGCTGCCTATAATGATGGTCTGCAGGACGAAGGCTGCGCGCTCTGCTGATGAGCCTGTGCGATGTGCATGTGTAACTGCATGTTGTGTGTAATAGTGAGTGGACATGTCCATGCACTAAGTTCATTTAGCCATGTCTTTGATATGCTGATAAGTATGCATGTAGTGTCGTTTTTGTGACACGGTGCGTGTTTGTGCGCATGTGTCTCTCAGTAGTGTGTAGATTTATAGGCATGCCTCCATGCTCTCCAATGATGTGGGACTGAGCCATGAATCAGCTCAGCCTGTAATGAATTCTGATGGCCCACAGGAGAGGAAGGGGAGGAAGAGAGGAGGAAGATGAAGAGGAGGCAGTGTAGGAGGGAGAGGACGGGAGATGTAGTTAAAGAAAGGAGAGAATATGTGGAAATGACAGGAGAGAGAAAAAGGGTGACTGGAAAAAAACGGACAATACTACTGTATAAGCTCTTCCGTCGTCAAAGTGAGCAGTTATTTTATTGCTTGTTTTTTTTTGTTTGGTTGTTGTTTTTGACAGTTACATACATGCACCGTCCACTTTGTTTGGTACACCTATTCAAAAGGTTGTTAACACAACTGTCTAATCAGCCAATCACACGCCATGTCTACATGACTTTGAATTAGGCATGCTTGTTTGTGCCAGGTGGGCTGGTATGAGTTTTTCAGAAACTGCTGATCTACTGGAATTTTCCTGCAGAACCATCACTAGGAGAACTAAAAAGTCAAAATAGCCTATAAGCAGTTCTTTGTACAACACATTGAACTATGAAGCAGAAGACTACACTGGGTGCCACTGCTGTAAGCAGAACAGAGACTACATTTTGCACAGGTGGTGTACACGTTGGCCATAATTGGACAACAGAAGATAGATTCATTTTACCAATGTTACAAAGAATTAAGGCAGTTCTGAGAAACCTTGAGGCGACTGTTGTTGATTTGCTGCTGTATAAATAAAATTCAATTAAAAATTCTGAAGGCAAAAGAAGGTCCAATCCAGTAATTGCAGGATGTACCTAATAAAGTGGCATATGACTGTATAAAATCTGTTACAGCTAAACACATTTGGGTTAACTAAGTTTACTGTTACATAGTTTAAAAAAAGCCTAACTGAGATATTTCTCTCCATATCAGTTTTGAATGATTAATCTTGGAAAACTCTCATTAAAAAGCTCTGATATGGTTTCATCTGCTTCACCTGACACGGTTTTGCTGTCTATCACACACTCAGCAATATCCTTTAATTGCTATGTTGTATTGCTGTAATTGCTATTCTATTGAACATCAAATCTGTCTAATTTCTAATTATTTTTTATTACTAATTTGACTTCAACAAAAAAAAGTCATAATTTGTACTAAAGTGCTATCACGCACAGATCTTGTGTCGGTAAATTAAATCATTGTTAAATTAAATTTATTGTGTTTTTTTTCTTATTATCTTATTACGGTCACAGTGGCAGATGCAATATTTTATTGCGTGTAGAACAGCAACATTAGAGTGCTCTAAATACTGTTTCAAACAGGGTTTTTTTTAAATCCGTTTTTCTGTATAATGTCAAAAAAGTGGAAAACCCCTACCCACACCGACTGTGAGCAAAACGGCCCCGCCCACCTCTTGTTCAAATCTTGTTTTTGCACAGTACAGCCAATTAGAAGAGAAAAAAAGGGGTGGGGGGTTAAAACAGCATGTTGCAGTCAGAGGATGAAGTGAGATTTATGGGATAAGAACTGTTTTATTCTAAAATAATAAGAGTAAGATAGAGTCCAAAAATAAAACATATAGAAACAAGCATAATAGGCCCCTTTAATGATCCTAGTTATTGTTGTTTGGTACATCATATTGCACCACTGAGAATGCCTCTAACTGTAGCAGCATGGTTATAAAAATAAAGGGTAGATTTTTTAATCTCCTGCTTTTAATAACACACTCTTTCAATTTCAATCAAAACTCCCATTGCTAACTTTCCTTGTTCTTCTTTATATCTAAAGTCGTGCCCTACACACATTCTTCACATTCTTTACAAAGCAAGAAAACAAGCAATTATTGAATCGTTCTGTCAATCAGCTTCTCCCATTCTGTATCATTTTGTATTGCTCTAAGCACACAATTACAGCACAAGTCCATTCTGCCTCTTGGCAGAACATGAAAGCCCAAATCAGACAATACAGCACCAAGCAAAACATTTATTTTCACATCAGAGAGCATATACTGTGCCACATATAGCAAATCATCACGAGTGATTAAATAATTAGTGATTGATTAGTGATTAAAGTAATTAAAGTCCAACACTGATCTCATAACACAGTAAGCAACTATGCTAAAAAAAAGTTTATTTTTTAAATAAATAAATCATCCACACACATCTATAAAAACAATCTTTTTGTCACAGTTTATTACAAATTATTATAATTATTTGTAATTAATAATAATAATGAAAGTCTTTCTGTTACTTAAAGTAACCACATGTGGGACCCTAGTGTCTAATGTCTTAGCTAAGGTGTGACACTATGAGATTACCAGAACAAATAAACAAACAAAATATAATGTCTTTATTTCAAGGGCGTCGATTTGGCATGGACGGAAGGGACACGTCCCCACCAATATCCAGCGATTACTGAATTGTCCCCACCAATAATTTGATCTCTTCGAGTAAAGAAAAACAAACCCGATAGAAAGAAAAAGAAAAAAAACCCCGATCTGTCAACGTCTCATTCACCCAGCGGTGCAGAAAGAGTTAAATTACGTTCTCTACCTCATGTGACAAATATGGCCAATGTGATTGGCTGTGCCTTTCAGGGAGCTCTGTTTAGTTTTAGCAGCGGCAAGCCTGCGCTGGACCTGCAAGGAGGAGAGGAGGACGGCAGCAAAAGAACCTGGATATAAGAAAGTATTTTTCAAAGAAACCTGTAAGTCACTTAAAGTCAAGTTCACTCATAAACTGTGTCCGTCATAATAACGTTACAGGCTGTGCTAGGCTTTGGCCCACATCAGTCTAAAATTGTATGTAACCATAAATAACGTGTTTTGGAAACTAACTGCACAACAGGCAGCACTATTAGTTCTCTCAGTCTCAGAGCAGCATTTCTAATTTTGATTGAAACTGTCAGAGAAAACGGCAGCCTCGAGCAAGCCAGGATATTAGTTTACAGAGGCCGTTAAAATTATATGTTTAACGTTAAAATGTTGGTGACACAATAATTTCATCCTAATAGTGTTGACATATTCATAGGGTTCATTTTTGAGACAAAATATCATGAGGTAGTCGTGATTTTGCAAATATTTCAACTTGTAGTGCAGTTTGCACAAATTGTTTTAAAAATGCACTCACCCTACAAACCTTACTGATGAGTCACGATCTGCACAAAGTGACAGAAACACTGAAGCAGCTACACATTTTATTCTTATTGTCATGTATGTCCTATTTGTCAGATGACAGAAGAACCAACACAAAGCTCAGAGAGTAACGGTGATACAAGATCTCAGGTGAAATTGGATGATGACTTGTTGGTTCATGACTGTATTTGAAGCATATGTGTGACTGCATGTATGTGGAGTGTCTCAGGCTGTGTCCCAATTCAGGGTATGCACGCTTGAAGTACGCACACTACGCGTACTACGGACGGTGCGTACTATAAGTACGGGAAGTACGGAAGTGAGAGGCTTGTGAAATGGGACGGTCTAGCCTTCGTCGCGCTGTTCAGGTTGCCTAGCAACCATGATACTAACCGCGAGAAACGTGTCATACAGCAGTGTGTGACAGAAATGAAGGAGAAAAAAATGTTCTGTTGGTCATTCATTTTTGTCATGACATCACTTTGATTAGTTGAGTATCTTAGGCTGAGACCACGGGACTGTAAATATATATATATATATATATATATATATATATATATATATATATATATATATATATATATATATATATATATATATACATATAGAAGTAGAGGCTTTAAAACCAAGTTAACGCTGAAAGTTCAAACATCACTAATGTCACATAACTTTGCCGACATGTGGCCAACACGACTGTTGGCCACAGTCATTAAACATTCGCACATAAATAAGTGATATTCAGTACTTACTTTTGCCAGTTCACTCTTCGGCCGCTCCCTTCTGCCGTATTTTGCGGCAAAATTATCCACACCCACCGCTGCGCTATGAATTGTGGGATATATGGGACCACGAAGCGTGCACCGGACCACGCTTGATATTTGGGGAAATCGACGGCGCATTTGGAGTATGCATTTGAAGTACACTTTGAATTGGGACAGCCGTCGTCGCGTGGCGGTGACGTATTCGCACTTGAAATGCGTACTTCAAGCGTGCATACCCTGAATTGGGACACAGCCTCACTGTTATTTATCAGGTGACAGAGGCAGCTCTGCCATGTTGTAGCTCAGCCAGAGGTGAAGAGGCGAGGTCACAGGTGACTGACTGATGATTTGGTGCTATAGATTAACTAGTATTTATTATCATGACAATTGTTAGGCTGCTGATGTAAATTGATTCATTGGTGTATATTTGACAAAGAATCTGAATTGACATGTCTCACTTTTTATATGGCACAAATCAATGTGTTATTTTATCAGGTGGCAATATGTCCTAGTGCAGTCAGAGGGGAGGAGCCAGGGCCAAAGGTGAGGCACATCAAGCACAGAATAATCATTTTAATCTGAGGATTAAACGCATGTACTGAGGCTGAAAGAAGCTTCAGTGTCTCAGAAGACTAAAAACATGGCTAAGGTTAACAATGACTCAAATGAGATTAAACAATGCTGCTGTATGCCATGTTCACCAGGAGAGACTGGACAGTATAGATGTAAAACAAATATGCCAGCAGTTTATCTCAGTTAACAAGAGGAGAAGGCATGTGTTTGGCTCCTTCACATACTGGACATTGAGTTGTTGTGTGGGGCACCAGTAGTCCACGTCTGTTGCTGTAACAGTAGTTCATGTTTAGAATAAAAAACCCCAACTCACTGATTTGATCGGGGCAACAGTGCCTAAAATGTTGCATGATTTTGCTGAGAGATCTTTTACATTGTGGTAATCTTAGATGAGTAGTTTTATGGACAAAAACCACGAGGTCATTCAGTGTTCCCTTAGTGCTAATGTATAAGAGATGTTGGTGTACTATAACTGAAGTAATGTTGTTAAGTCCTTAAAGTCATATTCTTTTATTGTCATGACTGTATTTGAAGCTATTTTTATTTTTGTATGATACCTGATTTATATGGAATATAGCTGAAGTAAACTAAAGCCTAAAATACTTAGTCATTTGTTTAATAGTAATTTAACATTATATAATTCACATATAAAACTATGAATTGTGATTTTAAATGGTTTAAAAGCATGTAGAATTGCATATGTAGGCAAGTATATTTCTCCTCTTTTTTATTAAGAAGCAAAAACAAAGAGGAAAAAAAAGAAAGAAACAGCGCAGGGTTCGGTGGTTGAATCATCCGTCCCCACCAATGCCAGAACCAAATCTACGCCCTTGCTTTATTTGTTTCCTCAAATAAATAAAATACTGAAATACTGGCAAAGAAAATCCAATTCCCATAGCGTGATGTATCTATGAAAAGTTCTCATAATTAGCATTGGCTAAAAATGTAGGCAGAGCGCAGTAAAGTTAATTAATTTTGTAGCAGCACTCGGTGGAATGAGAGTGATTGGCTCTACTGCCAGCATGAGAGCAGTATGTTCTATAAGAAATGCAGCGAAAGAGAAAAATGAAAAGGAACATGAAACCCGTGGGTGCCATAAGTAGCCATAATCAATACACAGGGGAGTGACCACGCTCGCTCTGCCCTCAGAGCCGGAGGTTCATAGCTCCTAAGGAAACACACTGTACTCCACTTTGTGAGTATGCTGACGTGAAGTGATGTTGATTGATCGTTGCGTACATTGCCAGCCGCTCCTCCCCCCACCCCTCGTCTGCCTTCCCCATCTGCAGACGCTGTTGCCACTGCATTTCTGCATATCCTCTTTGCACCTTTTCTCTGTCTGTGTGGTTTCTTTTTGGTTCTTGCTGACCCCCCCCCACCCTCCCCCGACATCTTCATCTTTCTTTTAGTAGTCATTATTTCTATACACACATAACCATACTCACACACACCTCAACCTGCAGATCGTTGTTTGAGCACAGCTGTTGTGTTGGTCGTACAGGGAATTTAAAAAATGTAAACATATACGGTTTGAGACGTACAGGATTTGGTGTCTGCTTTCACAGCTGCAGTTGTTCCAAATGCTCCAGGTCTGGTGCATCCCACGGTTTCTAAGGCAGCAGAATACTGATTGATAATCAGTCATGTATTAGCAGCCTTCACACAGGCACAGAAAAACATCCATCTCTCCAGCACTGCAATGTGCTAAATGCACAATGTGCTCTAGCATCTTTCCCACAAGCCGCCGCTTTGACATTTCTTGTTCTCATCCCTCCGGAGAGTGTTTGTGTAGGATGCAATTTGTTTTTCCAACAACAGCTTAATTTGCATCCAGGTTTTGACACATTTACTGCCACCACAGCTGTTCACTTCAGATTTTTCATGCCTTTTTTTTTTTTTTTACTTTTTTTTTTTTTTTTAATTAAACCTATTAAATGTCAATTCTGGTAGCATCAACAAAAGCACATTCAATAAAAAAGGAATAGTTAACAATCCTAATTCCACAAACAAGGTTTTCCTTTTTTTTAATCAGAGGTGCTTTTTCATATTATTTATATCAAGATTTTCAACAAAAAGGCTCATTTACAACTATTTTTTTACTATTTTAAATTGATATAGGACCTGTTAGAATCAGCTAAGTTCTTACCAGAGGCCAAGTAAATTAGCATAAATATTCTTGAATAAGTCTCAGATTTGGTAAATTTTCACACAAAATTTAAAATGTAACCACCACATTGGCAGAACACTTACATGTATTGGACTGGTCAATCTTCTGGAAGCCTGAACAGCTACAGAAGGGAAAATGACATGGTTCACAGAAGATATAAGATAGGCGTGGTGTTAAAAATGTGTAACTTGAAAAACTGGCATGAACTTTTTATCTTACTGTTTATGTAAGTACCCTTTTTCAGGATATTTGATGTGTCTGAATCAACCTTTGTTGGGTGGCTATGCGCAATGGCGACAGACAAGTTTCAGGAGCTTCTGGGCTTCATATTCTTCTATGGCTTCCTGTGCCACCCATCAGTCATAATTTATGCATAAACACCTAAAACAGGGTAACATATAGGTAATTTGGCAGCAGGTAATAGTAATAATTGCTTTTCATAGGATGGGAAAACCTGCTATCTACCTACCTTTGGTAACCTACCTAGTTACCAAAAATAGTTGTCCTTGCTTATAATTTTTGTTTTGTCCATTCTTCTTTTATTTTGCTGCCACTGTCTTTCCTGTTCAAGTCAACTTTGCAACCAATGCGTGCCATCATTGCCATCGGGCTACTTCCTGTTGGCTCACTGAAGAACTGTACACAGCTGTGTGGTTTAGCCCTGGTATGTCTAATTCAGGTGAATTTCCAGTTTTACAGACACCAACACAGGACCATGAATGCTGCATGACTTGCATGTGTTGTTTGCTGCTCTGTGTGCCGAGTAGTAGATACTGCCTCTAGGTTAAAGCCATATGCTTACACTGCTCTCACTGCAGAGGCCAATCAGTAAACCTCGATGCATCAGAAAACTATGAATTCCCAGCACTGTAGCCACTGTATCTCTGGCTTTCTAGCACTATCTCTTTTCTGCCTTTCATTCTTCCTTTCTTTCTTTGCTATAACCATGTAGACTATGACTGAAAGAGAAGTAATTTCCTCCAAAGTCTGAAACCTTTCAGCATTTCTTTTATGGCATTTGACAAGTGCACAATGATCCACGTCATTTCATGCATATTTGCAGCCTCCAAAGGAGTCAAGAAAATTTTGATTTGCGGTAGAATATGTAGTAGTGTACTGTTTGGATTCGAGGTTAAATTACTGTATTTTTACCATTCACAACTCCAGAACAGCTCATCAAGTAGTTGATGTCACTTTGAAGGCAGGCTTAAGGCTGCGGAAGTCAAAATTCCTGCCACATGTACGGGATGCTAAATGATTTTCAGTTCCACACTTCTCTTTACACAACTGCCCTGTGGCACACGTTAACTTTAATCGATACAATGAAGATTATCTTGTCCTCTAAAAAGATAACACAACATAGAACAAGATGAAGTTTTAACGATGGCGATGGGAAAGTGGGTCACTGCAGCAGCAAAGAGCAAGATATTGAAGAAAATATAACAGCTACAACACAGTGAAGATTGGAGAAAAGATAACAAGCGACCTTTATCATCATTAATCAAATCACTGATCAGACTCAGCCAAAAATAGCTTTAAAGTATTTCCTTTCTTAAAGGACCCTGTATGTGCAAAGACACAGCTTTTCTACAGTATAGGGTATTAGGCTATGGAACGCGTTCCATATTAGGCTACTTTACATTATAAATTGCATAAAGTAGCACAGGTGACTTTGCTGCATCCATGTGTGCCACATGATGAAGTGTGTCCCTAAGATGTGCAGGCAATAAAATAAAATAAATTAAATTAAATGGACAGGTTTGGTTCAAGCATTTACCGTTTACTTTAAATAAACAGACAGTCACTGAAAGCCTTGATAATGCTGGTGTCTTGACAGCTTTGTGCGTCTACTGTTTGGCAGCCTGCAGTCCTCAGACTGCTTCTCTTTCTCCATGTATTTAAGTCTGATAAGTGTCAACAGCTTGAGCCTGTATATACAGTATAGCCAAGGCCAACAGCATGACTAATGGCTGGTATTAAGACTATGTAGCATAACAGGTATGATTCACATGCAGTCTCTCTGTATGCTCTTCAGCATTCATTACATTTTAAGCAGAGCGACTCTGATGTTACCTTACTGCTTTATTTTTCATACACTTGCAAGAAAATTTGAGCAACTTTTTTCAGTTCTGAAAAAAAAACTAAATCCTAAAGAAAGTCATAAACATTCAATCAATCCACTCATGTCTGACTGCTAAACATTTCATTATAAAACCATTTGCATTGGTCTGCTCTTATAAAGCACCTCCAGTTTTCAGGCTTCAGGTATTTCACGAGACTTTGCTTTGTGGCTGAATAAATTTTCAGATTGCACTCGTGAGGTTAATGTAGGATGATAAGACCTATGGTCAGGCTTATGTCTCAGGTATTATGCCAAGCTGAAAAAATAAAGCTCTTTTTTTTCAGGACTTAGTGTTTTACCAACTTTTTGCCAACATCTTTTGGAAGAAAGTCAAGTCTCATCACAACGCCTGCTCTCTATTTTCTGTTTTCCATATTACTATGTGACGGTTGCAATGTCACACTCGGTCTGGTGTTCACCAGGCTGAGTTTTAGGCTTTTTACAATCTAATGAACAACAACATTTTAATGTATCTTTGTAATGTTCAAACCTGAGCATATCATTTTAATGTTTTTTAAATGCACATCAATTTAACACATTATGAAGATGATCTTGCTAAAATAAAACATACACTTTTTATTTTATTGAACAGCTTGTATGCTATGAAACACTAATCCTCATGGAAGAAACAAAGCCTCTGTCATATGAAGAATTTTAAAGTGGCTACTAAAGAACATGCTCATAGGCTCGTTTTGTTTTTGCATTAGAATGACTTTGATATCCTTTTTAATAAATTAAAAGCAGAAAATTAAAAATTTGCATTTAAAGGAGAGCTAAACTCCATATTTTATATTTGTGGACCCTACTTTCATATAGTGCAGCTCATTGCATGTGAAGACATTAAGTTCACAGTATGAAACAAACCATTTTAGCTTCTCTGAACCTGATATGATCATATTAATGACATTCTCAGTCAACATCGTAAAAATGTTGGGCTGCTTATTGGTAATTTGGACCATCAGTGCTGTAAAAATATGTAAGTGGCAGAATATATTAAAGCATAATAGGCTTACTTTAACAAAGGCAATTATGTCTTTCTTCATATCATTAATTTAATTCACCAGCTATGAAATGCTAAAAAAAAATAGAGTTTGGAGACAATATGGAACCACAGCATTTTATATACTTTATATCCTCACATTCACCGTAATGCTTAGAAAAAGCTTCTGTTTGCTGGACTGCTCTTGGCAGTATATTACACAGCACTCAGGCTGAAGGGACATGTTTAAAGCTTTGTTTTGTGCTGTGCATTGCAGTCCCGTCAGTATATTGCGGAATGTTCACAGGAACAGTTGCAGTAAACGCATGCAATCCCATGAATATTGTATATCTTAAATACAGTTGAAGGTACTACATTTCACATCCACATATTCACATATTGTAAAATGACTCCTGCTGCTGTTTCTTGATCCATTTGGGAACGACACATGGCCCTTTATGAAACTGTAATATAAATCCATGATCCCCTACAATCCAGCCTTTTCCTTCACTGGCAGCATTCCACAAGAATCAGGATTTACTTTAGTGGCAGAGATCACATTTTTCCCCCCTTTCAGTCAGTTACATTAGATTTAACTCGAATTTTAACCCTAAAGCTAAAAACAGATAATGTTGTTACTGAAAAGAGGTTATCTGAGGGGACACCCAAAAAGAAAATTACAACACTTATCAACTTCTGGAATGTACTGAAGTGTGTGACTGATGGTGTTTGACAGTGTAAGAGAAACTAAAGCTGGATTTTTATGTGAAAGATACAACTGGGGTCTCTCTGTTCTCACCCGGGAAATCAGTTCTTGCAGACATTTTAGCAACCTAATAATGCACTACTGTAGAGTAGATAAGTGATGTCTTAATATCTTATCCACTAGAGGATAGTACTGATAATGCATACTGCTCATATTAACATTTATTAATAGGAGGTGGTGTTACAAGGTCACAGTGCTCTCTACTGTAATATATACAATATATGCAAATTCTTGATTAAATTAAATCTCTGTGTACAATTATGAACTCTGAGACAACAGAGTTAGGAAATACACGTAGCTGCCACTTTATTAAGCCTTAATTCTTTGAGGGATAGATTCAAAGAGCTGTTGGAAACATTCCTCATTGATTTTGGTCGAGACTGTGATGACAGTGTGACACAGTTGCTGCAGATTCATGATGTGAATCTCCTGTTCCACCACATCCCAAAGGTACTCTGAACTGCGATCTCCACAGTTCATGGAGGTCATAGACACTATGACGCTAACCTCACTGTCATATTCAAAAAACTGGTTTGGGATGATTTGAGCTTTGTCACATGGCACGGTATCCTGCTAGATGCAGACGTCAGAAGAGGGTACAGTGTGGTCATAAAGAGGTGGACGTGGTCAGCTGCAATAGTCAGATAGTCTGTCGGGTTTAATTAATGCTCATTTGGAATTAAGGGACATGAAGTGTGCCAAGAAAAAAAAGCCCACACCATTACAGCACCACCAGCCTGAGTCACTGAGAGAAAGCAGGGTGGATCCATGCTTTTATGTTGTTTATTCTGATTCTACCCTCCAACATGTAGAAATCAGAATAAAGACACATCAGGCCAGGCAACATTTTCTACAGTATTTTATTGTCTAATTTCAGAGAGGCTGTAAGCTGTAACCCTAATTTCTTACCTGACAGCAGTGACACCTGGTGTGGTCTTCTGCTGCCGTAACCTTCAAAAGTCAATGTCTTGTGTGTGTGTACAGATGTTCTTCTGCATATCTTACTGATAACAAGTGATTATTTGAGTTGCTGTTACCTTAGCACATAACAGTCAGACTGTTCTCTGACCTCTGGCTGCGACAAGGAATTCTGTTACAGAGAACTGCTGCTCACTGATATTTTCCCTTTTTCAGACCTTTCACTGTAAACTCTTCAAACTCCACTAGCTCAGCAGTTTCTGAAATATTCAGACCAGCCCATCTGGCACCAGCAAACATATCACATTCACAGACACTTGAATCACCTTTGTAATCTTAGTCGCGTCTGTTTAATGTAAATTTTTTATTCACTTTCTTGTAGCAACCATGTCCCACTACGTTCGCTACCTTTTTGCCACGTTTTGCTTAGTGGGATTTCTCCACAAAGCAGCTGTCTTCTTTACTTAAATGAGACAATGAGAGTGACAGTAAACAAAACCAAGTGAAGTAAAGGCACAGCTGTAACAATAAACTAAAACTCGCTGTAAGCTATAGAGCCAAGGAGAGCCGTGGCTTAATGATTTCTCTGTAGGTGTATCTCTATGTACTCACATCACTTTTTGTATTTAATACAAGTCTGTTTATAACATCTTTAATTATTTTCTATGTTCAGTATGTGATTAATAAGGGATCAGTTCATAGTAGAATATGCTGCTTGAATTATTTTACCCAATACTTGTATTTTTACTGTGGCAATGATTCTGTAATATGATTCACGCAAACTTTGTCTATATTTCATAGAATATATACTGTAAATGATCATTGTGTTTCAGCCTCATGGGTCTCTAAGCTAATGTTTTATTTTATCATGCCGTTTAGATGCTTCATCTTCATCCACATATTATTGTGTCGGCTGTCAGTCCTGATCAAATCTCTGATCTCTACATTTTTCCTTTGGTAAAAAGTGGAAATAAAATAGTGTCAGAATCAGCCTGTTAGTCTTCTACCTACTTCAACTAGACAGTGAGAGGGGAGGAAATGTCTGTGGTGCCTCAGTCAGGCAGACTTACATGTTAACCTGCTGCAGGATAGTGTTGTTACCTCTTTTAGCTCTTACATGGACATCTTTAGTAGAGCTGAGCACAATGTACAGAGTCTTATCAAACTATTGTAAAATTTAATCTGTGTCTGAAAAACCAGCTTTCTTGACTCCCTCAGCAATTACAGTTGAGGTGCCCTCGAGCAAGTTGTTTAACCCGGAACAACTAAGTCGATATGTGTGTGTGTGTGTGTGTGTGTGTGTGTGTGTGTGTGTGTGTGTGTGTGTGTTGGGCACTTCCTAGATGTGTGAACGTGTGCAACGCTTAAGGGCGATGCAGCCAACAAACGGTAAACAGGTTCCTCATCAGCTGTTGAATTGTGGCTTCTTTTTTTATTATTATCATCAAGTGGTCAAAGTGCACAACAGGCAGCAGAAAGGTGTACATGACTGTCAGGTGGGATACCTGATGATTAACCTGACACACCAGATGGTTTGTTACACAGAGCCATCTGGGAAATTGTCCTTGGAACCTGTATGGGCAAGGGTAGGCACACAAATAGTTGCTTTTCATTTTGTGATTGGACAAGCAGTTTAAGGAGCTTGGAAAGAAAAGCGTCTGGACTTCTTTGAGTTGCTTGAAGACGTTTCACCTCTCATCCGAGAAGCTTCTTCAGTTATAAGGGAACCCCTTAAACCCCTTAGAACTGAAGAAGCTTCTCGGATGAGAGGTGAAACGTCTTCAAGCAACTCAAAGAAGTCCAGACGCTTTTCTTTCCAAGCTCCTTAGACTACAATGACCTGGATGACTGAGAACCTTCACAGACGACAAGCAGTTTGTTTCACCACCTACCATGAGCTAACATCAACCAACCAAAAGGACACTGAGAGAAAAAGCAAGCTGCAGTGGTGCATATTAGTATATTGTTAAGGCTTATCTTTAGTTGATTTATCCAATTGGGTATTTCTAAGAGCCCATGAATGCCTACCTACACATATTTGCAAAGACGAATCCTTGTCAGACTGATTATTTTATGACTGCAGACCTAAGACATATACAGGGATCTGGGTAACCTCATGATGGTAATAATTTTGTTTAATGTGTAACGCGTATGAATATCGGCAGCAATCACAGGACTTATAAGATGAGACAACTGATGAAGTATGAAATCTAGATCATTCAAAAAAAATTACAGACTTAGAGTTTTAAACTTCACTCAAATAGAATAATTTTCATGAAATAAATTAAAGATCACCTTCTCACCAAAGACTACTGCATTTTAAGGATTTGAATTATTACAGTATTTCAGTATTGGATCATTTTAATTATATTACAGTTAATGTTGTCAAGTTGCAAAGGAGACAAGTGTCAGATTTTTCATTTTTGTCAGAGTAAAAGTCAACATGTTTTCATTCATTGCAACTATGCAAGCAGGTAGTCCTCCTGGCAGTGGCTTAGCTTAGACTGTAGTATACAGAAACTTCAAAGTGTGCATTTGCATAATCAACATCTTAAGCAACTAGTAGTGGGAAATATGAGGAAAATAATCATTACTTCCCCCCGAGGATTCCTCTGGAAAACCATCAACTACAGTGCCAAAGGGCAGCTCTGGAGGGAATTTGCAGCAGAGTCTTTATTGTGATTGCCTTTTCTGTGCATTTCAGCTTAGCTGGAACATTTGGACTTCGGTCATAATGTTAGATCATGCACAAATTATTATTATTATTATTTATTTATTTTTTTTTTTATAGGTAGAAATCATTATATACAGTAGTATGCAGCTCATTGCAGTCATATTGCCCATCTATTGATGCACTGGTTGGCCCTTCTTTTTCTGTCTTTTGCACATACTTATACATACACCAGTGCTCTGTGCATATTCCTAACATTCTTTCCTTTCCTTCCTTTCCACTTTCATAAATCCACAGAGGTCTCGCTGTTCACCCTTTTGCTCTCCTTTACAAACACAAACGGCATGTTCTCTCTGCAGCTGAATCTACACTCCTCTATCTGAGGCTCTTCTACTCCTTTCATCCCTCAGTTCATCTTTTATACCATTGTCACCTGCAGGTCTTTCTTTGTTTCTTTATTCCAGTTGTTCTCTCCATTTATTCTCTGTGGTCTTGCTCCTGCTTGTTCCTTTGGGCTCATCCCCACACCGCCATGCTCCAACTCACTTCTACGTCTTTGCTGAAAGGTGCAAAAAACAAACCCCGAAAAACAATCCAAATTTGTTAGAGATGAAAACCTGTCTTCTGAACTTTCTATCTCGGAGGAAATGACCTGACCTGCTTACTGTGCTTTTTTCCTCCACTTCTAGTTTCACTTTGGCTGGATTCCACACTAAACACTGGAATGGTTCTTTTCAGGATTATTCACCATTTATTCACACAAATCATGACAAAGAGGACGTAAGGTGCAGACGAGCTGCAAAGCTGGTAGCAGATGTGCAGCAACATGAGTGAGGCTATAGCCACTTAAATAGTGGTCATTTTGTGACATGCATGTGTGATTTGCAAATGGGATGGGCAGAAGGGTAGGTGACATGAGCTGGCACTGAGACCAGCTGATCTGCTGGGATTACTGGCTGAGCTAGACTAGATGGGTTGCCTGAAGTAACACTAAACTGCTGAGTTTAGATATGTGTTGTTACTTGAATAAAAGGACTTCAGATGCAACGTTGGCCTGATAAATATAAAGGAAACAAGGCACCCGGTGTCTTCTTATTGGTCCATAGACAGAGAGGATTTGATGGTTTTGCTTAATGAGATTTTTCTGGTTTAATTCTGTTGCTCCATTATGAATGCAAGAATAAAAGCCACTATCCTCTCCAGACTTCAGCCCCATGTTGTATTTGGAATAAGAATTAATCCACGAGATCCTCGTTTTGATATGGCACCTTTGATGATAAAGTCACTGGAGTTTTTGCACTGCACTCTGACAAATGTGAATCTTTTAACTTTTATGTGCTGTCCTATTTAATCTGAAATGTCAGCAGAATTTTGCTGTTAGGGATGCAAGCGGTGTTAAGAAAATGAGCAGCTTCTGCCTGCCTGAATCCTTCCTTTGTTTACAGACTTGCAGGATGTCGGAACAGAAGCATTACATTCAAGGATGAGTAGGTGTACTGTGTCATTTATGTACATTGTTTCCTGGAGAATAAGTGTTTCACAACGCCCACATAAATCAGCCGTCCCACTTGAGATAACGCATAAATGCATACTTGATATATAACAAAGAAAAATAAGTGACTGTTTGAAATTCGTGTTATGGTTAGAGAAGCTGTATGACAGCAGGTCAGCTGCAGTTCTTCATTCAAACACGCTCTTCTCTCTGTTCCCTCTCCAGGGTCTCTTCTCCTCATCAGGTGAAGCACTGTGAACCGCTGACCCCCTCACCACCCTCCCTCCTCTCCTCCTCCCCTCTTTCCCTAGAGGCACCACCCACTACCCTTAAATCCCCAAACCCCACCTGCCAACACCTGCCAAACTCCCTCCGACAGCTGCAACTGGCCCCCCTTTTACCCCATGGTGGCCCCAAGGCCCGCCCTCTCACTGCTATTGGCTGTCCTGGCCTGTACGGGGCCCGCACGCCCCTCGCCCCCCCTGCTTCTCCGGCCCCGGGAGAGAGAGAGGGACTCAGGTGGTGTTAACATCGCCGTGGTCCACTCGGGCTCCTCCCTGCTCCCGGAGACGGCGGTGGTGGGAGGTGCGGGGGTCGGGGAGCCGGGGCCCGGTCTGGGAAACGGTCCGGGAGGAGGGGGAGGAAGGGGAGTAACAGAGACAGCTTCATTAGCTGAAGTGGCCGAGATGGCTTCATTTTCCTCCTCGTCACACCTGTCGCTGGCCGCGCTCGTGGGGGAGACGGTGATGACGCCCTCGGGTCAGGCCAACGTCATCTACCTGGCTGTGAATGAGAGCAGTCCCGGGACCCTGCTGCTGCAGCTGTGTGAGCTGCTGGCCACAACACCACTGCAGGTAGACAAACAAGTACACAAACCTACTGTTACATTCCCAAAGACTGTAAGAGAGAAACTGTTAACATCGCCAAAATTGGAACAAAATGATCATAAATAGTGATAAAAAAAATAAGTTCCCTTCAGGTCAAAATGTGATAATGGCTGGATGTCCAAATCCAATGTGGTTACTCTTAAACATCTTATACATGATAATGTACATGACTTTTTGTCCCCTAGTAGTGCTAGAAATCATTTTTTGAGACAAATTTAGTTTAATTCAAGAGGCAGAGCGATAAAGACAGCAAAGCACTAACAAATGCAACAACAGTTCAAATGTAGAAATACTGACGTAAACAATATTGGTCTTCAAGAAAATTAATTGACTTTGAAAATACTTTTTAAAGATAAGAAAGATTAAGATTATATGCAGTGTGTTTGGTTCAGACTGAATGTAATCTGAGTAGCCTTAATCGGTTTTGGAATGGCTCTTCAGTACTATGATAATCATCATCTGTATGACGTACAAAGGATTCTGTATCACTGCAGCTTTTGTAATTATCACTATTAGATTTAATGAGGATTCATTTAATTGAAATTACCAGTTGGTCACAGTGATGCACTCTGACAAAAGGTGTTACGGAGGAAGAATAAAAGGAGAACTCCAAATCCTGCATAATTACTCACATCTGCACAGTTGGCCGGTCTCAGTATGAAGCGCTGTGACTGTCAGATGGACTTTGTTGGAAAGCATGCGTGAGGTTCTTTTCATTTACGTACTTGATAGGTCATGTGGCTTTAAATGAATCAGTGAATGCTTTTTCACGCATGGGACCATGTATGTGATAATTCAGGTACTCTTACTGTGACGTGTCAAAGAGGTTTCTAGTAGAGAAATGCATTAACTGTGTTAGGTCGTTAGGGCAGTGTCATGGTTTGGTGTTTTGTGCTTTTATTTTATTCATCCATGTTCACTGTTCATCTATTCACTCATTCATTCATAGTATGACTCTTGTGGATGGGAGCAGATCTGAGTTTGCAACTTGAGAGCTGCTTGTGAGCATACAGAGAGGTAATAAATGTGCTGCATACTATACTGCTGATTTATTTACTCAGCCATATATTAATCCATCCATTCATCAATAGAAAAATACATTATGCATGCATGTATCCAATCTGTGTCTCTGTCTGTTTTCATGTTAGCAGAGTGAAGGGTCTTGTTATGAATGTCTTCGATCAAGTATGATATTAAGTAACACTTGCCACCCTATCTCCAGGTCCTGTTTATAAGCTATTTGCATATCAAATGCTTCCCTTTGAGAATTGAGCTGTCATCTACACTTAACTTCAGTTCACTTCCCCGAATTGCTACAAGAAAACAAGCATTAAGTCATCAAGCCAACCTCAAATCACAATAGCTCCACCTCATATTATTATGTAAAGCAATAGCCTCACCAGAAGTTCATGCATTTTTCATGATTTTATTTATAATGCGACAGGGATTTCTAGAAAAATAGTCGCACAAAACACCATTAGCAACACACATTTCAATAAGAAATCATATATATCGAGAGAGAGACAGAGATTTTGCAGAAATAGTTCAGCATGCATGCAACAGCCACACCTAGCAGGCCCTTCAGGAGCTGAGGTGGCCCATAAGGCAGGAGCTTATCTGTTGTTTCTGTGGTGTGAAGCAGCTTAAGCAGCACAGGTACAACACACCCTATTGTCCTGACAGGATGCCAGTCCACTGCAGGGATTTAACTCTGATTATATCTCTGAACACTGATTGCCAAGCAGAGAAGCAAAGCCCAACATCTGATAGATGTTTCATGACTTCATTAAATTTCGAAAAGTCTTTGGAGAGATTCAGTTTCTTAGCAGGATAAGAAAATACAGTCTTCATTAGAATGAAGTGTTATCAGGAATTTTGTGAACAGCATGTGAATGTACTTATTGTTCCATTAACTTTTGCTCACTTGGTTAGTCTTTAAATTATTCTCGGGGTTCGGAGCGCCACGATTTAAAAAAAAAAAATAAATAAAAAAATGGCTTTGATGAATATAATTCTGGTGAGATGATTATGAAATTGCTTCTCAATGAGGCTGATGTAATGTCTTCCGTCTGGTGTGCTAGGTTTCAATGTGCAACCTTTGTTTTACTTCCAGGGTTTAGTGTTTGAGGAAGAGAGACCGCCACCGCCGAACCGCGCCCCTCTGGCCCCGATGCTGGAGTTCGTTTCTGCCCAGACAGGGGTTCCCGTTGTTGCTGTTGGGGGAGGAGCCAGTCTGGGAAGAGAGCCACAGGTAAAAATGGATTACCTATCATTGCATCACCAACCCAGTTAATTTCATTTGAACTAAACCAAGAACTTTCTGTGGCTTAGAAGATGAAACACTTTAAGAAATAAGCCAAGTGATAATTGCCTCCTGACCTCCTCAGACTATTTGAAGGGGGCCAGGAGACAGTTTTGGTATTTTTAATTAAAAGTTATATTTTATATTTAATATTTAGTGAAACCAAAATTAGAACCAATGAAACTGTTTAGTGATCTGCATGAAAAGAAGTTCAAATTGTGCCTTTTACACCTGGTAGTATCGTGCAATCATGTCATGTTTTCTCCAATGCTCATTTCCACTTCCATCAGCCATTTTTATTCCTGTCTGTTTAAGGGCTCCCCTCCCTGAGTTTCATCTGATTGGCTGCCTTGTCTGCCTTCACGTTCACCTCTTGCTGTAGTATAGAGTTTTTTTATTACTAAGACAAAATTTACACACCGATGTACACACTAGAGTCCGTTCACCAGTGAAATAAATGGCTGGTATGTCCTTTTTCTAGTTAGCATTTAGGCTGTTGTTGACCCTGTTATGCTTCCACTGTTTTGTGCTTTTGTATTTTGCTTTCTGTTTGCTGTTGTTCTACAGTTGGAGTTTTGTTTTTGTGGAGCCTTTGGGTCCCTGTTATGATTCTGGCATATTGTGAGTCTTAGTTCATGTGATTTTCAATCTTTCAAGCTTGATGTTACCATATGGTTATTTTATCGAGATGTTTCCAGTGTCATGGTTCATGTTTTGTAGTTGTTTTAGGCCTTTCTGTCTCGTCTTTCTGTGCCTGTTCCATTTTCTCTGTTGTGATGTCGAGAAGGATTCCTCTTGATTGTGTGCTTTGTTTTATTCCTGTTTTATTTTGAAGGACAGTTTCCCTTTCACGGCTTCATGATACCAGTTTTACTTCCTCTTCATGTGTGTAATCACTTTCACCTGTGTCTCGTTTTCTAATCAGCCAAGGTTTTTTAAAAAAAAATCTGGTCTCCCTCTTTGTTTATGTTTCCTTTTTGGGCTCCCTGTACTTCTCCATGACCGTTTGTTTGCAACCATTTGGCCTCCGTTATCCCAGCCTTAAAGGAAAACTTTTCCAACTTTAGTTTAGCTTTCCTACCTATCAACAATAAAGCAGGCAGGCTAATCGCAACATATTAGACTGGAGTGAGGTGATGACATCCACCAATGATATATAATTTTTAATTCACTGAAATATTTAAATCTTTAAAACATTTCCATTTAGTATTTTGTTTTCTTTTCCTTTCGTTTTTTATGCTCTTTAGTGTTTTTTTACTTTTGAGAATTCTGTGACTTTTGGTGTTTTGGTAACCTAAATAATGACAAAAGGCAGCAATAATAATAAGTACTAGAAGTAATTTTAAAGACTCAGAGGGGCTTCAAGTCTTGTTTGTAAAGTACAAACATATTCAGGTATGAAAATATTGGTAAATCACGTATTTGTTCTTAAAACGTGATTTATGTGCAGATTTGTTAAACCATCCTGCTTGCTTGTTTTCTGTAGTTATTCCTTCAAAATAGCTTTCCAGTCCTTGGTGTAAGTGAAAGGTTGTAACTAAAGCTAGCTAAAGTAGTCTGACATGGATGAAGTGGATAACCTCGAAAGCTCGATTTTTACTGGGACAAAGTTCCTGTTTTTGTTGGAGTTAACAGAGAAATGTGGGCTGCAGGGATTGTGTCTATATTTGGATGTGACTGCTTTAAAATTCACTTGTGAAAACATGAATCTATCCATTAACTTAAAGCATATTTATGGTTCAGTAATGGCTAAAGCTCTACTTGCCATTATTGGATACACTGTCTTTTAATTAGATTATGTATAATCACTTAATTACTGGCACATTTGTTCATTTTTGCTTTTGCTTCTGATTAAGTGGGTGAAGAATCACACCTTCTGCGATCTGACACTGGATAAGAACAGTTTCCTAATGAGCTTTTTCTTCATGAAAATTACATTATTGACTTGGCAGATTAGTTTTTAAACATTTACTTTGATAAATAATTAAAAATGCGATTTCAAGCAAGAAAATTAATGTTTTGCCCTCAAAGCTGAAACTTCATCAAATATTATTTTTTAATTTAATTGAATTTTTTTTTGCCACCTGAAGGATGTCACTCTGCTTTGTGTCTCAAGGAGCTGGGAAATATCAGTCCATTAGCTTCTAAAACCTCCACTAAGTTCGCACTGCCAGTCCGACTTAGTGTCTGCTGTTTGGTGCTGGGCAGGTGGTGTATAATAGGTTTATTGGAAGTCTTTTGATGGCTGCCTGCTGTGGTGGAAAATGAGTTTAATAAAAGCAGCGAGACTAAACCAGAAATTTGTGAACTGCAAAACCAAAACGAAGGAGCTCAAAACCTTAATGAGCGGTACTGTGGCGTTGTGATCACTCTCTGCGGGTTTGGCACTGTGAGGGATGGCAAATATTGTGATTTGATTGATTGTTAATATAAGAATATAAATTAGAGCAGCATGGCACCTTTTATGTAGATGAGCCAGAGATGAAATTTGAGAAGTTATTAAAAGTGTACAGTTTATCCTCACTTCTTTACTCCACCTTGATCTCAGCATACTGTAGAAGCAGGGCTGGCACAGACTTGAAGCAATGCTCATAATTCTTTTAGAAAGAAAAAAAAAAGCTTTAGAGTTGACAAATTATCTAGGCGTGTGAGTAATATGGATGTAACTCTCTCTATATGAAAAAGTCGGGTGTATGTCATACTTCCGGTAGCAGAAAAAAAGAGCTGGTGAGAAATATGTAACTTCTATCACGCTGGAGTCTCTCGTAGGAGGCAGTTATTTTCTAAATGCTTTAAAAAGTCTGAAAACTGCTCCTCTGATCTCCTTGGTAAGCATGATGAAGAGAAAGCTCATGTCTGTTCGAGCTGCTCCACTTTTGTTGGTGCTGCTGCTGAGCTCGTCAGCATCAGCGGTTTCACAGTGAAGAAAAATGTGTTGGTTTTTTGACATTAGAAGCAGACTGTGTGAGTAATAATGCAATCCACTATCGTACAGCTGGAAAGTGGTGGATTAGTAATTGCAGTAACTGTGTTTTTATTTTTATTTCTATTTTTTTCCACCACTGATGTGTTGATCACCATTTTAGTGGCGAAATTCGTGAAGCTGTTAGTCACCATGACTGTGTCATCTTCTTTAAAACGATTCTTGCTTTGTTCATTGTTGTAGACCAAATATTTGGTGTTTGCTCTCCAGCTAGTTAATCTGTGTGTGGCAAAAAGGTAATGCCTTCTGACGGTGATTAGTGATAAGCAGCTCAAGCTAACAAAGAAGTTCACTGCGACAGGTGTGATGTGTAATAAGTGGGCCAATTTATTTTAAGTGGATCATCTTGACAATATGATGTGGTTATTGTGATTTTTACATCAATGAACTTCAGTTGCAGTTCTGTGAATAGATGAATATAAATACCGGTTGATGATACACATTCAGGCCCTGAACTGTCAGCATATTCGTAATCAAAAGCAACTTTGTTTATAAAAGGCTGTGAGGTTCCTTTGAAGTAGCACAAGGTACAGAATCATTACAGAGCCAGCAAAGACTCCATATGTTTATGCCGCTAATTTAAATATGGACGCTTGGGTTTTTACAAAGTCTAATATGTATTTTACCTTTTAAATAATCTTATCTGTAGACTCAGTGACCTGAGGTTTTTAAATCTGTGGTGTGGCAATCAAAGAGGAGCTTCTGCAAACCTCTGCCAGTTGATAAAACGAGATAAGAAGAGACTTTATTCATCATCAGGAGTCATGGTTCTGACTCTCTTCTTCTGTTACTGTTTTACTTTGTAAATGTTGCTTGTCGTGCGCTTCAGTTCATCATACGTCTGCCCTTTGTTCCGTTTCCTGTCAATTATATGACACAGCTGTGCTCAATCAGCTAATCACTCACTCATATATACGCCCCAGCTTTCCCTTATTCAGATCCACATTGTCTTTTACTTCCTGTAATCAACCAGCAGCTATGTTCAATTGTTGTTTATTTTCATTCATGTTTAGTGCTCCATGTGAATGATCTTGTTGGCTGCTCACTGATGGCATTTTCTGCTAACGGTATTCTTACTTCAGTTCTATAGTGGAAACCAAGGTTAAAGTTCAAGGTTACTTTATTTATACCCATAGGTAAATTTGCTTTACAGAAAAATGATAGCATTTGGCATCCCTTCACAAAACACACACTCCTATTTAAACCTGACAGACGCATATTTGGTAATTAGACAAGATGAATCACATTAAAAGAAAAAAAAGTTCCTATTAAGTTTAGTGATGGCAGCAGGGACAAAGCATTTTTTATATCTCTTTGTCCTGCATCTTGGAAATAGAAACCTAAACTTCATCTGTACAGCAGGGGTGGGGCAGCTCCAGTCTTCAAGGGCTGGTGTGCTGCAGGTTTTAGATATGACCCTGGGTCAACACATCTGAATCAAATGATTAGTTCATTACCAGGCCTCTGGAGAACTTCAAGACATGTTGAGGAGGTAATTTAGCCATATAAATCAGCTGTGGTGGATCAAGGAACCATCTAAAAACCTGCAGGTCACCGGCCCTTGTGGCCTGGAGTTCCCCATCCCTGCTGTAGAGGATGGGAACCATTATTAAGAACTGATAAAGCCATCAGTGTAACTGTTTAGAGTATAGCGAGGCTAAACAAGGCTGTGACTCGACTGGACCATCTCACTATCTGATTCAGTGAGTTTTTCTCTGTGATGGAGGTCTGACCGAACCATGCCGCCGAACAAAAAGATAAAACAGACTGAATAAAAGAATGATAAAACAAAGTAGGTTAATGAGTTAGCAAGTTATTTTGAATGCAAAGTCAGAGTTTTAAGCCTAATAAAGACAGTTCTCTTTTAAAATGGCTATCCCTGTGATGGACTGGTGACCTGTTCAGGGTGTACCCTGCATTTCCTAAGTTGTTTAAGTAAGAAAGCAAATGGCTCATCATTGCAACTTAAGCTGCACACCTAACCTGTTCTGGGGGTTATGTTAAAATTTTCAGTTTAAAACCTGCTGAAAGTTCCAACATTTTAAATGCTTTTCATGACATTATGCTCTAAGACTGAAATAGATTCTCAGCTGAGAGAATGTGTCATATACTTCTGATCATTTCGTTGTGTGTTTTTTAAGAATGGAATGATGCAAGAACATTTTTTTGTGTGAGCACGTAAAACTTAAAGCAAAAAGTCTTGATTGACAAGCAGGGTGACACCACCTCGTCGTGCTCATCTTTTGGGGGATTTTGTTGAGCTACCTGATACAAAGAAAGCATCGTTATGTTGAACATCCCTCTGAGTTTTGATGTCTTGGATGAACTTTAGTTCTTGAATTTCCGCCAGGCAACCAGGCAGAGCCCATGGAGCAATTTAAGGTGGTGCGTTTAAGGGCCTAAAGACAGGAGAATTAACCTGCCATGTTGTTTATAATAGTTTGCTGGTATATTGAGATGTTAAGTTCCCTATGAACTAAGTAAGAATCTATCTAGTTCTGGGAACCTAATTGCCAGTTTGTGTCAAAAAAGACTTTAAAACAGTATACAGCATACATTTAGTTTAAGTGACAGCATCTGTGTTTGTAGAAGCATGCTGGTTGGTTAGAACTTGAGAAATCAGTAAGGCTAATTTAACAAGAGTACATTGCAGTTTACTAGCAGTGTACTAGGATTTAGCTTATGTCTTGCCTTTTCCACTGTGACTGATTTAAATGTTATCTAGAAAAGCCACAATTGTTTGACCCCGCCAATTGAGGTTTAACACAACAAATGGGTATTTTTGCCTCCAGAGTATAGCTTTGCATTTGAGAAATGTCTGATAAGTGAACTCTAATCAGTTCTTAATTGCCTTCGGGACGCCGAGTCAGACATGTTTCCTAATACGCTTTAAGAATTAATCAACCTTGTGTCACAAGTGCGTCTACAGCTGTGATTTGGGACAAAACGTCACTCATTCATTGTTTCTGGTGAGTGTTTAAATTACAAGAGTGCAAGTTGAGTGTTTTTCTTCTTTTTTTTCTTCTTCTTTTGCTCCAGCTTCCAAGGGGACACATACGCTTTGATTTTTGTTTCATACACCACCACCCAACTGCTCACTCGGCACACGTTCCCAGCACACTCTACTCTCAGCTGGGTTAAAGAAAGCAGACAAGCTTACATCATAAATCAGGCTGCTGGTTTGATATTTGACCTAGTTCAGTTTAGCACAACCTGAGGTGAGCCCTGTCGACATGGATGGGTGGAAAGCTACGCCCTGAAGTTTCCTCTTTGATCATCCACATGTACCCGCAGATGCAGAGCCTTGATGATTAATTTAAACACATGCCCTCTACCTTTTTGTTTAATGTTGAGAAAGAGCCAAAATTAGTACAAGCTAAACCGATAAAAGCCTTGGACAGCAAAAGAGCGCTGGAATATGCACGCTGTCGTGATACGTTTTTTACTATATATTCAGTGTTTAAGCTCACATTCATTCCAACTTTCAACCTATATGGATTTTCCCATCCTGATACTTTGTTCTCATTTCAGCAAAAAATACAATGGCACAAAAGTCAATAGAAAAGAATTCCTCTTTCACTGAGTAGCTCATCTGTCCAGATTAAACATGAGTGGAGAAGCAGAGAGGACTGCCATCATTGTTTCCTTCATTGACACTGAAAGCCTTATTCAGAAACCAAGGACTTTTTTGACAGACTGTCTTATTTCTCTGAGTGCGCCCCTCTTATTAGGACTAAAGTCAGTCTCACACAAAGAAAAGGGCTAAGCTGGAAGAGAACTTGCTTAGACAGCTACTGTATGAATTTGCTCACTTTTACACAATTACAGTATTTATCCAGTCCAGTATCACTGAATTACATCCAGAGCAGTTAAGCAGTGTGGATTTTTACTGCGAATCTTAGTGTTTGAAACAGGAAATTGTGTCAGTAGATACACAGAAAGTAAGAACATGGTCATTCATTGTTGGCCAAAAAATATCTAAGATATGTTTTGACTGCGTCAGGATAGGTTAATTGGAAACTCTAAATTTCCCATAGGTGTGAATCTGTCTGTGTTAACCTGTCCAGGGTGTACCCTGCCTCTCCCCCAAGACACCTGGGATAGGCTCCAGTCCCCCCACGATCCTAAAAAGGATAACCAGCAGAGAATTGACGGTATATGAATGACTGATATTGTGTTTAACACGATATAGAAAAAGAGATAAAAATACAGAATTGCATGTCTCACGGCGGTGGTTCTTAGGTTACTGTCAGGAGAGTACAAACAAGACTTTCTTCTGGTCCAGCAGTTTACTGATTTGGTTTCATCTTGGATGTTTTCTGCTGCAGCAAACTGTTTTAATTTTTTTTTAAAAAGCTCCCAAAATCCCCCAGAATACATTTTAAAAGTAACCTTCCCAACACTGTATGTATATTAACTTGCCACTCATTTGCTAAAGTCCAGATTTAAAGCTTTTACCTTTTGCCGAACATGAACATAACAAGTAACACTGTAAAATGTTGGCCTAACATCAGTCATCTGTTCAGTTGGGTTGAGATCTGGTCACTGAGAAGGCCAGAGTGTATGATTGATATAATATTCACATTCAGACCATTCAGAGGGCAAAAATTACCACTCATGCCTATGACTGGGTCGGCATCATCAGGATAAAAATGATTTGAGATAAATGTGATGAGTCAACTTTGTATTAATTTGCAGAGGCCATTCCCTGAAAAGGACAAGTGGTCTCAATCCATGCCAGCAGAAATGTGTAAATGAAACACAAGATCCCCTTTAGTGTGGGGGGTCAAGGGTTTAGCTTTTCATTTAATTTGTCAGGTGTGTTTAAAGAAGATGCCATTTCCCGATTATGATGCTGACACTAAATGGACCTTTTAAAGCTATAATATTATTATTTAATTAACGGACACTTAATTCTGTGTTTGCTTTGTCCAAGTCCCCAAATAAATTTCTGTCTTATGGCGTCTCCTTCCTATCTTTTAGGAGAGCGGTTCCATCTACCTCCAGTTCACCTGCTCCACATTGCTCCAGCTTGAGGTTATCTTCGAGGTGCTTGAAGAGTATGACTGGACCTCCTTCTCTGTAGTGACCACCCGTCACCATGGCTATGAGGACTTCCTGGCCATGGTGGAGGGTATGACCGATGGCTCTTTCATTGGTTGGGAAAGGAAGAGTGTGGTGATTCTTAATGTAACGGACGACCCCGGTGGGGCACGGACGAAACGACTGCTCAAGGACAATGAAGCCCAGGTAAGGCTGGAAACACAAATGTCATTTCCTGCTGTACACATCCATGAAAAAGGTTTCATTTATCTTATGGTGAATAAAAAGGAAAGAAATACAAAGAAATATATTTAACGAAAGATATCTGTACCACCTGCCGCTCATTTTGATGAGCTGCCAACCTTGAAATCACTTCTGTAGCCCGCGGCTCAGGTAGGGGAGATCTGTGAAGGCTCCACAAGCCTTGAAGAAGCAGATGGTGATCTCTCCCTCAAAAATGATATTTTCCTCTATTGTTAATGTGACCTCATGCTTTCAGCTTCTAGGTTCACATTGAAAGTCACAACCTTCAATGGTCTTGCCCCTAGAAAGATAAAATGTCTCACACGCTATAAGGCTGTACTGTTCGCTTAAGCCTTCAGCAATTTTAAAAGTGCATTGCAGTATGTGAGGAAGATTTTAGCTACATACACAGCAATGGAGAGGTCTAGATTCTTCAAAATCATCAGCCTTGACATTTGCAAAATACACTTTTGAACTGTTCACACACTGTGGGTTCTTTATTTAGCTAACTAGCCTTTAACCCTTTAACGTTCTGCTCAACCAATTGGTAGAGCACATTTTCAGGCCCTATATCTAACTGAGGCTTTCACTGAAATTGACCTACCCTGTTGAGTCTTTTCTACCAATTGGTTTACATCTGTAATGCCAAAAAAATCCACCAGAAGGCATTGTGAACGGAAACTGTTGGCTCTTCTTATACCTCTCCCAACAGGAAGTCAGAAACAAAAAACCATCCAACATATTTTGAGTGTTTTTGATGAAACTAAGATAGGAAGATATAATTTTTTGATAAATGATAGTGTTAGAGGACTTACTAAACAGATGTATGTCACTTGACAGCATTAAAAAAAGTGAAATTAAATGTTTAATAGTTTTTTTAAAAAGTGGTCAACCAAACGGTTGATTTGTCCCTTTATGGTGCTAATTCTAACATAACCTAAATGTTATTAAAATTGATTATTTGCCATAAAGTCAGACCACTATACCCATGTTTATCCATTGCTATTGATAAATCACATTAAGTGTTAGCACAGCAAGAATATGTTGAAATAATTTCCTCAGTAAGTAATTTTTGTAACTTTCTGAGTTAATATTAGTAAATATTCTAAAAATCAAGAACAACATGTGGAAATCACAAATATCACAACTGATTACCTTTTAACCAAATTACAGTAGCTGGTAAATTAATATTACTAAGTTGTCAAAATTATAATTTCATGTTTAACAAGTACTATATGGACTCCAAACAATTACATGGCTAAAAATCATATGTGGCATACTCATGATACCATCCATCTTCCTCAACCAGTGTGTTTGAGGTCATGGTTTCATATGAAGTCACAAGGGCTGGCACTCTGCACCAGTATATCGCCAACAAACCAGATGAGTGGGGCTTTAAATTGTTTGGCCAAGCAAGTTCGTCTGGCATCATCCACGACTTGCTGCTGTATCAAGGGGGATCTACATTCTTCAATGCTCCCCTCAGTGAAAAGGAACAGAAGCTACCTCTAAGGGGCCAAAGTTGTAAAAAACACTATGCAAACTTGTGAAGAGCTGAGGTTCTTTTATGAGTTTCAGCTTGGTTCAAACTTGCACACCTCCTTGGGTGTCAGGTGCATTGGTACTGTATGACCAAACTGCACTGGTGGAGCTCCCCTGATGGCAGACAAAGACCTGATGAAGGGCCATGGAGCCTGTGATTACAGGTCTGATGAAGGTCTGATTGCAATAAAATAAAAATGTGTCAACCTTCTCAACAGTGCCTGTGGGTTCATACCTCTTTCATTGGTCAAACAGTGGAGCAAAGAGTCCAATGCAAAGATCACCATTCCATGCCCATCACTCATCCCTGTGTATAATTAGCATATGGGAGGAATTAAGCTTTCTGATATGATATCACACCTGTATAAGACAAGTTATAAGTCACAAGTTAAGGAGATGGCATATTCCACTGTTCGGATACATCCTTGACTTGAATACCTGGTCTACAAGAGGGACTGTGCCCTACTGGGCCAGAAACCAATGGCTCTCAAAAGGTTTCCACCTGGCTGTGTCTGAACCAAGTTAACAAGCCAGCATCTAGAGTTGGACAACCATGATTCAGCTCTCCAAGACCACAGAATAAATGCTACACACTAAGACCCCAACAACCAAAACCACAAGCAGATGTGCTTGATTTGCACTGTTTTTATTTATTTATTTTTTTTAAAAACAAAACTGATTTTGCACAGTAGCATTCAATCAGAAGTGGCCTGAATCGGAGTATTTTGTGCTGTAGCACATTTTTCACATTTGCAGATTAGAAAACTATGTATTTTGTTGTTTGAGATAATACTTTCCTTTGATGGAATGAAAACAGCAATGTTCACCTGCATGCTACTAGAAATAAACTGTGTCCAATACCCTGGATAGTTTTTGTTATTCATTTAATTATAATTTGGCCTTTTATTTTTTTCAACTGTATTATCTAATGTACTTGTATTTGCATGACATTTCATACTTTTACCATTAAGTGACATCTCAACCGTTTGGTAGAGATCAATATTTTAAAAACTACAGGGTCTATTGAGAAAAAAAAAATCGATTGTGGTTATTACTCACCCAAATCAATAAGAAATGCAAACAAAAAAAAATTCCATTGCTTTTTTCTTGGTGTGGACCTCAAAGTGATGTTTGTAGTGCAAAGCAGCTAAGGTGAAACAAAACATTGAAGATCTAAACTAAAGATGAGGAGGAAGCGATTTTTTGCATTGTGCCGTTTGGAGGTCTGATTGAAATCATTCACACTGAAAATCTGTGGTCAGCTTTTTAAATGGGATGTGATTTAATACTAGCAACACTAATACTATTTACATGAGTGTACACACACTTAGTTAGAATTGTGTGCAGTGCATTAAATGATGACTATGTCCCGCATTCGTCTCCTTCAACGGCAAATACTCAGCTTACTTGGACACATGCATGATCAACTTCCTGACTGTTTAGTATGGTTTTGTGTTGCTTTTAATTTTTTAACAGTGCATATATATTTAAAAAAACAAAACTCTGTATATTATCACCGGAGGGGATGTTTAGTCGTCGTGCAAGAATCAGGGACAGGATAGAACACCACAAAAGCCATTAGGGCTTATAATTTTATTTTTTGTGCCCTCAGTGGGTTATATACTTTACCTCAGGTGCAGGTAGATTACGAGCTGTGGGTGGCCATTTACCATTTATTATAGATAGTGTTTCTCAGACCCAGATGTAGACTTGGCAACCCCTCTTGAACTGGCCCAGGGTACAGTTTCCTTAGCCGTGCCCAGGCATCAAATACTGGTCATGGATGAATGGAACTGTGGGTTAAATGCACTTGTGCATGATATGGACCACTATTGTGAGTAAACCTTTAGTCGAGAACAGCCTAGTTTACTGATACCCAAACTAACTGATGAATAAACGTATGAATAATAAGTAAGTAAAATTTACCTGAAGCGAGGATAGGTTTTTTTTGTACCTGTGGTTGTGCTTGTGTCACACAAAATGTAACAAAATTTCCTTTATGGGTATTCAGGTTAAATAATCTATGGGTCGAGTCATTCTTCTTGTCTCTTTACAAAATGGTTTCACAGCGTTGTCTGACTGAGGCATTTACTTTTTCTGATTATGATTGATAGAAATGCCAATCATAATATTAGGCTTCATGTAAATGTAGCCGATATGACAATCACCCACTCACGTCAGTGACAGTTTGTACTTTATGTGAGGAATGTCAAATTCATTTTACATCATGGGCCAAATTGGGCTCACTTTTTTCCTGAATGGACCAGACCACTGAAACTCACCTTTGTGTCAAAGCTACATCGTACAGCTTTATCTACATGATAAAAAATGCTGCTGTAGTAGATGAGAAAACATTTTCAGCATGACTCTTACGCTGTACAAAATGTTTAAAGTTATATGAAAAGTGCTGGTAGCTTATTGGCCAGCCTGCTCTGTATTAATGAAACAAAGCTTTTGTTAATTTACAAAACATGTCCTTTGTTACTATAGATTTGTATTATTATTTCTGTAGTAAAGAGTAAAACACTTTGTAGTGTCAACTGCCATTTTTCAGTAAGAAAAGCTGTAAAACATATTTTTTTATAAAGTTAAATTTGATTAAAACAAAAGTCCAACATTGATGCCCCCCTCACATTTTCCAAAGCTGTCCAGTGGGGCAGATTTGAGTCTTTGCCGGTCCGATTCTGGCCCCCAGGTGTTATGTTTGACATCCTTGCTTTCTGTAATTATAGCTGTGAAAGAATTTTCTTATTTCATTACTCGCATACATAAACATGCGCCATGATCATACAAGTAAAACATACCCAAAGAAAAAATGAGTTTTCTTCTATAAGCTGCAGAAGGACATTTTTCTAAACACAAATCCAGATTAATCAGCTTTTTTTTCCAGATCAGCATATCAGCAATAACTATGAAGTTGAAACACTGGACCAGAACTTAGTTCTTTGAACATCTGTGAAGAAGGCTAAAGCATCGAGCCGTTTAAAATTGGCCCTTCACTTACAGTAAAAGCCCTATTTTGGGTTGACTGAGGATATGCTATTCATTTACTGTGATATCCTGGGGGTCCACTCACACCCACCCACACACCATCTCCACAGACACATAGGAGTTTTGTAGTGTAACTACAACCTTTAGCTATTGCAGCTCTGCATTACTCTGCTCTTTTCACAGCCGGGATCATCGCTTTGCCAACTTCTGCATTGCTACAGTTTTACTCACTGAAAGGCTCGTGCACACAGCTCAGTGCAGAGGCTATTTCCAAATTCACTTTATATAGTGCCAAATCACAAATATAATTACCTCAGGGCACTTTATATTGTAACATAAAGGCCCTGCAATGACACAGGGAAAATCCATATGAGCAAGCGCTTTGGCGACAGAAGGAAAAACTCCCTCTTAACAGGAAGAAACCTTAGGCAGCACCAGGGTCAGGGAGGGGCGGCCATCTATTGGCGACTGGTTGGGGTAGGGAGGAGACAGGACAAAGACACACTGTGGAAGAGAGCCAGAGAGGAAAATTCTCCTTCCTTCATTTGGAAAAGCGACACATTCCTGTTATATATTAAGCTAAATATTATAATCTCTTTACTCTTGGTTTGCAAACTTGAGCTTGAAATAGATTTGAGGAATTAGTCTGGTCATGTAGTAGGAGTGATATTGTGCATGACTTTCAACCTTGAACAACATAAAAGGCCATGAATGGACTGCTGTTAAACATAAAAGTTGAAGAGCATAAACATAATCTACAGATAACAGAAAAAGTAGAACAGAGATCTTCTGAGTTGACCTTAGCTGTGGTTTAACACATCTGATAGGGGGAAATCAGTTTCTGTTTACCCCAGGATTGTGTTTCTTCCCACCGTCCTTCCAGTCTTCGTCTCTCACTGTATCCGGTTCATACATATTCATTCCTTGCTCTCATCTTTTTTACTGTTGTCAGCTTCAATGACCTTTTGTCAAAATAAAGTCCATCAAAGAGAGAAAGAAATGTAGAAGGGATGAGTGGACCAAAGAAAAAGGATGAACATGCGTGAACATGATGTAACCTAATGAAAGTGAGACGAAATTTTGAACAGCAAAGTAGCGGCGAATGGCCTTTAGATCTTCACATGTACATATTCTGAGTTATTTTATTTATTTAGTTGCTTTTTGAGGAGATGACTGTATGTTTGAGGAATATTTTTAGAAATGGTGACAAAGTGTTTGTCAGTGTTTTTCAAAGCAAAAGCACTGAAATATTTTTGTATCTATGAACACCTGGTCAGCATTTCACCAGATTTGTGAAATGAGGCTTCTTAGTGAAACTGACTGGCAGTATTCTGACAGCACTGTCAATGGCTGCCATTCATTTTAAACTTGACATCTCTTTGTTGATGTTGTTCATTTGTTTGTTTCTGTTGGATTTAACCCTTGTGTGGTGTTCGTATTTTTGTTACTCAGCCAGTGTTCATGGGTCTGGTGGACCCGCTAAAGTTTTGGTTTTCCAAATTAACACTATCAAACAATTTTATGTTAAATTACTCAACAGATGTTTACTTCATCCCAATTACAAGCCATATGAACAGCAAACATGGTTAATTTTTTCCCTTTACCTTTGTTAGATCACATTTATGAATTAATGTGCTTCTCGTTTTTTTTTGTAAAATGTTATAAAAAATTAAATCAGTTATAATCAAGTGGAGTGAGTGGAAAGACACAACATATTTACACGTGAAGCAATATATTCCACAACTAAATGAGATCAGCTGCTCATAAATGGTGACATTAGGCCCAGGGTTGTAAAACGGGGAGGCGATGCACCCACTTATCCCACACTGTCCTGATGGCAGCTAGCTTGTCTCTCTGCCGTCGAGCTGGTCTGTCGTCTCAGTTATCAAAACGGATAATCCTGGAAATTTTGTGGAAGTTTTCCAGAGACATTGATGCACGGAAAGGTTCTTGCCGGTTTCTGCATCCCACAGGGATTCTGTGGATTCCCCTTTGGACCTGAAAACTTCTGCAAGGATAAGAACCCTAAAGTAGGCATTTGGGGTTCTTAGATCAATTTGGTCCATCTTCTTCCAACTCTCTCGAAAAACACACCTTCCGTCTAGATTACTGCAATCCAGACTAATTTTCTGGATGGAATCTGGGATGAAAAGCTCAAATGAAGACTTGATGTCCTGCACATGAGTAACTGTCAGCCGTGCTGGCCCTGGCTTATCACAGTAGCAGCTCTGCAGGCTGGCTCATTTCTTGGGCAAGAAGACCATTCAATTTCACCATTTATTGACATCTATATTTCTTCACTTGCTGTCTGGTGGGCTTGTACTGGTCCTGGAGCTGGCTGCTGATGGGGTACTCGTCTTCGTTTTGTTACTAAATGGTGCTCAACCTCATCCTCTTCTTCAAAGTCACTGTCAGACTCTGAATTTGTGAAATATTCTGAAACCTCTTCCTCAACATCATCATTCCAAAATCAATTGGATGGCCCTCGCAGTAGATAATCGTTTGCCATCTTGATCAGTTGTGTTAAAGAACCACACTGGCAAAGTCTTATTTATATTATTATGCGCCTAATCTGCAGGTGGTACAGGGTATGAGAAAATAAAATTTGGATCCCGCAAGAGAGCGGGTAAAATGTGCGGGAATGTAAGAGCAGACGGTGTTGATAGTTGAATTTTCAACAATGTTGCAACTTTGTGCGGGAGCGGGAGAGGAAGAAAACACTATCAGCAGCACCAGAAAGGAGGAAGACAGAGTATGGGAACACAGGACCTACACTTTTATTAGACCTGGGTCCAGTGGACCCGAACACCTTGTATGTAATGTAAATGCGTGGGGGGGACTACAGTATGAGGTCGTTGAAAATTTGTTCGGATTTATGTTCTTCACAGAAAATAAGCCAAAGCCAATGAATTTCAGGTTAAAAAAATAATTAATTGTCTAATTTTTCTTTTGAAAAAAACTGAAAACGGGTCTCACAGACCCGAACACCATACAAGGGTTAAAGGTATTTTAAGAGCTTAAACTGGATACACAAACCACCTCAGTGCTAAAATTCAGATGTCAGTAAACATTCGCTCCCCAAACTCCCTTCTCCCATTTCCTTACTAAAATCGTCACTTCCATCTCAGCAATAGTAAATACAAACAGGTCTGTAATGGAAAGTTTGGGATTGTCTCCAAGGTCATGCTTCATTTTTTTTTTTCTCTCTCTCTTACTTTCACTGAAATGTTGCCCTCCGAGGATTGTGCTCCCCAGTCCCAGGGTCAGTATCATCTATCTAAATGTTTTATTTTCAACACAAATATGTGAGTGCACGTCCTTGGAAAAAGTAGCTTACTCTTGTTTTTACTGTCTTTCAAGGTGTTTTAGAAGCAGCCCAGTTAGTTTTTGGCTCATAGATGGTTTTTTTCTGTCTCCTCTTTTTTTGTTTCTTGCTGCAAATGATCTGGTCTCTTTTACTATCAGCAGTATATTCTAATACGTGTCAGTCTGTTTTGGATTAGATGGAATTGGTACTAACGTCCCCTTTGTTTTAAAGAACACTATTAAATGGGGTGTGCTGCCAGCAGTGTTGGGCAAGTTACTTTGAAAAAGTAATTACAGTTACTAGTTACTACTTCAAAAAAGTAACTGAGTTAGTAACTGCGTTGCAATATTCTAAAAGTAATTAATGACTTGAAAAGTAACTATTGCGTTACTTAAAAAAAAAAAAAAAAGTTTAACCCTCTGGGGTCCAGGGTATAATTGGCCATTTTTGACTACTTTTGATGTTTCCTCTACATTTCACCTTTAAAAACCATTTGTTTGCCTTGTTTGGTGTCATTCTTTTCAGCACAACCTCACGTGTCTGAATTTACAGTTATATTTTCATTTTGACATACTGTATTAACACAATTCATCTAAAAAGACAAAAAACATAAAATCCCAGTAGAAAGTTTTATTTTTACTGTAACAACCACAAACATGCTTATTGAATCATATTTCATAACTTTGACAATTTATATTTGCATTTAATTTTAAAATCATATGCACAAGTTTTGCAAACAAAGTTATTTGCATCCATTTACCTTTTACCCCTTTTTTTTTAAATAACCATTTCAAACTATTCACATAACAATCAGCTGTTCTGCATTCAATAAGATGCCACACAAATTATTTGTACCACTCCAATAATTTCTGTGGACTATAAAGGAGAACATTACAGCCTGATACCTGCAGGTCTGACAGCAGCAGGTGTCATTCCTGTTTCTACCTGGAGACAGCAGTCGCCACACAAAGCTATCCACAACACTACACACTAACTACACAAGAGAACACATTACCTACACACTCCAAACACGCTAAACGTCACAACTCTCTCTCTCTCTCTCTCTCTCTCTCTCTCTCTCTCTCTCTCTCTCTCTCTCTCTCTCTCTCTCTCTCTCTCTCTCACACACACACACACACACACACACACACACACACACACACACACACACACACCATCGCTCCTAAAACTTCCCCCTCTTCCTAAACAACCAAATGTCATGTTGCCATTTAATTTTTTGATTGGTCGACATGGTGCATTTTTCCACCAACACAAACGGGCTGTTTTTTTGTTTGCTCATAAGCAGAGAGTGCTTGCTAGCGCTGTCCTTAGACAGCAAACGAGATGAAAATATTGAGGAAAAAACGCGTATATATTGTTTATCATGACTCTGATTTTACATGGCCTATCTGCACAATTTAAAAACTGGTATATATCACCTTGTTGCTTTGTCATCTTGAAGTGGTCATGTGATTGGCTTACCACGACTACTATATTCTTCCTCAGCCAAACAGCAGCACGCATGCGATTGTTTTCCCCCTAGCTCCAGGTGTTGTGCCAAAAAGTAATCATCTGCCAGACAGTGATTGCCGTTTTCAGATCTTATGCCAACAGACTGCACAGTAATTAATTCTCCACTATAGTAGGATACTTCCTAACGGGCAGTGTTGCTCAGACCTTGTCACCACCATCACTGGGCTGTTTCCAAATGCTGCTAGTGGGACTTGCATAATCCTCCCAAAATGCTCAATTCTTTGGTGGATATCCAAAAGGTTACATAATGTCTCTGTAGTGGTTTTGTAGTGCAGGTTTAGTACTGAATGGCATTTACAAAATGGTAAAATAGACTGAGTGTCCAGTCAAATACTCTACACAAATACTCCTGATGCTACAATTATTGATTAAATTAGGTTAATCTTTACTGTGATAGTTCATAAACAACATATTCCCACTGAGGCTTTTATTACTGCTCTTCCTGGCTCCTGGTCCCCCTCTTTTTTTTTTTCTTCTGCTTGTTTCCCTCGCTCTTTCTCTCATCATACATTAACATGTCTCGCAAGCAGATGGTATCTGGATGTGAGCAATCTGTATATCTTTTAGACCTGAAATTAAAATTTGCCTCCAGTGCTTCCGGAGCATTCCACCACTCCCAAACATAAATATACCTCAGTGACCTGCCTTTAATCTTTCATTTTTCTTTTTTGTTTTTGTGATCTCTGAAGCTGTAGTGCTGCATGGGTTATTGTTCACCTCAAAGCCGGCACATTAACATAACACAGGCATAAGATGAGGATTTGTATCTCACTGACTGGTAAGTGAGACAGCAGGCTTGCTGTTTTTCTTCTGCATGCCTAATCATTGCAAACCAAGCAGTGCACCAACAGAATGCAACCTGCAATGCTATTTTTAACTTTTCATTTATTATTATAATTATAACTTTCAAGAAACCAAATGACGCTGTACACAAGAGTAGCAAAAATAAATTTTAAAAAAGTCTAGAGGTGAGTTTTGACAAGTTTCTTGAAGGACTCCAGTGACGGGACATTGCGAAGCTCATATATGAGAGAGTTCTGGAGGGTGGGGGCCACCACACTGAAGGCCCAAAGGTTCTGATGTTGGTGCGAGGTACAGAAAACAGAGAAGGACCAATGCATCCGAGACTGTGTGTATGGTTTGCAGCAGGTCAGAGAGATACTGAGGTGCCAGGGCATTGAGAGATTTGTAAGTAAGAAAAATCTTGTGAGTAATGTGTGACTTGACCAGGAGCCAGAGGAGATATTGGTATTAAAGTGTTACACCACAACTCAGACCATCTTCTGAGTTAGTTTCAGTGATTTTAAAATCCAAGTTCACTACTTCTGATAAGTTTATATTGGCCCCTCTCTGATGTCCTAAAGTCTGCAATAACATGCACATCAATAATCTCTAGGTGATGCCTCCGTGGTTATGGATCTATATTAGTATTTAATGGATCTGACTTTACATTGGGAATGGACAGAGATCAAGGACTGATTGAATTTGATCAGTCATTAGCATTTGATGCTAGTTTTAAACATATCATTTGCAAAAAAGTTTGAAAGTAAGTCAGTTCAATGCCCAGATCTCAACAGCTGTAGTTCTTGATGTTTATAATGACATATTAGCGTTTGTTCACCTATAACGCCACAACATCCCAGTGAGCTCGTTACACAGCTGCTGGACAAATGTACACTCTGAACAGCAGTAAACTACGACATTTGTCTGTCTAACTCAGCTATGAAGCCAATGCAGAGTGCCAAACAATCTGTCAAGTAAAATCACCTTTGCAGACATTTGTAAAAGAATGGGCTCAATGGATTCAAGTGTAGTACTGCAATAGTATGCAATAGTGCAAGAAGTCAGTTTGCAATAATATCCCTTACTGCTGATCATCGATTATCAAGGTGTGAAGAAATTCAGCAAAGTGGAAGTGCTCTTAAGACTCACACCAGCTCACTGGAAAGTTATCCATCGTTTTCAGTCACGTGACCGACTCACTGCCCTGGCAGACAAAGCAGTGCTCCACCTTGATCGCAAAGTGTAAAGAGTAGATAGTACTGCACCTCATGAAGAAAAACTACAAATTTTGGGAACTTTGGTGATCCATATTCTGCCCATCAGCTTTATTTAAATCCCTGGCGATGTCTTTCCCAGAGCTAGAGTTTAGTGACATCTACAGGTATCTTCTAGAGATTTGCTTACTTTACCTGCTACCAGGATGAAAGCTTTCACAGTATGGACAGCTACATGTATTTTTAATCTGGATGGGTAAATAATGCCACTATGTTGGAGGTGAAGAACAAGGAATTGTTCTTCATTTATTGGTAAAGTAAAGCACTACATAGCTATCTTAAACGGGCTACCACACGTAAATTTTAGTTTTGTTGACTTGGACATTTACAGTGTCATAACAGTAAAGCTGACAGAGTATCATTCCTACAGTTTAATGAGCCGCCGCTGACAGCCAGGGTCACTGTGGAGAAGCAATGATTGGCGTGATTAGTGTATCTGATAGGACAGCAACTATCAGGCATTTTGGTTAAGTTAAACTTGAAGACGTTCAAAGGATGGCTGCAGAGCAAAGGACCAGAGTACTGTTTTTGTCTGCCAGGTGTGTTGGGTGGGCGTGTCCCAGTAGCTTTGACGTCACCTGAAAACTCTGGCTAGAGCGGGGTTGTTGAGGGACAGTGTTGTGCTGACTGGACAACCTAACTCCAAACCTCCTCTAGCATTAACAACAGCAGAAGCATTGTGTGGTGGGAGCTTTGTGTCAGGGCTTTTCATAGCTGGACAGTTCCTGTAGGTGTAATGTGTAGAATATCCAGTGCACAGTGACAGTAAAAAATGGTAAGAGCAACTGAAAAACCTAAACAATGAGCTGAAACCTGTTAAAATGTTTTATTTAACACAGAGGATTGTCACTACAGGTTAACCGTTTCATAGTAAATAAAAGTGCATTGGGATCCAAGTAGTCCTGCTAAGGTAGATAAAAGCTGTTTTTTATAATGGACACTTTGACTGCTGAGATTATTAGGTATGTAGGTAAGTCGTGCAGTAATTACTCATACTAGCACTGCCAAAAAATATGTATATGTGTGTGTATATATATATATATACACCATATATATGGTGTATATTCACTATTTTTGTAGGGGACTTTCATTTCGACCTGGATGTTGACGCAGTTAAGCTCTGTCATGATAAAATATGACGACCCACAGGGATCTAAATGAAATGTTCTCTTCCAAAATGAGATGTCCAACGTTTGAAAAATGAGTCACCTGTGCTAACAAAGTGATTGATGGGAGAAAATTATAACAAATTACATCTTTTTGTGAGGGATCACAGCAAGCAGGGAAGTCAACTTCTTCCTCAAAAATCCGAGGAGGAGAACACTTTTAATTTCAGAGAAAGAGTGAGAAAATTCGAGCTTGCAGATGCCATATGAGGGCTAAATATATGCTGACTGTTCAGAGGATGTGATTGATAGAGACTGAGTGTGAGCATGGACCTCATGCCGACTTTGATCCCATTTGCTGTCAACTGAGTAGGAGGGATCAGCGTCATCTCGCCATCCTCGGCGGTGAATGTGCAGCATGTGGCAGGATCCACACACTACTCGCCTGCTGCTCTCACTGTGTGTTAATAAAGCATTTCACATTTTGGTTTTGGCTAATTTCAGTTTTATAACCTCTTCAATTGTCTTACAAAACTGTGGCGCAAATTCTCCCAAAGTGCTTCCTGAGTAATCATCTGAAGTGCCCTCATCAACCACACACACAGCTGCTGTCCTCCGTCTCGCACTCCTCGAGTTTTGTGTTTTCTTACTCTCACTTTGTCTCTTTAATGTTGCCCACCCTCCATTCAATTCCCCCTTTTTAATAATGTATGAAGAGAAAATGCAAGCAGACCAAGAGGCATCATTTTTCAAGTGCAGTTCACTGTGTTCTGAAAAAATAAAGTGAAGTATGAATGTGTAAGTGTACCAAGTGTCTTGATTTATATTTGAATATAATCTATTTTAGTAAAGAAATCATGAAAGTGTATTATAGGGCCACGCAGCAAGAAATGGGGAGGAAGAAAAATCTTTTTTTCTGCCTCTTCTCTTTACTCTTGCTCTGCAGCTTCTTTCTCCCCATTTCTGGTTACTCTCTTTTTTGTCTTCTACTCATCCACCCACTGCAGTAACTGTCTTCCTCTTTTTCTCTTCCTCCAGGTCCGCCTTCTGTACTGCTCCCTGGAAGAGGCTGAGCTCATTTTCCGGGCAGCTTGGGCAGCGGGTCAGGCCGGGCCCAGCCATATGTGGTTTGCTGTGGGACCAGCCCTATCCGGGTTGGGTCTGGAGGGGCTTCCAAAGGCTTTGTTTGCCATCCGGCCACAGGGGTGGAGGGATGAGCCACGCAGGTACGAGCCCAGGATTTCAAATATCAGGGGTTCACAGGCTGCGGGGGCTTCAAACAGGGCTTCTGCGGGTTCAAGGAATCTGTGGATAAGGTTAAATGTGTTGCATTTGACTCTTAAGCATTCTCATCCATGTCTGGCTCTGTAACACTAAAACTCACAGCATACTTGCTGAAAGACAAATCTCTATGAGAATCATTGACATGCCCTTAAACAGGCCTCATCATTAATTCATAAAGTTCAAATCTTAGCCAGTTTCAATTACTACTAATGATCTCCCGAGCCCCTCCTGTTTGTTGTCCATCTGCTATTGGCCATATCATCCATAAATATGATATCATTTCCACTGCTATGTCGATGACACACAGCTCTACCTTTCCAATAAAAACCTACTTCTGCTCTCTCATCCACCTCCCTCTGTGTTTGCCTCCAAGAAATCAGATCCTAGTTTTCCAGGAACTTTTATAAACCACGGTTCTCTTATTTGACACCAAATCCCCCTTGCCAAGACTAAACCGTTGACCGTTTCTCAGTTTTTTTTCTCACATCAGGTACCACATTTGGTCTCATTCACACATCAGTTATTGATCATAAGTCTCGTCTCTTTGGTCTTCCCGTCCAGTCCATCCCTAAATTTCAACTGGTCCAGAACTCTGCCAGTTGCATCAACATCGTTCGCCACATAAAGTCTATCATTCAGCAACTTCACTGGGTCCTGGTTGAATATTGTATTGATTTCTGTTCCTCACATTTAAAACAATCCACAACCTTTCTCTAGAGTTACCACTTTGAAGTTCTGCACCTCAACACACCTGTTTGCACTCTCAGGCCTTCTGGTTCTTCTGTCCATCTCACCATACCATCCACCCATTTGACTACCATGTGGTCAAAAGACTTCAGTTGCTCTGTCCTCTGCCTGTGGTACTCCCTCTTACCAGACATCTGTTACACTGATCCTCTCTACACATTTAAAACCCATCTTAAAATGCACCTCTTAAAACGAGTATAAAGACTCTGATCATCATCCATTTGTCTCACAAATCCTCTTTTCTTTATGATTTTATATTTATATATTTTATAGATGTTTTTTACATAAGGTTACCTCAAATGTTTTGAAAGGTGCCTAAAATAAAATATTTCTATAAAGGGGATTTGTTTTTAACTTTGTAATTATAGGTTTTCTATGCAAAGTTTGGCTTTGATTCATGTAAAACCAGGTCAGAACAGTACAAAATATTAGTTAGTGCTTCACATAATAGTTGAAGAGTTGACACAAACTGTGAAGCCTGATTAAAGTCTTCTTTCACCCTCCATGGTGAAAGAAAAAATTGATAAGACACTGAAGCCACATAAGGATGTCTCATATTTGTTGACAATGCTACTAGCTCAACCTAGTACCTAATTTGCATACTGAGATTTGATCAGATACTCCACTGAATCAAAGTAATTAGTATGCCTCTTATTACCAACGCCTCATGATTACATGACATTATCCAGACAACCCTTTTTAGAAACAGAATGAAAGTGAACACCAGATGCAGTGAGATCTGTCATATCCACTACACACCGAACACCAGGCATCCATGCACGTTGTTTTGTGGGCTTGATCTGATTGGCCAGTCATGGTCTTTGAAGAAAGGAAAAAAAAAAAGACATTTTATTATGTCTGGAAAATTAAAGATGGATAGTAATATTTTAAGGCTTTCACAGAGACCTGAATTTTACCTAACTTCAGTCATAGAGTCATGTTTACTCTTTTCTGTTTATTAGAGATCTAAAAGACATCTAAATGGTAAGCAATCACTGAGACTAAAATTGAATTAAATCTGGTTTGAAAGTGAAATTTAATAGATGTTTTAATTTCGTGTGAAAATGTTGTGACCTGCTGCACAACACTGACTCCAGATACACAGATTAATATTAAGCCTCAGTCAAAACCTATTGTCCCTGTCCTGTTGGGACTGTCCATTAGTTGATGGATGAGTAGTGTTGGTTTACAGCAAGATGAGGATGAGATGTCCTTTCAAATAAATTTGGATTAAGAAAAAAGCCTTTTTTTCCATACAGCTTTCCAATGACCTGAAAAGATGTCTTTTTTTATCTCAACATGTGGATATCCACCTGGATCTATGTTTTTATATTTGGAGTAAAACTTTAAAATTTATGGTCTGCTCAGTTTGACGCTTTTTATGTGTTGCAGTGGAACAAGTAAGTGAATATTTAGTTCAGATTTATTATTGGTGCTAACATTATACAATATTAGCCACTGTATAAAATCTTTTCAATACAATCAAACCCAAATCAACAAACTGAACCAAACTAGAAAAAACCCAAAATATGATTTTATTGATATTCAGCTTTTTTTCTATTTACTGTTTTCAAAACTTCACTCACTTAAAAAAATTTTTTTTTTCTCTTTTTATAACACGTCCCATTCTAACAGCATTCATGTCTATACTCTGTGAAAAACCTTTATTTTTGGTGTCATATGATTTTCCAAGCAGCTCATATGTGAAAATCCCCAAAACAGTAAAACCTTGAGTAAAATGACAAAATTGCTCAAATGTTAAAGCACATTAATTAGTGCTGCTACTGTACTGCTGGTCCTTGTTAAAATGTTACATTTCTTTAATTAGGAATCTGTAGCTAAAGAGTTTTACCTCATTTTGTGATCCTATATAAAGTATATGTTATGTTTCAGCAGACTGTTTCTAGTGCTGAAACTTTATGCATTATCAATTTTTGTAGTTTCTTTTCTCTCTGCTGAATTGAGAATTCATTGAGTTTTGCTGTCCGAAGCCTTGAAGATGGAGAAACCTTATGATTAAAAAATACATGAGAAGATAAATATTCTTCTCTTCATCCCTGAAAAGCACACTTTTTGCACACAAGTACACAGTTTAATTTTACAACCACCTGCATGGTCATGATGCACTCGCTGTAAGAATGACCTGATCTCTTCACTGGGATCATAACATTTACATCCAATCTAATCGAAATAAATTGACCGAGTGTATCCAGGTGAAAGATACAATTCTCTATTGATTTTTCTTTATTACCTTTAAACTCATGTCTGCTGCACCTCATAATGTGAAATGTGTGGTGGTTCTAACTCTTTATATAGTTCAATTATGCAACTATAAAATTTAGTTGCAACATAAATCCAAACAAGGTCAAAGAGATTTCCCTGGATACAAAACATTTTACACAACATGACAACACAGCCTTCCATGTGATTCCATATATCACCTGGAAAATGTTCACTTCACTCGCCATCTTTCTACCTTCACTGTCTACCAGTCATCTTGGCTCCTGTGAAATCCAGGATCCTTTTCTAGCTTTTCAGTCTGTTTTTCAATGTATCGTGTCACTGTGCTTGTAAAATGTACGCCCAGACTAGAAGGAAAGCCCAAGTGAGCGGTTCACTTGTCACCACTTCCAGTGGCAGAGTTCATGCTGAAACAGATGCTGCATCCCAAGAACGAGGCTACATATGTTATAAGATGTACACGGACTGGCTATTCTGACTAAATCCTATTAATCCATCCTCCGATATAAAGATTACAATGTAGAACGAATGTTTATAATTTCATTTCAGCTAGTTACCACACATATTGCACTACAGTTACAACAGAGTTGAAAAGACAAGTGCATTAAGTCCCCAAACCTTGTAGGTTAACATACACTTTTTGCACTTTACTCATATACACATGGTACACTCATTCTCATACACATATACTCTTGTACACACTGTATATGTTTGTATAAATGGATTTTTAACATTAAATATTGAAAACGGCTCCATACTAAATGAAGCCCATCTTCCTTGATATCTAGTGTGAGGTTTCTACCTGGATGGAGTGAGCAATCATCATGGTTTCCGCACAGTGATTAGTGATTGAAGCCTGGAGCTGATTGTTTACACTGTTGCCATGTTGCAATTATTGGATGCACTAGATATGTCTTCTCCAGTTGTATATGGAATGAATCTGAAAAATAACCCCGTCACTATATCGGTGTTTATACGTTTGATACTTTTGAGTGTTTTCCACACTTCTGCTGCTGCTTATGATGGATATTTCGTAGAGCTTTTCTAAACACCAAAAGTATTATTTGATAATCCATTCAACAAAGAAATGTTATCATTGTACAACTCTGCAAATCATTCACTATGTGATTCATGGCCACAAAAAGTGCTGTCACTGTAGCTATGATATGGTTGACATTGCTGCAAAATTTAGAAAATTTAAACCCAAAAAAGAGATGACAGAAATGCACAAATGGAGGACATAAAAATCCTAATGACTGGGATGTGAGCAGAAGACCAACTGCACTGTCATTCTGTATTAGTCACAAAGGAATTTATTATATCAGCACTGACAAGCAACTTAGGAAAATTATAAAAGTACTAAGAGGCTGTGAAGTACAGAGAGAGAGCAGCCACTGGCCCTGTGAAGGGTCCACTTCAAAGGGTGAGCCACAAAAGGATTTGTAGCTATTGTACGGATACTGAACTTGTAAATTCTGTGAACTGTCCTTGATAACACATTTCTTCACATTACATTAGCTCATCACAGCAACCTGTTTCACAGAAACCAAGAGCAGGACACTTTAGAGGTCATCCATCCTTCCAATTCAGGGTCGCAGGGAGCTGAAGCCTATCATATAGCAATGGGCAAGAGGCAGTGACTAGACAGGTCACCAGTCCATTACAGGGCTAACACAGAGAGCCAGTCATTCAAGGCCACCAATCACTAGTTAACTTAACTTGACATTTTTTGAACTGTGAGAGAAAGCCAGACTATGAGGAGAGAATCCGCCCAGTCAGTGGGACAACTCCACACAGAAAGGCCCCAGCTGCTGTGAGGTGTGGTGTTAACCACTGCAAACTCTGCTGCCCTCAAAGGAGATGTATTGTTTTAAAATACATAAAATAATGTGTATTCCACATGTCACAGAGAAATACATTATTGCAGTAGGCACATGGACAAAAACTGTTGCTGGTTCAAAGCATAAAAAAATGTTAATTCTGAAATATGTCTCATAGATGAGAAGATTGTTTATGATATTTAACAGACCAGTGGGTGATTATTAAAGCCTACATTCTTTACCCCCATGAGTGTGTTAGCCCCGAAAGCTCTAAAGCCATTACGCTCTGTTAGAGACTCATAAAGCTGGAGACTGTTGAGTAGTCACTCCTCTTATACTTGTTTGAACTGTGCTTGAAATCTTCTGCCTCAGGTGCATGCATAATCAGTTCATTGTAATGTAAAGTCTATGTTGGCAAGTTTCTGTGGTCATATAAAAGATTAGCAGGCCGAGACCCTAAGTCTTACAAAACTCAGTGACAATGAGATGACAAAACTCACATGACAGGGTCATGGGAACTTCAGATTGTGGAAAGTAAAATGAAGACCTGACCTAAAACATCAATAATAACTGCATATCAAAAATCTGACCCTGTCTTGAGGAAAAACAAGTTTTTAATGCAAATCATTTAAAAAATAGCATAATAATAGAAAGTTAACACTTGGACCACATTAAACTTTTTAAACATATTTAAATCGTTAAAAAAAAAAAGAGTGATGGCTACAAAACTGTCCTGCTCACCAGCTTTTTTGAATGGTAATTTGCAGAATTATGGAAACTCCACTTAAATGCTTTATGAAGTTGGCAGCATTCACATTTCGTGCTCGACTGGTAGAAGGCCTTGTCATCAAGACTAGAGCAAGATGTACTGTTTGCCTTAGAAGTTTATTTTACATAATATGTTGATGCATGCTCAATCATCCAGGAAAGGAAATCCCAAAAAGTTGATTCTGTTCATTTGGACGTAACATTTTCAGTAGGAGAAATGTTTCATCACTCTTTAAGTGACTTGTTCAGTCTGAAGTAGTCTTCATCAACTTTTGGGGATTTTCCATAATAAATAACAGCATTCTGTATTATAGGATGTAAGACGTGGCAGTTGTTGTTTTTTAATGCAAGTTACAAATCAGTGTTGACTTTACAGCCACATTAAAAGCTGTGCCTTTTGCTGCAGGAAAGCTTCCAGCAGATCAAAGTCTGATCTATTATTAAACTTTCCTTAGACAAAGAGCGAGTCTGCTAATATTTATTTACTCAAACTGAGAATACTTGTCACACAAATAAATTTAGAAACTGGATATTCAGGGTTTTTTTTTTTTATTGAAGTTGTGCTTGAATTCGCTTGTTATCAGCTGTTTTATTATGCCTCTCTGTCACTGGGACATTCATCAGCTGCTTGACTACAAACTGACTTACAATGTCCAGAGTGACATCCAAGCACATTTATAAAGTAGCTTTTATAACACTGCTTACCTCATTAAAGTTATGATCTCTGTGATTCTACTGGAATTTAAGCTATGTAGGAGTAGAAAGATTTCCACTAGATGTAGGTTAGACACTTCAGACACCAAAAACAGAAATGCAGTGCTAAACAAGGGCACTAAAAGGCTACATTCCTTTGCCAAGGATGAAAATTCCCTTCACATCATGAGTGAACTGAGTCCTTGAATTCAAAGAAACTCTCGCAAATTAGTCTGTGATAGTTTTCTGAGACCATCAAACAGGCTTATATTTTTTTTTCTATTTCAGTGTATTTAAATAAGGAAAAAACCAGCACCCCTTGCTTGAACATGTACAAAAGGATTCTAGAAGTTGAAATTTTAAATAAAGAGTTCTTTATTATGTTGAAGGTATATATTTTCTCATGTCTACCTGATAAATGTGTTATGGAATAATCTCTTTTGCCCTGGTAGCTTGATCTAAAGTAATTCAATTAATCTTCAAAAGACTCAGAAACTAAAACTTTTCTGGTATGAGTAATATTTGTACCCAATATAGGGTGGAGAAAGTAAATAAGTAAATAAAGTAAATAAAATAATCAAATAAATCTACTCGGTCATATTGGTCCAGTGGGTCCAGTGGGATTACAATGGGTCATCAGGGAGGCTAATCATCTAGAGACAACCTGAACTGAATATTAAATGGTCAAATCAGCAAAACTCTGTTTCCCACAATACTGAAATAAACTGTACACATTTCAGCTTACCTAGTGGAGGAGTCATTTATTTTGTGAAGTCACATTCATTATTTCAGGTTGTCATATACATTTGAGTAGTTTTCCAAGCTTAACTCTCTGTCCTCTCCAGTATCTGTGCATTTCCTGGGACCCCATCAGGTAAAAAAAAGACCTTTAAAACAAATCTAGTCTCTCGGTCTCATGTTGTTCTCTTTGTAATCCTACAGGCGTATTGCCAAAGGTGTTTCTGTCCTCACCCATGGGGCAATGGCTCTGCGGAAGGACCAGGGAGCCACTAGCCGAGCGCAGTACGCTGGCAACTGTCAGAGCGACGGCAACCAGACCCATCGAGTGCCAGACAGAATCAAGTAAGTGGCAGGGAGCGCGAGGGACAGAGGGTGACTTTGAAGTTTGCTGTATGTGAGAATCTAATGTGACTGGCATCAGAGTGAACAAGCAAACAGTGCAACGGCATGGAAAGGCAAATAGTTGCCAACAGTTTTAATCAAATGTCCTCATTCAAAGCAAACCCAGAGAGCTGAGTCATTCTGGCCTGAAAACAGCTGCTTTGTTTTTATAGCAACATTTTACAGATGGATAAACTCCACATAGAAAATCCATGTTTTCACTGCTGGTTTCATTCTGCATTTGTTAATGCTAAAGATTTACAGCGCAAATCAGCCACAACATTAAAAACACTGACAAGTGAAGTGAATAATATTGATCATCTTATTACAATGCAATATGCTGCTGGGAAATCTTTGGCCCTGGCATTCATACTACTTTGACACATAAGATCTGTCTAATTGTCTGTTAGAGCTCAAGGACACCCATTCCAAAGACTACTCACTGACACTGGTGCCAGCAGCCTCCCCCAGCAGGACAATGTGCACTGTCACACTACCAGAGCCACTGAGAAATAGCTCAGGGAACAGCACGAAGAACCCAAGGCATTTAGCCGGCCTCCAAACTACCCAGAACCCAAAACCGATCAGGACCCGCCAAAATAAGACCAGTCCACAGAGGCCCCAGCCTGCAGCCCACAGGACCCAAAGGACTTGCTGACACTGTCACAGTGCCAAACATCACAAGACACCCCCATGGATCATTTACCCATGCCCCAAAGAGTCAAAGTTTCTTTCAGCAGCACAAGGCTGACCTATTAGGTCTTTTAGTTTAGTGACTGATTGGAGTGCATTGCAATCATGCTGTCAAGCAAACATTGTTTTTGCTTTGCAACGACCATTAAATTGCATGATGAAGGAACGTGCAAATAGTTGACTGATTTAGCAACTGTGCAACATGTTCAACTGTTCTCAGTCTCAGTCCATTAGTGCTCCTTTATTCTGTATGACTGAATTGATGCAGTTGTTTATTTAAAAAAATGGGCTGTTTGTTTCAAGACAAAACTTAAATATGTGAGAGCTTCACTAATGTAAGAAAACAATTGATAGATTTGTAGGGACTATTTTGAGTTGTGCATTGCTGATGTTGAAACTGCTGCTTGGTGCTTAAAACACCAGCTAATAATGATATTAAAATACTGAAAAACTTTTTCAGATGCTTTTAAAGATCTGTTTATATGCAGATTAAAACCTAATATATTTTCTCCAGTGTTTAGTGGAAAGTCTTTACTTTTTGTTAATGACTCAGACTCAAGTTCGTTAAGTTCAGTCAGATGACTTGCATTTGAAATGGTTCATTACAGCAGCAGAGTATAGTTAGTTTGGTAGTTATAGAGAGTTTGGTTTATCACTCTGCGGATATGTTACAAATAAAATTTGAGTGTGATGGTAGATGCTGATGGATCTCAGGCAGCAGATGCAGGGCAGCAGTAATATTTACATGTCAGATGGAGAAAGAGGAATGTTTTCAGCTTACACAGACCGCCATATTGATGTCTGTTTGGTATATTTTGTGAGGAGAGTGAGGCGTAGTATTGTACCCTGTGTCACACAAATGGCTGCATTTCTAGTTTGACTGTGAATATACTGACATTAGGTGCAATGGATGAGTTGACAAAGTGGTTGTAACCAAATTTAACATTTGCATTTAGGACAGTTTGCCCTTCACAATCAGGGAGACTTTAAATGTGTGAAGCAAAGAAATAAAATAGCAGAAGTCCAACTTTTAACTACATGCTTGTTTGACTGCTCCTGCTCTTTGGCACAGTTCCCTCTGGGAACTGTTTGGTGGAGTTGGGTTTTTCTCTCAGTTGTGTCAGAGTTACAGAAACCGTCTGGTATCTACTGCTACTGTATGCTTGTTAATTGTCTGCAGTTTTATTGCATTCACAAATTAACTGCTATTAACTGTAATACTTAAAGACCTTCTCCATCTGTATAGTGTTCTTTCAAGGGCACAGACCATCATTTTGACTCTTACCATCTTTTACAACATGGAGTTCCAGATGGTTCCATCTTTGTAATGCCAAAAGAAAGTCATTTGTTCTGTCGGCTATTGGTTTTTAAACAAATTTTGAACATTTCCCCTCAAGATTTATATTCTGTTGTACACTTGGATCAAGTATTGTTTGTGGATGGATGAATGGGTGGATGGATGGTGTTGGTATGCTGTCTGCAAAGCCAAAGTCCCCAGAGTGCATTTAAGTTTTATGCTAATCAAGAAGAGTAAAATATATGCATGGAAAGCAGTTTGTGTAGTCATAAGTACAAAAATAATGTACTAATATTGTGTAAGTATTGAGCGAGAATACTAAATGAGTTGTGGCTGTGTCTTCATCACCAGCTGTTTCTCATATCTCGTGCCTCTGTCACAGCAAAATGTGTTGCTGGTATTAAATACTCCAAAGTTCATTTTTGGATAGTTTGTAAAATTTTTTTTGTAATGTCGGACTGTCTGGGGATATTTTTTTTCTCAATGCCATAAAACTGCAAAAGATGCAGTTACAAACATTTACAGGTGTTTGAGATCAAAATGATGGTAACAATGAAACTTGTGACTCTGACACTTTGAGGATGGGTTTGTTTGTGGCTACCATTTTTAAGCTTTGAATTAGCATCATGGCAGCAGGCATCTTGGGTTTTGTCCCCAGTAATGACTTTAATGGGTGCATTAATACTTGTTGGCTTACTGCAGGTGCACTGAGCAGAAATAGCTCAGTGAAGGCATCTTGGTAGCAATACTTATACTGTTAACTGCACAGGAAGTCATACTTGTCAGATAATGTTTTAAAAGAAACACAGAAACACTGGATAGGCTCCAATTCAACAACTAAAATAGCTAAGGCGAAGCCTAGCAGATGGCACCAGCATGCACCTGTCATGAAAAACAGTTAAGCCCTCAATAATGCATGGCTTAAGTGTATGTACAGGTAAATTCTGTTATTAAAAAAAGTTTTCTCAAAGAGTGAACTTTGAGAAAACTTTGAAAATGTAGACCAACATTATCTTTGTATGATGCTGTTTATTTCTCCTGTAAAGTTGGGCATTTTTTCATGGACATTTACAGGAAACAACCTTTGCACCCAGCCACTAGTGGCCACTGGAGGAATGACAGTTTTGACACTTCTGAGTTAGCAGGTACAGGTGTCAAGGGGGGTATTAACCCCACCACTTTACTCCCACATTCTGTTTTGTTTTTTTTTTTTTATATTTGTAACTGCACATACGAGTTATCATCAGACCAGGTGGTAGCACAGAGCTTTGTAAGCCTTGTGCTCCTTGAGCAAGAAAATGAACTGACAAGCGAACAAAACAAAACAATTCTGCCACATTAACCCAGTGAAACATAAGGCAGGTTTAAGGAGAGACTCAACAATAAGTCTAAATTACAACACTTAACCACAAGAAAGAAAAAGCAGTTGTAGTTTGTACGTACAGTGGGGCAAAAAAGTATTTAGTCAGCCACCGATTGTGCAAGTGCCCCCACCTAAAATGATGACAGAGGCCAGTAATTTGCACCAGAGGTACACGTCAACTGTGAGAGACAGAATGTGAAAAAAAAATCCATGAATACACATGGTAGGATTTGTAAAGAATTTATTCGTAAATCAGGGTGGCAAATAAGTATTTGGTCACCTCAAACATGGAAAATCTCTGGCTCCCACAGACCTGTAACGTCTTCTGTAAGACGCTTTTCTGTCCCCCACTCGTTACCTGTATGAATGGCACCTGTTCGAACTCATCATCTGTATAAAAGACCCCTGTCCACAGCCTCAAACAGTCAGACTCCAAACTCCGCCATGGCCAAGACCAAAGAGCTCTCGAAGGACACCAGGAAAAGTATTGTAGACCTGCACCAGGCTGGGAAGAATGAATCTACAATAGGCAAGCAGCTTGGTGTGAAAAAATCAACTGTGGGAGCAATCATCAGAAAATGGAAGACATACAAGACCACTGATAATCTCCCACGATCTGGGGCTCCACGCAAGATCTCATCCCGTGGGGTCAAAATGATCATGAGAATGGTGAGCAAAGATCCCAGAACCACACGGGGGGACCTGGTGAATGACCTGCAGAGAGCTGGGACCAAAGTAACAAAGGTCACCATCAGTAACACACTAAAACGGCAGGGAATCAGATCCCACAGTGCCAGACGTGTTCCGCTGCTGAAGCCAGTGCATGTCCAGGCCCGTCTGAAGTTTGCCAGAGAGCACATGGATGATACAGCAGAGGATTGGGAGAATGTCATGTGGTCAGATGAAACCAAGGTAGAACTTTTTGGTATAAACTCAACTCGTCGTGTTTGGAGGACGAAGAATACTGAGTTGCATCCCAAGAACACCATACCTACTGTGAAGCATGGGGGTGGAAACATCATGCTGTGGGGCTGTTTTTCTGCCAAGGGGACAGGACGACTGATCCGTGTTAAGGACAGAATGAATGGGGCCATGTATCGTGAGATTTTGAGCCAAAACCTCCTTCCATCAGTGAGAACTTTGAAGATGAAACGCGGCTGGGTCTTCCAACATGACAATGATCCAAAACACACCGCCCGGGCAACAAAGGAGTGGCTCCGTAAGAAGCATCTGAAAGTCCTGGAGTGGCCTAGCCAGTCTCCAGACCTCAAGCCCATAGAAAATCTGTGGCGGGAGTTGAAAGTCCGTGTTGCTCGGCGACAGCCCCAAAACATCACTGCTCTGGAGAAGATCTGCATGGAGGAATGGGCCAAAATACCAGCTACTGTGTGTGCAAACCTGGTAAAGACCTATAGTAGACGTTTGACCTCTGTTATTGCCAACAAAGGTTATGTTACAAAGTATTGAGTTGTATTTTTGTTATTGACCAAATACTTATTTGCCACCCTGATTTACGAATAAATTCTTTACAAATCCTACCATGTGTATTCATGGATTTTTTTTTCACATTCTGTCTCTCACAGTTGACGTGTACCTCTGGTGCAAATTACTGGCCTCTGTCATCATTTTAGGTGGGGGCACTTGCACAATCGGTGGCTGACTAAATACTTTTTTGCCCCACTGTATATGACAGATTGATGACAATATCAGGGAAATCTTGCCTGCACAGACGAGCAGTTCAACTGCAGATGGATGGTTACCGCAGGTTGCCTGCCTGCACTCTTTAATGAAGTGAGCAGGTTCATTTTAAACTCGGCAAAACATTTCATGCCCTTCAGAATCTTGCTCTCCATCAGCAGCAGGGCTGTCTGTCACGCTGACGGGCGCAGAGGCTCATGGGACTCTCATCGAGTGGCAGTGATAGTCCTCGCTACAGCTGCATGAACGACACCTGTAACACATGAAGGGTTTTTCTCTCCGGGGAGATATACACCTTTCCAAAAATATCTCTGCTCTGACTGAAGTGGCACTGCGAAATAAAACTTAACCTGTTTTTAGCTGCTGTGTGGCCTTATTCACATGCAAACAACTTGGGAACACTTAATTCTGAAGTAATAGCAATATATGAAAACCCCATTGGAAATCTTGAAAGCCCAACTTGTCATTTTAGAAGTTAGAGCTGATGAAATCCAATGCAATTCAATACAGTTTAGCTCACATGCAGTCAAACCTACTTTATATCCACAAATATGCAATAACACTAATGTGCAATAATCTTTTCTGGCATCGTTGTATTTTTACTGAGTTGTATATAACATTTGTATTCTATTTTTATCTTATTGTATATTTTATTCTATTTTATTCTACTGTATATAGTATTTTATTTTATTCTGTACAGTTGTGTACTGTATTTATTCTTATTTTATTTTATTCTAATTTTTGCTTCATAACTTTTGCACTGTCCACTTCCTGCTGTGACAAAACAAATTTCCCACGTGTGGGACTAATAAAGGTTATCTTATCTTATCTTATCTTATCTTATACCAAGCTAAACAAGAGACATTTGAGAAGGGGCAAAAAAATCTATCTGTAAATCTTTACTGATGGTTAATAAACTGTGCTGTCAGAGATGAGCAGTGCCCACAGATTTACAGATTAAATTTCTTTGCCAGTCGTAAACTGAAAGATTGGTTTGGGAGAAAGAAAAAGAATCCAAATAAATATGTTGCACAGTGAAAGCTGTAAAATGACCCTAGCAAAGCACAGTAAGACACCAAATAAACTGTTTGACTATTTAATCTAGATTAAATTCATGTGGTTACAGTTAAAATCCTCCACTTCCTATTTGGAAAAAATAAACAACTAAATAAATAAATAAAAGCTGTTTGCTCAGTTTGCAATTATTTCCCATTATTGCCTCTGTGCACGAAACAGTTGGCAAAGAAAAAATGCTCATGATCACCTCCTCAAACCAAACTACGAGGCTCTTCTGAGCAAAGAGCATAAAGTATTTAAATAAACAAATAAACAAAAGTCCAGTCATGCTTCTACAGTGAGGATGACGGCTGTACTCGGCCTTCAAGGTTATAAAATTCAAAAGAAACCTCCATTAAGACCAGTTTTATTTAATTCTTCACTTTGAATCTTCTTCAGACTAAAACGACTCCAAACATAAATATGTTCTTCACAACACCATTAATACTACCGTTACTACTACCGTCATGCTCTGTGCCAGAGAAACAAATAATAAAGCTACATGCTTTTTAAACTACAAGACATGGTGTGGCAGTTGATACCTTAAATATGAGTTGTTTGTATTGGTGTAATATTTCCACTGTTGAATTTTCCAACCTTGTCACAAACAGCGCAAAAACACTGATTGAGGATGATTTTTCAAAAACCCCAGATTACATTCAATAGGGTGGAAGCAGTCCTAAAAGCTGATGAGTGGAAAATGTTTGACCTTGAAATGATATGAATTTGTTTTATATTCAGTTTTTATCTGTGTTTTGATTCAGAGCTCACAGAAACCAAGCTATTATGGGAATAAATTCTCCTTCATGACTGATCGTGCAATCTGTTGTGAAGCGCTTTCTGAAAATGCCTCCCGTGCGATGCTTGTTGTTTGTTTTTGTTTTTTTAAAAGCTGCAAAGTAGTGTTACAGTACTCGTACCTTTTTAACCCCTTAATCCCTCGTATGTCATATTTGATACAGTTTTCCTGAGTTTTCTTCTAAATAAATTGCTCAATACATTTTTAAACAATAAATTGCAACAAATGACAGATGTCAAGAGATATAAAACAAATGAAAATTCATATTTGCAAATTTTTTTAAATGTTTTGATTTTGTAATTGTCCATTATTAAAGAAATTTGAATTTCCTGGCGGTTATTTCATGGTTCAGGATTTAACGGGTTAAATTCATGTTATCTATGCTTTTATACAGAAGGAACCCTTAGCTTTGGGTTTATTAATGGATCTGCACAGCCAAGGTAGGGGAGGGGCTAATTGCATTAAGAGATTTGATTGGGCAATCCAGTGTCGGTAATGAAAATGATCGAATGGGCTGCTGTCAGTGTTTGTACGACAGCTGCACAGGGGCCCTTAAAGCCAGCCCATTGGCCCAAAAGTGCATCAGCCCACTGGGAAAATGCCCGGTATGCCAGATTCCCACTCCATGCATTCATTTCTTCTGTGTGGCTGCTGCATTCAGCCAACTCTCATTCTATGAAAAGTCAGGTGGGGAAAAAGGATGTTTTGGAGCCGTTTTGCTTCATAACAATCTCCATTAGTCAGTCTTTCTACTCTTTGTGTTTCTGACAAATGAGTAAAACCCATAATACACAACTATTGCTACAGAGCTGTGTTCACCAAAAAAAGTTAAACAATCAGTGAACAACCAGCTGCTTGTGTAGACAGACTTTGCCACACAAATATCAGGATGTGGAGACAGAAGAAAAGGAGGGGACTGAAAGAAAGGGAACGTGTGAGATGGAAGTTTGGCAGGCAGAGCTGGAAGAGAGTCGAGAGGAAGGATGGATGAGAGAAGAGAGAGAGTAAATTGAAGATGTAGATGACAGCAGACAAAGGCAGCGATAACGACGATGATGATGGTGATTTGGCTGTCTGCTTGGAAATCATTTTGCAGCTTCCAGCCATCAGATTGCAAACAACAGCAGCAGTGCAGAATGCGAACGCATACAGCACAACAGATCGAGCCATAACAATGACATTCAAAACAAGTCAGTGCTGTAAACTCACTGGAATACAAAACGTATAAAAAGTTGAAATAAACTACATTTCAAAACATGCCGTGACAAGCAAGACTTTAGCTTTTATTCAAAGATACGCATTTGCGATAAAGAGTATTAACAATGTCAAAAGATTTGTTTTTCAGCAACTTGAATTTATTCAGCTACAAAGGATTCCAAAGGTTACAGTTTATCACAGTGGGTAAAAAATTGCCATTTTATTGTCAAACCACCTGCATGAATTTGACTTTAAGAGTTTTATCTGGAGAGTCATTGCACTACATTGGTGTAATCCATTAGGGGTACATACAGAGCATTCAGATAAATGACAGCAAAGTGGACTTTACTGGTAAAGTGGTTTGTGACATTTCTGTTAATGCTACAAGCCAAAAGATTCAGTTTACTTGATACCAAAGACTCTATGAAAGACTGTCTGAAATGTTAACCCTGTGCAGTCTTTCAACATGGGTTGACCCTGCCTGTTGCAAAAAAAGTTGGTCTGTATAAAAGTAAAGAGAAAATTACCCTACTTATCACTTGACTTTTGACCTAAGTTAAAACATTGATTTGAATTTGTTTTAAAGCCAAGTTCCTTAAGTCTTATTTAATACAACATGATGTTAATTTTGGAAATTAACATCCCTGTCAAGTCAAACTGGAAGATAAGGAAAGGCATCTATTAGCTTGTGGGTACTTTGTGATTACTCCTGTATAAGCATGCAGTTTTCCAGTCAGGTGCAACCTTCACTCATCACTTCTGGCAACATCCAAAATGATCAAGTCGAGACATGTTTGTGGGTAAATTGTTGATTCTCAACAGCATGATGATTCCAAAGTGCACATCTTACATCATTTACTTCACACATTCCTGAGGAAAAATTGCATCAACAGCCAAGAATTTCTACATTTTTAGTTTTTTTTCTTCTGATAATTTTGACAAAGGATGCAATTTTTGGAAAAAGCTACCTCTAAGGATTGCAAACCAGTTTTTGAGATCACATGGAGTGTGGAGGCCAGCCAGGGTCCTGCTGAGCTAGTGTTTGGCTGGAGTGCAGCATTCCCTACCAACAGTGAGAAGTTACACAATTGTTCAGCCTGATGCCCCGTTTAACAATGTTTTTATTATTATTATTATTATTATTATTATTTCTTAATCTATTAAAATGGTAAAATTTGAGAAGATACTGACAAAGCAGATGCAATTAAACAGAAAGTGTGATGAGTAACTTTAGACAGCACAATGGGGAGAACAAGTCATGTGTGAAATGCCAAGAAAACAATCTAGTATAGATTGTTTCCATTCATTTATTTATTGATTTATTGTCCCGACTAGGAAATTAGTTTTACAGAAAGGTCTCAAGAAATCATCCATATATATATATTACAAAAATAAAAACAATACTAAATCATAAGACATAGTCCTGCAGTTATAAAAAACACATGAAGGTAGGGTTCAGATATAACATAAACTGATTTAACAAGTGCACGGGGAACAAAGTCTTTTTGGTCTTATTACACTTACTCATGGTGTTCTGTATCTGCAGCCTGAAGGAAGCAGTTGGGTGGGTCTGGCTCTGTGACTCTCCTCAATCGCTCGGGTCTTTCTACCTGCAGCTCATATATTGCAGGTAGTGGATTCTGTGGGAGGCCTATTACTTTGCTGACTGCCCTCACGGCTTTGTTGTGCTATCTTTGGTTCTAACATTTCCAAACCGAGCAATAGAGTCATCATTTCTCTACCTACATTAAATATGTGCAACTTACTCAATAATTACAGGCATTAATAGCGCTTCTTGACAACTGCCTCCACATTGGCATCAAATTATTATCAATGACCAATTCAAAGTATTTATATTATAAGATGTTCCACCGATTCAATATATCTACACTTCATATTGGTCTTCAATCGGGGGTGAGAGAACTTTTTGAACTTGATAACCATGTCCTTGGTGTTCTCAGTGTTTAGGCGTAGGTGGGTTTGGTCACTCATTGGACAAATTTCTCCACCACTGGCCCATGTTTATCTACATCAGTATTAAGCGTGATGATGACTGTGTTGTCTGCAAATTTAAGGATATGCCTGTTTGCATGCTGGCTTCTGCAGTTGTTGCTATTTAGAATAATAAAGAATAAAAACACTCAACACATTTTGGGTTAGAATATTTGGCTGAATAGTATTAAAAGCAGATGGGAGTTTTCTAGTCTACTGTGAGTCCCTAAGCCCTCAAGGTGTGTCAAAAGGAGGTGAAGTAAAGTGATGCAAGCATCTTCTGCTCCCCTCTCTTTGCTCAGTCTCAGCAGCTGTTGTCTTAGTGCCTGACCATTGTACAGTCTTCTACTGCTGTGTCTGTTTTAAAGACACAGTACTGAGAAAATGCACCTGCAGGCTATGGGTTTGTTAATCAATTTACAAACAGTGCAGCGCTTAAACATTACTGTACTTAGTGCTGTAAACAGTACTGTAAGTGACAGTTACAGTGGTTTAAATGCTTTACTGAAGTATGAAGTTGCAATCTTTATTTACTTAATCAACAGTTTCAAATCTTCAAATGATAGAGGCTTCTTTTCAATCTACTATTTTTATCAGTCAGACGCACTGAGCTATTTAACCAGATATACACTGATCAAACATAACCTTATGAGTACTGACAGGTGAAGTAAATAACACTGAAATTGGTAAGTGCAGAGATTTAAGCTTTAAGAGTTTGATGAGAGAAAAATTGTAACGGCTAGAAAACTGGGTCAGAGGATCTCCAAAACTGCAGCTCTTTTGGGGTGTTCCTGGTATTAAGTAATCAATATCTGGCAAAAGGAAGAATCTGGTCCAAGGAAGGAACAGTGGTGAACCACCAGTGGGCTCACTGATGCATGTGGGGAGAAAAGGCTGGCCTGTGTGGTCCAGTCCAACACACGAGCCACTTTAGCTCCAAAAGCTGAAAAATGTAATGCTAATTCTGATAGAAAGGTGTCAGAGTACACAGCGCATTGGAATTTTTTGTATATGGGACTGCAAAGCTGCAGAACAGTCAGGGTGCCCACGCTCACCATTGTCCACTGTTAAAAGCACCAACGATGGCTGCAACAACAATGAACTTCAGACCTGGACCACGGAGCAATGTGGATAGCTGCGCATGTGCGTCGCCTACCTGGGGAACACTTGACACTAGGATGCACTATGGGAAGAGCTCAAGTTGGCAGAGGCAGTGTACTGCTGGGAAACCTTGGGTCCTGCCTTCCACGTTGTGTTACTTTGACACGTAACACCTTCCTAAGCATTGTTGCAGACCGTATATACCCTCTCATGGTGTTCCCAGATGGTTGTGGCCTCTTGCAGCAGGATAATGCGCACTGCCACAGAATATAAATGGTTCACAAATGGATTGAAGAGCACAACAGTGAGTTTGAGGTGTTGTCTTGGCTCACAAATTCCCCAAATCTCAATCCAATCAAGCATCTGTGGAATGTGCTGGACAAACAGTTTTAATCCATGAAGCCCCCACTTCACAACTTATGGGACTTAAAAGGATCTGTTACTAACATCTTGGTGGCAGATGTCGCAGCACACCTTTGGGGACCTTGTGGAGTCAATGGGTCAGAGCATAATATTAAGCAGGTGGCCATAACAGCATACATGTATTGAATGAATTACTTGGAGATCTTAGGTTGAGACTATATAGAAGTATTATTGCACGAAAATCCCTTTTCATGCAATAACTGTATACTGTATATTTGGGGATTTGGAGCATTTCATTTTCATTATTTTTCTAATTTAGAGAGTTTGCTTATTGGTTGGACGAAGCAGAATTGCAGTCTTGGTGGGTTTTTTGGTTTTTGTACAGACCAAACCTGATATACGGTAGGTATACTGTATCTTCATCAATTACAAAAGCTAAATGCTGCTTTTATATTAATGCATGAGTAATACTAATATATCATAATCCTCACATGGGCTATTTTCCTTTGGGTACTTTTACTTAAAACATTCATTACAAGGGTGGATAGCACATATCAGCTATTTTACAGTTGTAAATTTTCAAATGACTTGCTCAGACGTGCCCTTAGAGAATCCTCAACTCAATCTGTGATGATAGCCTAGCTCTGTCCTTTGTCTTACCTGTACCCGAAGCAGTACATCGCCACCTGCTCAGCAACTGAATACCAATGAATTAGCCTAAACCTCACTTTATAAAGGCCTAAACTTAAAACTGTCACTTCACCTTTTCCAATAATCAGAATCCTTTTAACAGGCTAATGAGGGGGAAAAAGCTACTTTAGCAGGACTGAAAGAAACACTAACTCCTGGCTTTTTAAAAACTCACCCAGGTGAATCCGGGTAAAAGCCAGTCATTCTGAGCATGACGATTAGAGCCACTTCATTCATCTGACATGCAGGGAAAGTAGGAAGGATTGGCTTAAAAAGGATTTAATGCCTTCAGACAGCTGAGACATGCAGTGCATTGTAACTGAATAAGTAAAATTCACAAGTGTGGACTGAAGGGGGGGGGGGGTGTCTAGAGGAGGATCGGACAGAAGGGAGACAGTGAGTCGGGAGGACCAGAATAGGACAGCCAGGATGTGTTCTGTCTAATAAGAAAAATCACCGTAAAGGAGCACGTCTTTTCCGTTTGACAGTTCTATTTGTGTTTTTCAAATTGCATATTGTAATTTTCACTAAATCGAAGCATTAGCTTAAATATAGAAACACAGACAAGCAGAATGTGGGCCATAACATGCAGGCAAGAAGGCAGAAGGGATGGAAGAAAATGGGTACTGTGTTATTAGTAGCTGCCGTTAATTGCAATATAGCGTATTGTTTCTCACTCAAATGATAAAGCTAAATGCAAAAACTTAATGAGATGGAGCTGAAGAGGAAGGTCAGAATAGGAAAAAAGTTGTAGATATAAAAAAAAAGGCTGAGAAAGGGAAAACTTAAAGCAGGGGAGGAAGCTGGAAAAGAGCATGAGGAAGAAATAAGGCAACGTGAAATACAAACAGGAGGGCAGGAAGAAGATGATGCCAAAAGTGGTGGGAGTAAAGGGAGACAGCGGAGGAGGAAGAGTCAGACTGAAGCTTATCCAGTCACCTCGAACCCTCAGGGGGACTGACTGCTCATCTGGAGCGGAGGAGTGTTATGCCGCATGCTCGCTGTCCATCTCACTCTTTAATAACCACTCCACGTGAGCTTGATTAACCACAATCTTTCAGGATAACCGGAAAACCTGTCTAAACTCTCCCCCTGACTTCTGCAAGATTTCAGAAACTACATCACTTTGTCCTTTAATTGAGATTTCCAACACCCATTAATTCTTCTTAGTTATTTTTTGATCATGCCATCACACAGCAGGTGAGCTTCTGATTACATTAACTAAAGCATTTCACTTTCCTTTTCAGTTAAAACTACAGTATATGTGCATTTAACACTTAAACCTACAGTCCCAATAGCTAACAGTGGCATTTATGAAGTGTAAACAGTGTAAATAAATCTAAAAATATAGGTGACAAACATGTAGGTTGCTGTCAGATTTACCAGTGACTCACAGTGACTCAACTCAAACAAGAAATGAAATCAGATGAGATCTCTGGGAGCTGGAAGCCAAAGTTACTGTCAAATAAAATCCTAATTAGTAATGTGAGATGGCACTTGTTTGCACAGTTTATGTTGAGGATGAAATCTACACACATTTAATCCAATCAAACTGGTAAAACGTGACTTTATTGCTTTTGCTATCACATGATTTTGCAACCTTTATGCCTCTCAATAAAAAACAATTGCAATGAAAGACAGGAACTGTAATGGAGGAATATCGGGACTTTCTCATCTGCCATTCCCGGCCTTTCCTTCCCTCCTTTTCACACCTTCTCTTGTTGCTCATCAACATGTCGACTTGTCACCTTCCCATCTGTCGAGTTTCCTGGTCTCGATTTTGGCAAGGGCTCCCTCTCGTTCGCTCTTCTAGCTCACACATATATTCACTTTCTTTGTTTTAATTATTGGGTGAGACACCTTTCCACCTTTTCCTCTCTGTTGGTTTTCTTTCCTGTTGCACTTTCTCAACGCTTGTAGTTCCCTGTCTATATATATATTTCTTTCCTTTATATTGATAGGTTAACGCATATACCAACAGTATCAATCAGTATCAATAAATCTGAAATTGTCACTAAAAATGCTTCAATCTGAAGGTTACTGGGAGATTAGAGTCAGAACTAGACAAGAATACACCTGAGAAAAGGTGGACCCGTTTAAACCCAAATAAATATCACTTAAAACTGTTTAAACATTAACATGCAACCTTGAACTCTTCTAGACATCAGACATCAAATAACATGATATATTTGCCTTAGTGCAAATTCATCTTAAGTGGACTATTTTGGTCCTGTGCTGGGGAATTCTCAGAAATATGTTCCTCGCCCGTGTAGTGCTTTTGAACACAGCATTAACATTGATTCTTCCTTTAGCTCTCCATTCAGAGCTTGGTTTTAAGAAACCTGAAATCCATTGTTCAGTTTCTCTTGGTGTTGTTTCTCATTCTGGTTGCAGGTATGTGGAAAAAGGAACTCTTAAAACATGTTTAGCCCAGCTCTCTGTTTGGTTGACTAGTGCCTGGTAGTAAGATGAAGTCATCCTTAGCATGAAGTCCATATTGTTTGTTTGTCTATTAGTTAGCAGTCTTTCATCCACAGTTTTTAAGATATCATGTTCAAATTTTGTGTGATGGTAGAAAACAATAACAGCTTGAGCTTGTTGAATTTTGGTGAAAATCAGGTCAAAGTCAGGATGTGAAAATCAGTAAAAACATATCAACAGTTTTTATGGACTGTGTTCAAACTTCACAAGGATATACTAGGCCTTGGGGGATATGCGTACCTAGGTTTGCTAAGGATTCGAGTTTGACCTTTAATGTTAGTGCCTAAGATCAAAGTTGACCTTGGAAAAAATTTCAAAAAAACATCGAGTAAAATATCATATTATAGAAAGGGCATGGAGAGCTCAGTGTGACTCCATCCATCCATCCATCCATCGACAGATAGTGGTGTTTAAATTTTTGCCATATAATGTCACAGTGTTGCAAAATCACACCCTGCATGAATATATATAAAAATCTCAACTTTACTTATTAAAATGGTCTATTTGATTATCTTTACCCATATGGTTGAAGCTTAATTGGCTAAAATCGCTTCTAGAAGCTGTAATGCTTCAAGGTCAAAGGTCAGGGTCACACAAATTAGAAAAAGGTTTCATTTCCATTGGATCATCAACAAACATTAAAGCAGCATATTAGTCACTTGGGGAGCACTTTCTTTCTTTCTTTCTTTAATCTCGTTATAGCATTTTTTTTCCTATACACTATTATATGACTTCACAATGACACAAAAACAGTATATTTCAGTATTACCAACACTGACATTTGTGCTAATGTCCCCTTCATTGGGGATTCCTATACTACCAATGCTAACATCAGCATAAATGATCTATAACAAACGTCGATGTCATCGTATTGTAATAAAAAAACAGGCTGACATCAGCACGTTGTAATGAAAACATCATAAAACATCAGTGCTTTAGCATAGCATTTGCCCCTAGGGGGTAGTTCTGCTCTCTGAGTGCTCTTGTGGAAGGATGGACTCTGGATAACAATTGTTTTTCTTTTTATTCATTTTTAACAGGTATTTCCTGCAGCTGTCTTGTTTTAGCCATTTTTAAATTGTGTTTTGGCTCTGAACTATTGCTTTAAATTCATTACATGTACTAGTGTTTGTATTTTCCCTTTTTTCTTCAGTCATTAATCTGCTTTGTTTAGTTTTTCCTCTTACTGATGCAGAGGGCCACCTGTTACTGGTTTCCTTGGGTTCTAACTCATTTTCCTCCTTATGTAGGAGCTTCAGTATTATTTCTGACTCACTGGCTTATTTAAACTGTCTCTGCCTTGCCTGTAACAGATCTGTGTGCTTTTACTATGAGCTGGTAATATAACAAAGTTCATAGATGGATACAAAGGTTGTATAGTTGTCCTTCTCTGTCATCAAAAACAAGACAGTTTGTTGGGAACAAAAAAAGAGTTTAAATTATCTGAATTTGGAACAATCCCAGCATCTGTTAAGGAAACATGCCAGTTACAAGTTAATAAGACAACCTTTTCCCTCATAAACTACAACAGCAGGTAGTGTGGGCTTTCTGTGGTGAGACAGAAAGTAACTGGAGGTTGGGGTCACAGACAAGCAATTACCATTTGCCTTTTCATGGACAAATAACTGCGCGTAGACTAATTATTCTGCTTTTCCTCCATTTTACACCCTGTTCAGATGACCATACCTCACCACACTGCAGCGCGATCTTTTACCTGATTATACCAGTTTGTCAGTGCTGCTGGTGTCTTAATTTTTGTACAGGGCGGTGACTGTACGGTGATTTTGGTAAACCCAACAAAGCACGTTTTTTTGTATTTAAACTTAAACAGTGAGTGAAATCAAAACAAATCAGAGCATGAATTATGAATGATGGTGTCTAGGCATCCAGTATTGCCCAAGCCAGTACGTCAATGCACCAATTCCAGTGCACACTCTATGCAGTATTGGCATCTAACAGAACAGAAAATTTAACGCCTTGAAACAAATTCAACAGACGTGTACTGTTTTTATCCCAAGAATCTCTAAAACACTGTGTGGCTTCTTTCCAAACCATACTGTGGAGCTTACGCTAATATTTTTGGGATAGTAGAAGTACATTAATATTTAGAGGTGTCTTTTTGCTCAAACATTCAGTGTCTACCGTAGCCCTGTGATAGACTGCCAACCTGTCCAGGATGTTCCTTGCCTTACGCCCTACGACAGCCGGGATAAGCTCCAGCCCTCCTGCGAGCTTGAATTGGATAAGCAGTTTGAAAAATTGATGGATGGATGCCATGTCTACCTTTACTGAGAAGTTTTTTCTATTTCCTTAGGACAGCACCAACAGTGTGGGTCTGAGCTTGCATTCAGTCCATGAAATCTGCCATACTTAACAGGGCTGCTGTAAAAGCATGAGAGGAGAGTAAAAGGATCTCCAGCATTTCAGCCTTTAACTCTCTTCAACATATTTTGCCCCTGCATAGCTTTCTGCTCTTCTGAGCCTGCGGTTGCTTTTCTCTGTGTGTTGTTGCCTCCTTCGCTTCTTACCTGCATCATTTTTGAGTGTTAGTGCAAAAAGTCTGCTTTGAAGAACTGACACGAAACCTGAAATTTGCTTTTGAATAACAAGTAGACTGACTTGGCCTCAGGTCATGATATCTGTCCTTCTCCTCTACCCTCTGTCCTCCTCTGTGGCATCTCTCTCTCTCTCGCTGTCAGCACTGACCTGTCATGTTCTGACTCTCTTCTTAAACATACATGAAGTGTGTCCCCGAGAGTCGAGTTAAAGTTACATGACTCGTGTCCACGGCAGTCGGAATAATTTAGTGACATGGAATAACCAATGAGAGGGCAAGCTGAGAATGAGTTTGGTAAAGGGTGCTTAGGGGATTTTAAAGCGGAGGGTCGAATTTACTGCGTAATTATACCAAGGGTTTGTTAATGGTTCTGCCTGGAGTAATGGTGGCCTAATGTTATTCTGTTCTCTCCTCATCGTCTGACCAATTATGTGACAAGCCTTCAAAACACATGCTGGCTCGTCTTCCCGAGGGACTCCATCTTCCTTTAACCAACATCTCTCTAAAATACAGACAAAAAATAACACCACATCAGTAAATACACAGTGTTGTTAGAAATCGTAGAAATTAGCATAGTGTTTTAAAAGTGGGCTTATTGGGTTATTGTTTTTAGGGCCTTTTTTGGGAACTTTCAAGGGTTTTTTTTCTCTTTTTTTTTAACTTGCTGTAGGTAAGCTGTTGTTAATTTATGGCCCTGGTACTGGGAAAACAATACACACATAATAAGCACAGATGCCTACTAGGTGTACATTAAAAAATAAACGCACATCCTTGTTCCACACTTCAGAGTTGCCTGTCTTACATTTTCTCTAAACAATATGAGCTTTTCTTTCAGTGTTTTCCCCATTGTTCATTAAACTATTCACATTCCCTTTGTGTTTCTTCATTGCCCAAAACCCAATTTGCTTGTCTCTCAGAAGTAAATGCCTTTGTCTTTTTACAATAATCTGGTGCATCAGTTACATTTGTTATATATTTTTTTCTTCAGCAGAAAATAGGTTCACTTTTGGGTTTTTTTTTTGGTGTTCTTTGTTCTTTGGTTATTGTGCTTCTTGGATTGAACCTGACTATTTGAGTACTTGGTCAGGTGAGTTTTCAGTTTCAACATTTACACTTGTTCCAAATGAGACTTCAGCTCACCTTACTGTTTCATGCTTAGAAACGTCGTTATTAGATTTGGTGATGTCTTGCCCTTTAGTGGATACATATCTAGTGACTTTTTGAACAAACAGTTGCAGTGCTGTCCTGGGAGTGGGGGTCTCATCCTTCAGTCCCTTTGCCGCAGGCGCACCCCCTTCGGTGTCTGCTCCGGTCAGTGAGCGGCACAGAGCAGCAGCAGTGAATGAGCTGTTTGTTCATACACAGTATTGTCTTGTGGTTTGTTACCCACACAGAGGTTGTGTACTCTGTACAGTGAAAGAAAAGAGTAACAAAGACATGTTGTCACTAACTTTTTCTTGCTGAAATCATGGAACAGCTGATCGCTGAACTTATTTTTACCTCGACTGGTGTCAGACAATATTATGGATAGGACTACCTTTTGGGGACAATAAACAATCCTATTATTGTACATAAAAAAATAAACATTTAGAAAAATTACTTAGCTGTGGGTAATATTCAGGGTATGGGGTTAGACTGCATATCAGGAAAATCTTGCCTGGGGGTCAGAAACCCCGGGTACATCGTCTCACCCCGACCCCTGTCAGCCTTCAAGGAAAACAAACAGCCTCTAGGAGATCAATAGGAGGCAGCATTATGCTGAGAAGTTTCAAGGCACAAGCAGAGGAACTAAGTTAAGTAGCAGTAGGGACTGCCTGCAGTCAATTACTCATGCAGTAGTGCATTTCAGCCTGCCGGCAAGAGCAGCTGGTTAATTTATGTTGATGTAGAGTTTTATGTTTGCATTTTGTTCATTTTATATTTTTATCATTACTGTAAGGTGTTGTAACAATCTTTGGATTCAACTATGCAATTGTGCCCCTTTGTGGTAACACTTTATAATAAGTATTGTTAATTAATAATTTGACGTTTCTCAATTAACTGATGATATCTGGTAGTCATTCTTACTGCTCAAATTTGTTTTTTTTATGTTTATTAACAGTTTACTAGGTTTTATCGACATCAGTGGCAACTTTGCAACAGCAATCCAAAGATTGTTACTGCTATGAAGTTCTTTGTAAACCATTTGTGAAGCATGGATTGTATTTACAATAACAATTCATGCTAGTTGGTTTACAAATAACCTTTAGACAATGAGACGTTTTATTTCAACAGAGCCTGTCTCATCTCTTGAAATCCAGTATTGTCAAAACCAAAACCTTTTGTGCCTGACGGTATGTAGTGTTGGATTTTTTGTTTTATTCTTTTGTTTCCATTTTTTGTGATTTCACAGAATTTTCTGATCTCTCTGATATTATATTTGGGAGGAAAATGAACTCCTCAGATTTAATTTCATTCATGGAATTTCTCGACTGATTTGAGTCATTCATTCAACTGGTTTGCATCATTCTCCATCATGTTTTCTTCTGCTCCTCCATCTCTCCAGTTCTTATACAAATCTCCCCTTTCTCTCTTCTTATACTCCTTTTAACTTTTGTCATGTGTCTGATTTTTGTTAATCTCTTTTTTCATCTTTTTACTTATTAAATTACCCACCACCACCCCCTCCCCTCTGTCCAGCTTTCCTTCCATTCATCTATCTGTTCCACTCTGACCATCTCTGCCCTCCATCTCAGCTCCTCTGAGAAACACGTTCACAAAGACATCTGATGTGCCGCTTTTGCATGTAAATTGGATAATTGGATTTGGACACAATGCATAATGACGACATGCAGGAAGAAAGGACGGAAAGAAGGAAATCTGGGATATGAGGAAACATGAAAAGAAGCAGGAGAAATGGAAGAGACAGGAAAAGTCAAAATGAGTGTTTTGTGCATTTGAATGCATCAACACACAAGTGAAGACAATGAATACAAAGTTAAAGACCATAAAATGACAGAAAAACATTTTTTATGTAAAGCACTCACTATCATGAGATTTTCTGGAAGTATTATCTTCTGGCTTCACTTCACGTTTGCTTTGCAGCAGAGTGTGGGATGGGAAGTGTGAGGCTCTGGTTCTCAGCTGTAAAACAGTGGAGTGCCCACTCTAGGAGGAGAATGAGTTTCTGCCCCAAGCGGAGGAGTTCAAGTATTTCTGCGTGTTGTTCACACGGGAAAAGGGGACGGGAGACTGCCTGACAAAGTGGTGCTGCATCGTTAGTGATGTGGAAGCTGTAGTGAAGAAAGAGCTGGTCAATCTGCATTCCTGCTTTCATCTATCGCCATGGACTGTGATGGCAGAAAGGATAAGATCGCTGATACAAGCGGTCACCTGGAGTTCGGGCATGACTCAGATGATAGCTGTTACTCCTACACATCAAAAGGAGCCAGTTGAGGTGGTGCTGGCATCGGACTAGCCCACCCTGTGAAAGAGCCGGAATAAGTTGCTGGGGAAAGGGAGCCTTGGCTATTTGATTTTACAGGATTTCTTAAGCACTAATCTTTTCTTTATAGATGCTTGAGCCTAATTTAGGGGTAGTAATAAAAGCCCAACAAACAGACTTTGCCCCAGGGCTCACTCAGAGGTTAATGTAATCACAGTAATTCTTTTTAAAATATTTTTATTAGAAGCTCCTCTGTTCTGTTTCCCTGTTTCTGTACGTACAGCCGTGTCTCGTATGTGTCATTATGAAATGGCTTTTTCCGCCATTTACACATCGCAGCATTTTTATGACCTCACACTGTATGCATATAATGATGGCCCACCTGAGAACGAACGAGGACAAGAAGAATCTCGGCATTGAGCCGCTAACAATCACATTACCTGAGATGTAATTTAATCAGTGAGGAATTGAAGGCCTCACTTAGACTCACCTTCTCGCCTCAGCTGAAGAGCACAGAGCAGATGCTGCTGATGTGCAGTTGACTCGGTGCATTTGCTGCATGTTAAATTACCAGTCGTCGGTAACGGGGAGCGGATCTCCTCTGGCCCTGTGACTTCCGCCGCCATCACCGTGAAAGCTGTCAACTCTGTGAAACGCGCGCACACACTCTCACACATGATTGCACTCCCCTGTTATCCTTGCTGCGACCTGTCCTATCAGTGCTAATGAAGGTAGTGTGATGATGGCAGCGAAGTGCTAATATGAATGTGTGCCCTTCTGTTTTGTTTGTGTGTGTCCAATACAAGAGCTGCCACTCCTGCTTATAAACATGCAAATGGAGCTGTAAAAGGAACATTAAATTCCTCCCGATGCTGTTTGATGTTGAAATAGCTACTCTTACTCTGCACTCAGTGCTCTTTTTCCTCCCCTCCTCGTTCTTTCCTCCTCCCCCTCAGCATCTTTCTCTTCCCCTTTAATTATCTTTCTGCTTCTCCCTGCCTCTCCATCACTTCATGTTTCCTCTGTCTGCTTCTCTTCAGCTGTTTCCTCTTTGCCCCTTAGCTCCTTGTGTCCTTCCCCTTCCTCCTTTTCTGTCCTCCTTCCCGCCGCAGTTTCCTCCATCTCTCCTTAACTCTTTCCCTCTCTCTTTGCTCCAAACAGTTACTTCCTGTCTTCGTTCTCACCCTCTCTGTTTTGTTCACATTTCCCGGTACTCGCTCACTTTGACCTACTCTCCCTCCCAGACGCTGCTCCATTTCAAGCACTTTATTACATAATTATGCAAATTCAAACTAATTTATAGACACTTTATTACACCGTTACAACCTGTTATTTAATGTTTTATTGATTGCATATTTTGACTTATTACTCCACCCTTAATTTGACATTTTAATATATAATATTTATGACTGAGTGTGGTAGCATGTAAGCCTCGACCTTCACAATGATGTGGCAAGGCCATGCTGATGCAGGGGATTCGTGTGAGGGTTATCACAATGCCAGTTTACCAAAACACTACTACTATGATTCAGGTTAAACAGAATATATGATCGGTACAAATGCTTATATCTCAAACAACCTCCACAAATGTATTACGTCCTTATTGCTGCTGAAAGGAAAGCTGGTGAGGAGGCACATTTGTGTGTTTCCTGCGCTTCCTCTTCACAGCAGACATCTTGACTTGTCACAGCAGAGAAACGCAGGTGCATTAGGTGTGTTAGATGAAAGCTGCATTTCACTTAGGGATGCCCACCTTTTCTGCACGCTGGTTCACTGTCATGGTTCACTATAAACCTCACGGCGCTTTTTTCTACTGTGCCAAGTCAGAATGTCCTCCGTGAAACATGTTTATTGCATATCCTACATGCTTTAATGGGGACCTGTGTTGCTTTAGTGGATGCTCATATCAACTCTTACCCCCTCAGAGGTCTATTAGTGGAGTTGTTACATGCTGTCTTTGTGGAGGAAAGAGCTAAGCCAGGCAAAAGATTCAAGTAATAAAGTCAGAGTATGTACACATAATAGTAACTTGACACCCTAAGATGAGAACAGGCTGGTAGAACACCATGTTTTGTTAGGGACACGTAACATCTGTGGCATCCATTGTGTGCACATTTTGTGCTTTGGTAACACTTCTAACCAAATGAGAGAAAATGCACACTTTTCCAAGGAAACGTGGTTTAACCCAGAATCCACACCAACCATATCGTTTTTATGTTAAATATGCCCGGCTCAGTTCAGTCTTAGCTTTGTAATAGTTAAACTAAAACCACCTGAAATGAAAACCTTCTTTACCACGAGAAAGCCCACTGGAACAAGGCAGTGATGGAACAAAAGATTAAAAGATGAAAGACAGAAATTGATAGACTTGGGTAGAGAATAGAACCAAGCAACTGGAGAATTATGAGATTTAAAGTGGGAGGAAGGGAAAGGAAAAGACAAACAGTTTAGAAGGGAAATGAGGGGTGAAAGACAAAGAGAGGAGGAAGCAGTATGCAACGGAAAGGATGATTTGAGTTTCAGGTCAGAAATGGAATGAAATAACATGCTGAAGTGAGTGTTTCTAGTGATATATTGCCCATTTTCATCCTTGTTGAAAAAGCCAAATACTTTTGCATTTGGTGCACAGATGAATCAAAGGCCCGGCTGCATGAATAATTTCTTATTTGTCAGCAGGATTTTTTTTTTTTTTTAAACTCGCATCTCAAAAGCACGAAATAATTATTCTGCTATGGACCACAGACCAAGGGCATAGTCCTTTCAGACAACATCTTGGTTTTTATTTGTCATTATTATTTATTTATTTCCCTGCTTACATTTTCTCTCATTCTTTTTTTGACTGTTGCTTAGTGCTGCTCTTCCTCTCCAGTGACGGCTCGAGTGGTGAGCTGTGCACCGTGGAACATATTGATTATTTCTTATTATGTTTTTTTTTTGTTCACACTTTCATTATCCAGCTCTCAGGGGCTCAAGATCCATCTGTTCATCATTTGTGTAGTGACAAATATACACAACTCAAATTTTTCACAGTTTTTTTTTCCTGCAAAGGCTCGTTCAAGTCTGCAAAACTTTTTTTAATTAAATTTTTTTTTTAATCAATTTTATCCATGGTTCAGACATTTTGAACTAAATATTTATGAATTTTAGCAAAGGATGTTAATCTCTAGCTCTCTTCCACAGCATGTCTTTATCCTGTCTTCCTTTTCTCACCCCAACCGGTCGCAGCAGATGGCCCCGCCCTTCCCTGAGCCTGGTTCTGCCGGAGGTTTCTTCCTGTTAAAAGGGAGTTTTTCCTTCCCACTGTCGCCAAAGTGCTTGCTCATAGGGGGTCATATGATTGCTGGGTTTTTCTCTGTATTGTTGTGCCAAATTGCGACTGTTGTTGCAATTTGGCGCTATATGAGTAAACTTGAATTGAACTGAATTGGAAACTGGAGGTGCCTGAGTCAGATGGTTCACATACAACTCACTTTCCAGAACATTTTAACTATAAATTTAAATGAAACCATCACTACAAGTTCAGAAAACCACAAACCTACCACCCTTATATACAGATTTTGTCAAAAAACTGTTTTTGGGACCTCACAGGCTCCTCTGCAGAAACACCACACTACAGTGTTAGCTAGGACACAAAAGCTGATCAAGGGGACTCTGACGAATTATTACAGAAATCACTTCAACTAGTTTCTACAACCAAATTATGGCTGTAAGACAACATGTTAGACAACATTATTTCATATGTTACCAGAGTGCATAGCTCTGCTGAAAGTTGAAGGCTCTACTAAATGCCACTTCAACAATAGACGTGCACTGACAGACTGACTGGAATCTCCAGATTTCCAGCAATCTCTGCCCTGAGTAGAGATCCAATTATGAGCAGTGTTGGGCAAGTTACTTTGAAAAAGTAATTCAATTATAGTTACTAGTTACTTCTTCAAAAAAGTAACTGAGTTAGTAACTGAGTTACAATATTCTAAAAGTAATTAATTACTTGGAAAAGTAACTATTGCGTTACTTTAAAAAAAAACAAAAAAACCCTCTGGGGTCCAGGGTATAATTGGCCATTTTTTTACTACTCTTGATTTTCCCTCCACATATTACCTTTAAAAACTATTTGCTTTGCCTTGTTTGGTATCATTCTTTTTAGCACAACCTCACGTGTCTGAATTTACAGTTATGTTCTCATTTTGTCATACTGTATAACCAGAATTGATCTAAAATCAGACAAAAAACATAAAATCAGAGTAGAAAAAGTTATATTTTTACTGTAACAACCATAAACATGTTTAATGAATCATGTTTCATAACTTCAAATGCAAATATTAATTGTCAATTTTAAAATCCTATGCACAAGTTTTGCAAACAACAAAGTTATTTGCATCCATTTACCTTTTACCCTTTTTTTAAATAACCATTTCAAACTATTTACAGAACAATCAGCTGTTCTTCAATATGATGCCACACAAATTATTTGTGCCACTCCAAAACAATATTTTCTGTCCACTATAAAGGAGAACATCACAGCCTGATACCTGCAGGTCTGACAGCAGCAGGTGTATCACTCCTGTTTCTCTCTCTCTCTCTCTCTCTCTCTCTCGTGCTGTCACTCCTAAAACTTCCCCTGTTTTGTTTTGTTTTGTTGCTCATAAGCAGAGAGTGCTTGCTAGCGCTAACGTGGCGAAACTATTGAGGAAAAAAACGCCGCGTATATATTGTTTATCATGACTCTGGTTTTACGTGGCCTATCGACACAATTTATAAACTGGTATATATCACCTTGTTGCTTTGTCTTTAAGTGATCACGCCTACTTTATTCTTCCTCAGTCAAACAGCAGCACTCATGTGATTGTTTTGCCTCCTGAGCTCCAGGTGTTGTGCTAGACAGTGATCGTGATTGCTGTCCGCGGGAGCGCGCAGCTGCTTAAAGCTGTAGCGTCCAGATTACTTACAGCTACTTCCTGCAGCTGATATAAGATGCGGTAAGCTGAACACAGCTTCAACCGTCTGTTTGCTGAAAAATAGTAACGGACCGCGTTTCCTTGTTAGTAACTGTAACGCCGTTGTAACAATAGGAATAGTAATTAGTTAGATTACTCGTTACTGAAAAAAGTAACGCCGTTACTTGTAACGCCGTTATTCCCATCACTGATTATGAGCTAGTTCATTTCATGCACACGCATCACACAGAGCGGTGCCGTCAAATAGCTGCACGCACACTTACAGCCACACACTAACGTTTTGTTAGCATGCACATAGGGGATCAGCATGAAAATGTGAAATAAAGGTGGGTGTTCAGCAGCTTATTTTCAGCTCATTAGTTGGACCTCTTTGCCGTAGCAGGACACTTTATTTTAACTTAGATGAGAGATGATCCTGTAACTTACTGCAGTTTGGGAGAAATTGTCAAGTTTACCAATTTATTGTATTGTAAAAATAAAATTATGCAATAAAGAAAAGTTTATTTTTGTATGCATATACTTTATAAAGTTCTTAAAAATAAAATTGGAATAGGCAAAAATTGTGAATGGCAAGTCACACAGAAATGGCCCAAAAATTTACAATTACTGCATCTCTGTTGAACAAATCGTATGTGGCCATTTTCTGGTGGAGGACAGTCTCCTTTAAGCCATTCTACTCATGTCTCCTCATTGACTTGCTGTTTAAAATCCAGTAATTCAGGCTTTGAGAGAATGACTTTTGCAGAGCTTCTTCATGATGACATCTCTAGATGTCTCACAAAATATCCTGTGATGATTTATGAATATTACAGATACACGTAGCCCATTTAGTTCACACACCACATTCTGCGCTCCTGTAGTCTCCTTCACTGCAGAATCTGAATCACACAGGAGTCACGATAGCCTTTTCAGCTGTCGGGCCCCCCTCCCTTTGGTGTTCATGGTCACAAGCCTTTCATTTGTGTTGTGTGATTCAACCCGAGCTCATTTCTACCTCTCTCATACACTGTGTGTGTGTGTGTGTGTGTGTGTGTGTGTGTGTGTGTGTGTGTGTGTGTGTGTGTGTGTGTGTGTGTGTGTGTGTGCACAATAGCATAAAATACAAGCAGTATTCTCCACACTGTAAGAGCAGAGACAGCTCTGCTGGTGCGTTCAAAACCAGAGGACAGGACTCTGGCCAATAGTGGCTCTGTCATGAAAAGTAATGAACTATGAATCATATCAGTCGATATGAGAAGGAGTGAATGAGTGAGAGAGTCCAAGAGAGAGCAGGAAGGAACAGGAAGGGGGGAGATACTGATAAAAAATCTCATTGAATATTTGCTGCATAGGGTTAGCATTTCTTTATTTATTAAATCTTCTCTTTATTCATTTTACTAACTGTTATGGCATGTCTAGGGGTGGCCAGACCACAACATGAAGGTGATCCATCCTCAGACCTCAAGCAGCCACGACACACAGTTGGTACAATTTTACAATGATTTATTTGCAATATGTTATTTTACTTTGGATTTTAACACTTAGAAGGAGCTGAATGCAAGTTCACAGTGGACTTTATGCCAAAACAACAAACAAAAGGAAACCATCTGAATTATTTACCAAACATATCTAAAATGAATAAACCAGGTAACAATAAGGTACCTCCCTAACAAAGACAAACAGGAGAAAACTAGGATCAAAATAAAAGGCAGTCCACCCCTACAAACTCCTCGATGTAGCAAACAACATTAAATGTTTTTAGAATATGCTTCACAGGTAAAAGTGTGGCTGTTTGGGATGAGCAGAGGATGAATGACTGGCCGGCCTCTGTAGAGGGCCAGGAGTGACCAAATGAATTATTTAAATACGTCATTAAATAATTAATTAAATCTGTCATTAATTAAATACAATTTGAAATAAATGATTTATTAAGTGTTGAAATGAATGGGCATTTAATTATTGAAATATTTATTTAATTAATTAATTCCTATTTTAATTCATAAATGAGACATGTATTAATTATTTATTGATGTATTTAATTAATTCATTTCGTCACTCCTGGCCCTGCATAGACCACAGTAGCATCATCATCGATGTCATCTCTATTTAGCAGTGCTGTCAGTGTTAATCTCATTAAAATGACGTTAACGCCATAACCGCATTAGGGCGTGCGTGGGGCTGCACGCCGCTAACGCTTTAACGAGCTAACCATGCTAACGTGTTGACGCCGTGCAGCCCCACGCACGGGCGATCCGTGCTAACTTGCTAACGGAGATTTGCCACGTTAATGCAGTTATGATGTTAATGTCATTTTAACGAGATTAACGCTGACAGCACCACTATTTAGGTAACCAGTCTGTTGAGCTCGAAGAGTTTTCCTCTTCTTCAGCCATGTTCTCTCAATAATGCACACACTTGGTTTGTTGCTTACTTTTCCCAGCAACACCAGAGGGAAAAACATACATTCCTTTTAGCAGTTCGCGCTTCACAACATACGGAACAGGAAGTGAAGTCACCTATAATCACCAAAATGAAATCATTTCTAAAATAAAATGACAATCAGAAAACGTCTTTTACAAAATAAGATAAATTAATATATTCACTTATGAGAACACAAATCTAACACAGTCTGTATCCCTCCATCTTCTGGGTCCACCAATCACAGAGAGGCACCTGTACACTTAGATTTACATATTGAAAGCAGCACCTTACGACATCAGTCCTAACTTAGCAGTTTCGTGATAATTTAAGGATTTAAAATAATGGTGAAAAAGTTAAATTGAGATTTAATTGGCGGTATCCTCTGTGTCAGCAATGGGAGGTAGGGCAAGTTAATTTGCTTGGTTCCCTTGAACAACCATAACTGCTTCTAGCATTACAAAATGCTGTTCAGTGTAAGGGCAACACCTAATTAGCACTAAAGTCCATCCAAAGAAAGCTAAAATAATATAGCCCAATCCCATCACTGTAGCTGGGGAAAAGCTTGATCATGTGTAAAAGTCTGTCACACAACCAAGCAGTCCAACAAAGGCACACCTGACTACCAAGAGGATGTAAATGGTAAATGGCCTGTATTTGTATAGCGCTTTACTTAGTTCCTATGGACCCCAAAGTGCTTTACACTACATTCAGTCATCCACCCATTCACACACACATTCACACACTGGCGATGGCAAGCTACATTGTAGCCACAGCTGCCCTGGGGCGCACTGACAGAGGCGAGGCCGTTCATACAAGGCTCTTTCACAACTAAAGCACAAGTTCAGACAACAATCATTGAATGTGTGTGTGAATGGGTGGATGACTGGATATGTAAAGCGCTTTGGTGTCCTTAGGACTCTTAAAGCGCTATATAAATACAGGCCATTTTTATTTAAATGAAGTGTTAACGCTGTGAAGAGCTGGAATTTAGCCCATTTTTATTGGACAGTATTTGGTGAAAAGCAGAAACAAAGAGAAAGAGACGCACAAGTGATATGACGTCTGATGAGTGTGAAAGACATTGGTCCTTCTCACTTTGACCCTCTTAATAATATATCAGATTATAAGCTGAGAGGTTTTCTGTAATCATTTACATTTACTTTTGTTGTGTACTGCATGGTAAATGTAATAGTACTGTAAGTGTAAGTAAGCAGGAACCAGGTTCACATTAACATTTTTAATATTAAACAAACAAAAACCCATTGTGTCTTGTTCATCCCTTCATTCCCGGGCATCGTGCTGGTGAGGCTCAAGGTGGAAGACATAATGTAGGGATTCAGTAGAGATAAACAGAGATTTTCTAAAAGTCTAAACTTTTAGTTTTTTTTTTTTTATGTCAAGTACTTACATCATTTTCCAGTATTCATATAACTTCACCAGAGAACATAATATTAACTCTTATCTCTTTTCAATCATCTCCATAACTTACCTTGTAACTGTTTTGATGTGTTCACTGCTCATACTGAGGCTACTGGCTTGTGGTTGGCTCTGAGTTCACTGAAGGTGACAGTAATTAGTGTCTGATTAGGTTTGTGGTTAGAAATGTTTTCACGGTGGACTCCTGCAGTTTACTTTGGCAAACTTTGTGTCTTTACTCACAGTGAGACGCTAAAGACATGTTAGTGTGTTGCTGTTGTGTGCCCTGTAGTTTGCTGGTCAATCAATGCATGTCTTTTTGATTGATTGATCTACTTTTAGTTTGGTCAGTTTCTGTAGTTTTTCTTTTTTATTTCAGTAACAAAGAATGATGCATCTGTTTTTTGAACACACTCCTGCATGGATACATCCTTTCTCAACATCCATTTTAAAACTTCTTTGAAATGATACTTTATTCATGACAAATAAAGAAAATATTGTCAATTTGTTTCTTCGCTCTTTTCACAAAACAAAAAAAAAAATGTACCACTGTGGTCAAAGACTTTCATTTTCACCAACAACATTTTCTGCTTTTTTCCGACCACACTTCCCCAAGAGCCAGATGAGCAAGAGCAAAAGTTGCAGCTTCCAGATGCACAGGCAGTGTTAGCAGGCTACATCAGCTTAATTATCCTCTATGAAAACTAGAAAACTTACCTTTGCAATGAGCTGATTTTGGCATCTCTGAGATCATCTGAATTTCTAGGATTAAAGCTGAGCTTGACTCTGTGACCTGTCTGAAGTCTGTCTACCCTCAGGTTCATGACTATAACATTATCAGCTATCCCCTCATAAACTGTGACTTTCCCGGTAATAGTGTATCCGGAAAATATTCACAGCGCTCCACTTCTTCCACATTTCATCATGTTACAGCCTTATTCCAAAACTGATCAAATTTATTTTTCATCTCAAAATTCTACATACTTCATGATAATGAAGTGGAAAAAATGAAATTATTTTTTAGCTTTCTTATTAAAAAAATAATAAAAAAAAATAATATGCACTTTTATCTGGTGTTTAGAATTTAGAATTAAAAATTAGTCCATTTTGGAATAAAGCTGTAATATGACAAAATGCGGAACAAGTGAAGCACTGTGAGGTGAGGCGAGTGTCCAATTGAGCTTTTTACCTTCTTCCTTTGGGCATTCTTTTATTATTTTGCTTTTTTAAAAAAAATGTCACTATAATCCTGGGTGGGCATAACTTCCTTGTTGGGGCTAGGCAGTTCAGGGCGCCAGTTACCGACGTTTTTGCCTTTCAAGTTACTTCACGCCTAGCATGCTCCAGAAGATAATTAGATGAAGTTTGGTGTGTTAGAGATAGGGTAAATTTGCATTTTCCACAGTTAGCACAGGTAGTACTATGTTTAGACAGATGAAACCACAGGTAGTGGCAACCATCTCAAGCAAAATACAATCAAAAACCAAATACTGCTTATGCTGGACCCCCTTTTTCAGATCCTAGACAAGCCCCCACTTGTTACATTCTCCTGAACAAATCCAGAGGATGTAGGAAAGCAACAAAAAGTGTCCAGGTAGAAAAAGGAGACTAAATGATCAAAGCAGAGACTCTGTTCATAATTAAATTGAAAGAGACAGACAAGACACTATCACCATCATGAGAAATGAGACAAAACAAATCCCAGAAGCTGGTCAACCAAAGAGTAAGTTAAAAAGTCTAAATCACTAAACAGCACCCTGTCTTGTCTTAACTACTGTGACCTAATTGCTGAGTAGAGTCAGCTGGACACGAGGGTGGCACCTAAGGTTGGAGACAGAACAGGACACACCTACTGGGTCAAAAATCACAGTATTTCCTGCTTTCTGACAGTAACAAGAAATATGATTCTGCCAACCCTGAACAAACCTTTCACTGAACTGTGTCATGTAGTCGTGTGCTGGATGTGATTTAGATGTGATTTGTGAAAGAACAAAAAGTAAAAAAATAAAAACACAGAAGGACAAAGACTCTGATACCTGTTAGTGTGATTATTTATCACTGCTCTCAGTGTAACATCTATAGAATAATTATACATTTACAAAAGTATAAAGTATAAAATTTCAATGTATACCCAGTACATTCTCAAGATTAATGCCTGTATAAAAGCATTAATTTAGACAATAATCTCAGTGTCACATGTTCTCTTGTAGACAGAGGGGATACAATCAAACATAATTAAAACAGTTAAATGCCATTTTAACAAGCCAAATTTTCATTCCCTTTCCAAATTGCATCACTCAACCTGGTGTACCAGCTTCAATATTTAATTTGAATTCTTAGACATTAAACCGAATGTTTCAATCAAATAAATAATTGATAATTTAGGCTACTGCCATGTTTGTCTGCTGGTCAGAATAAGAAAACAATCTGCTTCGTTGCCATCTTTGTTTATGAAATCTGTGGAACGATCATCATGCAAGAGTGGCTACTTTATTATAGCATCACCACCAACTGGAATAACTAACAAGCCCTAAACGCAGAGCTTCTACAGAGGCATCTTGTATATTAATGGTTTTATTGCATGACTGCAATTGAACAAGTGAGAAGTTGCAGATCTCACCTTTGTAGGGAATTCTTATGTAGATGGCAAGGCACCTGTTTGGCACTCAGTAGTAATGTTCCTACATTTTTTATGAGGATCTGCTTTGATTCAAATCTGCTTGAAATATGTTTCATTTTTCTTTCTTTTAGCAAGCGCTGGCTGGCTTTCCCACTGAAACAGACTGCCAGCACTTGGCGGCATATTGAAAAGCCATGGATAGGGGTTGATTTAGAATGGAAGAAATCCATTTCCAGTTGTATTGGTGTTTGCACTGTAAGTTGTTTCAAGTTTCAGTACTAAATTTTAAAGATGAGACTTCTGCATTTCTCTTTCAAAAATGCTGAATAATTATATCCATGGCCAAATGCATTCAAGATAAACTATCTGTAAACAAGCTTTTTCCTATGTAAACATCCTAACAGGCATTTAATGTTTATAGTTCTGGAACACTTGTGCAAGCTTTCAGTACAATATCTATACATATGTGAATGAAGTGATCTTTTCTTTGAAAAGGTGGTGATCACAAAGCTATCTTCCTGTAATGATTTATTCATTTTTTTCTTTCCTCCTGAAAATATATTCAGGAATATGTAACATCAACATGAGAGTGCAGATAAGAGGATATAAGATGAAGAGAGATGGTGAATAAATGCTGACAAATCCCTGACTTTCATTACACCGAGCATGAAATGGTTCTTGATCATTCCAGCTAACTCTCTCTCCATTGCTGTTTTTCATCTTTCTCGTTAACTCTCCATCTTGCTCTCTGCGCATCTCTTTTTTACTTTTGAATAAGTTGTCATGGTTACAAAGAAATCTTTTCTGCAACAGCCTGCAAAAAGGCTGAATGTTTTCACTGATGGAAAAATCACACCAACCAGCTTTGGTGCTTATTAGGGCAGGACTATAAACCATTAGGACATCCTCCATATCAAACAGAGAGACAGGCAGTCTCTTTGTCATGTCTCTGCCCAAATGGATCATTGGAACTGTCTCTCTCTAATGTACTGCACACCTCCCGTCTGCGATATTTCTCTGATTACACTGGGGAATTTGATGTTCTTGTCATTTGTAATGGACTGAATGAAAAATGATATATAAAAATCAAAAGTATTTCTTGATAATTTTTTCCTTATCTTAAGATATGTTCATAGATACTGGGATTGAGACAAAATATGTGATAAGATATTAGAATTCTTTATATATATATATATATATATATATATATATATATTGCTTTTTAATGTTTGATGGGTTCTCTAATTCCTTAATAACTTTTTTGTCAAAATGTAACCAATTTTTGCCTCTTTTTTTGGCAAATTTTTCCACCTGTTTTTCCAGCGTATTAGATGTGAGTTGCTGAATCTGAAATGAAACAGTATTGATTCATCATTTTCACCACAAGGACTCTGTGAATCTGTTACTTGCTTATTGTTTCTGTTGTGTAATTTGAAACAACTGCTGCCCTGACAGCTCCACTTGTAGTTGCCAAGCTGTGAAGGAGTTTAGTGTGATTGGTCAGAAGAAAACACAACAGCGAGGTGAGTGTGGCCAATGACGGAACAGTGAGCTAAAGGTAACAGGCTTATCACCAAGTGGCTGAGTAAAACTGATAAACCAATAACCAAACATGAAACATAATTATTCATAATCAGCATGGAATTAATATTCCTGTAGAGTTAAGACAAACAAACCAACAAAGATTTTTCTGCTAAAAGGAACTGTTGAAACATGTGTTCCCCCCATCACCATCACCATGTACGGGGATCCTCACATCCACTGGCTACCCTTTAGTATTTATTAACCTTTCATTGTTATGAAACATTTCTGTCTAAGTCTATTAAATACAAACAAACTTGTACTTCATGATGCCCCTTCTATCTTCTCATGGTGACTTTGTTATCACATCGAAGAAACAACGTTTGACTTTAGTGGTAGATTAGGCTGTCTGCTAATCTGGAGGATCAGTGTGAAGTCCACATGGTGAGGAGTCCTTGGGCGGGATACTGAACCTCCACTGCCCTTGATGGATCCATCAGAAATATATATTTTTTAAGTGCTTAAAGTGCATAGATTAAAGTGCTGTATGAATGTGTGCATAAGTGGATGAATGTGGCTTGTGGTGTAGAAGTGCTTTGAGTGCTCAGCAAGAGCAGAAAAGTGCTGAATAAATACCATTTTCTATTTTAAACAGGAGTATTACCCCCTTTTTGTCACGGCTGATGCATCGAGGCACAGATGCCAAAAGCTTGTGTCTATTTCATGTTCTCAGATTAGAATAGGTTGTGTTTTTTCCTTTTTTCCCCCCATTTATTTGATGTTAAACAACACAGTTTTTTATTTATTAAGCGACTGGTCAGTCAGTCTCTGGCCTTAGTGAATGATATACTGTAATGACTTTACCTTTGACTCACTTTTCTGCCATAGAACAATAGACTTGCTTGCCCCCTTTTTTGTGACAACTAACACAGTTATTATAAAAGAAGATGCTTTAAACAATAACAAAATTTAAACAATGTAAAAAAAAAAACCCCAAAACAATAATCATTCATTGTTGATGACATATAATTAGAACCAGCAACTTTGACCAAATATGTGGGCAGCTGGTGGCAAAATTCATGTCAGTGTCAAATCAGGAGAAGCCTTTATGAATAGAAATAGAGGGTTTACCACAAGGTGCAAACCACTGTTTCCACTTTAGAACAACAAGAAGAGAATAGATTTAACCACAAAAGGCCTGCATAATTCTGGAAAAAAAAATGTTTGGACAGATGAAACCAGGATTTACTGGACAAGAAAAGTATGGAGAAGGAGAGAAACATGATCTGAAGGATCCCACATTATCTGCCAAACATAGTGCAGGCAGTGATATGGTATATATGGGCACCTATGGCTCTCACTGGAATTGGGCCATTAATATGTATTCATGATGTGAGTGCTAACAGAAGTAGCAGGATGAATGTGAACTGTAGGACTATATACTCTCTGCTCAAAACTGATCATTTTTTCACAGTGCCAACAGATAATGGTCCAACACATACTGCAAAAGCAACCCAAGAGATTTTAAAGGTGAAGGAATTAGTTATTCTTTGATGGTCAAGTCAGTGTCAGTCCCCTGGTTTCAACTCAGTAGAGCATGGCTTTAGTTATCAAAGACAAGACCAAAGCCAAAAACACCTATCAACAGCTGACGGTGGCTGTACTAAAGGCCTAGGACAGGGGTGGGGAACTCCAGGCCTCAAGGGCCAGTGTCCTGCAGGTTTTAGATCTCACCTTCCGTCAACAGACCTGAATCAAATGTTTAGTTCATTACCAGGCCTCTGGAGAACTTCAAGACATGTTGAGGAGGTAATTTAGCCATTTAAATCAGCTCTGTTGGATCAAGGACACATCTAAAACCTGCAGGACACTGGCCCTTGATGCCTGGAGTTCCCCCCCCTCCATGGCCTAGGAGAATATCTCAAGGTAGGCAACACAGAATTTAGCAATGTCCATGGGTCCTAGATGTCAGGCAGTATTAAAAATATTTTTTAGCCTCTAAAAATAGGTTAAATAGTTAATGGATTTTGGGGGGTAATACCTTGAATTAAAGCTGAAAAGGGGAGGGGCTGACGTTATCATGGTGGCAGTGGTTTATGGTGTACAGAGGCCAAAAAAATAAATACATACATACACTGTATACAACATTTTTTTTTGGTTAATTTTCAGCTTCTGGTTAATGTTAAGGAAAAAATGGATTCTGACCTCAACATGCTTTCTGTGTTAATGGCACAGTATTTCTAAAGTTACCATCAGTATTGAATCAGATCTAAATACTTGACATCCGATTCATCCTACTGAAAATCTACGCTAAGATGAGCTTCTTTCTGTCTAGCCCAGGATTTCCACAATCTTTAGGCGAGCTTTTCTCTGCCCCTCTGTGAGCTGGAATAGATGTAGGCCTGGGTAAACTTTATTGCTACAAATGAAAAGGTGGATTAACCAGGGTGAGCCGAGTGTTATCCTCCACTGAATCCCTGAATTATTTCTTTTTCAACATTGATGGGTCTATTTCTTTCCCTGTCTTGCTTTTTTTTTTCCCTCCGCTGTCTTTCTGTTCTTTAATTTCTTTTTTTCAGCTGTAACCCCATGATATTTATTTTTCTCTTGCCTCCCAGCTAGGATGCTCATAAAACAGGTACTAATTCCACTGGGAACGTTTCTTCCTCCACTGTTTGATGCACAGCTGTCACATGTCTCAGTAGTAAATTCATCGATTACATCAGGCTCCATCTGAGCTCGGCTGTTGTGTAGGTATAATACATAGAGCCTGGCTTCCCGCTGAGAGTCTGTCAAGCTCCTGCTTCACTCTGTCATTCTTTTTTTTCTTTGTTTTTTCTTTTCTGTCTTCACGTGACTCTACCTCCTTGGTCACAAGGTCACAAGTTATTTTTGTTTTTTTTTCAGGAAATCATGTTAATTTTATCACAGTCAACATTACTGATGTAAATATAATATTTACTAAAGCTTATTTATTTTCATTCACTTTTAAAAACATATTGAATCTAAAAAATATGTATATGTGATGACTTTTAATAGCTAAAGACCTCCTAGTGGATAAAGGGAAGTTGGCGAAACATTAAGAAATGGCTACTACATCAGTGAAAAAGAACATGAAGAAGACACTAACAAAGCTGTGTAGGTTTTTTATGGATCAAGCTGCAATTAACTGCTCCTACAGAAGCTTCCATGACAGACAAAAATTGTGTCACTGGGTGGTCACTGTGTCTCTAGCTAGCTTATGAAAATAAGATGGATATTTACCCCCTTTTATAACAGAAATTTGCAAATATGAATAAAGTGTAAAACTGCATAAATAAGGTGAACCAAAATATAAATTCCATCAGACTTCCATGTCAGTCCCATTAATCACTATCAAACCAAATCCACAGATATAAATCCATAATTTATCTTATCAGATGGCTAGAGACATGACAGAAGAGAGAACGCTGTTTATTTTTTACAATTTGTATGATGAATTTTGGATAATTATCCCAACATTTATACAACCATAATAATAATATAAGAATATAAGATAATATAAGAATATAATAACAATAAGAAGAAGGGGGTATTGGGATATCCATGCTTAACAGTGTGCAAAGTAAAGTTAGCAGTTACCAGTGACCTACCCTGATTGAAAATGATAATAATAATAATAATAATAATAATAATAATAATAACAATAAAGAATAAATCAAGTGATTTCTTTTAAATTTCAAATGCTTGTATGAGGAGTGACATCAGAAGGTGAAAAAAACAAAACTGTGACAAAAATGTTTAATTATGTTTTTTTTTTTGTTTTTTTGTTTTTTAACAAAGGTGTTTCCTGAGGCTTTAGCAGATGTTTCTTTGGTACATGTAGAGGAAGATCTGGGCAGTTAGCATGAGCGCTGGCAGCTCAGCACACAAACATTCATAGAAAAGGAACTCACGGCTCTTTAAAAGTGCTCGTCTGATTGACAAGTGGAACGTACAGGACAGAAAACACAAACAAAACCAAAGCTTTCAATTGAAGACGTTACACATACAACAGCGATCTTGTAACGGGTCTTTAGAGTAAAGGCACTTATGAAAAAAGTGACACTTAAAAATACATGAAGCACCCCTTACATCCAGTTGCTTCCTGTTACAGAGCCAATGCCTTTGCCTCTTTGGGATTTCTGGTGATTTCAGTCATTGATCAATTTATGTATAACAGAATAAACCATTGAGATGAAACCTTGCACTTACTGAGAGGTGACTCGTTGCATCTTATCTCTGCCTTGAAAAGTAAAATAATGAACTATTATGCTATTAACTATTCCTTTGAGTTGACATTGTTGGGGAGAGAAATGGTTGTTAAATTTACATTGCAGGTTAAAGAGCTTCTTAAACTCATCTTTTGGATTTTTCCTGTAGCAGCTGCTGGTTCATACCGGTAGCAGACCTATTTGATGGTACCCATTTCAGTGAAGCACTTCAGTGAATCATGTTTCTGTGCCACGCAGCACTCTTTGTCTTATTCTCTGTATTGCATACGCTCTCGCTGTCTGCGTCTGTCTCCCTCTTCTGTTGCACTCTTCTTTCTCTCCGTCTCTCTCCCTGTCTCTTACTTTTATTCTAGTCACAGTTTCCAAGATTTTCTTTTTTTCCCTTCCACCTTATCTTTATTTCTCATGCTCTCTCTCAACCTCCTCCAGCTCCTGCTGCTCTTTCAGACTTTCTTGCTGCTGTCACTGCTGGTACCCTGCATCTCTGCGCTGTACTGTACCGTGTGCGGGGGGGGGGAAATCAAGAGAATTTGAGATGGTAGGGTGGAAGTAAGAAGCAGAGGCAGAGTAAAGGATAAAAGGATAGTGGAAAAAAGGGAGGTGAGGGTGGGGGGTGTGACATTGTAGCCTACACTCAGCTGCAATCCAGCTTTACCTGGCAGAAGGGATGGAGACATTTCTTTCTCGTGCCACTGCGAGCCTCGAGGCAGACTTTTTCTCAGGTGTAAAAGCAGGTGAAACAGAAATACTGAAGACCTCGGGGACCTGCCAGATGTCAGGCAACATCAGCTGCTTGTGGGCACAGCAGCGGGTTAGAAGCCTTTCATTATAACATTCCTGCAAGGAAAGTCAAACACTTTCCAGTCATGAAATGGGTACTCATGAATTCAGAGGCATATACACAAGTGCCTTCTTTTTGTAAAAATGCCATCAGAGGTGCGTGGTCTACGAGGTTACATCTGTAGCTGATGTGCCGAAGGTGTTCTCGCTGTTTTGGCTGCTGAAGGCTGAGATGATCATATACACAACTGTATTCTGATATAATGGCAGCTGTGGTGTTTTATGGCTGTTATGGTTATATAAAAGGGTAGAAATGTATTTTAATATAACCGAAAATGAATTCACCCAGCCTCATGATTTTCTGTTTGTTTGCTTATGACAAGTTAAAGTTGCAGTTCAGTTTTGCCCAAATCTCTTGCATATAAGCCGTAAAGTGAATTATCATTTTTGTACATACATTGCATGACCATGCTGAAAGAAAGTTGGGGTTTTTATTTTAAAGCAGTGGCTATAAACCTGCCAGTTTCCCTTTGAGAAGTGGGAACAAAGTCAACTGAATCAACCATTTGTTGCTCATAAAGGAGCCAAATCTCATTTCACTTATGCTCCTTTACTGTTCATTGTGCTGAATTTAAAAAAGAAAAACAGGTAAAATGACTGAGAGCTCTTGTATTGACAGCGGTTCTGCACTGTGAGCCTGGATGGGAAAGGTTATGACAGCAGGCTTTTAGCCTCATTTTTGAGACATTAAAAAAAATATATAAACCAGTTAATATCCATTAAATGAATCCTTCTGAATATTCTGAATGTGAAACAATTTGCAGTAGATTTGGCATTATTCAGTTTATTACAATAACTGGAAATGATGCTGAAAAAAGTGGGTTGATGCTTGTTTTATTATTTATAGGTATCTCTTCAATAATTATTCTGATCTAAGAGTTTCTGACTGGAGTATATTTTGAGTAGATTGTGCATTTGAGTTGCAGTTGCATGTCAAAAAAGGTAATGATGACTATGTCAAAAACATGAGAAGTTAGAAGTGTTTTCAACCAAGAACCTACTTGCAAGGTCATGCAGTGTTGGCACTTTAACTTCACATCAAGAAGGTTCAAGGATTCTGGTCAGCTCAGGCCTTTCTGTTTGGAGTTTTTCATGTGCTTTCTTTGGGTCCTCCAGCTCCTCAAACAGTCTAAAGACAGCGGCCATTGTAACTGTAGTACACTCAATAATTCCATAGCTTGTGGAACCATCTTTATCAGCAATAACTTGATGACTATATCAGTCTTTTTAAATCACTGTGGAAGAGTTTTGATCCACTCATCATAACAAGGGTGGTTCAGTTCAAGGTTTGCTGTCACTTGCAAGTTCCCATCACAACATTTCAATCAGGTTGAAGTCTGGACTTTGCACAATTGCATTACCTTGGTTCCTTTCTTTGTCAACCATTCTGGTGTGCACGGGATTGTTCTTCTGTTGCATAAACTTGCTTCAGCCAAGCTTTAGCTGTCAGACATTTAACTCTAGAATACTTTGGTATACAGAGAATTTCATGATTGACGCATTCACTGCAAGGTGCCCAGGTTCTGTGGCTACATTGGAAACCCATGCCATGAGCTCTGCAGATACTGAGTCAACATGTCGTTGCCACCTCAGCACTCAGCAGCCTCACTCTTTAACTTGATGTTGTCCGACACTTTGTGGCTGAGATGCTGTGGTTTCAAAATGCTTCCACTTTGTAATAATACCACTCTTTGCACTGTTGGTATCTTATTACAGTCCCATGCTGAAATTCAGTGAGCTCTTTAGAACAACCAAATCTTTCATAAATGTTTGCAGAGGTAGACTGATTTTATCCACCTGTGGCAATGGGCCTGCAAACATCTGAATTCATATTAATCAAATTCACCAAATTCAATCAAATTATTTTCAATATAGTCAGATGTTGGGCTGCTAACAGTTTAGTTACTATGGTATATCACTTTTTCATCTTGTTTCTGCAGTGTATATTTTTTTGTGTTTCCATGACTGATTACTGTTGATTAAGGGTTACTTGAGTTGTTAAGGCTTTTTTTCAGTGAGGTTGCTTGTTTTTGGGAACATGCAGGATGGCTTCATTAGGATGCTTTGATGTGCTCTTTTCCAGGTGCTTTTAGGGTAGATGTTTCATTACAAAACATCAAAGGCAAAGCCTTCTCTTTCTCTCTCACTATCTGTTTTGTACCAATGCTACTTGCTTCTTTTCAAGTATTAAAAGTGCGCTCAAGACCTTCATGGCTTACACTCATATTGTTCTTCTGCAAGCCTCCCGCTGTTGTAGTTGAAGTCGGGGAAACATTTTAGCGAATTTACCGCTTTATCTCGCGTCCCCCTCCTAGCCTCACCTCATCTTGTCTTTGCTTCACCTCATGGTCTCAGCACCTCAACAATGTGATTTCCTCTTAGAAATGTGTTTTGTCTTTAGCACAGAATCCCTGATGTTTGTTCCCTGCAGTGAAGGTCTCAGCCCTACCTTCACAGCTCTGATTACTTGATTCTTGTTTCTGGACTTTTTCTTTTTCCTTTTGCTTCTTTATTTCTTTCTAATAAAAAGAAGCAGAAATTGCTCAACAATAAGAAGTAATAAGGTTGAAAACTGTGTGTTGTAGATTTCCTAGAACTTTCGCATTAGACACAGGATAACAAGGATAAGAATAGAGTAGAAGTGAGCAGAGCTTAATGCTGTGGGGTCATGGATGCACTCAGTAGATATCATGGAAATCCGTCAGTGAAAAATAAGATGGCAAAACAGATGCTTTGCTGGAAACAAAGAGAACTTTGTTGCAAATTAAATGAGACAAATTAATAACAAATTAATGCCTTAAAAACAGCAGACACATATCATTATTCCGATTTTCTATTCCACTCAAATTGATTGATTTCATATTAGAGGTATATAGATTAAAGAAAAAAGAACTCATCTGCTCTCCAATCTCTGTTGCAGGTACTTCACCAATATATCCATAGGTGGACGGGACTACTCTTTCAACAGTGATGGCTACTTATCCAACCCGCTGCTTGATGTTATCTCCTATTCCAACGGGAGAGGCTGGGAGGAGGTCAGTACATATCTGTGTAAATTGGCACTAATTACCCAAACGTAGCAACTAGATAGGCTAACCACAATTTCACACACCATCAAACATGCTAACTCATCACTGCTCAATTTCACCTTTTATGCTCTTTCTGCCTGAAGCTCATCTCTTCTTCCTCCTTTCCTCTCTCCAATATTAGATCTCCCCTAGGCCCCCTCCTTTCCATCCTTCTACTCCTGTCTGTGTTTTTCAGCCTTGTTAGTAGGTGCTAATGCACAGTCCAATATCTTTGCCATCTGGAGCAGTTGTACAGTAATAGTACTAAATCCAAGGTCTTCCCTCTGTGGGTACTTTCAATTCCTCAAGCTTTCCTTCGACCTGAGAGAAACAAGTAAACCTTTTTATTCTTCCCACTGTGTTTGCTCCTGACCTTTTAAGACTCAATATGTTTACTGGCAAGTAGCAGACTCAAGGTCTCCCTAATTTTGAGAATGAAAACCTGAAAGGAAAAAAAAAAATCAACCTTTTAAAGAAAAAAACAAACACACACACACACACACACACACACACACACACACACACACACACAAGCACATTGTTTTAACTGCATAGCATCACAGTAAGTCCCTCATTGTTGTCGTGTGTTACCTGTCTACAGTCGCTCAACACTGACCTAAAAGTTCAGCACTATACATCATTTAAGGAGTATTCATGTAAGAATCTGGACAAAAGATCCATTTAAAATGATTTAAGGAGCATTTAAAGAGAAGATAACACAGAATACTGCAAATACATGTCTTTGAGGAACAACGAGTACCAATATTTTTACAGCAAATTATAGTATGCAAACTAAAATAATATTAGAATCACAAGTATTTTTGCAAATTATTTTTAACAGTAAGGAAATATTGTTTTAAACAAATCTGCCAATACTGTAAATTTTGAAGGAAATTTCAATCACATGATTGTTTATGTTAATGTCTCTCACATCAACACTTCTGTTTCTCTTGTTGCTTCAGTTTATTGAAGTTTGCAGGCATCCATTTATCCACAGTTCTCTCAAAGTCCTGCCGTAACATTTAAGTCAGGGTGAATTTTGGTCGAGCCACTCAAAACTCAAATTATTGTCTTTTCAGCCATTCAGTTGTAGATTTGAGTTGTGCTTGGGATCTTTGTCCTTTTGCATAACCCACTTTTGGCCAAGCTTTAGCTGTCAGACAGATGGCCTCACATTTGACTCTGGAATACTTTGATGTACAGAGGAGTTTGTGACAGTGACAGCAAGGTGCCCAGTTCCTGTGGCTGCAAAAGCCCAAATTACCCCCCCGACCATCACGTTTGGCAATTAGTATGAAGTGTTTGAGCTATATTTTGTTTTCTGCAAATGTGCCGCTGTGCATTATGTCCAAACATGTCCTCTTTGATCTTATCTGTCCAAGGGACATTGTTCCAGAACTCCTGTGGGTTATGCAGATGCAACTTTGCAAGGCGTTCTTTTTAGAAGTTGGACGCTTTACTCCTGGGAACCCTTCTAACCAGGCCACACTTATTCAGTGTTTTGTTTTGTTTTTTCTTGCTTTCATGAACTTTCACATTTAGGATGGTAACTGTTTTTACCCTGCAGGCGTAAAAGCACAATGCGGTCCCAATGTTCCCTCTAAGCTGCGCACGTGCGCAATTGCGCACTGTTGGCACAGTCTCTGCGCAGAGAAAATCTGCGTTACGCACACAAAAAAATTCTAACCTGAATTGAAATTAAAGTAAATATGTGCCGACACCGGTGTTTTAGCTAGCAAAGCGGCGTGGCTGATGTGGAGTGAAGCCACGTTAATGACAACGTGTACAACCATTGGAGATGTGAGCAGGACAGACGGAACAATTGAGGGAAAAAGTGTGGACTTTATACCAGTTTTTAAATTGTGTTGATAGGCCACGTAAAACCAGAGTTATGATAAAAAAAATATGCAATGTTTGGTTTTCTTCCTGAATACTATTGTTGTTCATATTTACTGCGGGAAGAAACTGTAAAAATGGCATTTTATAAGGAAAACGCTCGAAAGCACTCTCCGCCTGTGAGCAAAGACGAAACCAAAACACCCCACCCTTTCCCATTGGTCAAAAAAATGTACCATGTCGACCAATCAAAACATGGCATTTAGTTGTTAAGAAACGGGAGGAAGTTTTAGGAGTGACGGCGGTGTTTTGAGATGTGAGAGATTTGCGACGTTTAGTTCTTGTGTAGTTAGTGTGTAGTGTAGTCAATAGTTTTGTTGTGTGTGTCAGAACAATGAGGGGACTGCTGAATGTTACAGGTGTTACAGGAGTGATACATCTCCTGTTGTCAGGCCTGCAGGTATCAGGCTGTTGTTCTCCTTTATCTCATAGTGGACAGAAATTATTTTTTGGAGTGGCACAAATAATTTGTGTGGCATCAAATTTGATGCAGAACAGCTGATTGTTCTGTAAATAGTTTGAAATGTTTATTTAAAAAAAAACACCTTGGCTGCATTTTTAGGTAAACAGCTGCAAAAAACTTTGTTGTTTGCAAAACTCAGTAACTTTTTTAAAGACGTAACTATATAATTAATTGCCCAACATTGGTCATTATATGCTGTATTTTGCAGACAGGGAGTTACAGGACTCTCTCCCAGACCACAGACTCATAATACAAGTCAGAGCTTTATAAAAAAAAGAAAGGAAAAAAAAAGAAAGTTGTGTTTTCAAAATTGGAGTTCAAGTTATTTTTACTTCCAATAGTGTTAACATACTACACAGGTCGTGAACAAGATTTTTTTTTAAATTTTCATTGTAAGTGGCCTAAAGCAGTTAATTAAAAGTAGTCTAGCAGAAATGTAAATGCTGTAATTTGATTATTTTAATAAACCATGTAACTTGGATGGATTCGACGCTGGCGTGACCACAGTGCACACGTCTGATGTCGCTCACAGTGGTCCACGGGATCGCTCAGGGAGTTTGTGTGTTCGCTCAGACACATGAAAAATTAGAGGGAACAATTGCGGTCACCCAGGTCCAAGATTGTGAATGCAATAACTCGAGAAAAAGATGATGTAGGAGTTTGAACTTTATACTATAGGTGCATCTGCTAAAAATCTTGGACAAGTTCGAATTTCAGTGACCTTGAGGACCTAAAGGTCGAAGTCAGAGGTCAGGTTTTCTCAAAGTCTTGTAAATGCATTAACTGAAGAATGATGTCACCTAGGATTTTGAAATTCTTTACCATATCGACTGAAAATTTCAGAAAATTTTAAATCTCAGTGACTTTGACTTCAACGTTGAGGTTAGATGTCAACTTTTTCTGAAAATCACCTAGAACTTCAAATTAATACCATAGGAACATCTACTATAGGAGGCTGAGGCACCACTGGCACTGGCTGCCAGCATTTTTAGGTTTCTCAGAGCGTAGTACAATATGATTTAGGGGTGTATTTGCTGGGGCATACACGCCTGCAAAGATCAGCAAATAGCCAAAACATCTGCTTTTATAGAGGTGGCCACACTGCAGTTGCAAGATTTGGTCCTCATTGTATTATGCTGATTATACAGCATATGATTTTGAACTAAACCATGAAATATGAACAATATATCAAAGAGACAGTAAGAAACTGTGGAAGTATTTGAGAGAACAAATGAAATGTTTTGCTCTGTTTGATGTCAGATTCAGTTGTACAATCTCATTTTGCTATTCTTTTGTCACCAGCTTCACTTCTTCTCTGTGTGTCATGGTAAATATATGGTCTGAGAGGGCTCTAAGACTCTCTCTTCACTTGCCCACATTCTTGATAAAACATATTAACTTGACAATGCTGCACTGCAATGCTTGCAGCATGCTGCAATGCTGGACTCTGAGGTTTAAAAAAAGTTATACTGAATGTTGGTGTGGTTTGAGGGTGGTGATTGTTTTGCAGCAGATAACAAGCCTCACATCAAGATTCAGATCAGTGACAATATTGACCAAGGGGCACTTATTTTGTAACGTCTCAGCTTTTTTAGTTATGTTTTTTCTCACCCCGTCTCTCTTTGCTTTTGAGCTCTGTATTTCTTCAGTCTTCTGGCAATAGTTAACCTTACACGAAAGCCAAGATTTATAGTTCTGCCTGGTGCTAAGAGGCAGCAAACTGAAGTACTTCTCTATCAGTAGGAATCATAGTACAATCTTCAGCCCTTTTTTGAAGCATCTCACCTTTACTGTATTGAATTTTTGCTGAATGAAGGCTACAATACTGACAGAGGAGATAGGCTTCTGACTTGTTTTCCATACGCTTGGGGAAGATAGAATTAAAAAAAAAAACTGGCTGCAGCAAGCAGAAAAACTGAAAGATAAGAGTTTATGTTGCACCGTTGCTCACAAAGGTGACTGTTGTGCTGCTCTTTTATATCTTATGCTCAGGTTATTTTGTAGAGAAATTCCCCAATAGAGAAGTTTACCCCAACTGTGTTGTGCATTTCAGCATTTAGCTCATCATCTTTGGTTTACCAGGCCACAACCACATCAAACAGCAGATTTAAAGAAATGCTAACTAGGTGTCAAACATATTGTACTTGGCATTTAGGGGTGAAAAAGAACATTTATCAGCTTCAGGATGAGAAATGCAGTGGAGATTAGAGATAAAAGAACAGTGTGTTTAAATTCATCATGGACACAAACACAATTTCTAATGTTAGCTACAGAAGATTTCCTCGGTATTATTGTAGGGTCTTTACCTCTATCAATCAACAAAATGCTGTGGATGAACAAAAGAGAAATGTAAATCAAATCAATATTTGCTGTGACCACCCTTTGCCTTCAAAACAGCATCAGTTCTTCTAGGTACACTTGCACACAGTTTTTGAAGGAACTCGGCTGGTAGGTTGTTCCAAATCTTGGAGAACTAACCACAGGTCTTCTGTGGATGTAGGCTTCCTCACATCCTTCTGTCTCTTCATGTACTCCCAGAGACACTCGATGATGTTGAGATCAGGACTCTGTGGGGGCCATACCATCACTTCCATTACTTCTTGTTCTTCTTGTATGCTGAAGATAGTTCTTAATGACTTTCGCTGCATGTTTGGGGTCGTTGTCCTGCTGCAGAATACATTTGGGGCCAATAAACAATCATTTATATTTCTGAAAGCATTCTTTGTTAACAGCATTTTTCACACCTGCCTGAAACTTTTGCACAGTACTGTAATATAAAAGAAAATTAAATAAAGAAAATGATATTGTTGCACACAGGCTTCCTTATAGACCTCAAATGAGATGTGGAGGCTATTACTGAGACTGTTAGAACTTAATTTTTCATTTTATTGTTTGCTGGATTGTTACTTGTTCAGACTTCTATTTGACTTATAAGCATGGCTTACATACATTCTGTTAGGTTAAAATTTCTTTAACATTGTGCAAAAGTCTTGTGTGACCCTTAATTTCTCTGGCTTTTTGTATAAGAGAGGCCAGACTTTATGAAGGTCTTTCAAAGTTGGCTGCTTTTTAAATCATTTTCAGTTCAGTTCTTGTACCTGAAGGAGAATATATTCTCAAGCTAGGTTTTAACTTTGCAAACATACAAATGAAGGTGTAGTATTGTCTGTAGAAGGCTCTTGTTTCATGATCATTAGAAGGTGGTGATACTTTCAATGTAAAGTGCAGCAGCGGAACAACAAACACTAAATAAGAAAAGAAAACATCTCTCATTTGAACTTGGAATCTGCTGTGATGCTGATGATAGTCTGCACTCTCTTACCTGTGGAGTGTTGGTTTTGGCCTTAAAATTACTGCAGAGATTTACCAGAAACGTGCAGAGCACAGAAGACTTTAAATAAAAAATACAGGTGGTTCACAACGGGCAATTTACTGCATTAAAATGATGCAATCCAAACATTATCAGTAAAACTACTGCTAAGACATCCACGTAATATATTTCACAAATCATGTTATTAAAGTTTTGGGAGGTTTATTCCCTACGTTCAAGTTGAGGGGTCATATGATGACAATGATGCTTTGCTTCACAATCTCAAGAATGATATAACAATTATATGAAATGGGTGTCAGGTGTTACTAATCTCTAGATTGCATAGTTTAAAAAAAACTGTAGTCTGTGGGAGCAGGAAGCGCTGTTTGTAGTCACTCATTGTCACCATGTCAGAACATGCTCCATGCTCATAGGGAGATCATTTGTTGCTGGACTTTTCTGCTGGTCAATGTGAGCGCAATAATCATATCATGTGATTTCAGGCCATATGTGCTGGACACCGTGTACATCAACAGGGATCTTGGTTCACATTGCTTGTTGGACTCTGCTGGGATGCTACTGATTCTAGTCCATACTTTTTAAGGGCCAAATTTTAGATGCAGCCAAGGGTGTAAAGTTCAGTCCTCTCAGGATCTTTTCTCTGCTTTTTGCAGATGATACAGTTCTGTTGGTTTTAAGTGATGGGGAACTGTGACAGCGAATAGATGAATGGATTATAATGTTGTCTAATTTGTTGTAAGAATGTGCACTCCAGTACAAATTATGCTGGAAATGAAAGGATTCTTGTTGATTTTTGATGTTCAGCTGTCAGCAAAGCCTTATTTCACATGAGGATTTGAAAATCTTGTTCTGTAAATTTTATGAAGTTGGCTGTTATGTGATGCAACACTACAGCAAGTCATATTGCATTTGTTTGTTCTTTGAGAGAAGCGTAAACATTGGAGTTTACAGAGGATCAATGAGCAAATAAAATAAGAAAGATGACTACCTTTTTAATCAATCTGATAAGAGAGCTATAATCTTAAACCACACAAGCCCTAATCCAATTTCAGTTGAGTTTAAAAGTGTAATAAGAGTTTTACAACCTCACAACACAGAGGGATCACAATGCATGTGCACTGTGGACTTGATAAGAGTTGTGGATCGATTACAGTGATTCAGAAGGTACTTTACGAGAGACCAGGCTTTCAGAGTGGACTTGTACACAGTGTACACTCCCAGCCACCTATGGAGGGTAGATGCTCAGAAAATCAAATTAGGTTTTAAAAACGAATGCAAATTGTTAAAATAATATGCAGACTAAGTGTGGTGACAATAAGAAAACCATTTAAAGCATTTTGGTTAGACTGACCAGTGATCGATAATGTCAGCACAGGTGATGCATGTATTAGATTGCATCACTAAAAAAGCTGCAGTGTAGATATGATTTTATCTAAGTTTTTTTTTTTTAAAAAACAAACCTACAGTTTTGGAGTTTACTGATTTTTTGAGGTCTGTGCCATTGTTCCCCTTTAAAATCTCAAGGCCACAGCCTTAGAACTTTTCAGTCTCCATGTCTCTGCTCATCAATACTTACCTGTTCTTACCAAAAGCCTTTTTTCATATTTAATGAGAATTTAAAATACAGCAACTCCTGTTTGAGTCAGATATAGACACAGACTTTTTATAGCCGGATCTAGAGACTGAATGCTCACATCTTGATGTCTTGTTTTGATCTCTGTGTATATCAGAATATATTTAATTAAATCACTCTTTACTCAAGCTTCATGATGTCGACACCATAACTTATAATGCTTTTAGAATCGTCTTGTCTCTGTAGCTTTATGAGAGGTTTTGCTTGGAGAGCTTGATTACTACAATTTTCAGCTGTTGTGCACGCACATGACAGACCAGCAGAGTAAAATACAGCCAGACATCACTTAATAGTGGTTTATGAGGCCACTGTTGGAAAAAAAAGCTGCATGTATTCTTACTGTTTTTGTTAGGATTTTTGTTTTTGTGCGAAGAATCCATCTACATCTGCCTCTTTAAAACATTGGAGTAGGGGTTTTAACTAATGCTAGAAGATGACTTTTTTTTAAGAACTTTGGAAATTTACATGGCTGAGAAACATCACTTGGAAAAGGAACAGAATTCAGGACAGTGGCCATTTTAACCAAAAATATAAACAATAATAAAACTGATGGGTAGGACCAAAGAGTCAAAAATAACTTTCACAAAAGAACTAAAACCTCATTTATCATTCATTTATCCATTGCCAGATTTACTCATATTGATGTAAACTCATAGGCAGCTCTTATTTTAAGAATATTTATAGTCTTGTAATTGAATGTGCTTTGCTACTTAGTAAAAGCAGACTGTTGTAACAGTGAGTTGGCCTGAAACAATCTTTGCAATTGCTACTGTCATCACTGAGCGTTTGAGTGTTTGGTCTTTGAATGAAAAGGGTCCTCTGGTGCTCAGATAGTGATGTGTATTACCTTTGCAGCTGCACCAGCAGTGATTTGTTTTATAGTAAACAGAAGACGCGCTGTGTTACAATGAGCTGTGTCTGTGTGTGTTTGTGTGTGTGAGAGTAAGCAGAAGTAAAAATATAAAGAAAATCAAATATTCTAAATATTGATTTTAAAAGCCTTTGTAAGAAGTGGTGGGGATTATTGTCAAATTATTGACAAGAGAAGGGTAGAAAATCAATGTTCTGTATGATGATCGACCCTGCAAAGCATTTTGGGTGCAGTGACTGGTAAACATTGTCTGAAGAAATTATTATTTTTGCAAAGTGTTATGTTATGAAAAAGGTGTCTCAAACAGCGATGAGGAGGCGATGAAGTTGAACAGGGCATAGTCACAATGGCAACTGTATGTGATGGTGTTATAAGTGCACATAATATAAGATGACCCAATGAGGGCTGGAGCAATGTACCAACTACAATGGTATGGTGTAAGTGCAGGTTTTTCAAGTTTTTCTCTATGGAAAGGGTACAGAAATTCAAATCAGAGACGCAGATAACATTTTTGGTTTGTGATAAAAGGCCTGTGATTGATGAATCGAACTAACGTTGTCTTTGTTTATAAATGATCTGATTTGAAATATTATTTGTTATTTGAAATGCTGCATTTAGAATATAGACACTGGGCTCACACACTCAATGGATGCACACAGGATAGTAGCATGAATACAGTTTCAAAATCTGTTATAAAATTCAGTTCATAATAACAGCACAAATGTATATAAACACTATTTAACTGACTGTAAGTGACGACTCAACTAACATGAACAATGGCAGATAAGCACTAACTACTTCTGAATAGCTACTTTGTGCATGCAAAGACTGGAGGGAAATATAATACATCGGACATGCCCTGATTTTTTCTTTACTGTGTCATTAGATGACATGACATGTACCAAAGACAAAGCCAGAGGGCAAATCATGTGCAAATAAAGTACTGGGACACAAAAACACCCCAAATTTCAAAATACTTGGGGCTGGAACAATGGAACATTATAGTGGTTTGAAATTGTTGGTCATTTTACTTTTCCACAATGCGATTGAATTTGACCTCTGGAGGGCCATCCTGGGGACAAATCAAGAGTTTCCCTTTAAAATGAAACTAAGTGTTAGTATTGCAGATGTATAACTATTTCAATATTCTTCACACAAAGTCAGAAATGGTTGCATTTTGTCATAGATGACCTGTGTTTCCAACTCTATTTGAACTACACAATAATCTTTAGAGATGGGATCTGAGAAAGTAAACGGTGTAAGCAGGGCGTCTGGTTTGAGAAGCTCTGTTTTTTGAATATAATGTTCTGTTGGCCTCCTCAACCTTCAGCTGACGCTCAGTTTCCATGTATGTGCGAATATACAAGGCAATCATTTCTTGAAGGAAAAACTGTGGAAAAGTGGGATTAACATTGGTTCTTGTTTACCAGAGACACTGTGGTAAAATAAAGCATGAGATGAAGAGACTCATTTGACGCGGGGTCAGCACTAATGCTGGTGTTATACCACACTGTTATGGCAAAGAAGGAGCAAACCTGGAAGGAAAAGCTTTTAAATTCTCAATCAGTCCAAGCTTGAACTCTCAGTTTTTGTCATTAGCTGTAGCAGTGTCTTTAAAGAATGAGATTTCAGATACCAGCTGCTTGAAATGAGTTTCCAACATAAGGCACCCAGTCTCAGTCTTAGAGATGACGTGAACAAGGAACTTAAACATTTTCTAATTATATTGCACTATATTTTAAACCAACATACAAATATAGAAGTGACCAGATATTTGCAGCTACATGTCCTGAAATAAGCTGATTGTGGGTTTGAATGCTCTACAGGTTGGCTGGTGGGAGAATGGACACCTGCGACTACGTTATCACCCCTGGTCTCGCTATGGCTCTTTCTTGAAGCCCCTGGATGACTCCCAACATCTTCGAGTTGTCACATTGGAGGAGAGGCCCTTTGTCATAGTGGAACCTGCTGACCCAGGCACTGGCTCCTGCATCCGGGACTCTGTACCCTGCCGCATGCCCGTTAACTCCAGGTAATTCACAGCCACCACCCCTGGATGGACGAACAGTGAAGTGAAAACATCAAATAATCCATTCATTGCATTGCAAAAAATACTCAATTATTCAAGTGTCTAGCTGTTTCCACACATCAACTCCACACGAGATCAGGAGAACATTTGGAATTGCCGTTCCTCACAAGTAGAGGGAATATATTCGGCTCTGGGCTCAGTTTTCCTACTGGTAGCTAGGAATGAGGAGACATCAGATCACTGATTTTGTTAAAAAATGTAATGTGCTGTTCTCTCATGGGTATGAACAAGACATGCATAATTGCTCAGTTAAACACCATTTAATGTACAGTCTGTCATTTGCATTCTCATACACTGCTCTAGCTGGTAATGTCAACATTTTCGGGTTTTCATGCTTGTATAAAAACTGGTTGAGATGGTATTTTAGTTTATATGATTTATCTATAGAAAAGCAATCTTCTAAACAATAAACAAAACAAAACACTTCTAAACACTCCACAAATTAAATGGTTATTCATAGCATCCAAAAATCCATCTTTAGCCTGAAAATGTGCACGTCTACACTACGCTACTCAAAGTGCCACACTGTCATCACTGCAGTGGTGAAACCTTTGGTTTGGCTCACAGAGACAGATCATATATGGGATGTACGGTGGCCCTGAGACGTCAGGTGCACTGCAACTTATAACAACATCAGCAAATAGGAAAATATTGCAAAAGCATACAAAAAAAATAGAAGTTAAAAGACAACAGCATCACAAAACAGCTGCAGAAGTGACAGAAACTGAAACATGCAACAGATTGCACTTCAAAGAACAAGGAGGATTGTTGGTGTTGTGAGCGAGAAAAAAATGCAAGAAAAATCTGTTCTTATTGCATAATTCAAATAATACTGATGATATATGTTTGCAATTAGTTTTTTTCCCCATCATATTATTTTCTCCTCAAACTCACTTCTGTTGTGTTTACTGAGTCCTTTTGTTTATCCATTTATTTATTTATTTTTAGCTTTTTTCCCATTTGCTGGCTTTTCTTAATTTGCAGGGCGTTTGACCTCCAAGAACCAGCATAGGTATACGCAAAAATATGAAAAACAAAGTAATTGCTGTGAAAACAAATAGAAATAGAGTTGCAATATGTTTTTGTAACAATTTGAAAGAGGCGGCAAGGCAAGATGACCTGTAGTTTGGCCATAAGCTGAGAGAAACAGAAGACTAGATACCCCAATTTTCTATCTGCAAATACAACAAGAGTGTTACAACAAGAGGTGCTTTAGTACATAATAAGTGTTTTCTCCTAGTGTTATTTTCTCTGAGCTCTTATCAGCTGGTAAACCATAGTAGAGAGTGGGAAACAAGTTTCAAAAAGTTGTTAGATAAAGACCATCCTGAAACCACAAGGTCCTCTGCCTTAATCCATTGTAAAATTGAGCTGTCTGGCTGCACATCAAAGAACAGGACAGTAAATCGTTATCATTTCCAGGTGGAGTGTACATACAGAAAAAGGTTTAAAGAAAGGCTTACCTTCTGCGATCAGTAGATTAAAGAACAAAAAACAGCTGAATTGTTTTGGCTGAATTTGAGAAAATACATTTGTGTCACAGCATCTCTCTCTATCTGTGTGTGTGTATATATATGAAGTTAGTTGACATCAGACTAAAGCTTGTTGAAAGAAACATGGATTTCTTACAGCTCTTTAATAGAAGCATGATGGAAGAAGCAAAGTAAAGGCAGGTTAATCTTTTCTTGTCCTGCAGAAATTGGGCATGTCTCTAACTGTGTGTACGTGTGTGTGTGTGTGTGTGTGTGTGTGTGTGTGTGTGTGTGTGTGTGTGTGTGTGTGTGTGTGTGTGTGTTCTGCACCTCTTTTCCATCCCAGATAAGCTTCCTTCCTGCCAGTGTATGACCTGGCCAAAAGAGAGATAACAAGTTCATCCTCCATCAATTATTTTGGCTGAGAGTCAAGTTTGCTCTTTTACTAATCAACCCACTTCTTTTCATTACTTCCCATTATATACATTTCTATACTTGCTCCTTACTCTCATTTTTCTTTTTTTAATTACACATATAAGAATTTTCTGTTTGGCTGATTTGCTATCGTTTTTCTTAACCTGTCACAGCTCCCTTGATCTGCTGCACTGTGTTTGCGAAGTTGTTTTTCCTTTTATTTTCTCCTGTGATCACCACCAAGGTCACGGTTGTTTGCTCAGTTTTTAAAATAAACACACACACAAAAATACCTGAGCACAAGCAGGCACTAAAATGCAACTGTATTTTTCTCAACATGTTACTTGTCCTTTTTCAGTGTCACATCACTCCTGGAAAATGCCTTGAAAATAACATGCACAAAAAATGGTCAATCATACTGTAAAAGGATCTTGAGCAACAGAACTGTAGATATTCAGACATCGTACTTGACCAGAGGAATGTGTTTTTGTTTAAGTGCCTGAACACTGACCAATGAATCACAGAGCACAGAAAATACACAGCAGATGAGCAGTGCCTGAATGTCATGTGTTTAAGAAATAGGGAAGAAAGATTCAACAAAGATCTGAGACAAGACCTAAGAAATGCATCTCAACATGATTCATGTAGTAGCCTAATCAGAAATGGAAGGGTGACTGTCAAGAAGCCATTCATAAGCAAGGGTGAGGAATGCTGACACAAAATTACTGACAAAAAATGTTAAAGTTTCAGTTCAAATTGTCAATTTGTTTTGGAGGAAGTTAGGAGAGAGATACAACTCTGAGTGTCTACAGCCAAGATCAAAACACACGGAGGCTCAATTATAGTTTGGAGCTACATTTCAGTCAGTGGTTTTGGGGATCTTGTAAAAATTGATGGAGTTATAAATGCAGAAAAGTGCCAGCAGATTTTGATCCGCCATGCAGGGCCATCTGGAAGGCATCTGATTGGCCACAGCTTGATTTTTCAGTATGACAATGATGCCAAACTGACTGCCAGTGCATCAATACCTGTATTGAAAAACACACAGTGGGACACTATGAGCCATTGAATGGTCTCCCTAGAGCAGGGATGTCCACCTCCAGGCCTCAAGGGCCGGTGTCCTGCAGGTTTTAGATGTGTCCTTGATTCATCACAGCTGATTTAAATGGCTAAATTACCTCCTCAACATGTCTTGAAGTTCTCCAGAGGCCTGTAATGAACTAATCATTTGATTCAGGTGTGCTGACCCAGGGTGATGCAGGACACCGGCCCTTGAGGCCTGGAGGTGGACATCCCTGCCCTAGAGCCTGGATCTCAACATTATTGAAGCAATGTAGGGTCATTTTGACAGATAACAGAACAAACATTAGCAGTGTCCAAAGAAGAGCTTTCAATGTCCTTCAAGAAGCCTGAAGAACAATTTCTGAAGAAAGCAATTACGCGAAAGTTTGCCTAAAAGAGCTTAGGAAGTGTTGAAGAGTAAAGACAATCATACCAAATACTGACCTTCTAAAAAAAATAAACAAACAAAACCATTTAAATTTCACATGATCATTCCATTCAAACATATTTTAACAGTTTCTGTAATAGTAATTTTATAATCTATATAAACGTAAAGAACAGTTAAATATTTCAGTCTTGTGCGTTTGACCTTGTTTTGTCAGTTAAGACTGCCAAATGCACATTCTGCATTGTTAGAGAACAGAGCCAAGAGGGGGCCATAGCTAAGTGACTGAAGGACCATCAAATGGCCACGAGCTATAAAGAGCTGATGGAGGGCACAGAAGGCACTTGACTGATAGTCATCTAAATGTACTTGGATTCCCATATGTCCATATAGATGTGCATGATGCTTTGGTAAAGTGTTTGCTGTATGAAGCAAGGGAGAAGGGAGACATTTGAAGGTCTTTGCAGGCATTTTTTTTCCTTAAATTGGAAATAAGTGCAAAAAAAAGAGTTTATTTCCATTTTAATAATGCAACACTTTTTCCTCCTGAACCGCCTGACCTGTCGAGCGTTGCTTCCCCATACACAACAGCCAAACTGTCAGTATCGATCCACTCACAGTCCCTCGATAATAATTCATACCTTCCTCGCCTTCCTCAGCTTTTAGTTCTTCCTCCGTTATGAGCACCTCAGGGGGAGAACATATGGTCATTTTCTCACTCCCCAAGACCCTCACTTCTTTCATTTTCAATTTCTTTAACAGAAAAGAACCTTGTTTAGATAAAAGTGACCTGAAAAACAATCTTACAACATGCTTTTAAGAGAGTGTTTTAACTATGTCACCTTTCTCTCATCATCTCGACAGTCTGGTGGTGGACGGTGTTAGACCCATGAAGCACTGCTGTAAAGGGTTCTGCATTGATGTCCTAAAGCGCCTCGCCAAGATTGTTGGTTTCACCTATGACCTTTACCTGGTGACAAATGGGAGGCATGGGAAAAACATTGATGGGGAGTGGAACGGCATGGTAGGAGAGGTAAGCCTTCGAAACCTCTTGTATGCTGCCTGTTATTTGTGGGACCAGGGGGGGACGTGGGCAACATTGCGCTGCCATTAAGTCGGCAGGAGATCTTTTCACAATGTTGGTTCAACATCTGTGTAAAAGGCGGAGCCAACATAGCAGGACAACAGTGGCAGCCAATCTATAGGAAACAGGCACTGCTGTTGTAAACATCTCTACATTTAGTAGACACCAAGGTTTTTATGGTCTAAGCAGAGGACTGATTTCAACCAGCATATAGATGACATGCTTCTGATTACAGGGTGTTGGCTAAAATTACACAGTGATAGACACTAGAATAGGCTGGCCCATCTTTGCCTTTAACCACTCATTTGTCCAGTCTCTTATTCAGGTTAGGACCACACTGCTACCTGTAACAGTAGGCATGATACTGAGTCAATAATCTTCATCGTGATAATTCAGGAGTTTTATATGTTGTTTCATAAGCATAAGAACCCTAGTTTTCTGAGTGACAGCTGTGTGCTTGGTTTCTCCTTGATGAAATTAATAAATCTGATCCCTTATTTGTTTAAAACAAAGCATAACATTTTGTTTTGTGTAACTCTTGCATGAAAAAAGAAAAGTATAAATTTGTACTACATTCTTTGCCATCAGTTCTTCTCCTTAGCAAAGCTATTTACATTCTGTTCAAGGATGTTTGTATTTAATGCTCAAGTAAAGAACTTGTATCTAACTCTTGTCACTCTCTGACAGAATGCAAATAGCAGCATGTGGAAGAGATAAAGTGGAAGTTCATAAAAATGTGTGCTCAGTAGCAAAAAGATCCAGCTTGCACACAGCATTTCCTCTGGGAGTGTGTTCTAAAATTTCGCAGCCCGGCTCACAAACACACCATGACCCTTTTTTGTGTGTCTCAGTAAGATATTGTAGTTATGTTTTTAATTCTCCGTTTTCCCAGTACACAGTGCTGCTATCATTTTTCCTATTCTGTTTTTCTTTCTTTTGTTGTGTTTACAAAAAGAGGTTTGATTCGAGGGCTCCTGTGAAATTCTTTTTATCCTGCCTCAAACCCTTTAAAACGTGACCCATTGAGAGAGAGGATTGGACCTGAATCGAAGACGGAGCGAGGAAATATGGAGGGAGTCTGTCAGAACGATTAGTGCTGGAGAAGTGTGTGTGTGTGTGCGCGTGTGTGTGTGTGTGTGTGTGTGTGTGTGTGTGAGAGAGAGAGAGGGACAATGCAGACTGTGAGATTGCTTGTACATGACCATGTGTGTGTTGGCAGATACCATGGTGTTTCTGTGATGCCAGTCCCCCTGCGGCGGCTGGATTAATGAAGTTGGTTTAACATGGATTTAAACATGGGGATGCAAATTATCACAGTCTATGTGTATTTGTGTGTGTGGACTTTGTGAGGGCAGTTTTACATCATACAAATGAAGACAGTTTTGGAAAAAGTCATACATTTCTGGTCTGCACTCATTCTAAGGTTGAGGATTGCATGTCTTTTTTGCATAAGCATTTATTCGTCTTGGCATGGGCTCCACAAGTCTGTGCAGTACCTTGTAACATGTTATCCCATTTGACAACGTTCCAAAAACATTTGTGCATTGCCAGGAATATTTGGCTTTCCACATTTTCAAGTAATCGTTCGAAATGATGGAGATCAGGCGAGTGCAGAGTGAAGTCCGTGGCACACCTTGAATGTGCAGCCTCAAAGTACTGCAATGCTTTGTGGTTTGTTGGGTCTTATTTTTATGGTGGTGCATTGAATCCTTCTCCACAATGATTAATGTTTGACACACCTGAGCTTCCAAAGATATTCCTAGAAGAGCATGTCTTTAATATTTTTTGTTTGAAAATGTGACTGTGATGCCAGCATGCAAAGACTTTGTTTCTCTTTGAAATTGCCCTTCATCTTTTTTCAGTAATTTTCCCAATACCCTTGTTCACCATGGTCAAACCTACTCATGGTTAGGGTTGCAAAGGGGCGGAAAACTTCCGGTAAATTTCCGAAAAGTTTCCGGTAAATTTTCATGGTAAGTTAAGCTTGGGAATTTTGGAAATACTCCATATTGGAAACTTTCCATGGAAATAATGGGAATTATGGAAATTAATGGGAATTTAGGAGAACTAACTGGGAATATATTATTTCCAAGCATACATATAAACAGAAATCATAAGAAAACCTCCATGCAAAATGTTTTCAACAGATATTTCAACAGATTTATTTGTAAGTACAGTAGAATAGAACACGTTTCAATAACTTGTTTCATGGATGAATAAAAACAGAAATGTTGAGTTCAATATTACCATCCCCTAACCCCGCTCATTCAAAAATGCCCCCTGTCCAAAAATCTCCACAAAGTCCCATTCAAAAGGTTAAATGAAAAATGCCACTTATCCTCCAAAACGTCCCATTAAACATGCAAATCTTCCTTCAAGCAATCCTCTTTTCTCATTTTTGCTCAGTCAATAGACTCTTCCTGGACCTCATCATCATCCAACAACATGTCCACTTCCTCAGCATCCAACTCTGAGTCTTCCTCTTCAGTGTCACTTTCCAGCCTTGTTGAGGATGGCTCTGTGTCAGGCTCAAAGAGCCGTAGGTTTGCCCGAATGCCGACCAGCTTTTCCACTCTCACATTTGTGAGCCTGTTGCGAACCTTTGTGTGGGTGTTCCCAAACAGTGACCAGTTGTGCTCGGAGGCGGCTGATGATGGTGGGATTTGGAGGAGGATGGAGGCTACAGGTGCAAGGGCCTCAGATTCACATAGTCCCTTCCACCAGGTGGCTGCAGATATGTGCTGGCATGACTGCCATATTCCATCCCCTTTCCAAAGGCCTTGCTTTGTTCGATACTTTGCCAAACTGCCTAGAACTTTGCCTTTATCGAGACCCAGGTGGTCAGACATGGCTGTAATGACCGCATAGGCACCGTTGATCTCTTCCCCAGAAAGTATGCCCTTGTCATATTTGGGGTCCAGCATGTATGCTGCTGCATGCACTGGCTTCATGCAGAACTCCCTCCGCTGTTCCAATGACTTGTATTTAGTGTATGGGCAGCACAGCCAATAGTAGTTATATGAGGGTAGGTCTCCTCCACATGTGCCCAGGCAACCTTCATGTTGGCTGCGTTGTCAGTGACCAGTGCAAAAACCTTATCTGGTCCAAGGTCATTGATGATCACTTTTAGCTCATCTGCAATGTATTGGCCTGTGTGTCTGTTTTCCTTTGTGTCTACACTCTTGTAGAACACAGGCTGAGGAGTGGTGATTATGTAGTTAATAATTCCTTGTCCCCTGATATTGGATCATCCATCAGAGATGACTGAAATACAGTCAGCTTGGTCAATGGTCTGTTTCACCTTTGCTTGAACTCAACTGAACTCTTCATCCAGTAGATGAGTAGACAATGCATGTCTGGTTGGGGGAATGTATGCTGGTCGGAGAACATTCAAAAATCTCTTCCAGTACACATTGGATGTCAGCATCAGGGGTGAGCCAGTTGCATAGATTGCACGAGCGAAACACTCATCTGCGTTTTTCTGGCTAGTGTCATCCATAAAATCAAAGAATCCTCTGATGCCAGAGGGACCAGGAGCTGATGAGTGGGTATCTGACTCTGATACAGCTGAAACAGATTCATTTTACCCCTTGAGTGGAACTCCTGGCTGCTGCATGTGTTGGGCCTTGAGGAATTTTTTTGCACTTTGCAATGTGCTGCTGCATTTTTGTGGCATTCTTCACGTACGTCTTATCACAATACTTACACATATATACAGATTTCCCTTGTACATTAGCTGGTGTAAAATGTCTCCACATATCAGATAGCGCACGTGGCATTTTTCTGTAAAATAAAACAAGAGCTTGTAAAAATGCTAATGCAATGCAAGAGATCGTAATAATACAATTGCAATATGATAATAAACAGATATAAATAGTAAGGCTAGCTAAACAACTGGAATGATCTTCAAAACAAAACAGCCAAATGAGGAAGCTAGCATCTTCTTTATGTTCTACTAGCTATGGCTTATTTAGCATCTAACAGATGCTAGCATTTTATTTAGCATCTTATCAGATTGCTATCTACCAGAATAATACATTTTATGTGATATTCACAATTTAAACATTTAATGAATATGTTTTCCCATAATATCATCAAAACTTACCTCAGTTGTTAAGTCCACAGGCTCAAATGTGTGCCTTCAATACTTTTTGTCCTTCAGGCTCAAAAGTGTGGTCCATGTGTACATGTGATATAGGCATGCACAGTGCCAGTAGGTGGTCTCAATAGCCATGCAGCAAGCATGTGCTCTGTACATGTGATTAAGGAATGGCATGGATATTCAAGTGTATTTGAATTGCATTTGTTTGTTTTTGTCAATATTATGCTAAAATATACTTTGATCAACTATATTTAAGTTCCCTAAGAAGAGCCAACCTTCAATTTTGAAAATTCCCCGTTTATTCCCATAGATTCCCGTTAATTCCCGTTTATTCCCATGGAGGGTTTCCATCTTTGAAAATTCCAGGAATTTTGCAACCCTACTCATGGTGTCTTCTTGAGACACCTAAGGCCTATTGACTCTATTGAATTACTCTACATGTTTAAAAATTGTGCTTACGGGATATCCAAAGCATTACAATGTTGAGTCTACTGGTCCCGACTAAATATTATTATTATGTGATCACATTGTGAGGACAGGCTGTGTATGCTGTGCTTCATTCTCAGATTGTCCTCAGAGATGCAGGTGGCACCTCACCCGCTTCTACCCCCCACCCCACCTTCTTTCTTGCATCCCAGCTGCCTCTTGCTCAGCTTTTCTAAGTAACTCATTAAGCTGCCTAATTATCGCAGCAGACAAACACATGTGCACAGGGACAGCTCCGCCCACATGAACCCTCTTTTTTTCCTTTTACTTTACCTGTGATATGCAATTCTGTTGAAAATATGCATCAGTGCACTTTTTTAAATTTGTTTGTTCTTTTCCTCCTCTGTGCTGCTATTTCGTCCTATTCCAACCAACCAACTATCATATCCTGTCAAAGTTACACATCACCAAGACAAATGCGTATAATTCCTCAGACATCAGCCAGCCTCAGTGTCCTTGCTTCTCAAGTGAAAGACTTTACAGTTGGGCAGTCAGTTTTTACTATTTTTCATCATTTCTATCAGAACCTATATTATGACCTTCTTCCCTGAATGCCTTTCAATCAGCATTCTTAAAGTTATTTTTTTCTTCACCCTTTACAGTGAATCACCCTAGTATAATAATTTTTGTTCGCAGCTTGAAGTCTATGCAGCAGTGAAGCACTTCCTGAAGAGAAGTGTCACAGGTGTTGCTTTCAGACCTCGCTGTATTCAAAAATCTTGAAATTAACAAGTTGAATTAAATGGAGTAATTACCATGGAATGATTGAGTTTGACAAGCAGAGAAGCAACTAATGACAGGTTATGAAAAGTGCGAAACCTGTGCGTCATCAGACTCTTAGAGAAGTTTATGGTCTCCAGAGGCTTCACAAACTATTTTTCCCACAAAAAACTTTAGTGGTTCAACAGTTTCTGGCTGGACTTATCCGAAGAAGGTTGATTGATCTCATACAGAGAGTGTGTTGACTTACTCAGTATGTATATCATAGGCAATAAAGGGCATCAACATAGATTTTTTCTTTTCTTTTTGGTTCCTCTCATCTGTGCTTCTTTGAACAACACAATGTATTTGAGGCCGTGAGGTTTATCTAATAACCAATAAGTATGAAGTATCAAAAAAGAGAAGAGACAGAGAAATTTCAGTGCGACAGTTATAAACACTTGAATTCATTACATTTTATTTATTTGAATAGTCAGTCAAAAACATTGTGATCAAATGTATCTGCAAATTTTAATCCAGATAGTACACTGTAAGAAAGTGCTGTAAAAAAACAGTCAAACACTTACATCAGTATGCTTCCTGGGGTATATTTGCGCTCAGCAATACATTTTGAATACCGTTACACTCTCGGAGCGATGTTAAAAGTATTGGCTGTATTTCAAATTGCTGAACCCACCATGTATAAAGCTGACTTTGGACTTTATTTTGAGGACTGTCCAATAATGTCCAATAATGTCCAATAATGTATTTCAAAAAATACATAAAAAAACATTTTTAAAAACATTTCTGGCAAGAGATAACAGTACATGACAACTGATGAGTAATAGCTGGCAGTTGCTGTAATGTGGCCATCTGAGCTTGCTGGGTTGTAGCCAACTTAAGTTATAAAATACAAAGTGTTTAAGTATGTGGAATTATGAGAAAAGAAAGCCATATGATATAAATGTATTGTTCATGAGCAGATGAGGGGGGCGAACAGTTGGAGAACTGTAAAGCTAACCCACCAGCAGCATTGCTGCCAGTATTTTACTGATAATCTACACATAAATCTTTAACAGGGTGGCTGTGGAAGTGAAAAAGGAACAGAAGTAAAAAATAAAAATAAACATATAACACTCTGCATCATTAAGATTTAACTGTATTACAGAAACTTTCATTATTGCAGCTGCTGATTTGCTGCATCTGTAGCAGTTATCATCTGTTCCCATCTTTATAGGTGTAATTTACCATATTTAATCATTAGTGATTGCATTACAGACATATCTGAACAACATCAGTAACAAAACTGAAGGTAACTGTAAGATGCCATTTCACATGGGAGATAACCATCTATTACCAACACAGTCTCCTGAAACAACACTGATTATTATAATGCAATAAAGTTAAAGTTACTAGATAAAAAACACAATCAGTGGATTGGAGTTTATTGTATGTAAATATCAACATTATTAATGTAGGCATAAAAAGATAAAATTGTTTTTCGTTTTGGTCCCTAAAACTCGACCGTTCCACTGACCTCTCTTGCAGCACCAGCCAGGAAATGAGCTGCTAAACTGTGACTGAAGTTGTCCAGTTGCAGGAGGTTAAAACAAATTAAAATCCTAATTAGATGAATGCTTCTGTACTAACCAAAGTGGGAGTTTCAGAAGCAGCCAGTTAAATGCTCTGCAATGCCTAGTTGGTGATTAGTGATATAGTAGTAGTAGAGAATTCATCATGGAAAAATGATGGAACAGTCAATTGTCCAATCACTTGTCCAGTCACTTTTCAGCCTTTGATAATGGAAGACTGACTAAAATAGGCTGCGATTCCTAAACAATTCATGCAATGCTTTTGATAAACACTGTAAATTAAAACTTTGGTTGTTTCATTTGCAAAAAAAAGTTGTGTTGTTTTCCAAAGAGTCATGACACTGACTGTATATATAATTCCTGAAATTACCTGCCAAAAGAGTCCCATATACAGAATTGTAACACCCCACTGTTATTCTCCAATTCACAGTTGATAACTGTGTGAAACAATGTATCAATCAGTGCTTAAGATTTTAACAAATAAGGAGGAAGAACATTTTAGGGGAGGCTACTTTATGAGCCTAATGAAAAGCATCTCCATTGTGTCTGCTGAGAGACTGCAGAGCCTTTTGTCTTTCACAGACTTTTGGTGCCAGGCCAGAACTGACTAATGAACTTCTGGTCAGCAGCCAGCTCCTCTAACCTCCACAGTCCCTCTGCTGCAGTCAAGTAACCTCTGCTTCCTGCCAGGTGAAACACCAACAGGGCTGTGAATCCCCTGACTTCTTCACCTTCTGTCTGCCTGAGCCTCGTTTACAGCTGCCTGAGGAGCTGTGAGGAGGACCACAGCACAGCTTCATGTTGCAAGTCATGGCAAAAGGATCCCTATGCTGTTTGTTCAAGGTGTTTTAGTTCTTGATAGTTATAGAGCATAACGTTGTAACTCAACCCTACCAACTGCCATCCATTGCAGACCAAAGAGATATATTTTGATTAGTGCTTTTTTGAAAACAACTCTGTTCATTCTGTTCATAATTTTTATGGACAACATTTCTAGATGTAGTCAGGGGATGGAGGGTGTCGGACTTGGTGGTCTCAGGAGCTCTGCTTTTTGCAGATGATGTGGTTCTCTTGGCTTCATCAGCCAGTGACCTGCAGCTTGTTTTGCCACTGAGTGCAAAGCAGCTGGGATAAGAATTAGCACTTCCAAGTCTGAGGCCATTGTTCTTAAAAGTAAAACGATGGAGTATCCACTGCGGGTTAGAGATGAGTCGCTGCCCCAACTAGAAGAGTTGAAGTATCCTGTAATCTTATTCACAAGTGAGGGGAGAGTGAATTAGGAGAACAACAAGTTGGTGACGATGCTATTCTGGTCTCTTGTGGTGAATAGAAAGCTGGGCGGAAAGCACAAACTGTTGATTTACAAATTGATCTTTGTTTCTATCCTCACCTACAGTCACAAGTTGGTAGTGACTGGACAGTGACAGGTGTTGTTTGTGTGCCAACACAGAGTTTCTTTCCTCCAGGGTATGGACTTCCTTCAGATTTGCCACAGCACATCAGCTTAAATCGGGTTTTCTTGGTGTGTAGTAGCTGTGGAAGTCATTAAAATCACTTAGAGTTTGTTATAGTGTTGCTCATATAAATAGGCACAACATGCTGATCTGAGATGATTGGTCTACACAGAACCAAGTTATGGCATTTCTCCTGCACAATGACTATGAGAAACTGTTGTTTCCTTGCCATCTATTACTGTATACCACAAAAAATAAAAAAATTATATACAAGGTAAAATTTCTTTTTACCTTGTATATAATATTTTCTACTTCTTTGTGTTTGACTTCAGATCTCCTGTTTTACAGGTGGTGTCCAACAGGGCAGACATGGCCATCGGCTCACTCACCATTAATGAAGAGAGGTCAGAGGTTGTTGAGTTTTCGGTTCCATTTGTGGAGACTGGCATCAGTGTCATGGTTTCGCGCAGTAACGGCACAGTATCACCTTCTGCTTTCCTTGGTAAGATGTTTTTAATAACATGCACTTTAGCATTCTTTAAGTCTGTCGTTTCTCCGCTCTCAAGGTTTAATAGAAATATTTTAGTAGACTAGAACTAAGTCGAGGTGGGTTTAGTCAAGGAAGGCTGCAAAGTCAAGCTTAGTACCTGTAACATTCCTGCCTACCTGCAGATGCAAGCTACTTTGCAACCCATCTCCACCTCAGCTCCTTCTTTTCATTCTGTTTTAATGTTGTGTCTTACTTACTGGGGTCAGGTTGTATATTTTCCCTTCTTAATGCTATCTGAGAAATCTGAAATCCTGGTGAAGGTTTGTTAGTGAATTTATGCTGAAATTTCTCATTTTTTAATTAATCTTTTTTCAGTCTTTTTTTCCCATTAAGTATTTTAATACTGAATAAAAACCATCAGGAAAAATGGGCAAAAATGCTTAAATCAATACCTTATTGGCTTCTATAAGCTATGTCTAAACATCTGATAGAACCCTGCCACTGGTGAAGAGCTGTTGTTTCAGTGAGCAGAGGCTCACCTACAATCCAAAAACAATAATTGACATTGCATTCGTAGTTTATGAGATTGCTGAATATGAACACCCTGGATTATAAGTCTACGTAGGAATGTTTATTCTCCATGTTCAGCTTTAAAGCAGGGATCATAAACTCAGTAGTCTATTTGTATTCCACTAAATTCTGTATACACAACATTAAAATGGGATTTATAGATGTGCATGAAGCATCACAAACCCTTTTCAAGCTCTCTAATGCAAAATGAAATTCTACTCTAAATGGTGCTACATAAGGAGAAGGTAAGAATCCCTTTAAAAAGCAATTCAGGTCAGCTTTGGATGAAAGACGGGTAGACTGTGAAGAAAATATCGCTAAACTAAATTTTTATTTTAAATTTGTGCACTGCACAAAATGAAATACTGGGCTTATAATAGGTCCAGTAGAAAGCATAAAGAATATATACTTAGAAGCACTCACATGTTATGCACTCTCTCTGTGCCCTACTTAGCTGTGTAGAAACAAACCAAAGGGGATTTTCGCTGTTTTATTTTTGTCATCAGTCGGACTTTATTCCCTTGCACAGGTAAAAATGAGCTCATCAAAATAATTGAAATTTACATGTTGAAATACTTTTACTAAAAGACATCCTGACTGAGTCAGGTAGAGCTGTATGTAGTTATGTAGTGAGAGCTGTGTGGCAGTAGTTAGAGATAGATTAGAAGAACAAACAGCTCTTAAAGTATTGACCAAATATCAATTTACCGCTAGTGTGGAACATCCTTCTAAATCCACCTCATTGCCCAAGTGTTTACAAGAGGCCCTAAGGTCTTAGTATACATCACGCTGGCACTCATGTAAAAGCAGAAGATTTTTAACTTGGAGGCCTGACCCTCCTGTCTCGTGTTGAATTTAAAGTCTGTACTGAGTTTTCTTGCTTTTTGGTTTGACTACCTGTTTGGCTGGATTTAGGCACCAAAACCACTTTGATCAGGTTAAAGAAAAGAACACAGTTTGTGTTAAAATATACTCTCAAATCTCAGCTTTCTACATTTCACACGTCTGCATGGAGTCGTCTATAGTCTGGGTTGCTTTTTGTTTATCAATGTTCAGAATGGATGATAACACATTTTCTATCTTACTAATAGGTGAAGGAGGCTGACTACATAGGAGGCACATATAGGACTGCAGTGAATAATAGCGGTGTGAGCGGTTAACGTTCAAAGCAGGTGGTTCAAGGAGACTGAATTAAACGACTGTTCAAGGGGTCGTAATGCAAGGCAGCCCTTGTCTTGGATATTTTCATTACATGCTTTTTCCAAAGCATACACCATAAAGATTGTGGAAGCTGTACAGCTGTTTTACATATTAATATAAATTTTAACAGAAAAGAAAGTTTATAGGTAAGTGGCTACAAAAATGAAGGAAGCATCCTTTAATGTTCAGCTGAACACCCAGAAAGTTGATTCTGACATCATCTCAGCTCACTGCGGGTTTCCCCAACCTTATAAACAGTCATTTGCATAATGGTCAAAACTAGCACCACTGACTAACAATGGGCTGTCAGAGCCATTGTTAGTCAGTCCATTGTTGTGTCTCTCGCTGAAAACGCAATGTCAAGGTGAACAGAATCAACTTTGTGGGATTTCCTTACCTGGGGAATTAGTGAAACATTTGTCAAGATGTTCAGTTGAACATTTTGTGATTATAAAACTATTGTTTGCTGACCACCAAGAACACCATGCAAATGCTGCACAGTCCTATCTATAATGGAGAGGACAGCTGTAACAGGGTATAACAACTCAAAATCAATCTGAATCAAAATTAATTTGATGAAACTGTGGGGTTATATGAGGTGCAAATAAAAATCTTAACTCAAGTCCAGACAAAAACCATAGCTGAAACAAATTTGACCTAAGATGTAAAAGACTTTTAGCACTGCTGCTACCTGGAAGTCCCATTGTGTCCACATCCACCTGCGTTAGACTTATACTGTGTCACAGCAGTGACCCTGCAACCTGAGTTTCAGAGAAGAGGACAAAGTTGCAGGGAGTCGAGTGGAATGTGACGGTAGTCACCGATAATCTTGGTGTAGCCGAACAATTTTTTTACAGTGTTGAGGTACACAATGGTGCAGTACAAGTCAGAGTTTGTTTCCCACTGGACATTACTGTGCAGCTCTGACCCTGGGGTCCTATTCACAATGCATGATGTCCAAAAATATAAGCTTGGACATCTGAGACTCTTTCACACTTCCGGGAACATGGCCATCATTAAATCTGATATGGTTTTTGCTTTTTATGAGTAAAGTCACATTTTCTTTTTTAAATCAAAACTACATGAGTCATCAAAAAAGGCCCCAGATGCATAAACTATTATTCACTAATGGACTTTACAATGCTTTAAAGTTTCCTTTAATCTTAAGGATTCTTGAAGGGTTAAATTAATGTACTAAAACAGCCTTGATAGCTTACATAATGCTGTGCAGTACTGTACATTTTTTCTTATGTAAGTGGCCTTCATTTCTGATGTGAATTTTGTCTTCCAATTGAAAAGGTTCAAACTCCCAGCTTTGCATCTCAAAGCACAGCTCAAAATGCACAGTTAGCTTTCTATTCTCAACATTCAAAGAAGCCTCGACAGCAATCCAAGCTAACTTTTTTTTTCTCCAGTCATTTTTTTTAAATACAGCTTAGGCCTCAATCAAAGTTGGCCTCTCCTAAGATAACACCTTTTAATTTACAAATCTTCTTAGACTAATTCCACGCACTTCCAACCATGAAAAGATGGAATTTGAGAGAAGTAGAGAGTTGGAAGCAGAGAGACTTGACAACAAAGAAAGGGAGTGATGGATGAAGAATGTGCTTAAGAGAAAGAGATGGTGTTACACAGAGAGAGAAAGTCTTGTCATGTACCACTATAAACCCAAAACAAACGAGAGAGAGAGAGAGGCTGAGTGGCTTTGATAGAGAGACTGATAGAGCTGTGTCAGATGCTCTCAGATATTTTAATCTGAGCAGCGGCTGGTTGACATGCTGCTCCGCATTTGTGTGTGTGTGTGTGTGTGTGTGTGTGTGTGTGTGTGTGTGTGTGTGTGTTGTGCAGACCAGATGAGATCATACCCTGTAGCAAAAATGACTTGTTAACACAGAGCAGCGTCTCAGGCGACTACTTTTTAAACCCTCCATCTGTGCTTAAAACCTGCCTGTGTGAATGAAGCGCATATTCTACTGCCACACATACTGTATGCATCTTTGAAATTATAAATCAGACCTGCAGAACATCTATACACTGTATGACTAATTATGTCACAAATAGTTGGAAATAATCTTCCAATCATATTGCCATATATTGTCTGTTTCTCTATAGCCCTTAAAGTCCAGCCTGTAATAAAAGTGCAATGATTTTTTCTACATTTTTGGTTGTTTATTAATAACAACCAAGTCTGCTCTAAAAGTTCACTAATATTCCTCCATCATAGACCTGACTCCTTCGCAGGACTCCTTAAGGGATTGATTTCATACTTGCACAGCTACAGTAGTACATCTATCCATCTGTCAGAGGAGATTTAAGAGACAATCTGAAACATGTCATGGTTGGACGGAGGTGCAAGGCTCCCAAGGCCATTTTGTCTAAAGTCTGCTGGGCCACAGGGCTGACAGCAAGTCCATACTGTTGCTTTGGCCGTTTGTGTGTGCGTGCATGTGTGTGTGTATGGGCACATGTCAATGCATGGAATATAAAAGAAAAAATTAAGGTCAAACAGAGGTAAGAGTGAGCACAAACACGTAAGGAAAGGTCAATGGTGAAGGAAATAATCAAGTGAGGAAGAAGTGCTCTGAGAGGCAGGGCAATCCTTTCTGATGGAGGAGTCTCAGAAAAGCCACAGAATAATAACTAGAGGTGAAGAGGGAAACGTGCAGGCCAACACAGGCCGACTGTGAGAAAGGCAGCTGCAATATGTGGACAAACCGCATGATGCTCAACTTGTTTAAAATGGACTTGCTCGTTAGGCCTTGTGAAGAAAAACAGAATAAATGGGTAATGAATCCTAGGAATCTGATACCACTGTGGGTGACACTGTGGTGTAGTGGTTAGCACTGATGCTTTACGGCAAAAAGGTGAAAGGTTTGAATCCACCAGTGAGCTGCTGTCAGGTTAATTAGTGGTTCTATTGAACATAGGTTTAAATGTCAGTTGATGGTTAATGTGGTGACCTGGTGCACCTGTGATAGATAAAATAGGCTCCACAACCTAGAATTGGACAAGCAGTTAAAAAATGCACAATAGTATTGTAATAGCTTCACCTCTTTTTATTAGTTTTATTTTCTTCCTTCAACAAGAAAACGTCATTGACAAGGATTTTTATTATAACGATATTATCTTCATGATAAGAATTTCAGAAAATGTTAATGTATAAAATTAAAAGAGACATGCCATATTTGGGTTATTTTTCATATTTTTTAAATTTAAATGATAATACAGTAAATCTGTGAAGGTTCTCAGACATCCAGGTCATCGTGGTCTAAAGAGCTTGGAAAAAAAAAAGCGTCTGGACTTCTTCAAGTTGCTTGAAGACTCGGCTGTCCATCTCCATCTAAAGGACAAAGGTCACGCTTTCGAGGACGCCAATGTTCACATTTTGGACAGAGAAGACAGATGTTTTGAAAGAGGAGTGAAGGAAGCCATTTATGTCCACTGTGAACGACCATCTTTGAACAGAGGCGGTGGCTTACGACACCAACTGTCTGCCATCTATAATCCAGTTTTGAGATCCCTTCCCAGACGCCTTAACGCTCACTCACATCCTGGGCCTTTTGACCTCAGGAAATCACATGATAGGGTGGGGCTAGGTTTCACAATGAGCTCACCCGAAACCTTGACTGATTGTGACCTACATCCCTTTTCACACCTTGGCTCATGTCGTTAGGTCATTAGTGGCTCCGTTATCCCTCTTGGGGGGGACACTCCCATGGGGCTTAAATCTGGGACTCTCCACCATTTGACCCGAGAACTGAAGAAGCTTCTCGGATGAGAGGTGAAACCTCTTCAAGCAACTTAAAGAAGTCCAGACGTTTTTCTTTCTAAGCTCCTTAGACGGCAATACAGTAAATTAAACCAACAAGAATAAAGCAGTACAGTACTTATAGAGGCTAATTTATCTTAAATAAAATAGATGCATTCTGCAGTGGACTCATTGGTTTGATGTCCTCAAAGTTGGGCTGAGCTCCTTCCTTCTGTTTTCAGTCTCATGCTCTTCTGTCAGGTTCTTGTACATGTTCAGTTTGAAAAACATGGAAACATTTTCTATGGCTTTAAATATTTAAGACTGTCCTGCCGGGGTCCCCTTTTTTCAAACCTGACATCCTCTGAAGCAGCGTTTTCTCACTAAAACCTTGTTTGATGTCTCTGTTCTGGTCTTTCTCTGTACTTTTCTTTCATGATAGCAAAACATGACATGAAAATGCATGCAGATACCTCCTGCACTTTGAACTGCACATGCTTGAGCTTGAACCAAGGGTGCCCTCGGCATATTCCCAGACCATTCCCAGGTTAGGGAATGATCCATTAATAATAAGGAAGTAACAAATTTATTATGATTTGTTGTTATTCACATTTGATTGCATCTGTTACTGTAACTAATGACTAATTAACAGATTTGAAATACCTAAACATTAATTTAATGAGCAAGCTTCTCTCAGCACAATGAGAAAGATAAAATAAAAAGGACTGTACAAGGATACTCAGAAAGAGCTACATGCTTCCCCTGACCAGAGCAAAATGATCTTGATCCAGACCGTGAATGAATGCATTTCTTACCTTTTACTGTTCTTCACCTTTCTACCAAGTTTAATGAAATTCAGCTTGTTAGTTTTTGTGTAACCCTGCTGTTGGAGAGATGAATAAAACCATGCCAAACGCATGCTGTACCGCCGCCTCGACTCTTGCTTTTGGCAGAGAAATGGCTGACTTTGCAGTTTTTATTGTCCTGGTGCGTTTACTTGCCTGCAGCGTGCATTAGTGCTTCTTTCAAAGCGGGGTCCTCGGTGGCTTTAACTCTAGATCATAATTAAACCTGTGGGCAAATTATACTCTGCCATGACCCTCACAGTTTTCTAAAGATTTGGTTTCTTTGTTGTGCTATTGAATGAAAATGTTATTTATTATTTCTCTGTTTTTTCTTCCTTTACATAATATTTTCAAACCTCTACAATCTAAACTCAGAGTAATAATTGTGACGTATTTAATTCTCTAAAGCCTCAGTGACCTTTGTGAATGTGAAATAGACACAAAGGTCTTATTACAGACACAGAAACTCCAGACTACAAAGCTGAGAGTGAGACAGGACACACACTCAAAGCCTGGATAATAACAAACACTTAAACTGTCAAGGGACCCAGTAAAGAGGGATGTGAAAATTGAGCGACTGAAGAGAAATAAAGGCAGAGAAGGTGTGTGTGTGTGTGTGTGTGTGTGTGTGTCTGTGTGTGTGTGCATACGTGCGTTTGTGTGTGTGTGCATGCGTGTGTGCTGTGTAGAAGGCCTGCCACTCATATTGGCATTTCAGAGGTAAAAGCTTTTATACACTAACAGTAAAACAAAACTCCCAAGTCATAATTTGTGAGGAGCTTCTTAAGAGTTTCTGTGAGCTTAATGAATTCAGCTTCTCAAAAAAAAATTTTGTGTGTGTTTGTCCTTCTACAAGTTAAAGTCAATATAAGTGAGTGATGAACTCTAATGTTCAAAGAGTACTTCACTGATTTAGCATTACATTCTCAACATTACTGGACTTCAGACGGGCAGCTTATCAGCCAACAGGTGAAATTTAGCTGTATTTTTTTTTTGAAATGCAAGTAACTGTTTAAATGAATTATTATAATATTTCATATTCCAATATTTCACTTTTTCCCAAAGGTTTGTTATCATTCGATATAAAAAAAAAACATGATAAAGCAGCAGTGTTACAGTTGTTAATATTACCTCCTATAGAGGATTCAGTCATTGTATTGGTATTAATATTCCCAGAGACATTAAAATATATGAGGTAACTGTACTTCTATATGTGTGCCTCTGCACAGTTTAGCTTCAGATGTGTAGTGGCAGGCAAACCTAATTGTACTTATCGTTGTCCTTGGCCTGCTGTATACGTAATGCAGATTAGCATACCATTTACTGAAGTACTCTGGTGGGATGAGGCAGGGAAGGTGATCGTAATTGTTTATGGCACTCTGGATTAAGCCGGTAATTATACCAAATCGTTGTAGAACTTTGCGCACATGCTATAGAAGCAAATCAAATAACAACTACTTAAACTTGCGTTACAGCAATTCAGCTGTTTCTAATTGTGATACCATACCAACACCATGGCTACCTGTGCATGCTGACCCAGTATCAGTGTTGAAACAATAAGCTGTATTCCTTATCGTGAGCATTGGTGCATGAGGTGAAATCTCAAAATAAATTAAGTAGATGAACTTTATTTATGCACTTCATACTATAATGACATACTGTGTTGAATATGTCATAACTGTGTCCATGTCCTATGCTGTTCAGCTTCTAACTGCATCAGCACTCAGTTTTGTAATGTTGTTACCATTCTCACTAAAACAGACTTATGACATAAGGTGACTTTTCTGGGTTATTCCAACTCTGGTTCTCTAGAGAACTAGGGTCACCAGTTTGAATCCGTCTATTACTGCTGGGAACATGCTGGCAACCAAATTGAATTAATAATATTGTCACTTTACTTAACAACCGCTGCTAAAATGCCCTTGAGCAAGGCCACATACACCTTATTAACCCAACCCTAGGTTCTTGTACTCCAGTGGCTCTGCTTGCTGGCACCAGTACCAGACTGTGGTTATACCTGGTGGCTTCCAGGTGTGAATATTAAAGAGGCCATCTTTGAAAAAGAGCATGTGTCTTGAATTGACTTTCCCTGTTTAAATGCACTCCTCTGCAAAATGGTGATGTAGCTGCTGGAAACCAAACATCACTGAGAGGATGCATGACAGAATGAAACAATACAGCTCAATGGAGCCTAACTCAAAGCTAATAGAACTACAAAACCCAGCATACTCATGTCATCAATAAGTAAAAGTGAAATAAACCTGATCAAGTTCAATTTTGATTCAACTACACAAACACACAAATACTCCCGACACCTGCAGGTCAATAAATCCACTGCTGTGTCTAATCTGAACTCACAATTCCCCAAACTTTGCTTGTTCAACATTCACTGCTGCTGAGTTTGAAAATGCCTTTACACCAAAAAATGTAATCAAACATATCGAATCACCTTTAAGTCACTTCCCTCAGAATATACTAAAGAGAAGCTCAGCACTGCTTACAAAACTCATACACGAAATGCTTTGAAATGGTTAAAGAAAAAAATCATTTGAAATGTCTCACAGATACACAAAAATGACTGGCTGCAAAATAATCATTTGTATGATGCTTAATTGAAATTAAGTACAAGTCACAGAAATGTTGCTTGTAATTCTTTAAACCCACTCGAGCAGTGCAACACTGCTGCAGTTGTGCTGCTATTGCCACACAAATTAGCTGCTTTACGTTTTGCTATCAATTTATTTACGACCATGGCAGCATAATTCTATCCAATGACGTTGCAATAAAACCTTTTTTGTGTGGGCACTTCAACAAGGACCGTATTGATTCTTCATTGGTGCTATGCCAGGCACGTGTACATTAACTCTGCTTGTGGTGGTTTTGTTTCATTGCACTGTAGTCTGTCGTGCCTGTGAGGTGTTCCTAAAATTAGATATTACAAAGATTATTCTACTCAGTAGCATAATTTTCAACATTCTGTTAATGACTGTTATTATGTACGCTCTCCTCCACTATAACACTAAACACAGAAAACAAAACAATCATTAAACCATTTTCTTTGTATAGGAAAAGTCATTCACAAAACAAGCAGGCAACCAGTATTTATTTATTGGCTTTTGTTAAAAACGTCAGTGAGTGCCTTTCAAAAATCAGAACGCGTCATTCAAAACTAGATTTAGAACCTGAAAAGAAATAAATTAATATGAAAATTCAAAAGAAATTTGAAGAAAACATTTAAAGTGACAGTGGGCATCAGCTAGATTCAGCACAAATCCAGCAAACGTATCCATCCAGTCCAACTCTTGATTTAATTTAAAATCATTATAAATTTATAATTCATTGACTCTTATGCAACTTTGATGTTGTTTTTGTGACACACAGTTTATTACATTATTAATCATCCATAATGTTGCATGGCAAACTTAAGAGGGTTTCACATATACTAAAATAAACTCAGCATTTATTTTCATTATAAAACTTTAATGTGGGTTGCAATGAATAATGTTTTATAATAAAAAAACAAACTATTGTTCTGTAGTCATCCTTTTCCCCAGGACTGTTGTTCATCTATCTTTTTTAAATGTTCTTTCTCTCTAAATGACATTTTAAGGTTGAGGTTACTTTATTGTCTCCCTAAAGGAGAAAACTGTTTTGCATGAAAGGAACCGCTGCATGAAACCAGATATTACTAAACATCACAAAAAAAACATATTAAATGGGTGCACATAAAAAAACAACATCTGAGCAAAGAAGCTGTTTGCACTGTCAACCTTAAACTGATGCAAACATGCACATCTTCATACATAAATTACAGGCACCAACACCTCTCGCTTTACATGTTTAACAGCACACATGCAATTGGTAAAAACCGCAGTTATCTTGGAGCCTCCCTGCTGCTACTGAAGGACTTGTTCTTTAATAAATGTAACTGTCAGGTGGACAGATTGTTTCAAACGATTGTGTTTAAACAGAGGAACCTTGTGCACACATGCTGTTGTTACACACTTGGGAAGAAAGATGAAATCCTGGCTCTCCAAAATGATCTTATTTGTGGGCAGATCTGTATTTCATTCAGGATAGTCAAACAAAGATTAGTTTGCAAATATTAAATGGACTGGTTCTTGTGCATTTCTACTCTACCTGAGCACTCAACGTGCTGTAGACAACATGCATTATTCACCTATTCATGCGAGCATTTCTTTCTGTGCCGAAGTGCTTTCCGTCAGTGTCTTGCCCAAGGATATTTGGCATGTATATTGGAACGGCCAGGGATCAAACCACCAACCTTCCTGTTAGTAGATGACCCACAGCCACCCCACCTAAAGCACACCATCTGAAACTGATTAGGTCACATATAGCATGAAAAGGAGAAGCTGGTGTGGAGTTGGGTTGCAAAGTAGCTTGTAGATGCATAGGGGCTGGCACTGACATCAGCTCTCTTGCTGTGATTTCAGCTAAGCTTGATTTTGTGCCTGCTTGTACGAGCATTAAGCTCGATTAAAATTCAGGTCTTTAGCCTCCTTGTGATTATGATGCATATCTAGTTTGATGCTTTTTGTGTTAAAATGTATCCTCCATGCATCATTTATTTGAAAATGTTTCTACCAAAATTTAATAAAAAGAAAACGATTATCATAAACAGAATGAAATGAAATTATTATTCAATTTAACAATGAAAACCTAGCTGAAATTATAATGCATCGTCGCAGTCCTTGTGGCACACGGGTTGGCAGCCCATGCAGCCTTAAAAGCATATTAACCCTGTCTGGCAGTAAGTTTAATGGATAAATCCTGAGCCTTTCCACCTGCTCCCTCACTGTGTGTCTCTCTGCACGGGAGCCACAGCTAAAAGCCTCGTATATAAACAGTGCTTGTTACTCTTTGGTATGTCAGCACACAGTCACGTTTGATTTAGCATCTCATCCTGGAAGTAACACAAGGAGAGACTAAAGTGTTGATGAGGCGACCCAGTAGCTCAGCCCATCTCTCCGGTGCTGTTTGATTAGTGTTACATCTGCCAATGTCGGTCTAGGCAGCAAATCCCTCACTAATTTGGCAAATCTCAGAAGAATCTGCTTGTTTCCTCTGCCGGCAGTTAGACTAGCACCCATTACTTGATATGAGGAGAGACAATTTCCTCCTGTCTACATCCAGACGTCTAACAATTTAATACAAGACTGCTCATTTGCTGTGTCATGCAGCTACACAGTGGCAGAAACAGAAAGTGTCAATGTGTAAAATTATTCAGCACACATTTCTTTTCCTGAAATGTATAATATATGGCTGTTCGCTCCATATTCATGGACATAATAAAAACATTAAAATCAAATCCCTGACTCGGGCTTAGATGTTTTATATTATTTTTGATTAAAATATTTACATCCCATTCAATATTTCATCACTTCTGTGATCCCTCCTGCTTTGAGATATGTCTTTTCTCTCATTACAATTTTTGTTTTGGTTGAATTTACTATGAATCTGAGCTGACACAGAATAGAACCAACAACAGAATGACCTACAGTATCTAGCTTTGTTTTACTATCTTGGTCCTACATATCTTGGTTTCTATTTTTCTCTGTGATTTTCAAAATGTTCAAATGCAGTCTTTTTACAAAGGCAATAAAAGCTCAGTTGTACCAGTGGTAAGGTCACGCTTAGAGCTTGACACTCTGCAGTGTCTGAGTATTTCAGGGTAAAAGGATCAAGCTCCTGTCTAAATTAATATGGAGCGAGCCATAACTACAATTTCAATGGCTACTGGGATGTGAAAACTGTGTGTACTGTATAGAATCAACCGTCAGAGTGGATAAAACCCTGTAAAAAGTTCAGTGACTTTGCACCAAAATATAGTTTAAAAGTTTTTTTTTTCAATTTCACAGCAGGTTGAAATAAAAAAAGTGATTTCACTTGCAGGTTGGGGCAGCACGGTGGCTAGCACTGTTACCTCACAGCAAGAAGGTCCTGAGTTCAATTCCACTATCAGGCCAGGGTCCTTCTGTGTGGAGTTTGCATGTTCTCCCCGCGTTTGTGTGGGTTCTCCCGGCTTCCTCCCACAGTCCAAAGACACACTTAGTGGGGATAGGTTAAATGAAAATGCTAAATTGCAACCTGTCCAGGGTGTACCCTGCCTCTCGCCCTAAGACAGCTGGGATAGGCTCCAGTGCAACCTTAAAAAGGATAAGTGGAATCAAATGGATGGATGGACTTGCAGGTTGTACTTGTACTACAGAGTGCTGACGCTATGATTGTCTGTAGCTCATCCCAGCAAACTATCAAACAACTTCTCTGTGTCGCTGCCTTACAATGCCTCTTGTTTCGGTCAGGTTCACAGTGACATTTAGAAACGTGCAGTGAAAAGTTTTTGTTTGCTAGTTTAGAACAAGCGATTTAACCCTCTGAGGTCTAAGTAAGCATATGTGCTTATCCTAACCCTCTGCATATTGGAGGAGCAGACTTTTTTTATAACATCCACTGCACCAGAAACAGTTGGTGCATGGGATGACAAGGGTCTTCTCAAACTTATAGTTGTTAGGCGTCAATCTTTGTTCACTGTCCACACAGATTTCCATTTTATGAAGTGGTAATTAGTAAATGTCAGGAAAACTTCCTAAAGTTTTCCTATTCATTCTTGTGTGTGTGTGTTGGTGTATTGCAGAGCCCTACAGCCCAGCGGTGTGGGTGATGATGTTTGTGATGTGCCTGTCGGTCGTGGCTGTCACCGTCTTCATCTTTGAGTTCTTCAGCCCCGTGGGATACAACCGCAGCCTGCAGAGTGCTAAGAGTAAGTGACGGAGTCGCTCCAGTGTCTGCACGCCAATCAACCCACCACCACTGCTCATTTCACAACATTATTACCAACTTGTCACTTTGTCAGTTATGTAAGCGAGGGGGGGCTGATTTGAGGAGGGTGTTTGTCCAAATTATTATAATTAAGCGTTCCGCTTTTTTTTGACTGCACATGATTCAAAACAATCACTTCACACCCACAATGTGGCTTATTTAATAATAATGACACAAACACTGACTGCGTGGTGGTGGTTGATGTTGACATTTTTACAGTACTTGTCACTTCACCATTATTGCAACTATTTACTGTGTGCGTCTCTGCCCAGACACGTTTATTTTTAATTAGAACCTGGAAAAGTTGTTCTTTATGTTTTAATAAACTGACACAAGTAGAAGTGAACTCATTTTATGTGTCAGGTAGATGTCTGTGCACGCTCGTCATTTTTCTTTCTTCTGTATCAAACCACTTCAACTTTCATCTCTCTTTATAAGCATGTTTAAATCTTATTCTTATCTTATTATATAATCGTTTCAATAGTTTAAATCCTGACAAAAGTCTAATAAGCTAAAGTTTAAAGGTCTACTTACCAGTCTTTGGCAGTTGCAGAGACTTGTGCATCTCTGTCGTCCTCTTTTTTCCAACATTTCCAGGGTGTCAAATACTAGTGTTGTGTCAGAAGCTGCCAGCTTCCCAGAAATACAAAGCCTTGAGACACTGACCATTGCAATGTTTGATAGTATAAGACGTACTATATAGCAGTCCTTTTTTTTCCAAGAGCATAAAGCTCATGGAAGGGTTGGTGTTGACCTACTTCACAAGTTTGGTAGCTAGAAGATGGTCCACTTTGGGATCTTTTAACATGCTTTTTGCTTTCCCTTGCTACTTAGAGTTAATCACCAGATTTAGGAAACTATTATGGTCCCTACACATTAAACATTTAAAAGTACTGTTTGAGTTTAAGGAGGATCTATATGTGATGAGTTCCCAACTTGTGCTCACACTTCAGTGGCTTTGACAAAACAGTAACATATTATCCATTCTATGACTTAAATACGTCAAATTAACTTCCACTTCACTCAAATATAATACACTGTAAAGTGTAAAGACACTATAAAGTGCCTCGTGTGCTTAATTTGTGCACTCATTACTTGAAGAAAAGGTACTTCCGATACTTCAAAGTAATCCTCTCCACACATCTGTACCATATCTGCATGCTGACTGTGTTTCCATAAACGTGCAACTTCACCTTTAATGTTGAACAATGAGCTATAGTCAGGGTCTTTTTGTTCTTTTATTTCTCATCCTTCTGAGACTTCACAGCATAGTGATTCACAGCGTAATGACCTTACATTCAACACGAGGGTGTCTGCTGCCAGGTTTAATAACTTTAAATAAGTCCTCTTCTCAGTTACGTCTGTTTGAACTTACAACATGAGACATTTCTTAGATCACTGCAGGGCAGCTGGTCCATACAATCACTGCAACTCAGCGTGTTAATGTTGACGTTCTGTATTGTCACAGCAACAGCGTTCACATGTCTAATTTCTACTTTAATTTCAAAGTCTTGGCTCTGTCCCTGTATTTCCAATTAAAAGTCTTAAAGCAACAGTGGACTGTGACTATTCAGATAACAATGTGCTTCTGTTTGCTAGCATTACTTTATTTTAGGCAGACTTGCAAATATTTCATTCACAATGTCACCAAGGCCACACAGTTATGCGCTGCTCTTTAATGGAGGTTAACCAAACTATTATAAAACCAACTAGTTTCTGTCCTTGAAGCGTCTTGGAATTATTTTTTCAGAGTACAGAATACTTTCAATAGTGTTCTGTAACTTTTGAGATACTTTTCATATACATTTTATAAAACTGTTTCTTCTGCATCTCATTGTCATGAAAATTCCTGTTGGATCAGTCCAGCCCCACAGAACCTCCACTACTTGTTACCTGTTGGCTTTTCTTTCTATGAAACCACAAAAGACTAAATTTTACCCAGAACCATGAACCCCGACCTGGAACCTGGACCTCAGTAATGATCTTATGTGACTAAAAGGACTAAAAGGAAATCTTTATGAATGAGTGAGAATATGGGAAATATTTCTACTATTATTACTACTGCTAGTAGTAGTTATAGAGGATGACAGTACATGCTATAGAATATTTCCTCTGTGGCAGCGGTGCTGAATCAGCCTGTTAGAGATGGTGCACCACTGCCTCTGCCAGTAAATGGTGCAAAGGGTGCTCAGAATTATCCATCATGGATAACAGTTCAGTGGCCTTCTCCGTATGGATGTGAGCAACGTGTCACAAATCTTAGTTTCTTTGTTGCTACTAAAAGAGTGATGTGTTTCTTCCTAAGAGCATAAATTTGGATATTTAAGTTATCTCTTAATATTTCTTTGAAAATAGCTGTACCCCATTTTTTTCCCCAACTCTGGCCTTAATTCATCACCCAACACAATTTCCAGTAATGTCTTAAACAGGTATTACTTTCCTTCATAAACAAACTGTCTATCTGTCTGTTTCTCAGAGTCAGGGGGATCTAAGTTCACCATAGGGAAATCTGTCTGGCTGCTCTGGGCTCTGGTCTTCAATAACTCTGTGCCTGTGGAGAATCCCAGAGGAACCACCAGCAAGATCATGGTAAATTTGGTCAACTGAATGGCTGTGTTTTTTATTTTTATTTTTTTAATTTATTAATTGTGTGAATAACTCATCAAACTAGAGCATCAATTACAGTAACTCATCAAACTAGAGCATCAATTACAGTCAACTCCAGGTCCAATTTTTATTGGTCAAAGATGCAATTTTAACCATTTAAATTGTTTCAATAGCAAAAACTTTAGCACTTGCCAAATCAATCATTTGGGACAATTCTTTAAAAAAAATCCACTGACCAGCTCAGTAGGAGCAAACAGCTGGAATGACCACAGAAGAGCAATAAAATGCATGTCCATTAAATTTGTTCCATGTTTAAGAAAAATAGCTTCATAGCATCTAACCAAGTCAAGAACATTCTCGAGGAGGAAGGTTTATCATCATCAAGGTCTACAATGAGCAGGTGACTTCATTTAATACAGAGGACTTACAACCAAGTGGAGTAGCACAGTTTTGCAGTGGTTGCCTCACAGCGAGAACGTCCTGGATTTGAAATCACTGTGTGGCGTTTCCATGTTCTCCTCATACTTGGGTGGGTTTTCTCTGAGAGCTCCAGCATTCTCCACATTACAAAGTTTGAGCTACTCGGCAATTCTAAATTAGTCATAGGTGTGAATGTGTCAATGGTTGTTTATGTCTCTGTACATGGACTGCCAATCTGTCCAGGGTGTACCTCTGTGACAGCTGGGCTGTAACTGTGCTGTTAGTCTTTATTGGCTGTACTTGCTAATAAAAGTAGCAGGATGAATTCTGAAGTGTACAGGGTTGTACTCTGTGCTCAGATTCAGCCAAATGCTGGCAAACAGTGCAAATGGATAATGAACCAAAGCATACTGGGAAAAGGAACCCAAGAGTTTCTTAAGGCAATGGAATGGGAGATGAGAAATGGGATTTTAACCAAAGCTCTTAACCCTATTCAGTTTAATAAAACCAAAGGCCGACAGAGAAAGAGCAACTGAAGGTGAGTGCAGGGAAGGTCTTTACTGCAGCCACCCTCAGGAGGTAACAAGATGTTTGGAGATCGCCACGGGTTCTAAACTTAAGTGCGTCATTGAATAAAAAGGATTTTCATACTTGATTTTCATTAAGTATTAAAAACAATAATTTTGACTTAAAATGATGTTAATTTGTGGTGGTCTACAGAAGCAAAATTATAAAACTTCTATCTACTAACAAGCCTAAATTAATGATTTGTGAGTCAAAAGTATTTCAACTTTTGTCTCGTTGGAATTCAAATGACTACATTCTCACCATCAAGCAAATACCTGTGTGACATTAAACTGTAGTCATTAAAATGTCATGTTTCAGTGTAATCTATGTATCTACAAGACTCAATTATTTAACAGACTGTTTAGTCACTTGTTTCACCGTGGTGGTCCTTTCAGTACCTGCTGTTACTTTGGGCTTGCAATCTCTAATGCAGAGTAAAGCCACAGGTGGGGAAAACTCGAGGTGCATTTTTTTCGACTGCTTGCCCAAGTGCTTTTCAACAAAACCCCAATCATCTTAAGAGCTCATTAGCTGCTTGATAGGCTTCACAAAAGGGGGTTAGAGCAGAGAAGATGATTATTCAACATCGTATGTGTGCTTTTTTTTTAACCTGGGTTTAAAGTTAGTTGTATGTCAGCCTGCAGGTAAGAGTTATTAATGGTTTTCTTGCCCATCGAACCATTTCCCATGTTCAATTTAAGATTAAAAAATGCACTGAAGAGAAAACTGTGTATTTAAGGTTCCCCTTTAGCAGCACCAGCACTCTGTATCTGATATGTTTTTGCAACACTTGCCAGCCAAAATATTCTACGAGGCAACCACGTCTAATTAAAAGGAAAAAAGAAAGAATGATTACAAGATAAATCCAATTTTAATGGAGGTTTATTTGCCAAATGACTTCCACTTCATTTTTCATACCTGCCTAAGCCTATTCAGGGTTATCAGTAAGTACCCCACTATGCGCTGGAAGGATAATTGTCAACCATTTATTATTGATATTAAACATTTAAACAGATTTTACATCAGTCCAAGGGTCGATAACTTCCCAGGCAGTCTGTCGTTCAAGCCTCCACTGAGGAGTTATTTTTTTAATTATGCTGATTTGCCACAGTTAGTAGGGGTGTGCATTTACTATCTTAATCACTAAGAAAATTATGCAAATGAACTTTTGGCACAAACAGAGTACTGTGGAAACAAATAGTCCTATTCACCACCAATTGCAAGTGCAAATTTATTGCTCAGGCTAATCCACATCTCTGCTTCCTGGCTGAATGTCAGCATTCAACCATCTTATAGCAATAAAAGCAGCTCTTCTGAACGGCTAAATGTCTCCATACCGAATTGCCTAAAAAATCTTTTGAAGAATCGTATCAATTTGCTAAAGTAATTTGGGGTAGTTAATATATTTTGATTCCTTACTCAGACAGCAATACTACAATGTGAAAACAGCCATTATCTGGTGAAAATCTAGTGTTTAAATAAAAAACAAAATGAAATATTAACCTCACTTGTTGCAGTTCTCTCATAAAAGTCATAATCTTTATCTGATTTAATGTGGCGTCCATGCTCGTTAAGGGCTTTTTGTATACCTCTGCACCACTTCATGAAAACATACACACACACACATACACACACACACAAACTGACCCGATGCGCCACCTTTAGGCCATGACAAACACTGCAAACTCTTCCTCTGAAGGCTGTCGTTTGGTTGTCGCTGGATTGTCGCAGAATATGATATCCAGTCATATGATACCCACTAGTGATACCCACAGTCATCAGGAGGAAATTTGCATCAGTTTGGCACAGAAGTTAATTACTCTTTAAGTAAACATCAAGAAGAAGAAGAACTCCTGAAGAAGATGGTGGCATTGCAATTACATGCCAAAATAGGACCTCCAAGGAGCGATCTAAAAACTGCAGTGGTGCTGGAAGCACTCCAGAGGGGCACAAATATGTAACCTTGAAGGGGATGCTTCAAGGTGATTTCAAATTTAAATCCAGTGGGGGTTTTTTTCTTTTCCTTTTTTAACAATTTTCGATTTCTCACCTTATGTTTGCATTTCTCCAAAAACTATTAAAACAAATCAGTCAGCCACAGTTTTGTACTTGAGTCTCCAGGCCGTTCTCTAATCTTTCTTCTTCTTCAAAAGGCAGATTTTTTTTTTATATTTGTGCTGCAAAAGATAATCCACTTGTTTATGCTGAATACATTTGATCACGTCTTTAACAATAAAATATTAATTTCTGCCAACGAGTGTCTGTGCAAGAAAAACAAGATTATGTAGCAAATAACCAATCAAATAGCTATAGGCTAACAGACAATCAGCCCAAGCCTGGAATAAATTTGCACCATCTGTTTTCTGAGCTAAAGGCTATGTGTATGAAATAGCAGTTCAACTGCTTGAATGATGAAGGATGTAGCGCTTGAAGCTTGAATTATACGAAGCACTAAACATAACATATCTCACCAAGTTTCCCTCCTTTGTGGAGATGCAATATTAAATAACTTTTACACAATATAGTTTTTTATTTGAAACATGCCTTTTAAATATAATTAATTACTTAAATTATGTATTTCAAAATTGTGCTTAAATACTTAACCAAGTGCTTTGATTCAACTAGCATATTTGCATCAATCACCTTAAATGAATTTTAAGGTGGGCAGAAGGTATTTTTATATCCACTGTGATGGACGTGATGATGTAAGGAGTGCACTGCGAGAAAAAGGGGATTTTCTTTCTTCCCATATTTAAAAAATATGCAACTAGTTTAATATTATTTACAATTTAAGTTCATTTAATTGTACAACAGATTCCTGGGTTGCAGCTTTAGGAGGCAGAAATGCCACGCTGGAAAGTATGAACCGGCCCTCCAGGCAAGACAGAGTTTCAGAGCTGTGAGTTTAGCGATGAAATGCCAGGGAGTGGAAATAGTGTCACCGGAATCCTAAAACACTTTCACACCTGTCAGGCTCAGTCCTCATTGATCTTACTCCACCACACTTCTACCTTCAGGTGCTGGTGTGGGCCTTTTTCGCTGTCATCTTCCTGGCCTCCTACACTGCCAACCTGGCTGCCTTCATGATCCAGGAGGAGTACATCGACACGGTGTCAGGGCTGTCAGATAAGAAGGTATGATATGGATGGATGAGTGATTTACAAACAGGTGAATAGTCATATGATGGCCTGAATGGTTAGCAAGAAATTCCACATATTTGATATTGAGAGATTCATGGGTATTTTACGTGATTTAAAACTTACAACACCAAAGTCCCCCAGACTCAGGGTCATCTTTCAAAATAAATACAACCCTATTTCCAAAAACATGGAATGCTGTGTAAAATGAAAAATAAATGAATAGAGAGAGATGCTAACACATTCTCCGGGTCAAAGGTCATTTTGGGTGCAATAAAGAAGCAGGGAGAAGCCGAAATCTCTTCACTGGGCTCACAAATCCAAATTTTAATTCGTTTTTGCACATCACAGAGAGTACATCACCCGTCTGTTATCGACGCAGACTAAAAGAAGCTACAGTTCCTTCCCCCTCATACCTTCAGCAAACCAACATCTTTTTGGAATCGGGGTTGTAAATATGATTATGCCACAAATATTGCACTCTCTCATGTCTGCCTTTAAGAGAGCACATCAGAATAGCTTAAGTTAACAGAAGTGGAAAACTGTGTACTTTCCCTTTTTTATTATTTTTATTTTTCCAGCGCAGTTTCACCACAACTCACAAGACTGTGTCCCGCTGCTTTGACACTTTAAAACCTCATCTGTTTTATCAGTCTCTCTCTGCTTCGGAGCTCTTTAGAAAAGTGTAGCACAGGGGCTCTTCTTTGAAAGTGAAGTCTTTGAATCTTTGTAGCTCTTCATCCCGCAGCACAGATCGGCTCCTCTCCCTCATTTCAGCTACCACTCTTTAACTTCCGTCCTCCCTCCTGTCACTTTAATCTCAGCCCACCTCCTCTTCTTCTTCTTCTTGTGCAGTTTCAGCAGCCGACAGAGCAGTACCCACCACTGCGTTTCGGCACGGTGCCAAATGGCAGCACCGAGGAGAACATCCGCTCCAACTATCCCAACATGCACCAGTATATGATTCGCAACAACCAGAAGGGTGTAGAGGAAGCCATTGACAACCTCAAGACTGGGTAAGGATAGGAGAACTATTAGCAGCCACTTGGAGTGTGGATTGAGTGTGGATTTGTCATGTGAAATAGAAGAAATTAAAGCCTACATGTTCGGTTAGATACGAACAGAACAATATTGGAAAACGGTAGATCGGGACTTGGAAGAGCATGAGGTAAAAAATGTCAGATATTGTTACGACCGAACGCAACCACACTCTGCCTGCACTAGACATCTCATTTCTACAAATATACTTCTGCTGTCATCCACTCTTTAAAACAGCACCCAGATTCAAGTTAAAGCTGCACATTTTTGACAACAGCACTTACTTTAAACAGATACCGTGCCATCTCCCCTGGTTTTTATATATCTTTTATTTTTAACTTGAGGCGGTGTTGTCGTCCACGCTCGGTTCAATTACAGGAGCCCTTTTTGCCTGACTCAACCTGTTAGCGCATTGATCTGCCTTGCCTCAGGAGCCACAGCAAACTGTTGTAACCTGTGCAGACCCATCAGGATCATGGCTACTAAATGCAGTTGGAGAAGAGGTGTGGAGGGCTGGAAACTTTTAAATAATACATGCTAGCAGCAACCGCAGTGCGGTGGGAAAATTGCGCCATCTCAGCACTGGCTGACACTCGGGCGCCTCTTGTCTTCAACAAGGGGGGGGGTTATTATACGCCTGTGGGACTACAAAGTACACAAAGCACTTTCCATAAAATATACACTCGCTCATTGCGTTTGATGTGGAAGCGGACGAGGTAGAGGGGAAAGGGGGGAGTGATGCAGATTAGGGTTCAAATGTTTAATGGGACAAGCAAGCACACACACACAAGCCAGCAAGCAGCGGGCGCAGTCTTTAGTAGATTTGACGTAGCGTGTTATTAAAACACAACGATGCATTCCTTTTTATCATACTCACTTGTCCTTCTCGCCCCTCTTACATTAATTTTCCACCTCTCTCTCTATCTCACTTCAATCAGTCTGTCCGTCGTCTCTTTCATTACACACTGTTTATCTCCCTCTTCCTTATCCTTCCCTCTCATCCTGACATTATATACAAAGGAAATATCCGTCGAGGCAAAGTGATATGAAGATTTCTGTTTGATTTGCCTGCCATGGCACTGAGCACCGCCTCTCCATCTCATCTTTTCTCCTCCTGTGCTTTCCTTTTCTTCCCATGATGATTTTTTTCTGTCCTTTGACTGGTCTATTCCTCCCTCTCTCATTAACTCCTTGCTCCCAGTTCATCAACTCCTGTGCGCTTCCTTTGCCACCCAATAATAATATCTGAACTTCCCTTTTCTCTCCTTTTGCTGTCAGCCACCTCTTCCCCTCCTGCTTTGTGTACCCTCTTCATCACCTTTTTAAAAAAAAATCTTCCACCCTTCAACTGAGCGCTTTCCCCTCAGTAAGAATTTCGTGGATCTGTGCAGCTCCCTGAGTGTGAATATAAATGAATGTGAAGTAGAAGAGCAGGTGTAGTGACAAATCTATCATTCGCTTCTCAGATGTACATCATCAGTGTGAGCTGAGCTGTTACATTTAATCCATTACTTGATGATGAACTGTTGTAATTCACTTTTGATGTATACCCATTTTGCAGTGCTTCCACTCCAGTAGCAGATTTCAAATGATTCATTTTTTCCCTATACTTTAATCCTGAGATTTTTTTTCTTTTTAATTATTACTGTTACTACTGGATCATTAGAGAAGATTCTTCCTGCAGTAATTTATATTTGGTGGTATGTCTCTGCCCTTGCATGTGCACAGATAGAAAGCCTGAGGTAAGAGAGCAGCATGCAGAAACAATCTGGCATCAGTGAGAAGTGATATAACTGTGATTAAATGAGATGTGGCATTAAAAGAAGAAGCTAGGACGGAGCTGGATTTCAGATGTGCAGCAACCACAGGGAGGCTAGCTGTTATCAGCCGGTCTGTGAGGATTACAGTCTGAGCTTCAGTTCTTGTCTTGCCTGAACTAATGCTAGTCTCAATATTTTAGATTATTATAACTGAGAATTTCCTCATTTTCCCAAAGAGTGAAACCACAGGCTGTGTAATTATCGCACCATATGATGTAGTGTGTGAATTTAGGAAACCCTGGAAGTTGCAGTTTTGAGAATGGCACTTGGTCAGTTTCTAATTCCTAAGATATGTACAGCTGGATAATGTTGCAAAGAAAAAAATGCATATAAATGCAACTGCATCACAGAAAACTCCTTATATCTGCAACATGATTCAGATTTAAACCACATTATCCAAGGCAGCTACAACATCACTACTGTAGAAAATGAATTAAAGCTGGTTTGATTCAATATGTGTGATAACAGATCATTTTTCAGACATATCACTAATGAAACACCTTCCTCTACCTTCTACCAGACGCAGTAGGCTGTTATTCATGTTATTCATTGTAATAAATGTAAGTGGGGGGGGGACGACAAAAAAAATAACAACTTTATTTTAAACCATTATCTTCTTCTGAACATTACCAACTACTACTTTTGAGCTTAAAAAGAAATCAAAGACCTTCCAACGTAACAAAGGAAACGTCCAAAAGATGCTTTTACTGCTGTTTTAACCTAGAAACACACTTCGGGTTGCTCCTGTTCAGCAGGGTGAAATTACCACCACTAAGAGGTGCTGCTAGGGACTGATAACAACATATAATGGGCATTCGATGGGCTGATAAGATTTGAAACAGGTGGGTATGACTAATGCAGTCCAAAAGCTTTGATAACAGCCTTTACATAACACATTTACAGACTGATCTGCCGTTAGATGAATTTCCTAGTTAGCTTTAAATATTTCATTCACAGTGATTTATGGTTTATTTCTTTTTCAGTTAGATTGATTGTTGTTGAATATACTAAGCCTTACCCAGTCATGTAGTGACTTTGAAAGAAACAAGACTTTTGTAAACTTCCTGAACATTTATGTAAAAAAAAAAACTGCATTTTTTGTGAGTAGCTACAGTCAGAAATTACAATAACTCTTTGAATTTTTCCTTCTGAGCAAAAGTGAATTTCACATCCTTTGCTTAAATTACCCCCTCCCCTGTCGCTGCATTCAATTATGCTCTATTCAAGCTATTGTAGGAGGAGAATTCTCATCTCTTCCTCTATTTATGAATGTTTCACTGTGTGATTGTTGAAAGTTGGTGAAAGAGCCCTCTGTTTGCTGATGTCTTTGTAGAGACATTGTCTCACTGCTGGTTTGTCCATCATATCTTGTCATTTTGTTCTCTAGTTGCTTTTGTCATTTAGATCCAGGTCAGTGATTTCCATTGCTTTGTTGTAATTTTCTTCCTTCATTTCTCCCCTGCAGAAAACTAGATGCCTTCATTTATGATGCTGCAGTGTTGAACTACATGGCCAGGAAGGACGAGGGCTGCAAGGTAGGAAATGCATCTGTGCACAGTGATTTCACACCTCTGCACAGTGACACTTTCGTGCATATGGGCAACCATTGCTCAAGTTTCTTTGTCCTATTACCGTGTGCAAAAAAACAAAAAAACCAACAACACAACAAGCATGCTAAATGAGCACTTGTACAAGATGTACATCTGCATTAAATAAATCAAACACACCCAATGCATTTATATTTTCCCCTTGCGGCCTGTAGCTGGTTAATATTGTCATTTCTGGTTGGCACTGGTGTTGATTTATTTATAAGTTTGTATTTGATACGGCTCCCACAGCAAGAATGAAAATCCTTCCTGGTGATCATTTATAATACGGTCTGTGGGAGGCCTGAGCTCCCAGCAGCCTCATGCAACAGCCACTGCTGCAGTAATTATTACAACTGATGTGGATCTATATTAATTCCTCCACTGAAACAATATCCCACACTCTGGGATGTCGATATTAGAGCTCAGCCAACTGAATTTATATGACCGTGACAGTACACAAAGAAATTACAGTTAAAATGAAACTAATTTATCTTTTGCTCATTGCCATCTGCGTCTTCATATCTGGCTCTCTGTGAATTAATGTGTTTGTGTGTATACGTGGATTTATGGACCTTTATGTGTTTAATTCAAAAAGGTTATGACCATCGGCTCTGGTAAGGTGTTTGCCACTACGGGTTACGGTATTGCACTGCACAAGAATTCCCGCTGGAAACGCCCACTGGACCTGGCTCTGCTGCAGTTAGTTGGAGATGGTAAGTTAAAAAGGGACCAGAAAGCAACACGTAAGACACGCTAGCAGGAAGGACGAAGGAGAGAGCAAGAAGCATATAGTTAACGCTCATCTTACCAACTTGAAAACCCCAATAAGTAATAATAAAAGTTAATTAAGTAATTAATGTCATCTAAAAAGAAAAAAATTGCATAAAGCCAATCACAACCTGGTTGTGTCCTTCGCCTGCTCCGGGGCCTCCTCTTGGCAGGAGGAGCCCAAAACACCTCACCTAGAAGTTGCCCAGGAAGCATCCTAGTCAGATGCCCGTACCACCTCCAGTGGCTCCTTTCAGTGTGGAGGCATAGCGGCTCCATTCTGAGTCCATTCCAAATCACCATCTCATCACGTATCGCTAAAGGAGAGTCCAGACACGCTTCAGAGGAAGCCCATTTCTGCCTGTATCCACGATACCTTTACCACAAATAAAGGTAGGAAAGTAGATCAACCTATAAACAGAGTCATCTATTTCTTGACCACAACAGACCGGTAAAGAGTCCACATTACTGCAGATGCCACTTCAGTATGTTTGTCAATCTCTCCCTCTCACTCATGAACAAACTTAAACTCCTCCACCCGTTTCCAGCTGGGAACCATGGCCTCAGACTTGGAGGAGCTAATTGGCTCCCAGTGCAAGCTGGAAGAAATAACTCAATGAAGTCATGATCTCCAGAACAGAACCTGAAATCTGAGACCATTGAACTGATACCCCCACCCACTGGGTGTGCCTGGACATTCTGTCCATAAATATTTTAAACAGAATTGATGACAAAGGGACGGCCTGTCTGCCCAGTCTGACTGATGTCTGCTGATACGAACCAAGCTCTCACTAGGGTTGTTTCAGAAACAGCTAAAGGCAACTGAAGCTAGTCAGACACTACAGGCACTGATAACACCCAATTTGCCTCATGCTTTGCTCAGGGCATGCTGGCCTGTAACAGGAGGAGGAACAGTTACTACCTTGCTGTCTATATTTCAGGAGCAAAGGTAATACTTTTGTCAAGTAGGTCTTCCAGCTGAGCATTAGACAGTCACATCAGGAGGTAGAGTTTTCCTGTCTCCTAGGAGAGTCATTGCTGCTCAGATTGGGGCTCGCAATGTAGTATCAGCTCTTTTTTTATATACAGCATGAGCATCACATGCCCCAGCTCTCTCAGGTGCATTTAATCCAGCCACATTCCCAACATTTGGATTACTTCCAATCTGGGAAATTCCTCATGTATATGATGAAGGTAATAATTTTTTTAAATGATTGACAGAGTTTTATTATTGTCATGTTATGTTGTATTTTAGACTCATAGAATATATTAATTGAACAGATAGTTTAAAACTGTGTAGGGAGAAGTGGATCCTTCAGACCGGGATCCCCTGAGACCCCAAACCATTGGTCCTAAAAAAAAAAGCACAAATCAAAGTATAAACTGAAAATAGTAATGTCAAATCATTAGGAACAACGTGACAAAGTCATAAAATATTGAAATGTAAAAAAAGTTCTGTGAGATCTTTGAGAGGTCTGCACAGACCCCGGATGATGGTTAAAGGAGACCGATCACACCTTCCCTGGATTCTCATGCTAAACAGGGCCAAACTTTTAAATAATGAGGTCAGTGTATCTATATGGTATAAGTAGCTGAAATGGCAGTGAATCAAAATCTACTCTAAACTCTGTGTTTTAGCCAGTTTTTGTTCTACTCCTGGCTCTGTATGATGTTAGTTCTTGCTAAGAGCATGGAGGTCCCAGTCATCTGCTGTTGAAATCTTCTGTTGAGCAGAGCTCATCAGACAACTGGATTAAACATACAGTCTCCTCAAAGCTAAAGAGTGAATTTCAGTCAGTGGATATTATATATGTATACCTAAGAGAAATAAGGATTATGCTGAGCTACATGTCATGCAAAGTTACTCTGTTACAGCTCAGTTAGCTTAATAAGTTACTTGATTTCGATCGCCATTGTTGGTCGCCATTTTCTTTGCACTCCCACCGCATTTCATGTAATCTCCTTACTGCCCACCAGCAAACAGCACATTCAAAGGAAGAGTAGTCATATGTCAAAAACATTTATTACATTCATGTCTGTATTCATGACTGCAGTACTGAGGACTATATTAATTTTCCTTTTTAAATGATCCTTTCATTAATGCGTCCTAATTACTGTGCTAATTACTACAGAAGTAAAAGGTAACTCTGATACGCTACTTATGCCGTTTGTCCCTCTTACGCCATAACCGCTCCACAAACCAAGACATGTCAAAACCTTTGATTGAGAATTACTAAGGAATCTGCTCATTAGACCCCAAAATATGGAGTTAGCACCCAAGGTCACCAAGTTATGCGCCTCTGTAAACAAAATCAAAAACCTTGCAGAATCTAAATATGCTGTTCAACCTCACTGACATGGGTCGATTGGGAAGGTGGCAACACTTTTGGTGAAAATGCAGCTAAAACTTACATTTTTATCGTAACAGCAGGTTGTCCAGGAGTCCTCTTTATGAAGATTATCCAGGTTTTATACATTTTTAAAATGGCTGGGTCATGATGTTCAGGAAGAGCTTGTACTGGAGAAAAAGGTTTTATTTATTTATTTAGTTATTTTTTAAGGTTTCTAGTTCTTTAATTCCACTGCAAATGAATAATGATCAAAAAGTTTACACAGGTTTTATGGTGATGGTTGAGTGTTATAGGAGGATGAAGTTTAAAGCTGGGGGTGAGGAAGAGAGAAGAGAGAAAAGGCAAGAGGGATGTGGATGGAGAAGGGTGTGATAGGTGAGGGTCAGTAGAGAAATTAAAGAGGTGGTGGTTGTGAGAGAGAGGAAGATCAATAGAGAAGGTCAGGGGGAGGAGGAGCAGAGAGGAAGAGGGAGGGCCGTGTGATCTTTGCTAAAGCTGTCAGATAACACGTACACACACTTGCACACACACCGTTTCTCTTTTTCTGGTTCATACACTCAGTAACACTTCCCATATTCTCTGTCTGACCTGATTATACACAAATACACATACTGCACAGCAGACTTCCAACAGACTTCACTCCTCTAAATATTTTACCCTCAAAGTTATTGTTTGGTTTGTTGCATACACATTTTTGCCTGATGTTTTTGTTCCCATCCTCTGACTTATAGTCTGATAGTAATTTCAGCCTCTTTGCATTTTCTTAGGTCTCTGTTGAATTTCAAGACTTCAGTTTTTGATTGTGTTGCTCATGATGATGTAAAAAGATCACAGAAACAGGATTTAAACCCAGCTCTTCTCAGCCTTTGTTCATGCTGCTATGACTATATCACATTTGGTGATCATGACCAAGAACTCTGGCTATTTATGTGTTAATCACATTTTTATTTACATATTTGTCATTAGTAGCTCAGTAATGGCAAAGCGTCCAAAGAAGATTGATGAGTGGATCTGTTCAGCACAGAAAGAAACAGGAGACAAAGGAGGTTTTAAAAAAACACAGATCTGAGGAGCCGTGAAGGAGCTCAAAGCGCTCATTGGTACTACAGAGTACATTTAAACAGTGGTAATGTTAACCAGCCTGTTTCTCATTGTTTCAGTCCTGGTCTCTTAGCATGCAGCTGAAATACTGGATACTTGAACCTCTGGGTTGTTTGTTTTAAATAGTCTCCAATAAAGTTACAGCAAATCCTGCAGACAAGTGAACATGATCTGTGGCACCAATTCAACATGATGCCACTGAAAACAAGAGAAGCTTCATAGAATTTTGTGGATTACAGCCAAAGGAAAACATGAGATAAATGTACATTTCCAGCTGTATTTGAACACCCACCCATCTTCCACTTATCCAAGTGCAGGGTTCAGGGAGGCAGGAGTCTATTTCAGCGGCTTGCTGTCTTGTCAGAGGACAGGAGGTACGGTGAGGAAGAGCCTGGACAGGTCACCAGTCTGTTGCAGTCACATTTGAACTTTCAAACTTTCCAAGTGTGACAAAATAAGAAACACGTACTAAATAACTAGATACCCAGCTTTGGTCTTTTCTGATAATTTCTGGCAGCAGAGGTCGTTTTTATGAAAGCATTTGTCAAGTTTCTGCTGTGCCTATTTCTAACCAAATGAAATGTTCTGTTATTTTTCCTTTATGTGTCAAAACTGATTCTGGATAAAAATGTATTAAAACTGCATTTGAACTATGAGAAAAAAGAATATCAGGGATGAATTTGTACCCAATGAACTACAAGGACTACAACATTCATTCAGATGAATTCTGGTGTTAGATATTTGTAGACTATGTTTCAAAACATAGTTTAATATACTTTATAGAACCTGTAGGCTGTTGTCAGCTGGGCCAAAGACTTCCTGTTCAATGCACGAAGGAATTCAGTTATGCATTTAAAATTTTACAAGTCTTAATTTGAAATACCGAAGAAAAACAGATGTTGTAAGGGATTTTTAAGGAACATACAATTCTGCTGGTTCATAGAAAATTATAAATAATAATGCAAAAAAACATTGTTTAGAGTAGACCACAGAGAGAAGGGCTGAATGCAGGTCTGGAGTCTGTGTGTATGAGAGTTGAGAGGGACACAGCAGGAAGATCCTGACAGCCTGGTGGATGAAGCTGGATGGAAATTAGCTCTTAAACATTGTCAGATCCTGCCTGGATCTATGCAGTGTTATGATGTAACTAAAAATTGCTTAATGTTATCCAGTAAATGTCAGTATATTAATTAAACCATGTGACAATGCCAATATAAAAGCCACTGACAAACAGGAACGTTGGAAAAGTCACAAAGACGATTTGCACACATATATCTGACAACAAAAGACATAAAATAAAATAAAATAAAACTATCCTTTAAAAACCAACGCCACACACATTCTTACTGGCTGTCCTTTCTCATACCAAAAATATTTGATATATTTATATACAAATATCTGATTACATGGCTTATAAGTCTTATTTATGTTGATAAATAACTTACAGTGGCATTTAAATTCTGGCATCTGCAAAGCTGACATATGATTGGTTCCTATAGCGTTTTATAGTGAAAAGCTAGAAAAGCCAAATTGAGCAGATATCATTAAAATGCATCAGCCTTTAGGTAAAGTTGGTTCCTCCTGATCTGAACAGATAAGAGATAGTAGAAGAAGTGGATAAAAATCTGAAAAGCACACCTGTATAAATAGGAAAGAGTAATGATGTTATTTATCCTGGGCTGTGAATAACGTCCACGTTCTGTGTAATAATCCCAATTTGATTAAAAAACAATAATTGTGTGAACAGCACTAGAGGACCTGCTGAAACTGCATTTCACATATTTGGCTAATTATGATAATTGCCCTCTTTAAAATCTCAACACCGAGCTACAGCAGTTTCATAACCAACCCCAAAGACATGACATGAATTCATTATGCACTGCACAAGCAGCGTGGCCCTTTAAGAGTCCTATAATGTTTCCTAGTAATGCATCTCTTTGTTAGAGTGCTGTCGTTTCCTTTCTTAGCACATGACTGGTCAGTCACCAAATTGCCTACTCTGGGGAGCAATTTAGCCTCTTCGCAATTAGAGAGAGCGAGAGGCAGGTGGAAAATGCCTCAGTGGCAGCGGTGACAGCAGCTCCCAGGGGAAGAGAACACTGGAGGCTGATGGCATGTGATACAAAACGTTCAAACAGAGATGTGTGAGTTTGTCCTTAAAATGAGATGTCTAGCTGTTTGGTTGGATGACAACCACGACTGCAAAGCTGTCGATGTAGAAAAAATAGAAGAAATTATTTTTAAATGCTGGGTCCTTAAACTTTTTAACATATTATTAAAAAGTTCAAGTTTCTTCTACTTTTGTTGTTTGTTTCCAGCTTCTAAAGGCGTTTTAGTTTCCATTTAGTACCAATGTAGCATTGAGAAGTCACATTTGATCAGGATTTGGTTACATGCAGGTAAGCTAAAATCTCAACAAAATCTAAATAATTTTGTTATTTAACACCTTTTTAAAATATTTTTGTGCATTTCTAAATAACAACTGCACACAGAACAGGAAGTCTTAGCCTTAGCCTCTTAGCCTTAGACCCTTGTTGCAGCTCTGAAATACTGATTGATCAGTTCCCTCATCAATCTTCTTTGTGGGAACACGGGCAATTTCCCTACAAGTCTTGTAAACATTCTTGAACTAACCTTTCTCATTTCAATCATTTATCTATTTCCTGATAAAGAATCGTGTCTTCTTTTAGCTACCATCTGCTATACCAGCTACCACCTGTTGAACTCTGATTTTGTCGCGCTGCTGACCCTCATTTGCTAAAGTATAAAGAGGAAAATTCAAAGGACAGCAGATGCACAGCAATACTTTTGATAAAGAAAACTGTTTGAAGATGAGGCATCTGTGTGTCAGGTCCCACGTGGCTCCACTGTGTTTCCAAGAAATAAACTTTCTTCAAAGCGATGCCGAAAAGGACAGAGATCCAGGAATGTGCACTGTTAGAAATGCTGATGTTGCACCTGAGCTCAAACACCACAGTAGCATGCATCCAAGGTTTGCCTCCATTCCACTTCCCCTTTGTGTCACTCACAGTGATTCATGCTGACTGAGCAAAGCCAATAAGAACACCTCGCACACAAAAGAATGATAACAGGATGTGAATATGAACAGCTTTTGGCACTAAGGGTGGAACAAACTAGAGCAACACAGCTCACCCTGGGGAAATTGATTTCATTTTTTCTTGATGTTCTTTTTTTTGTTGTTGTATAAATGGCTTTGAGTCTTCAGAGACCCAGATGTTGATTTTCATTTTATAGATTCAGAACAGAGCCACAGATTTTTCTCTGAACCTGCAATTTTGTTTATAATCTTTTGTTTACTTTGCACAGCCGAACCAAATCTGCAGATTATTTGTGATCAGCATTTAAACATAAATGAATTAATGAACAAAGCACTAAAAATGGCAGAAAACGAATCATAATCCCTGAAACAATGAGTTTTTATCTATATAGAATTTTACCATCTTAAACCCAGCAAAGACATTTGACGCTGCTTTTTCCAGTGTACACTTTCATGTATACATGAAGAAAGTCTGAGCCGTACTGCTGATTAGTATGATCTTCCTTCTATTATAAAATACTCAGCTATAATTATTTTTGCAATCAAAATTCAGTCCTCTCACAGCTTTCCAAGTAAATTTGATATCTATAAAAGTCATGTTTATCTGACTGCTGGACAAAATATGTACACTTAGCTGTTATTACACCAAGTGTCTTGCAGAAGTACCTTTAGGGGGAAAAAGGATCGGTCTAAGAGATCAATTAGACTTGACGACCTCCTCCACCCGATTCCCATCACTCTCGCCCAAAAAAACAGCCTTTGCCTCTCCATGTCCCAGTTCTTATTTGTACTTTTACATTTTGGCTGATGTCTGAACAAAGCAATTTCTTTCTGTGATGGAGGAACTGTATCTCATACAATTTACTTCTGTCACTCACACGAAGCAGTTACAGTAACTTCAAATGATTTGCTTTTTCCCCAGCAGAGTTCTCTTTCGGTTATTTATATGCTAAATATTGCTGCTGTCCAGAGTGTTACAAATAAAACTTAATCCAATCCAAATATTACACATATGACATTAAATGTGATCCAAAATTGAAGAGACCAGGCCAAATGAATTATACGATCAAGCAGACTTATTAAAAAAAACCAAAAAAAAAAAAACTTGACTTCCTCTTTTAATAATTTCCAGTATGCCCAAATCTGTCTTGGAAAAATGGCTTTGAATCAGTATTGTATAAGGGAAATGATCCCATGTTGGTGATTAAAGCTCTTTTTGTGAAGAATTTCTGGACGCCATGATCTCCATTTTTGCTGATGACCTGGTCAGTCAGGGTGCTACTCCCCAGTTTTGGGGATTTTGAATGAAACTTTACACTTTTTCTTGAAAAGGTTAGCAAATTATTGTTATTACACAATGACAGCATTAGCATTGATTTGGAAAAAGAAGTCTAAAGAAACTGAAAGCCAAACCGATATAGTTTTCCTGGCCTAAGATCATGAAGAAAGGGAAGCATTTCTTCAGTGGCTTATAAAGAAATGATCAAAACTTATATTTGTGCTTCTCGTTTGTCACCTCTGTGCTTAGGTGTGTTTAAGAGCCAACTAAACGTTATAGAGTGTGTCCATAGTTATGCTATTTATAGTTTTTATGCACACACAAACTCATATACACAGTTTTATATATTTGACTGCTTTAGAAGACATTGTCGGTGAAGTATAAAACTGCCCCAGGTCATAATACAATTTTCTTAATGCTATTTCTGCACAGATTGGATAAAGGGGATATTTATTATGCCCCTGAGAGGATTAAAGAATAAAGGAGCTTAATTCGTCACTGCACACCAACATAAAGCCATTGATGTTATAGAGGCACAGGTTAGAATATTAAGGAATAGCATAAATTGAATTGTTCCCAAATCACAACAAAACTGCCAAAAATCAGCAGAATGAAACACAGATTCTATTTTATGGTCTGTCTTGGTTTGCACGCCTGCGCCTTTCATTTGTTGAGACGATTCTCCATCTTCACTCCGTGGCATTTTCCTCCTCAGCGCAGGTAAAGGAGGAAATTCTGCCTGTCTGTCAGCTCTTTGTAGGGAAGATTTCTCCCAAAGAGCAGCTTTATGCAGCGCTGACTGCCATGATTAACGTATTTACAGGGAGATAAAGGGAGAGGCAGAGAGCCGGGCAGAGGGAGAGAAATCAACTGAACATTCATTGAAACTTGATAAATTAGATTATGGGAGCGAGCCATACGCAGAATGAACATGCGTATTAGCCTTTATTGTGAGGATCTGCGCAGGAAGTGGGGTGAGAGGAAGAAGGGTCAATCGAGTTGAGCTCAGTTTAATTCAGCTGTCAGAGAACATTTGAATTCCTCCATGACTGTTGGGGAAGTGAAACGTGGCACACGATCCTTCACGCTGGACCCAGATTTTTTTTTTTTTCCAGATTTGATGTTTTAGTCAACACGGCGGAGACTAATCCATGTGGCAGGGCTTTATGGAAAGGTTTTCAGACAAGGTTAATTAACCCACAGGTCGATTAATATTGTAACAGTGAGGATTGGGAATTGGAACCTCCACATTCTGAGTGTATTTTCAAAACAGTGTGTGTGTGTGCTAGATTTAAAAGACCTCTGCACCCTGGTCACGCACATCTGTCTGCATGAGTGTGTGTGCATGGGAGGGAAAAGCATGATTCTTCCCTGCTGCCTCCTTCTTTTTGATTAATGCATTAATAGCTAGCACTGAGAGTCCCATTACACTGGAGCTCAAAGTGTGTATCACATGAGTGTGTACGTTTTTGATAGTTTGAGTAGGAAGAGTAATGTTTGTGTGCATTTCCCCCTTTCATCTCCCATGTGCTGTCGCATCGCTCTGCCCTCGGTGTAGACACCAGGCCATTTCACAGCCCGCTTCAAAGGGCTCCTGTCTCTTGCAGTCACTGTCTCTAATTCCCAATTTCCCTTTTCGATCTCATAACTTTTGCTGCAAATCTTTCCCTAAATCCTTTAAATCTTTCTCTTGCTCCCTTTCCCTATTTTCTGAGCCTGTTCTTAGTGTTCGTGCATATTTTGCATTCATGTGCTTGCGTATTATAACAACTGTAGGACAACTTAAGTATACGGGTTTGTTGACTAGCTGTTTGTAAGATGTTCTATAGCATGCCAAATTTACATTATGGTGATTAAAATCCCTTCTATCCTGCATTACATAAATATACAGATGTGCTCCAAAGTTTACTTGCACTCATCATGGGTGTGGATTTTCTCTAATCCAACATTATAAACACAGGGTCAAATATGTACATGTACATCTCTTTTAAGTTGGGAGTCCAAGTCCAAGTCAGACAAGACCAAGATTGAGCTTTGTCCTTAAAGCAAGAGGTATGTTTGAACACTGTACCTGTCATGGTCCTGGGTCATTCTACCCAGCATTCTTAGTCTTCTTGTGTTGTTGTATTTTGTTAGTTCATTATTTATTTTATGGTTCCCAGGTTGTTCAGTTTAGTTTATTGGATTCCCCCGTGTGTCTCTGCCCTCTGTGTCTCCCTATGTGCCTGTGTTTATATTGGGGTGTGAGTTCTTGTCCTGTGTTTCCCTTCGTGTTTTATTCTGTCATGTTTTCCATCCTTCCCCAGCGCATCATGTCTGTGCTCTCCCTCGTGTTCCCTCGCTCCCTCGTCTGCCTCTCCTCCACTCCCACATCATGATTCCTGTTTTATTGTGAAGGTCCCGCGTTTGCATGTTCATTCTGTTCAGTCCAGCCTCCCCTGTCTCATTATGGTTATTCGTGTCAGCTGTGTTCCTCGTGTGTTTTCACTTCCTTGTTATCCCTCTGTGCATTTAGGTCAGCGTCTCCCTGAGTCCTCTGTCGTGTCCTCCCTCATGCTGTGTGTTCCCTTGTGTGCCTCTCAGTGACGTTTAATTTTTATTTTCCCAGCCTAGTTTAGTTTTGTATCATTTCCTTGAGTCAGCAAATAAAAGCGGCATTTTGAGGTTATTCCCGTGTGTTGTGAGTCCTGCATTTTGGGTCCAATCTCCTGCCTGCCATACAGCGATTCATGACAGTACCAGCTGTCAAGCATGGAGGTGGTAGCATCATTATCTGGGGCTGTTTTGATATCAGTGGCTCCACAAAGAGAATGGAATAATGATGAAATAGGACTACCTCTGCATGCTTTAAGTTTAAATCAACAGCTAGACTAGACTTGGACAGAGCTGAGTGTTCTAGGAAGACAGTGATCCCAAACACACATCTACACTGGTTTTGGAACGGGTAAAATGGGCTAACCAAAACCTAATCTCAACCCTATAGGACTAAGCTTTGAAGTTGGGTAAAGTACATGCTACGAAACGAATCAGTTTGAATCAACTCTATCAATTCTGCCAAGAAGTGTGCTCAAATAGTCGGAATTATGCCACAAGATTGTAGATGGCTACCAAATACATTTAACCAAATCAAGTGGGGTGTATGTATATATCTGAAACAATATGTATACTTTTACACCTGTGTGGATTAGAGAAAATCCTAAATAAATTCAAACTTTGTAACCAATCGTTGTTTTCTAAAGTGCTAAAAGTTATATGCTGTATTCCAAAAAGTCCTAAATTACCATGGCATCCATGTCCATGGTGTCTATGTAAACATCTGACCACAGCTGTATATTTATTTCTTTGGTTTGCTAACTCCAATCAGTCTCATCTGTCATTCCTATTTTAACAATACACAAACAAAGCTTCGCTTGCTCCTCTCATTTCTCTCTTCCACGCTATATTTCATCATCTCCTTACTCTATATTTTAGTTGTAACAATACACTCCTCCATTCCTCTCATCTCCTGTCTCTTCGCCTCTTCAGCTCTCCTTCTCTTGCCTCTTTCTTCCCTTGGGGAATCAAACACCTTGCTCTCATAACAAAGGGGTGGTAATCCTCTCTATATATTTTTTCTCTTACTTTCCATTTTACACTCTTCTTTTTAAATCCCTCTTCCTAATTGTCTTTTTCCTTCTCTCATGATTCTTCTCCTTTCTACCATCTTCCTCACTTCCTACTTTATTTTCCCTTTCCCCGTTTTCCTCCCTGCTGTATGGCACTCTTAACAGAACCTTAAACCTCTTATTTTTCTTGTCTTTTCCCCACATTCCCTTCATTTTAATCTTCTTTTTCTCCCCTTACCCTTTCTCTTCCAGATGAGATTGATATGTTGGAGCGTCTCTGGTTGTCGGGCATCTGCCACAATGATAAGATTGAGGTATGATGTTTTACAACTTTTCTCCATTAACCTGATGAATATATATCCTCTTCAGCTATTTCAAAATGAGCTTTGCGTCAGTCCTTTTCACCAAACACCAAACCAGGGAATCATTGGTGTTTATTTATTTATTGTTGTTTATTTATTCCTCTTGGCAGAAAAGTATGTATGACAAAAATGGCTAAAATCACAGGACTAACTCAATCTCTCATACTTACTAGATGTGACCTCCTAAAAAAGCAGGAACCTTACCTTATTCAAAAATAGTCATTTCAGTATTGTCGCCATTCTCTGCTTTCAGTGTTTCTGTAATCTTTAGTTTTCTTCTGTTCTGATTATGTTCACATGCACATAAATGTGCACTGTCAAAATGGCTTCAACTTGAATTTAATTTGGGGAAACAGGACAGGAAAGTGGTTCAGTTAGTGAGCGAACATTGTGTTGATGTGGAAAGAAAAAATGTCTCCACTGCTCTTCTTGGCTTTACAAGGGTTGAGATCATTTACATGGGATTTTTTCCCTAACATGCCCCAAAATGTTCCTATTCTTATCCCAATCAGTGTGTGGTAGTAAGACCACATTACGTTCCCTCAGTTTACCCCTATTCCTTGCCACATGCTGAGCCTGCCCTTAGATATAGCCCATCACTCGTATTTCCTCCAGGTGGTACAGGGTCTGCATGGCTTTCTTTCATGCCTCATAATGAGAAAGCAGAACTCAGTGTGGGAAGTTTGACCCTAAGAAATTAAGAATAAAACCATGTTGTGTTTATCTTTTGATGGGCAGATTTGTAGAACTTTTTACCCCTCAGCCTTAAAAGCCTGATGAGATATTGTTGTCACCCTACCGGGCGGACAGCATGAACGTTCGGGAATGAGGCAACGCAGGAGTGTCAAATTGATAGCATAGGTGTATCTGCTAAAAAGCTCGAACAAGTTCGAATCTCAGTGACCTAAACCCAAAGATCAGAGGTCCAGTTTTCAAAAAAATCGTATAAATGCAATAACTCAAGAATGCTGCATTTAGGGATTTTCCAATTGATAGCATATAATCTCTAAAAATCTCTGGTGAGTTTGAATCTCAGTGACTTCAACTTCAAGGTCAAGATCAGAGATCAAGGTTTTTTAAAGATTTTGTGAATAACTTGAAAACAAGTTGACGTACTGTAGGATTTTGAAACCAAAACTATAGGCGAGTCTACCAGGAGACTGAGGGGTAGCACTGGCTGTTGTCAGTATTTTTGGTTCTTGTTGGTAATAAATACACTTTCCTGTCCTCCCATAACCTTTCCCCTTTCTCTCCTTGTCTGTCAGGTGATGAGCAGTAAACTGGACATTGACAACATGGCGGGGGTCTTTTATATGCTGCTGGTGGCAATGGGCCTCAGCCTCTTGGTGTTTGCCTGGGAGCATCTGGTGTATTGGAAACTACGGCACTGTGTTAAGCGATCAGGCGGGATGGACTTTCTCCTGGCTCTCAGCAGGGTAAGAGGGAAGACTCATTCAACAAGCAATAGTAATCAAACTACTGCTATCAGGCACATAAAAACTCTTGGATATTTAAATGTAAAAGCATAGAAATTATGTAGAAGTAATAGAACAAGGATATTTTCTCTAAACATACTAGTTATTGTGTAATTTCAATGAATACTTATCATTAATTGAGAGATGTGTACCTTACATGCCCAATACAGAGCATTAAGTAAAGTTTGATTGATAGACTATGCAAAATAACACAGTACTGTGCAGAAGTCTTGAGTCACCCCTTATTGGAAATAAGTGCAGCAATTTATGCAAACATAACTGATAATGTAGTATACAAGTCAAAAACAGTTTTTGGAGCCTAACCACTGAAAATCAGTATTTATGATTACCCTCATTTTTCAACACAGCCTGAACCCTTAGGCAAGCTTTTTCTCCAGGCTTCTTGAAGGACTTTCAAAGTCTTTTCTCCCTTTCTCTGTTAAGATGATCCCACACTGTTTTAATGTTAATTTTGAGGTCTAAGTTCTGGAGAGACCAAACTGTGACTGATGGTGTTCCATTGTGTGTGTTTTTTATCCAAGTTTGAATCATTGGAAGTGTGTTTGGGATCATTGTCATGCTGTGAAATGAAGCTGTTGTCAATCTGAGGGTTTCCAGATACTGTTGCATGGTGGATCAATATCTAATGGTACCTTTTTGGATTCATTGACGAGATCCAAAACCACTGACTGAAATGAAGCCCCAAACCATGACAGAGCCAGTCACTGTGTTTTACAGATGCCTGTAGACACTCACTGTTATACATCCTTAGGTCCCGTGTCAGTCTTAGCTGGATTATTTCTTGAGAAAATAACAGATTCAGTTTAGGCCTGTTGCTTCTTTTGTCTTCTATTTGTCTAGATCAACAGTTTCAAAGAACATACAGCACAACGTGTCATGATATGCCAAGTTTCAGCTGATAGTTCTTTGCGAATCAACTTCTTGGTACAACAATACTATTTTATGCTTGCCACTATTTTATGCTAGACATAACACTGGCTCATGTTTGAATGATGTGCTTTTTTGTTTGAATGGTTTAGTGTTAAGTGAATAAAACAAAAAAAGAAGAAGAAAAAAACCCTTAAAATGGCCAGATACAAGGACTGGACTGAAAATGAGTGAAAAGGCAGCCAATATTGAAAGTCTAGCATACTAAGGGTTGGCTCAAGACTTTCACACAGCAGGATTAAATCTTTCTTCACTCGGGGAACGATTTGCTTGTTGCACTGATAGTTATTCACTGTTGAACTTTTCCTAATTGGTCACTCTCACTCATCTCAGAGTTAAGAATAGTTTTTTGAGGACCCGCCCCCCCTTGTGCTGTCAGTAGTGTTTTTTCATCTGTAATTGCCTGGATTCAGCTTAACTTTTAGGAGACTTTTTAGGAGACTGATAAAAATGTTCCACACTGCAGTACAGGATGTACCAGAATATATTGTGGTAAACCATGTGTTTTTCATATGCTCAGACAGATTTTTGCTTTGGAGTCATCCCAGATGAAATGATTTCAGTGAGGGACTTGCTCACTCTTTTGCTACTTTGAAATAATATGCATGAGTTTAAAACCAAAGATGCCTAACGATGGTTTGGATAACTATAGTTTAACCCTACCAGATGTAAAGAAAATGCTCAAAAGTACCAGTAAGAAGTGAGAAATAAAAACATGAATGTTTTCATTCATTTTGAGCCACAGTAAAGCAGCTGATCTCACTAATTTGTGCACTCTCACACGAGAAGGGAGAACTAATCAGTGCAATTTGTTAAAAATTCACAAAAGTGTGCTCAAGGAGAACTGGTAAATGATTTCTGCAGGCCTTATGTTGTGACAGACTGAAAGGTGAAGAAATATTTGCTAATCTACTGTTCCTTTTTTTTTTTTTTTTTGGCACAAACAACAAAATGAATATCCATCAGTGATTACAGCCTTGAGGTTCACTCAAAAGAGATAGAAGGTTAATAGACTGTTTTCAGACACAATCGAGATGTGGACTGTGCAGAATTGGATACCAATATCAGGACTTTTTTTCTTGCACTCAGCGGGGACAAGAGCAGACAGCCAAAAACAGGAACATCAGCAATCTTTATCCTTGGCATTGTTCCAGGGTTAACCCAAAGTTCCAGGGCAGAGTGATCACTTAGCTGTTGCACATCTATTTTCTTTTACTGCCAGTACAGTTTTTGCAAGTTCAGCTTGGGGTCATGGAACTATTTAGTGCATATGTTGCAGTGAAAAACAGATGCAAGAAGAAAGTGATGAGAGAAGAAATGACTAGAAAGATGAGAACTGGGAGAAAACAGGAGGTATCAAAAGGGATGAAAAGGGGATGGATGGTGTAGTGGGAGGGAGGAAGTGAGGAGAAGTGGAAAGGTAAGGGAGGGGAACTTTGAGATAAGAAAAGAGTTGGCTGAGGAGACAGCTGGAGGTTTGGATGGTGGAGGTAGTGGAGCATAACAGGAGTTGGACGGGGATGCCGGAAGGAGGTGGAGGAGGAAAAGAAAACACAGGGACAGATAGGAGGAGGAATGACAGAGGTGAGGTGGAGGGGAGGGTGAGACTGTTGAAGTGCGAAGCAGGCTTCATCGAGCACTGCAGAGATATTTTTATTTGTCAGAAGATGCTGTGATGCCTGATGTGTACCTGTGGCTGTAACTGTAATACCACCATGTTGGAAGGAAAACAAAAGATTGATTTATTACCTCCTCCTGTGAGACAATGCAGCAGAAATGGCTAATTTACACAGATGGGAACATTAGGGTGTTTATTTCTGACATTTGGGATCCAAATGTATGAGTAGACTACTCAAGTGCCACTACAGTCTGACTCTACTTTCTGTTGACAAAAAGTATTGCTTTTCCACTGTATAGTACACATTCTTCTATAATAGATTTAGTGACGCAAATGTAGATTTGTAGGTCTGTGATACAAAAGAATAGAACTTATTTGTCATAAAAGAAAGGTCGAGATTTGATCATTGCAGTCATGCATTGCACTGATTATGCACACCTGACTTTAAGGAATTTAACCTAAGTAAATTCAATGTTTATTTTTTTTACACTTAGATATAGTGAAATTTATCCATGTGGACTGTTTTAGTGATTTGCCTGATTTTGGTGAGATCTGCTGATGCGAGATGTCTCCTTTGTGTTTAGTATAGTGGAACTAAAAAGCCCCGGCCTTGTGGTACCAGAAAAAAAAATTATGAAAGGAAAAAATCAGCAGCACTGTTTCCTTCCAGAAGTCATGACTCAGACACAAAAACACCCACAAATCTTGTTGTTGCAGATTTTGTAATAACTATTTTCTTTCTTCTTCGTCTCCATCCACCAGCCAAAGGAAGTGTGCAGGTAGCTAGCAGTTGAGCTAAGCTTAAGGGGATCTCAGTAATAAAGGAGTATAATCTGGCAGAAAGAAATACTTTAGATTAAATGTTTCTATAAACTAGAGGGAAAAGACTGTTCCTTTAATGTGCACGTACCACACACACACATATTAACTGTGGTTAAGTGTACTGCCTGGAGTGATCATTTAGGAGGCATGACACATAATGATCCTACTGCTTGCTGAGAATTCAGCAGACAATTGTCTCACATAGACACAGTCATATATTACATGGAATTTGTACTGGGGATATGGAAGGGTAAAGATGCTTCAGTATCTGTTTTAAGTGATTCCTGACATTTTTATTCTCTCTGTTACTCTGTTAGCTCTGTCAGGTAATATGTGTGTACAAGTGCATCTGTTGGTTCTGTGTGCAATGATACAAGAACCAAGTGTCATTTTCTGTATGCACTTATATTTGTTTTTACCATCTTAGTAAAAATCTATTGTGTTCTTTGCAATCTTTGATATCCATGCACGTATTCCCTGTTGGACTTGCTGTCGGATCCTTTGGAGTGCACGTTAACCTTCATTCATACATTCAGAAGGTTTCAGGATTTTTTCTTACCTGAGAAATCTCTAGTCTCTAGATCTCTAGACCTTAAGAATAAAAATATCACTTAGATGTAGAAGGCCCAGTTAGCTTCTATCTCCCGTGCTATATCCAATGCTTGCTGCAAAGTCTTTGCAGCTGGCCTGCTTTAACCCAGTCAGAGACTCCCAAGTTTCAATTTCACAGTGTACTGCGCCCCATGCTCTGGGGACTGTGATAGCACTTCTGACACTAGGATTGCTGATTCATGGGTCCAGAAGGGCCATTATTACAGTCCCTCCATCAGATCTGGGTTCGGGTGAGGAGCGGAGATTCACAGGAAGTTCGTCACATTTTATCATTGAGATCTGGCAGATATTGGTAGATCATATAAATCATTTTCACATGTGAGGAATAATGGAGTTGTTTTTTTTTTCCTTTCTTTCTTTGATTTACATAGCTATTTAGTAGTGCTAATGGATTACCATCTGTCTACAGTAAGCTGGAACAACACAAAGGCAGGAGACAAAGAGCACCCAGACACAGCAGAGATGGAGTTGCTCACCTAAGACAAAGTTAGAACTGATTACTCCTGTTTGGGATTTAGAATTGCAAAAGTTTTAAAATGTTTAAAAATGTCATGATGCGCCAATAATTTACCCATCAGTCTGACTCACTCATGTCATGTGTTATTCATAAGTTTTGCTGAAAGGTTACTGAAGAGATGCAAAATACTTGACTGGTGATTTTAAAGTGCTCTCTCCAGTTTGGAGTAGTTCATTGAAACCAAGTAAGAACAATCTTTATTAATTTTTTTCTGCTCAAATGACAGAAAATAACAACAGCAGTACATTTGAAAGTGAGCCTTTCTGTCCTGATATTTTCTAGCCAGAATGGAAAGTCGTCCAAAATATTTAATATAAGAAAAAAATATCAAGATTTAATTTTATATCCATGTTTTCTAAGTACAAAAAAAATCTTTCTTTCTTTCTTGTTTTCTGGACAGTTTTTTTTACAATAACATGGCAGAAAAGTGAAATCTACACAAAGTTTTAGAAGCAGAATTGTTTTTTTGTTGCCACTGAAATCTCCTCTAGTTAAGATCAAAGAAAATATTTTAATCTTAATTTGTGCATTGGGAAAATAAGCAGTGTGGACACACGAAGCTTGTGTTTAGTTTCAGTTAAGTAACCAAACTGGCAGCTGGAAAGAAGAGCAGTTCAGTCCGGTTAAATGAAGCTTCAGTCACCATTTGTTTCATTGCTCAGTGACAAAATAGTTTTTGTTGCTTCTGCTCTCCCCTTTGTTTTGACTCCTCTCCAGAAGCTGGATACTACTTGCACATAGCGCTCTCTTCAATTGATTTTCACAGTGCTTTTGGAGAAAACATAGTCCTGTTCCAACTGAGTGACACTTTGTTTGCTGAAAGCTTTGTTTGGTTTCATAGTGGGAAAATTGACAATCCCAGAAGCCTGGTAAACTCAGTCCAAAGTTGTGTTTGTTTTTTTTTCCCCAAAACTCATTAATATTTAATGGGCAGTACTCTTTGACTACTCCCTTCAGATGAGATATGACTGTGCAGAAAACAATAGGTAGTTGGAAACCACCTACAGCATGTTCCCACCATTCTGAGAGAAAGGAAAATTTGTTATTTACAGAATAGAATCCATTTATTTTGAACCTGCTAAGCTACGGAGTCTGTGTTCTCAGTCTGAATAATATTCTGGTAAAAAGTTACAATGCACGCAATTTTTACTCATGCTCTGTGAGGTATCTGTAGCAGCTGCCTGAAAGAGACTTTCTTTATAACACCATGCAGTATCTCATTAACACTTTTATTCTATTTGTATGGTCTGTAACGATACATTTACCATCAACAGAAGTGTGTTTATAAAAACGCGTCTCTCACACTTGTCGAATGTACAAAAACACATTGTTTAGTGTCAGTTGAAAATGGGTTGAAGAATGGATCTTGATTTTTCGAATGCTAGTAAAGGTTGAACTGATGGTCCTGCTGTACTGTATTTCATCCATACACAGTCTTCTGTGGATAGCTTTCATATGGTTTGTAAAGATATCAGATCAAAGCTGCTCTGTGGGTTTCCTTTTCAAAATTGGGGATGTCAGGCTCTCTGTGTCTCTCTGTCTCTGACACATAGACACACAGTTCTTTCTTATCATACTTGACAGCCTGCTGGTCTAATTACAATCTCTCTGTTATCTCTCCACCCAGGGGATGTACAGTTGCTGCCAGTTTGAGGATGAGACAACACCGGGAGGGAGCAAAAGCTCTTTGCCCCAGTACCACACCGTGACCAACATGCCTAGTGCACCCCAACAACACCTTGTTACAGCCACAGTAAACAACACAACTGCCATTGCCATGGTGCAGCAGCAACAACCGCAGAAGCACCACCAACAGCAACCGGGGCAGACCTATACCACTATGTTACCTGGGTCTCCGCCAACTGCTGGACACTCAGCAATGGCTCTTGGTCCCTCAACTAGTCCCTTACTAGAGGGCCCCATGCCTTGCTCCACTTTCTTGCCTCGACATGACCGCAGACTGGCTGTGGTTGATCGCTGGAACAGGCCAAAGCCAGAAAAGGTTGTGAGCGCAGGCAGTTCTGGAGGCGTTGGTGTTGGAGGGATAGCTGGTGGGATCACTGAACTACAGGCCCAGCAGCAGTATCAACAGAACCTTGGGCAGCACTGGAGCCTGCAAGGAGGAGTTGCAGGTGGAGCAGTGGGAGTAGGTGACACAGGGCTAGATGAATATAAGCGCTACTATGGTCCTATTGATCCAGAGGGGCTAGGATCTAACTCGGACCAACAGGCAGGGGGCCCCCAGCAGACTCCCAAAGCCAATTCTCGAGGCCCTAAGGCCTCAGGTATGCCAAGGCTACCTCCTAAAGGCTCCCAACAAGGCCCAGGGCACCTAATCTCCAAGCCTCCTCCACCAATCCCATCTTCTCCACGAAGGCCTCCCTTCTGGCGACGAGGCAGCTTAGCTCAGACAAGGAGAAAAGGCTCAGGAGGTCCCCTGTATGAGAACATCCTCCCTCTGGGGAGGCGAGGAGGTGGGCGATATGGAGCAAGTGATGGAGGTGGAAGAAGAGGACGTCGTCCCCCTCCACCTCCACCTCTTCCTGCCCCTCTTTCTTCACCAACACACACCCCTACCACTCCCTCGTCCCCATGCCGTTTCTACTCGTCTTGTTCCAGTGCCTCGTCTTCTTCCTCTTCTTCCACATCATCCTCATCCTCTTCTTCATCCTCAGTGTCACTTTCTCGTTCAAACTCACCTTCTTCTTGCTCAAGTGACAGCTCCTACAACTCCTCGCTTAGTTTTCGGTATCGAGCAGGTGATCGGGATTTTATCGTAGATGACGAATATGACTCAGATCTCCTTACAGAGGAGTCCAGCCTCCTTCTTGGGAGGAGGAAAATTCGATCACGCCGAATGTCATCGCGCTCACTGCCGTGCAGCCCGCCACCTCCACCAGTACCACCACGCAAACCACGGCCCCAAAGAGATTATGGCAGAGAGAGGACTGGCAGCCAACTGGCCCAGTTACAGGAGTGGTGGGCATCATGGGGTGACAGAGACCGAGGGAGAAGTGGAGCAACAAGCCGAGGAGAAGGAGGAGTGGGTAGAGAGGAGAAGAGACACCACAAAGAGAGGGAGCGTGAAAAAAAGAGAAGGAAGAAAGGTCGAAAGAAGAAGAAGAGGGAGGAGAGAGAGAGAGAAAGGGAGCGAAAGCGGCGCAAAGCAAAGAAAAAGAGGAAGAAAGATGATAAGATGAGGAAGAGAGACCGGAAAAGGTCAGAGCAGGAAGGAGGGGATCCTGAAAAAAGAGAGGAACTCAAATCAGGAACACCAGACTTCACATCTTACCCGGCACTGAGGCGAGAGTCCTTTCGGAAAAAAAGTGAGAGCTCAGTGAGAAGTTACGGATGGAACATCCCAGGTGAAGATGAGCGAAAAGAAAGAGAAGAGAAAACCAGGGATGATGGGGAAGACAGCAGAGGAAAGGAAAGACACCACCGGCGAAGAAACAGCAAGCACTATCACAGCTCGAGCAGCAAGCCTTCTACATCAGTCAAGTTCTGGGGAGGGGGCAACCCATCTTCTGATGCCATTCCATCTGCCTTCCTGCCCTTGTTGCCTGTCTCTTCTAAAAGGAGGAAGAGTAAAAGTTCAGACAGGGATGCTCTAGGAGTAGAAGGAGAGAGGAGGCCATTGTTGGGACGGAATGAAAGAGCGGAGGTGCACTCCAAGGAGGGGCTGTCCTTCCATGAGTGGGAATCTGAAGTGGATGATGAAGAAGAAGATTCGGAGCGTGACAGGAGGAAAACAGAGCATGTGAAGAGGCGTGGAGGAGGAAGGACAATGTCTGATGATGAGCGTGAACGTGATAAGGTAGTCGGGATATATTCTGATGATGACGGTTCTTCAGGGGAGTTTGGGAAATTTGAGAGGTACTGGGAAGATCACGAAGGTAGAGCAGTGGGAGGGATTGGAGGGGGAGGTTGGTTTTTCAGTACCTATCCTTCCCGGGAAAAAGCTGGCAGCATCAACAGCAGAGATGACTTGTTCCTGGAGCGAGGAGAGAGGTGGGGAACAGCGGAGAGTGGCTGGGGATCAGGGGGAGGTGGAGGTGGAGGAGGAGAGCGAGCAGAGCGAGGGTGGGGATCAGGTTCTCACTGGCCCCCACCTCCTCTCACGCCACCTCCTCCTCGACGATACTGGTCAGTGGACAAGCTCCACATACAGGATGAGAAGAGGAGTAAGCGCAAATCAAAGGATAAGGGGAGAGGGCACGCTGCTTGTTCCTCCTGTCACTCCCCGAGACACCACCCACACTCCCATTCCTCCAAATGGGCTCGCGTAACTTCACGAAGCCAGGAAGAGCTTTACCACCACTGCCAGAGCTTTAGTGGCCCCATGAAGCCGAAACATGACTCTTCATCTTCGTCCAAACCCGATCGGTCACAGAATCCATCAAAATCTGGCAGCCAGTCAAACCTCAGTATCCAGCAGCGCACACAGAGAACAGATAGGGATCGAGATCGAGGAAGACAGGCTTCCCCTCCTCCAACACTTATCCCTAACTTGCCAACTACACTCCCTGCCCTTCCAGCTCCACCCTCCTCATCTCATTCTATACATGTTCCTCCACCTACTCCTTCCTCTTCTGTATCTTCTCCTTCTGTGGTCTCATCAACACCAGGGGCACCCCAAGCCTCGTCCATGGCTTCGGCAAGTGCCAAACTGCAGTACCAGAGATTGCGCTCTGTACCCCAGCCCCAGAGATTTCCTCAGTCCCCTCATTTACCCCTCAAAACCAAGAGCCTTTGCTCCCGAAGGGGCTCTGCCCATTTCTCCAGCGTGGAGAGTGAGGTCTGAAGTTCAACAAGGTATCAAAAGTCATAAGAGAGAGCCCTTCGAGGCTAAAGCGGTTGAACTGGATTTGAATCTGCCCAGCAGCAAACATGCTGCCAAGCCAAGTCAGTACAGCATACGCACTGAGCCCTTTCCTAAAGTTCTGCACAAATAAACAAACCAGAAAGCCAAACAAACCCAATGGGGTAGGTCAAAGGAAAACATGAGCAATCTCTTGTTACTTCCTTTTATTCCTCTCAGTATGTGAAAGACTACAACCACAGCAACAACTTGCATTCTGAAGTAAGTTAACCAAGACACCGAAAGCAAATCAAACATCAAAAGTGGTACAAACGAAGGAGAATCCTTTGCTCTAGAAAGTAAAGGGCTTTGGATGTTGAAGCAGAGCAGTAGTTTGTATTCATAGGATTCTTAATGCTTACTGAGGGCTCAGGAACTTTGTAGTACTGTATACCTGCTGCTCTCGGAAGCCTTTAAAACAGAACACTTTCTTGCTTTTTGTTTTTGTGTTTTGTTTTTTTTTTCTTACACAAATCGCTTACCCCTTATTTCCCTATTTTTCTTTGTCCTTAACAAACTGTTTACACCCCCGCAGAACTGTGACGCCCGTTTGAGGCACCTTTGTTGTGTATGATCAATACCTTCTTGCTTAGAAGAAGAGGAGGGTGGTAACCACCTTGTCTTCTCCGGTGTCTGCTGTTTTTCTTTAGTTTACACCACTGCCCCCTTCCCCCAACGTATTCTACCCCCTTTATTTTTATTGTTTTGTTCTATTCTTTCAATGTGTTTTCCAATTCCTTTCCCGCCTTATTCACATGTCTACCTTGTCATCTCTCCTGTCATCTCCTCTCCTGTCCTCCCCTCTTGGCTCTTCTCCTTGATGTGATTATTCTGTGTGTCTGTGCTTTTCTGTGTTTGTATTTTTGACAACAGGGTAAGTCAACTGTGACTGATATTCTACTGGCTTAATGAAAAGCTGAGTGCCAAACTTAAGTAGAGCTCGACATCAATCTGTACAACGTTAGCAGCTGTGTTTCCTTTTATCTTGCGGAGTATTCCATCATCTCCAAAATATGCACACATGCTAACACTCACACACACACACACACATATACACACGCGCACGCACACACACTCAGATAAAGCTACATCCAATGACACGTGCAGCCTAAAAAGTCACTTCATCCAATCCTGGTTTTGAGCAATATCTTGTTCACCCTATGTTCATGTCACAGCTTTATTTTTTAAAAAACCTTTACTTCTGTGTTGTAGTTGTTGTTGTTATTGATGGTGTTCTATATATCAAGACACGTATTAAATCTAATACAATGTAAGCACTGTGCCATACTACTCAAGCTTGGGTGCACATGAAACATTCTCTCAACTACCTAACTGCGACAATGGAGTGTCTGTTTCCTCCCTGTATTCGACTGAATGTAAAGTCAGCCTCTAAACAAGTGTGCTGCAACAACAATTAAGACACTTTAAGAAGGAAATTGTAGCATCTCTGACAGTTTAGTGACAGAGCTCAGTTCCTGCTGACATAAACAACGCTATACTAACCTGGTAAGGTAAGCTACTGAAAAAGCTACTGAAAAGAGAAGCTGCAATGGCTTATGGGTTAGAAATTACTTGATTTTTGTTTGCTTGTGTTAAACTTAGCAATGCAGGTTTTGCGTGCCATGATGGATCAGTCTACTACTTTACATGGGGCTACACAGATTGTTAGGCAAGATGCAGGGAAATAAATACTTATAGCCTTATGCTAATTGCTCCTGCCATATGTTTTGTGTAAATTATGAAGGTATGTATTTTAGTCAACATGTGTGGACAGGACGGTCAGGCAAGGATTCTATTGGAGCAAAATTAGATCTTGTACGAGTGCCGTTTTGATGTCAAAGAGATTATGGCTGTGTTGTTATGATAGCGGGGTTTGAGAAAGTGTTTGGTTTGAGTGTATAGAAGACACAGTAGAACCTCCTGTGATATTGTTTTTTTTTTTTTTTTTTTTTTTTAAGTATTTCTCACCTTGTAAATGTGTTACCAAGAGCTATAGCTTTTTAATCCATTACCGAGCTGACACCAGCAGTTACACTCCGATGTCAAGCACTTAGCAAGAGTAGTCTGTTAGAACCATCAACATTAGAATTCAGCATCAGGACACTGGACATCAGCGGAGTACAATTAAATAGGCAAGACCCGCCGGCACAATGCGGTTTGTGTTTTTTCATTTGGTCAAGGTGACTGAGCCAACTTTCCCATACGTCTGGTCAGCTCATGTTGTTTGCCTCTAACTGCATCTGAGCCATAATTTACTTCAGCTGAAGAAAACAAAAAAAGAACTTATGTTTTTAACATAAACTTGCTGTGTAGAGTTTGTCTGACTTTCTTTTAACTAAAAATCTAGATATATATATTATATATATATATATATATATATTTGTGGCGGTGGGTAGCGTTAGATAAAATTGTTGTTTAGCATCTTGATATTTGGGGATATTGTTTCTCATTTCCACTTCATTATAATAAAAAAAGTATATAAATACTTTGTGTTAATACATGCTTCATAATCTTCACAGACCACAGGGAAGTTCCTTACACCAGATTATAGATTTCCATTCTTCAAACGTGAGACTGTATTACATCAGGTTATAGAGTTCAGTACTTATTACAATCAGCAGCAACAACCTAATTGAAGTGAAAGCTGGAAAAACATGAAGTGTAATATGTTTCTGTGCATTCACATCGCAAGCAACTCATGTTTGTTGCCAAAAATTACAATCAACACTTTAATCTTGTTTGGCGAGCACGCTTTCACTCCCAGCTCGTTTGATCAGAACTCTTTGAATGCATCATACTTGAATGCCCTGTCTATCCTTTAGCACAGGGGTGTCCAACTCCATTCCTGTCCTGCAGCTTTTAGACGCATCCTTGTTCCGACACACCTGAATCAAATGAATGGTTTGTTATCAGGCCTTTGCCAAATGTGATGACACACTGAAGAGGTAATCCAACCATTTGATTCAGCTGTGTTGGAGTAGGGATGCATCTAAAAGCTGCAGGACAGTAGCTCTCTGGAGTTGGACACCCCTTCTTTAGCGTAACTGTTCAGCCTGCAGGGTTAGCTTTGTCATCATGCATGCATATTTTGACCCAAACCACGATCTGTTCCCAAAAGCCAAATGATTTTTGTGCCTAAATGATGAATGACAAACCAAAAAACAGTCAGTTAAAAAATAAAATTACTTCACAAAACTCTAACACTGTATATGAAGCTCAGACAACTGGTCAAATGTCTGGTGATTGGTATCACCACTACCCTTTCTGCATGTCTTTTTTAGACTATGTCACTTTTTCGAAAATGTTCGCACTCGTTGTTCAGTTTTGCCAGTGCAGTTGTGTAAATAGCACTGGTATTATTGATGCTAGGAATAAGAACATATTAATTTGAGTGAAGAAGCCTTGTTGCTACACTCCTACACTAAAGTACTAGCTCAGTAACACAGCAGCTGCTAGCGGTGTGAATACAAGGCTTGGGTGTTTCGTTAGAAAAATGAGCCACCGACCTTTCCTTCTTTCCCCTTTCCTCTTTGTCCTCATGTCGATCCATTGCATCGGTGCGTGTCTGCCACTGTAAAGCTGGTCTGTTTTTTAAAAAAAGAAGAGTATCTGTGGATATATTTATTTCATCAAAAAAGCATATCTAAATATATATGACACTATATTTCAAGATTAAAATCTATGTTATATAAGTTTGTCTACTAAATTTACGGTATTATCTCAACGAGTGTGTCTTTTTTGTCCGTTTGTCCGTCTCTCCTTGTCTCGAAACTCCTGCACCGCTCCTTAGCGCCCAGTGAAAACAGAGACCAGTATGTAACTGTGTTTTTGCTCACTTAAGACCAACCATCCACCTCCATTAGCTATGTACTGTAGCTAACATTTAAGGGTTCATTAAAGTGACAACATGGAGGGGTGCGTGAGTGTCTTACGACCGTGTCACTGTAGCAGTGGTGGCATGTGTTTGATTACCCAGAGGGCCTTTATTTTTGGTTTGGGCTACAGATTAATGACTAATTAAACCTTTTATGGATACAGCAGCTTTTACCACAACTCTCACTTGTGTAGGCGGGGGTCACATTCTTGACCCTGTTTTGGGTTCTCCAGACCCATGACTTTATACCTTAGTGTACAGTGAGGTGACCTCTTTAAAAAACAATGTAGCGAGCAGCACAGGCTTCTTTTTTTTCTCCTTTGCTCTTTTGCATCTCTTAGTAGCTGTATTGCTATACGAACCATGCACAGCTACCCCTGCCAACCAACCTATATGGTATATACTGTATAAGGACTTTGATATCCATACATAGTGTGTTGTATCTGCCAAGCTGCTGTGCTATAAAACAAAACTAAAAAAAAAAAAAGGAAAAAAATAGTTACACACAAAAAACACAAAGTTTCTTTCTTAATTTTACAAAACTGGGAAAGCTAATACGACACATGTCAGGGGCAGAGCCAAATCTGCTTGCTAGTGTGGTTTCCACTAAGGCCAAAAATGGTCGAACCAGGGCTTTACTTTGATCATCATATTTTCAGACAACATAAACGATATCGCCACTTTTTGCCAACAAGAAAGTAAAGGCTCCAAATGTAGAACATCTTATATTTTTACATGTTTAAGATGCATTAAATGTATAGTATTCCTCTATGGACACTGATATATTCATATTCCAAAGTGTGTTTAAGTGTATTTAAAGCTTCTAACATTTATTGCATTTATTGTTCCTGAGCCCTGGCAAGCCCAGTTTTAGCCTGCAGTGGAAGGATGTCCACAATTTTTGCCTGTATGCCTCTGAACAATGTCTCAAGGCCTTGTAATAATACTGCTGTTTTGAGTGACTGTATGGGTTGATGGCTGGTGGTGCTGCACTTTATTGTCAGCACCTCACACACACGCAAAGACATGTGTACACACACAAACACAGACACACACCACACACACGCACAGATGTGGTTAGATGTTGCCATCCCTCTGCTTCAGCCACATCTACCACCAGTGGGGATAATGACAATACTGTGCTGTACTGCAAGCAGGACAAAAATAAAATGATTTTAATAAAGAACTGAAGCAATGGTCTGATTTTATTTTCAGCTTTACTTTTTCTTGACATTTGAGGATCCTGGCTGACGCTTGCCCCAGAATATGTATGGGAAAAGACTTGTTCTTAGCCAGATGGGGAAAAAAACACGATTTTTAGTATCATTTAAGTCATTTTAGTAACAAAATGATAAAAGTGGTGGGAAAATATGTTAGTCTACCCTGACAACATGTTTAAAAAAATCATAAAGGTAGGTTAAATTTGAGGAATGATTTGTTAGATTTAGGTGGATTTTTTTTGTGTGTGAGTTGTTTGAGATAAACTAGGAAGGTGTGTTTTCGCTAACTAGCCTGTCATGTGACGTGTGTGTTCGTTTAAATTTTACATGTAAGAGGTCAGCACGGTAGAACTCAAAGCCCTGCATAAGAGATGCATGATGCTAGTGAAATGCACAGCAGTTTCTTGGTGTATCTCCTGCAGACAGACTGTCTCCCAGCACCTTGGTTAATGCTGGACAGAGCTGAATTGAAAATTGATCTCTCAGACATAAGTAATCAACAATGTGGTGGCTAGTTTAACTCTGCAACGCATGTAGAGCTAAGCAAGGAAATGATAATAGAGCAAAAATCCAAGAAGGCCAATGAAGTTTGCCTGCTAAATGCAACAGAAATGATGGAAAAGAGGGGGAGAAAAGGCAAAGATAAAGTAAAGCAGTTGGAGAACAAGTGACAGAACAAGGCAATGAAGAAAAGAAGGGAAGTGCCAGTTGAAGACACCAACGCTGATAGAGCAAGTACTAAAGAGAGATGTAGAAGGAAATGGAGAAGTGACTTTCTGCAGGACAAGATAGAGGCAGTTGTCATTTCTGCCAACAATAGGCCACCACAGAGCATTGGCTGTATTAGGAGCACAGCAGATATGGATAAATCACTCTCTCACACACACTCGCATACATTATTTACCTCCGTCTCTTGCCATCCTTCAGTGAAACATATTGCAGTCATATTATCAGCCACACAAAACACACACACTTTCTCACTCAGCAGGAATTACCTTCTAATACTCCTTCTGCTTGACGTTTTGCAGTCCTATACTTAGACAGCAGGTTCAGGAGTTCAAATGTGTTGACTGTAAATGGAAAGCACACACCATAAAAAGGCGACGCACTAAATTTCTGCTGTCAAGTGTTTGTGCACTTTGATTAATGTCTCCTCTTAATGTCTCTCGTGGGGTGCCAACCAGCATACATGTGTGTCTACAAACCCCCCAACTCAATAACTTCCTCTGTGAAAGGTAGTAAAATGTCACAGTTACAGTTAATCAAGATGGAGCTTTTTCCCCGCAGAGCACTCAGTGTCATATTTATGAGACATCTTGATTTGTTTTCATCTTAAATGGACATTATGAGTTTGCCACTTCAAAATGTAAATATTAAAATGCATTAACACACATCACCAGATTTCAGCAGTTCAGGAATCCTTTTTTCATCAGTGAAATCAGGTCAAAGGTCAAACATTTCCGATAAGAATACGAATGCAGTTGGACTGATCAAGCCCCGTCGGTTTGGGTCTTTATCAGCTGGACTCGTTCACTGCTTCCAGTCTGCATAACAAATACGATTTCACTGTTTATGCAAAAGCTCTCTTATTAATTCTTAAGAACCAATCACTGCCAGTCATAATTTAAGTTCAGTATTTGCAGCTGATGACCGTTGATTGACACTCACTGATATCCAGTAGCACTTCGTGTAGTTTGTGCGGTTTTTACCTCAGAAAATAAGGGTTGCAGAAGGTAGCAGGGCTTTATTTGAAACAATGCATCAAAGGCAGCGTTGCTGAATTTTGTTGTACGAATTAAAGCACTCTCTGTATTTGTTTCAATTTAACAGACACCCTTCATTTCTCATCATGGCTTTTATTGAGAAATATTTGCAGGACTATGTTGTGAAAACCCACATAGTGACAATAGATCAAGGCATTTATTATTTGCTGTGTTGTTGATGGGCAGAATTTTCATGCATTAGTTGTTAAAAGGTACTGTTAGTAATTTTGGGGGTTATTTAATAGAAAAAAAGGATACTGGGCTCGTAAATATACGTAGATGAGTGTGTAATTATAATTTCCATCAAACTGTAGCATTTCCATAAACTTGTAAATAACCCATTAAAAATGCATCAGAGTGGGTTTGCCTCACCATATGAATATAGTGGCAGGGAATGACATCTCCCTTCTGAATAATCACATTTAATAATGTGGCTAGAGATTGGTCAAGTAGGTGAAACACTAACAGAGGTGAAGCCGTAGGTGTTTGCTGTGGAGGGGCATTTAAATTTGTTTGCACCTTCAGACTCAGTTTTACAGCTGGAGATGGAGTCCCCTTCACCAAAGAAATAAAAACCTGAAGCAGTGAGACAATGCCACTGTCATCCTAATAAAATCTCATCTTTTTCTTCCTCACTTCTAGCCTCATCTCCTGAACTGATGTCAGGGCTCTAACACAGAAACATGCAGAAAAACATGCTGGGTTGCCACAGCCATCATCATTTACAGTCTGAATGTAATATTTTTGATGAATATTTTCTGACTAAAAAGCTGCCACAGCACCCACCATAGCTAGAATTATGCACCTGAACTGGGAAAGAGAAGAAAACAGTATTCAAATGATTTCAATCTGCAATCTACTGACATGTAGCAGAGAAGATTTTACACACTGTAACTTTAAGTTATTAGACTTGTTAAATGTGTTGGGTGGCAGACTGCATCAGTTATTATGTGTGTGCTCCTGTTTGACTGTTAAAGATTAAAATCTACTTGGGGAAGCAGAAACAGGCTTTAAGTGTCCCACCTTACAATGATTTAAAAACGGGTGAGAAGCTGTATATGGATAAATGTACTGGACCACCTACGTTTTACACATCTACAAGAGCTAAGATGTTAATGTTGGAGGATGTTTGGCAGTAAAGTCAGCAGACTTTTACATGCTATGTGCATTGGTGAACCCTCTTTGTAATGTTGTATTGTCTAAAATTTCCTGTTGCAGTGGTTCCTAAATGCTTCCATGTTGCAAGAATACGACATATAGCTGATTGTGGAATATCTGGGAAGAAGAAATTAGAGCTAAACCAATGGTGGGACCCTTTTACAATACCGCATTCAAACTGAGTAAGCTCTTTAAAATAACCTGTTCTTTCAAAAATAATTGTAAAGGGAGACTGCATGTTCAGGTGCTTGATTTTATGGGACTCCTGACTGAAAATATCTGAATTCAAAGAGGCGTGTCGAAGTACTTTAGTCCGCCTGTGTAGTGTATGGGCCCAGCTTGAGGTGAAAAAACCAACCAATGCAAATAAATTCTAAACAAAATGTACACAATGCCTCTTTGCATAAGGGCATACTATTTAAAAGAACAAAATCAAACATGGACCCAGTTGGTTAATTATTAGTAATTCAGTCTCTATCTGGAAGGTTTCCATGTGAAATATGACTGAAAATGTTCACGTCATCAATAAGATGGCCACTTATTGGGAACTGGGGTAAAAAGTGAGTGGGTGGCAGCATGTAGAGAGGTTAACACTATCGCTTCACAAGCAAAACGTTAGTTTTGGATAGCTGGTAGCATTTGTGAAAATGGAGGGAAGGATGTTTTAAAACCTTGAAAGTGTTGTGTGCTGGTGTTGATTCAACTTGATTCAGCTTTACACTGCCCTCAAGCACGATGAAATTGTCTTGCACAATGGTCTGACCTCAGCTCTAATTGCTCTAATTGCTGGTTGAGTGATCTGTTATCAGTTAATATTTGTGTATGAAAACCTCGGTGCTCTTGTAGCTGAACAGGAGTAAATTCTTCTGTGTTATGTTTGCAAGTTCAGCTGAGTGGACTGAAAATAAGGAAGCAATGTAACAAACAGCAAAAACAGGTTTTAATGAAAAACTGGTATACACAAAGCTCAAAGGGAGATTCAGCACAATCCAAAATAAGTCATCCAAAAAATAAACATAAAATAATAATAATAATAATGATAAACAGGAAAAGAATTTAAGCCAAGGATCATAAAAAGCATGCAGGTGATTAACTAGGCTGAGAAAACGGCCAGGGAACACTGACAAAGTCTAGAGGAAGAAGACAGTGGACCCACACACACACACACACACACACACACACACACACACACACACACACACACACACACACATACACACGAACATACACACAGAGCTAAGTGGAAAACAAGACATAGTTGAAAGTAATCACTGTGGGGCAGGCAGTCAATCTGGCAGAAAAAAAATCAAGCTCAGAAGTACAGTGAAATAAAAAATTATATAAAAAAAAAAGGACAATAAATACACAAACAACAAATCTGAAGACCATGACATGAAGTCTGTAAACAAAACAGTTGTTTCACAGACAACTATGAGTATGAACCATGGCTAAATGTTTAGGGATAATACTGATTTATGTCCTTAATACATATTTATGTAACTATAACAGTATCCTTTCTCTAACTAGAGAAAAAGGAAACGGCGTTAGACATGATGACAACTCACAATTTAATTTGCAAAAGTTGCAATGAATGTATTTTAGAAAGAAAAGAGATTAACAAGGGTTTAAGATTTATCAGCATTGACAAAGATGCGGTGTGACCTCATACAGAAGTCCCCTATTTCCTACTTTTCTGTGCAAAGAAAAAATGAAATGGAGAAAGATGAGAGAGAAAACTAGTCAAAATATTGCAAGTCAGCTACTGAGATAAAATTATGATTGAAGCATATTTAAATCTAAAAACAGCACACATCACTTTGCTACAGTTTCTGGGTTGAGCAACAAGTTTGCAACACTTTGCAAAATGCTTTGCAGTTCATTTGTTCTGGTTTGGTGGGAAGTGCCCTGCAGCAACGTGCATATAAATTCAGCCATATGACTGAGCCTCCTATCTATCCTATAAGTGCAGTGTTTGGGTAACGAACCAAGGTATTCAAACATTTTCCTGCTTTGTTGATACTGAACACAACCTTGGTAATGTACAAGTAAAACATCAAGCAGTCACAGTTTAGGGTGTGCTAAAAATGTAGACATACTGCCACACAGCTGCCTGGTTCAATTTATTAACTGCAGTAAAGAAAACAATAAATGCGTAAGTTATTGATTCACCTGCATGGGCTTTATTGGAAGTCAGTTCATGAATTGATGCTCACACCAGAGTTTTCTCCATGCAGGTTTTAGAACCGTTTCAATTTTTTATTTATATACATTATCCGATGTGTTACCTGCAACAAAGTGACTGAGCTAAAAAAAAAATAAAAAATTATACAAACACCCATCTCGCCCCTGCGGGCGGTTTATCCTTCAAGCTCGGGTCCTCTACCAGAGGCCTGGGAGCTTGAGGGTCCTGCGCAGTATCTTAGCTGTTCCCAGGACTGCGCTCTTCTCTACAGAGATCTCCGATGTTGTTCCCGGGATCTGCTGGAGCCACTCGCCTAGCTTGGGAGTCACTGCACCTAGTGCTCCGATTACCACGGGGACCACCGTTACCTTCACCCCCCACATCCTCTCGAGCTCTTCGCTGAGCCCTTGGTATTTCTCCAGCTTCTCGTGTTCCTTCTTCCTGATATTGCTGTCATTCGGAACCGCTACATCAATCACTACGGCTGTCTTCTTCTGTTTGTCCACCACCACTATGTCCGGTTGGTTAGCCACCACCATTTTGTCCGTCTGTATCTGGAAGTCCCACAGGATCTTAGCCCGGTCATTCTCCACCACCCTTGGGGGCGTCTCCCATTTTGACCTCGGAACTTCCAGGCCATATTCGGCACAGATGTTCCTGTACACTATGCCGGCCACTTGGTTATGGCGCTCCATGTATGCCCTGCCTGCTAGCATCTTGCACCCTGCTGTTATGTGCTGGATTGTCTCAGGGGCATCTTTACACAGCCTGCACCTGGGGTCTTGCCTGGTGTGATAGACCCCAGCCTCTATGGATCTTGTGCTCAGTGCTTGTTCCTGTGCTGCCATGATTAGTGCCTCTGTGCTGTCTTTCAGTCCAGCTTTGTCCAGCCACTGGTAGGATTTCTGGATATCAGCCACCTCCTCTATCTGCCGGTGGTACATACCGTGCAGGGGCCTGTCCTTCCATGATGGTTCCTCGCCTTCCTCCTCTTTCTTGCGTTTCTGCTGCCTGAGGTATTTACTGAGCACGCTGTCAGTTGGGGCCATCTTCGTGATGTATTCGTGGATGTTTCTTGTCTCATCCTGGACTGTGGTGCTGACACTCACCAGTCCCCGGCCTCCTTCCTTCCGCTTAGCGTACAGCCTCAGGGTGCTGGACTTGGGGTGAAACCCTCCATGCATGGTCAGGAGCATTCTTGTCTTTATGTCAGTGGCTTCTATCTCCTCCTTTGGCCAGCCTATTACCCCAGCAGGCTACCTGATCACGGGCAGGGCGTAGGTGTTGATGGCCCGGATCTTGTTCTTACCATTCAGCTGACTCCTCAGGACTTGCCTGACCCTCTGCAGGTACTTGGTGGTTGCAGCTTTCCTAGCGGCCTCTTCATGGTTCCCATTTGCCTGCGGGATCCCCAGGTACTTGTAACTGTCCTCTATGTCTGCAATGTTGCCTTCTGGTAGTTCAATCCCCTCAGTTCTGACTACCTTCTCTCTCTTTGTTATCATCCGACTACACTTCTCCAGTCCGAACGACATTCCAATGTCATTGCTGTATATCCTGGTAGTGTGTATCAGTGAATCGATGTCTCGTTCACTCTTGGCATACAGCTTGATGTCATCCATGTACAGGAGGTGGCTGACAACCGCTCCGTTCCGTAGTCGGTATCCGTAGCCAGTCTTGTTAATGATCTCACTGAGGGGGTTCAGGCCTATGCAGAACAGCAGTGGGGACAGAGCATCTCCTTGGTAGATCCCGCACTTGATGGTGACTTGTGCTATGGGCTTGGAGTTGGCCTCTAGTGTTGTACGCCACATCCCCATTGAGTTCCTGATGAAGGCTCGTAGGGTCCTGTTGATCTTGTACAATTCTAGGCATTCCAGTATCCAGCTGTGGGGCATTGAGTCATAGGCCTTCTTGTAATCAATCCAGGCTGTGCACAGGTTGGTCAGTCTGGTCTTGCAGTCTCGGCTGACTGTTCTGTCTACCAGTAGCTGGTGTTTTGCGCCTCTGGTATTCTTGCCAATCCCTTTCTGTGCCCCGCTCATGTATTTACCCATGTGCCTGTTCATCTTAGCCGATATGATGCCTGACAGGAGCTTCCATGTAGTACTGAGGCAGGTTATTGGTCGGTATTATATATATATGAAACAATAAAGAAAAAAAGCATTGATGATTTAGTTTAATAATTAGGCTACAGTACCATAAACAGTCAAAGTAGTGGCTCATTATGATACACAACAGTGTATTACAGCCAAAAAATAAATGGTAATTTTTCTATAATTATATAATAACTGCTCAACATTGACTCAAAGGATTTATTACCTAAATCAGAAGCATAGCTGGCTCAATAATTATCAGTTTTTAAATCTGCATTTTTAATCATACCATTATATGTAGCATGTTCTCTCTTCTACCATATGCATTTCCCTTTTTTGTCCCCAAAGGGCTTAATAAACTGCTATATTCTCTTAATAGGTGCAATCACAGAAACAGCACACACTTTTATTATCTGCTTGATGGGCAAAGCATATGTTACATTACATTGCCACTGTGCAAATGAAGTCTTCTCATATGCATTTATAATCAGATTTATTTTTTTCTTTGTGTGTTGTCATGGACACTTGTGTAAATAATTTAAATAACTGTCTGCAGTAAGTGCTGTTAATTCTACTATACTCTCTCCGGGCATTGCTTTAAACACTCCACTCATATAGACCCTTCAAATCACACTTTTTTCTGTCATTGTACACCATCTAGACAGCCTGGCCTCTTAATCATTTAGCATATAATGTAACACAATAAAAACACATTCAAGTAGTGAAAAGGCATCAAAATGACACGACATGATATCATGTGCACATTTTTCCAGCAAATTTTCTAACAGACATAGCAGGCATCTGCTTTTTAAGTGGGTATAAAAACCATTTGCCAGGAGGCAGATAGAGTTATAGAGTAGCAAATGAAGAGAAAATTTAGCTGCTAAAAAGAGAGACGCTCTGCAAAAGCTGGTGAGAGCAATACTAGAGTCAGTGGTAGACTTGTATTTTTCAGGTGGATAGAAACATGACTCTGAGCCAGTAAATTAATAGTAGTGCTGGCATTTCTGATAATAGAAAGATAAAATGCTAGTGAAGTGATTTTTCTTTTGAGTGCTAGGCAGAGTGAAAAAAAAGAACTTTCAAATACTTTCCAAGAAAGTTTTAGTATTGATTATGGTGCATACAAATCATTTTTATATAAACTGAAATATCATAAGCACTATGCTGTCTGCTTTGAAGTCCTTGAAAAACACCACACCATCTAAATTTGTAATCACATTGCACACAGTCAGCTCATTGGCTGCTCATTGCTTTTAATGTAGCTTCACACACAATTTATGGCATGTCACCACATCACTCAGTGATGGTTTGTGTTTTCAACCACAATATAATCCTGTGTTTCACACTCAAGTTGTGTGTACATCAAGTATTCATGTTCAGCTTTCAGCAGTCTCAGCTGCTACAGCAGTTTTGGAGTAGTGACACACACACACACACACACACACACACACACACACACACACACACACACACACACACACACACACACACACACACACACAGCCCTCATCTTAGTGTAGTTAAATTATGTGTTTATCAGCTGTAGGAGGAATCTTGCTCATCTCCTTATGTAGCATTAGCATACAAATTTAGCATTTCTATTATTGTGTTATGGCTCCAGGTGAGTCTTTTGAAGCTATGGAAATTACTTACAGCAAATGCTATAGCCACTGAAATGTTTCTGAATAAACATCTGATAAAGATCCAAACATTTCACAACCCATCACAGCCCATTGCATTACATTGGGTAGCATTGACTCAATAACTAATTATTGCTGCTGGCTAACATATACTGTAGGCAGCTACAGTATATTAAAGAAGCTGCAATCCAGAAGGAGGAGACGTCAACAAAGCTGAAGCTCTGGGAGCACAACGTTACAGAGTTGGCTTCAGATAATCAGCAGCAAGCAGATGAAGGATTATGATATAAATGAGCAACCCTGCAAAGACAAGCAAGAAACATTTTTTTTAATTGCAAGTTGACTAATAAGTAACTAAAAATACATATTCATATTTTCTGTAGAACACTAATCAAACAATTTCAGGTAAGAGAAAATCCTTCTAGTTGCCATTATATTTAATGTTCATACAATTTTGTAGAGCTTTTTGTAAGACCAAATTTTCTTAACATACCAAACTAGATATAAGGTTACTAGAGAGATTTGTTGTACATTCAGACTTGAAATGATTAGAACTGTTCAGCCCTGACAGCTTTCTAAACTTCTACCTGATCTCCAGATCATGCATTTGAGTGGTACCTGTGGTACACCACCCTTACGTTCACATCTCATAGTTTTTCCCCACTCTGCAACACTCCTGCCAAGGAGCAAACTCTGGTTACTGGTGATTCTTTTTTGAGACATGTGAACCTAAAGACAACAGCAACAATGGCAAATTGTGTCCCAGGGTGCAGAGCAGGTGACACTGAATGAACCCTGAAACTGCTGGCTAAATATAAACGGAAATTCAGTAAAATTAGAATTCAGATTGGAGCAGTAATGGCACCTAGTTATGTCAATTGAAGGTCACTAATATTAATATTGAGTCAGTGTGTAACTTTGCCAAAATAATGTCAGACTCTGTACTTTTCTCTGATCCCCTCCCCAATTGGACCGGGGGTGACATATCTGCTCCCAAACCAACAAAAAACAAACTAACAAAAAACTATTTAAACACTGAAAAATTTTTTTTTAAAAATCACAAAGAAAGAACAATGTGGTATTACCAAAAACTCCACCATGAGTAAAATATTGAAATGTGGATTATTAAACATTGGGTCTCTGGCCTCTATGTCCCTGTTAGTACAATTTAAATTACAAAACTGATCAACAAATTGATTTACTCTGCCTTCAAGAAATCTGGTTACAGCAGGATACTTATGTCAGTTTAAATGAAAAAAAAAAAAACCCTCCCTGAGTCATACTAACTGTCAGAATCCTCAAAGCACAGGCCAAGGAAGGGGAGTGGAAGCAATCTTTCACTCCAGCTAATTAATCAACCAAAGACCCAAACAGAGATTTAATTCATTTGAAAGCCTGATGCTTACCCTCATCACCAGTTTTATTTGTCATCTACCCAACCCACTACTTTAATTACACTCTAGATCTGACTTATAGCATAGAAGCTGAATATTAACAGTACTCCCTTATAAACCCTTTTTGTAAGATCATTTCCTAATAAAATTAAACTTAATCACAGAAGATGTCTTTCTGAAAGTGCTGTAACTAATTTTAAGGATGTAATTCATTCACTATTATCGTCTTCAATGCCATGTTCCAACACAGTGCAGAGCAGCAACCTGAACACTACTTCTACAGAGGTTTATTATGACTCTGTTGTTATGATTTAGCAAACAAAACAGTCCTTATTAAAACAAACAAACCCAAAAAAAAACCATCAACTGATTAACTTAGCCAAAAAAATAAATAAAATAAAATAAACACCTGTACTTCAACCTCCTATCAACCAGGTAAAATAGGAGAAAAGGACGGATATCAAAAGGCGATGGCAGGTCTCCCAGACAAGCTTCCTCTGGGCACTGTAACAGAAAGTAGAGACACAAAGGTCAAATCAGTTGGACTTAACAATCAACATCAAGCTAGCCAGAAACATAGGCTTAACAATAAAACAGGCAGTACTTGAACACTTGACACCCAGGCAATCACAACCATGACCAAAGGCCATGAAGTGCAGCTTCAGTCGCTTACATAGTCCTCTTAGAGCATCCATTGGCTGCTGGACTCAGATTCCAGCCAATGACAAACACAGAACATCAACAGCCAATAGGAGAGTGGGGTGGAAGTCAGAGGTCAGACCTTGTGTTTTTTTTCCCCCTTTACATTATTTTAAGGCAATGAAACACCCTACCATTGCTTAGTATTCTGTATCACCATGAATGTGAATGTCAAAACAAAGAATCTGAGACATTGTTACTTCTATTACTTATGTCTTAGTTCCCTGATCTTACTGGGCAATAATGCAAATACCACATTATAGTACATTCACTTCTTCTAATGCTCAATTATGGAGACAGGTCTGTCAATAAATCTTGTGTTCATGATTAAAATGTTCCCCTGTTGTACACGTTTTTGGCCTTTAGTGGCCATGCAAGTGTTTAATTACGTAGATGTATGCATGTGACTTTTTTGTCCCCTGTGAATATGTGACACTCATTGTGTTCACATGTGCACACTCTTGACTACCACATACAATCGCACACACTTGTGGGTGCGTGCTTGGAATACAAGGCAGGGCATGATGGCAGGAGAAGAAAAGAGATTGCTCTTGTATCCAGGGGCAACGCAGGTAACAGGAGGATAAGCAGCGATGACTTGGAGGATGCCTCCGTGCTGCGTTCCATAAGCCTTGGGACACGCTGGAAGATTTTCACACGTTTGACAGATTTTTGAAAACACATTACATCATACAGCTAATGAAGAGATTTGTCTGTCAAATTTACATAAACTCACTGGAGAAAACAGCTACAGCATGTCTGCACATGTTGTCAGCAGATTTATATTCCAACCACACACTCAGCTGATTTGACTGATTAGTTTGTCCTGTCTCGATTGTAGTGTGCTAATCAGCAAACTCTACAGGTGTACTGATTTGTTGAAGCTTAAAGCTCGAGACTCTTGGCACGCATGATTGTTCCATTACAAAAGAATCTGGTAATGACCCTGTTTTTGAAAATTCAAAGACATAATTCCTCAACCAAAAATTACAACTTTATTCGGTTTGGTTGCGTTAGGATCCAGCAGGATTTTGAAACACACAGAATGAAGAGAAAATGTAAAACCTGAAACAGCAGTGAGGCTGTGCTTGTTTGTGCATTTTGTTTTTCCTTTGGCAAAGATGCATATTACTATTATTATACTAAAAATATATATGGCAAACAGCTAAAGCTGAGAGCATTAAATAAGCTGTCACAGATGAAACAAAAAATTTAATTTACTCATCCGTTGAGCAAACAAAAATCTGAGAGTCTGAGCTCCTCAGCCTTCAGAGTTCACCGAGTGCCTTAACAGCAGTGGAACAGACCCGTGTACTCTTAAAACCTGAGCCAGCAGCTGCCAACAGGAACAGAGATCAGCTTCTTGTCTGACTTCAGAGTGCACACAGTTTAGTAGGGGTTGACCAACTGTGAATACCTGGAATATAGACTGAAAGAAAGCCTTTAAAGTAATTAATAAATCATTAAAATTCTGATATTTAGCTCTGACTCAGTCTCATATTGTAGAAATGTAAGAATCACATAATCAAAGTGAACTTAAATTTGCTGCTCGAATATTTCCTACAAATAGTCTGATTTTCTGATGTGTTCTATCAGCTCCAATTCTTGCAGTGTAAAATAGAAATGGCAGCAAATTAGAACCAAACATGGAAAAAAGTTGTAATGCATACAGTCTGAGCTGCTTTAACTCAATTGCACAAATAATCTGTAAAAATGAGGCTCTTACAGCTAATGATAAACTCAAACTCTGAACATAACCTGCTCTGGATCAGGTCATGTGTTCAGTATATGTTACTATGGTGACCTCAGCAGATAAAAAGTGCCAACACCATGACAATGAAAAGTCTGACTTTGAGTCATCATGCCTTACTAACCCATTAGTCTTGCTTAACTCATTTGGCCTGGAGCAGGTTATCTATTCAGTATAATTTATGGTGGTCGCATAATGCATACACTTAAACCTACTTAGAGCAGGCTTTGTTTTCAGCATAAGTTACTATGTAAGCAAAAAAGTCACCTTCATGACTGAAAATTGACTTAAAACTCAACATAGCTAACCCATTAATTCCAATGTAGGGGCTCTGTGCAGCTGTCAAACACTCCATTTCTTTTGAGCATGCACGAAAAACTTGGGTTGAAGAAGACAGTTGGTAACAACCCATTATTGTTTACTGGTGTTTGAGTTTTGTCAAGCCAGGAATGCCTGGCTAAGATGAGTACACACCTCTGCTCAAAACATGGACATGATCATTTTGGTGCAATTTCTGCATTTTCAACTCTGCCATGCATTTCTGTAAATATAAATCCAACATGAACGTTGCATGTTCAAAAGATCTGGAACTTCATATTTAGACTATAAAGCTGTTTCTGTTATGTATTTTTTAGTCCTTAGTTACACTTAAATTTGAGAATTCTTTGAAGGACACAGTATGGATCCTCCACAAACTCCACAGACTACCATGAAGTCAGGTTTTTACACTTATACAAGTCACTTGCATTATTTGGTTGGCCAAGATCCATCTTTGAGTAAATCATAAATGTTATTGTATCTGTAAACCCCCCACACAATCTCTGGAACAAACCCAGCTTTCCTTTCTTATTACCAGGACTGGAAAGTCTGTAAGAAATCATCAAAAATATTCCAGCACATCTCCCGAGTGTTTGAAACAGAAATATTATCCTTTTCAGTTTCTTTTTCTTTGAAGGAGAGAAGGAAGCTCACACTTTCTCAGATGAAAAATGAATTTGAATTGTTTTATTCTGTCTTTCATCGTCATCTTTGAGATCAGATTCACCCTGTATGTGAAAGCTCATTAGTTCAATTTTCACGGGATCAGGAAAAAGTGGTTTTTGACCCTACATGAACCTGATCAGACTGTTTTCTTTATGTTCAGAAATATTTTAAGAATTTTTAAGACAGAACTTAATCGATGAGCTCACTGTGAGAGCTTCTAGACAGACAATCCATTAAATTTAGGCTCCAGTCATGTCTCTGCATTTTTTGAAACTTTGTTTCTGAGATCCTTAACTTGGTAAAGTTTTACATCTTGTACATTATGTATTCGACTTTAATTCCAAACTGGAGAAATTCAATTGTTACAGCAGCACAAGGGAGACGAAGAAAAGGTGAATTAGAGACATTTAAAGAAATAGTAAAAAATCCTTTTTTTTTTTAAATAGTGCACTAAAAATGCTGTGCATAATATGTACAGATGGTAACTATATACAGTAAAATACACCAAGATTTTTCTTTTTTATATGTATAAAAAGTGCAATGGGAGTGGAATAATAATATACATGTATTTTTAAACAGTGTGGGTATTATATAGTCTGACTGCTGTCAGGATGAAGGACCTACGATAGTTCTCCGTCTTACACCGTGGCTGTAACGGTGCTGCTGAAGGAGCTGCTCAAGAGCCCACAGTCTCATGCAGGCTAACGTCCCACTCCCTAGACATTTTAAAAAATATATATTTTTTGACTTTAGCTAGAGACTGATTAGCCCAATTTTCTTGTGCTTAAACAAAAAGTTTCCTCCAGGGATCATTACATTTGTTATATAACTGAATCAGGGGCTTTTGTATTATTTTATTAATGTGTTTTACTTAGTTTGTGCTCAGTACCACAATTCTACAAAATATTAATGAAACAGTTCCACCTAAAGGCTGCTGTAGTGCAGACCAGTGAAGACTAAAATGTTATTTTAAAGGTTTTCATGCCCTGCATGAATGCTTTTGGGTGCATATACACTTAACCGCTGTTGTGTTAGAGCAAAAACTAATGGAGTTTTAATACAGGAGTCCTGCTATTAAATAAAAGACAGTTAAAGATCACTTCTCTGAAACAATGTGTTTTAACCATTTTCCCTGTGGGAGTGCAAAGTGTGCTAAAGATATTGAGTATTCTTCTTAAAACTATAGTGAACAGTCCTCCTTATATCTAAAAATGAGATTCAGATTTTTCACCGCACTGAATAAAATATAGTCAACATCAAGTGATGATAAGCTGGTCCTGGTGTTTTTAAAGAAAAGGAAGAAACTGATCTTTTGTGCTCAGCTATATCACCATCACTTTATATTTCTGAATGGTTCAGGATGGCAGTTCAAACTCAGTTAGGTCCAAAACTGAGGAGCCAGAAAAAATATTTTAGACAGCCAACTGATCTGGAGCAGCAGCTAGCTGTGTGTCTGAGGTAAAGAAGCACTATTTTACTATATGTAGTGTTACTGGACAGCCCTGCTAGGGCACCTGCGTCGCTGACCCAGTGTTTGTGTCTTTTGGTCTTTGAGTTTTGTTATTCATTATGCTCTCTTTGTATTTTGTATTTCCTAGTTTAGTTCACTTATGCTCTTGAGTTTATTTAGTATTTCTAGTTGTGATCTTAGTTTCGTCTGTCGGTCGGTCGGTCAGCGGAAAAGGATGGAGAGGCTGAATAATTATGTGCCGTTAGACCTTAATATACCCGGGTGAGATGTGGATTGGACATCCTCTCCTCCTTGGTTTAGAGGACCGGCTATATGGGTTGAGTGTGTTTTTTGTTTTTTCTATAGTTGTCTCTTGCTTGGTTGCCTAAGGCATTGTAAATTATGAAAATATAATTAATATATGCTATTAATGAATCCATCAGGACCCAAAAGGGGGGTGAATGACCTGCTGTGATACTCTTTAGGATTGGAGGATCTGCCCGTGGTTGGTTGTTAGTTTGCTAGTTTGTTGTCAATCTTTGTTTTGATTCAAATAAAGGTATAGGTCACACCTACAGGATGATGCCGGGGAGACTGATTCCATGGGATGTATGGACAATAAAGTAAGGGTGTGAAACAAAAAATAAAGAAAGCTTCAAAAAAAGGAAAACAGATTGAAGGCCTATTGTTTTGGTCCTACAGGAGCAGGGATGAGGAGATGAGAAAAACATTACCCTAAGTGCTCCATGTAAGAGACTGAAAATAAACATTAAGAGAGCCCTGAACAGACTTGTTTCGTAAGCACAACACATGAGATGAGGGACTACCAAAATAAAGCAGCAAATAAACACTGAGACCAAGACTAAGACACATGAGCTTGACAGTATTAAACAGGGACACAGAAAGAAACAAAGAGACAGAAAGGTAACCAAACATGGAGACAAGACTGACTTCTAGAGGAGACAGTGAGGACAAGACACAGATGAGACTAGGCCACAAAAGGAAACTAATATGATTAAGCAAAAAACATGAAATTGAAATCTTTGTTTAAAAAAAACAAAAAACAAACAAACAAACAAACCTCTGAATGGGTTGAGAACAGTGGTTAGCAAACATATTTAAGAACATAAACACAACACAATATAACAATAATATCTATAAAATCCAGCGGTAGGTGAAACAAGTTCGTTTAAAATGAGTGGAGCAGCCAGCATTCCCACATGTAATACTATCCCCTGATTCCAATGCTGATTTCCACAGATGGGCAGAGCTCTAAACTCTGACCTGTTCTTCTGTTGTCAGCAGCCGTTTAGCTTTTGTGACACTAGCAGAGGCCAGAATGCTTCCTATTGCTTCCCAGCCGCTCCACTGCAGGATGCCCCTCTGCTTCACCGCATCACTCTGGCATGAGTCTTCATGATCCCTCCATGTCTGACTCCATAACCATCCCATGACTGACCACTCATCTTTCCCACCAGACCTTCTTATTGGTCCTTGGTGGCCAACAGCCTCACCATGACAGGTCGATGGTCGAGTTGTTCTGGGACATGAACTCTCATAGGATGAGGATAATTAGTAATCGGGGTGGGGCTGTCTCGGGGAATATAAGATTAAAAAAATGTTTTACGATAAAACCATGCAATAATACTCAAAGAAGAAGTAGACTGTACAGCAGTTTCACTTCATCAAATTATGATGTTAATATTATTCCCCATTTTCAGTTCATATAATTAGCAGTTTAAATAAAACTTTAACTGTCTTGGTCCCTTTTGCCTTCTTTCTCCGTGAGGTGTTATATATATATATATATATATATATATATATATATATATATATATATATTCAAACCTTATATATAATTGAGTCATAACTATTTTAATAAAAACCATAACTCTGTTGGCCCTTCATAGTTTCGGTCCTTGTCATTAACAATATTATAGTTGAATGTAGAGAGGGACGTGTATCTGAAAATTAAATTCTCAAGTGTGAGTTACTAGTTCATTTTGAGATCAGATTAATTAAGTCTTCACTCACTTACAAGGTGTCAGAGATTATTAAAGCTGCCCTGCAGTTTTACCTTTCTGATGTCCACATTTATTGAGTTTTTAGCTATACCAATATTTCCTACAGCTAGAATCGCTCTAAAAGAATAAAAATACACTTTTATTATATTTTTGTAAGGTTCATTTGCTCGATGCAGAGCTGATTTTTGAATGGATGAAGGTGAGAGACAGCGTTCAACTCGCAACAGACATCGGGATTTATATATCGACCTCTGTGTTTGGTTTTGGCAAAATCTCATTAAATAAATTAAGACTCAAGTCACTTGATAGAATAACCAAGTGCTATAAAGGGCTTAACTTAAGTACAAAAGGTGGAATAAGACTCACTTTCAGTGGATAATGAACTGCAAAATCAGATTATTTGGTGTCTTTCACAAACACAATTACCATTTCAGTTAGTTAACAATAACTCAATCCTACTTTGTGGTTATAGCATCTCTGGAGATCAAAGTGCTTGCCGGATAACACTACGATAAGAAAGTGCAAATGTAATGACATAAAATGATTAAAATCAAATTAAAACATGATAATAATCCACAAGAAAATATCCAAAAGTTGATTCTGTTCACCTGGACGTTTTCAGTGGGAGAAACGTTTCGTCACTCAAAACACAAGAAAAAAGATTTTTAAATCTGTGCAGTTAACATAGAAAAAAATAAAACAATGCCACTAAAATAGGAACAACACAACAAAATAACAATACATTTTTAAATCTGTTAAAATTTAATTGCATAATTTTAAATATAAAAATAAATGAGATTTAATTCTTCCAAATGCTGGAGGAAAATAAATACAATGATGATTAGGTACATGCTACAGTGGTGCAGTTTTGACCACTTTCTTGTTTCGAACGTCTTGTTTGGCGTTTTTTCATAGTTTGCACATTCTCCCTGATCCTGCATAGGTTTCCTCCTGCAGTCCAAAGACATGCATGTTTGGTTAACTGAATATCCAAAATGGGCATAGTTGTATGACATGAGAGTGCGTGACTATCTATCTGGTATAAGCCCATAGAATGGTGACATGACACAAGTATTTCTATTCATGTCGCTCTCTCAAATAAAATTTCAGTATAGCTAACACTTGAACCTCTTCACTGTTCCTATCCAAATTTAACCTAGCACAAAAAGTATACTATATGTGACAGCAAACCACTGAAAAATCTGTTAGCTGTGTCACCTGCTCCCTGAGAAAAGACAGACTCCTACCTGCTGCTGGCATTTTGTGCCACTAAAAACAGAAAACAGCAACAGTGCTGCCCTTTTTTTTCTCTGAGAGTATGAATGCCGTTTTGAGACACTATTCCTGTCTAAGAAATATTTATGTTTTTTTGGGTATCTTTTGGTGCCATAAAAAGAAATGAAACTCAGAGAAAACATGCTGTTCTTGGTTTCTATCTCTAGCAGACAAAGTGCAGGAAGAGTCAGGTCTAGATAGAGACAGAGAGAGGCTCAGTGAGATAGACTGGCAGAGAGTGATGAAAGAAAAGGGAGTAACTGAAATAAAGAGACCAAGATAGACCCAGAGAATTGGAGGGAAGTAAGAAGAGATATTTTTGATTGGGAGAAATGGCTGATGGACAGATAGGTTAAAACAAAATGAAACAGAGGGTAGGCAGGGGAAAAGAAAAAGACTGAAACCTTGTTTCCAGATAAAGGCATATATATATTTTTTTACTATTTCTACTGTTATTATCTCTTCTGTCTTGACTTTGACTGTTTTTTCTTGCTGCATTTCATTGCTTCACACTTCACTGATGATGAGATGTGAAGTTTGACTTTGAAAGTAGCCACTGTCCACATCCTTTCGATGATGAAAGAGTTGGAAACTTCAAATACTTTTTCAAATACCTTATATCTTTTACTTTTTATTCCTTCTGTTTTTGATAGCATCTCCTTTGCTTACTTAGTTATTATCCTTACATGGGAGTGCTGCAGAAAAGCTGGTTAAAGCAGGCAACACACTTGGTTAAAACCCTTTTCTTCATAATACTTAAAACAGTGGTTCCCAAACTATGATGCAAAGATTACTGAGATATATCTAAAGGGATCATAAATTAGAGAAAAGACAAAAAAACAATTTTGCTAAACACAATTTCATACAATTTACACAATATCTGAGAAATGCACTGATATTTTTGCAGTGGGAATGAAACATGTGGGAGCCATGGAGTGCTGAATGTCTGTTGAAGAAAATGAGTTGTGTAAAGAAAACTGAGATAAAAGCGGCAATGAGAAGGAGAATGAAGTGGTGTATTTTTTGAGAGACAGACTGGTTAGATGCTCTCATTGGATTTCCCATTAGTCTCTATAGTAACTCTCTCAACCAGAACCTGAGTTGAACATTAAACAGCAACACTGAGAGCATCACATTTCCATCTCAGGCCTTTTCAGAGCAACATTTATGCTGCAGAGGCGTAAATGCGATGATTAGAAAATATCCCAGACTTATTTTTAATCACAACAGTGGCTCAAAGAGCTTTGCATAATTTCATATATTTGTTTCTGCTCTTTCCTTCCAACATTCACAGAAGAACAACTTTTAACTATCTTTTCCTTCTGTTATTGTTAGTTTAAAACTTCTTAACTGTAAAAAACAAAACAGTAGAGTTGCATTAACTGTACTTTACCTGCTAAAGAAATAAAGGAGTGGCTGTTGAAGATTGTGTCCTTGTGGCTTTTCATACATAGAATAAATCATCAATACCACAGAAAAAAAAAATTGTTGGTCTGCTCTTTTTTTTGTGCTTTTTTGTCAAAGGACTACATGTAAGGTCAAATTGGTCACCGGTGATAAACCCACTTTATAGTTCCCCTCGCCTCATTCTCAGTCGCAATTATATAAGAAAGTTTTTTTTTTTAAATTATATCTGTCTGTGACAGAGAAAATTTAAACCGTAACCTACTTAAATTCAGTCCAGCCAGAATACACTTGGCAATCATGCTTTTATGTTAGAATATATCAAGAATTGAGGCAAGTCTCCTACCGTAGAGAGATATGTTGAAGATGAGTCATGCTTATTACCACATATTGACTTCAACTTATTGCAACACATTGCCAATTTAAGTTTGGAGAGTGGTCAGCCAGAGGTTGACATCTTGGTCAACATCTTGGCAAGTTGCTGGTGGCTGTAACAGCTTGTTTATATTTATATTAATGCACTGCACATGCTATAAACCACTTACGAGTTTGATATGATAGCTTATCCTGCAAAATCAATCATGCAAAGACATAATGTATATATTATCCTGATATTATTGCAAATTACAGGCCTATTTCCAAACTGCCTTTTATCTCAAAAATTCTTGAAAAGGTAGTTTACAAGCAATTAATGTCCTTTTTAGAAGAACACAGTACTTTAGAACTCTCCAAAAGTTGATCCTGTTCATCTGGACGTAGCGTTTTGTGGGAGAAACGTTCACTTGCATCCCAGTCACGGAAGCGTTGGAGGTAGTCCGTAAGAGATTACAGGATGACACCAACCTCAGCAACAGGACCACTCTCAGCATCAACCAAGTGTGTTTGCTTTTGGAACTGTGTCTTCATTCCACCTACTTCACATACAAGGGTCAGTTCTACATGCAGAAACATGGGTGTGCCATGGGCTCCCCAGTTTCACCCATCGTGGCCAATTTGTACATGGAAGAAGTGGAAAAGAGGGCTTTGCTATCTTACCCTGGAACACCACCAAGCCATTGGTTCAGATATGTGGATGACACCTGGGTGAAAATCAAATCTCTGTACGTACCACAATTCACGGATCACATTAACATAACATAGACTGTGAGATTTCCATCAGTAATGGGGGATATCTAAAAGCTGACGTGTACCGTAAACCTACACATACGGATCAGTATTTAAGGTTTGACTCTCATCATCCACTGGAGCACAAACTGGGTGTCATCAGGACGCTACAACACAGAGCGAACACCATCCCCACTGACACAGCGGCCAGGGAGGCAGAAGAACAGCACATCAAGAAGGCCCTGAGTAAATGTGGTTATCCCAGCTGGACTTTTGCCAAAGCTGGAAAGGCGCCTAAAGAAAGCTCCAGCCGATCCAGGAGAGAAGGACAACCGCTGCCCAAGCGAAAACCTGTAGTGATCCCATATGTGTCAGGAGTATCGGAGCAGTTGAGACGCTTTTTTTCTAAACACCGGGTCTCTGTGGCTTTTTTAACCCCAAAACACGCTGCGCCAAAAATTGGTCCACCCCAAGAATCGGGTCCCCCGACACAAACAGAGTAACATAGTGTACGCTGTTAAGTACCAGGAGGATTGCCAGGATTTATACATCGGGGAAACCAAACAACCTCTGGCGATGCGGATGGCACAACACAGAAGAGCTACCTCGTCAGGCCAGGACTCTGCAGTCTATTTACACCTACAGGCCAGTGGACACTCTTTCAATGATGAGGATGTACACATCCTGGACAGGGAGGAACGCTGGTTTGAGCGCGGAGTCAAGGAGGCCATTTACGTGAAAAGGGAAAGACCATCTCTGAATCGAGGAGGGGGCCTAAGGGTACATCTTTTGCCATCTTATAATGCTGTGATTGCAGCCATTCCCCAACTCTCTGTGAATGGTACTCATGACCATTGATCGGTGGTCTTTGATCAGTGGGTTTTGGTCAGTGGTTGTTGATCAATGGTCATGAGAATTTGCATAATTAAGATTAAGGAACTGACCTCCCAGCCCATTGTTCCTTTAGTGGGCTGGTTTCAGTCATTATGCAAATGTACTGTTTATAAGATTGAAACCTGCAGTCAGCTGAGAGTGAAGAAGTCACTTGGATGAGTGACGAAACGTTTCTCCCACAAAACGCGACGTCCAGATGAACAGAATCAACTTTTGGAGATTTACTTACCTGGATGATTGAGCATGCATCAAGACAGTACTTTAGAAGTTTTCCAATCTGGTTTTAAAGCTTTACATAGTACCAAATCTGCCCTTTTAAGAGTTTTTAATGATGTGTTTTTAGCAACTGACTCAGGTGACTGTGTTATTATTGTGCTTTTAGATTTAACTGCTGCCTTTGATACAGTGGATCATAACACTTTAATTTTCTGTTTAGAGCAGTTGGTGGGTGTTAGGAGTACTGCACTGCAGTGGTTTAGATCCTATTTGGCAGAGCAAACTTTCTCTGTGAAACTTGGTGAGTTTGTATCCTCTGCTGCTTCTCTTTAATGTGGGGTCCCACAGGGTTCAGTTTTAGGCCTGCTTCTTTTCTCCCTATATCTCCTACCCCTTGGCTCTATTTTCAGGAAACATGGGATTTCTTCCCACTGTTATGCTGATGACTCCCAGATTTATTTCCCACTTAAAAAGATAAATGGCTTCTCAGTAGACCCTCTGCTCAGATGCCTTGATGAAATAAGGGCCTGGATGGCTTTGAACCTTTTACATTTTAATGAGCAGAAAACAGAAGTGATGGTTTTTGTTGGCGCTTCTGAGACCACTACTATAGATCTTGGTTTGCTGGCACAGTATGTTAAACAAGTCATCACTAATCTGGGAGTTAAAATGGAGGCAGATCTTAAACTTGAAAGCCAGGTCAGAGCTAAGATTTAGCTTTTTTCATTTGAGGCAATTAGCCAAAATAAAGCCCATCTTATCAAAACAGCTTTTTGAGACAGTAATCCATGCCTTTGTTACATCTAGACTGGATTATTGTAACACACTTTATTGTGGGGTTAGTGATGCATCCATTAGGCGTCTGCAGGTTGTGCAAAATGCCGCAGCACGTCTTTTAACTGGAACAAAAAAATCTGAGCACATTACCCCCATTTTAATTTCACTCCACTGGCTACCTGTAAATTTTAGGATTGTTTTTAAATCGCTTAATGGCCTGCCCCCTCCCCCCCACCTCTCGGAGCTACTACAACCATATACACCTGCCCGTTCCCTTAAGTCCGCGAATCAGCAGCTCCTTAAGGTACCGAAAACTAAGTATAAATTTAAAGGTGATCCTGCTTTTGCTGTATTTGCTCCAAAATTGTGGGATGATCTGCCCTTGCACGTTAGGCCTCTTCTCTTTCTGAGTTTAAAAGTCTTCTTAAAACATATTTATTCGCTGAAGCCTTTGGCACTGTTTAAGGGGGTTGACGCAATTTTTTTTAACATGTTTTATTTTATTTTATCTGATTTTTTATGTTATTTTTACTTTGCTTATGCTATTTGCATGTACAGCACTTTGTGAACTCTGGTTTTATGTTAAAGTACTTTATAAATAAAGATGGTATAGTATGGTATGGTATATTTCCTTTTTCTGACTGATTAAAACAGGATTAAATAAGGTTGGTACAGTTGTTGTTGGGTTAGTTCTTAGTTGCACTGCTGCGTATGGCAATAATTAAAATCTACACTTTAGCTGTTAGCAGTGGCTTGGTCAAAGCAGCTTTTCATTTTACCTAAACCCTTAATCTCTCCCTTCCTAATTATGTTACTCCATCTATTTCCTTACCATGTTAGTTTCACCTTCTTTGTCTCTTCCTCCCTTCTCCAGCTCTAACACTAGCACTAGCAGCAGCAGCCTCTGGTTACTAGTTTGTTTTAGTTGTTTTAGTTGTTGATGGTACTATGGTTCACGGTGCAGCAGCCTTTACAGCTAACACGGCGGTTAATTTGCCACATTCTGCTTCATCTATTTTTAGCTTATTTTTATCGTTTTCTCTCAGCTTTTTAGCTCCACCTTTTTGTTAGCTCTCCCAAATTAACCTCTTCTACAAACTGTGAGAGCCCACAGTGAGTATAGGAGAAGGGGCTATTAAGCAAATTAAGAGATCTGATTGGCCAATCCAGTGTCAGTAATGAAAATGAACCAATAGCCCAAAAGTGTGTCATCCCACCAGGAAAATGCCCAGTATGCCAGATTACTAGTCCAGGACCTGGTAAAGAAGTGTGTGCATGTGTGTGTTTGTGTGTTGACCTCCAAGTAAAATGCAATTTTTATCAGTTTTACCATTTGTTATTTTGTTATTTTCAAGAGAAATTCTAATGCGTTCAACAATTCAATTTAAATTTAAATTTTTCTCTCTACTTTGATTATTATTTTTAACCTGAAAAGAGTGGTATGGACTGCATCTTGTTAAAAATGAGAGGAGTAGCTTATCCTGACTCAGAATCTTTGATGTCTCACCACTCTTCATCTTCTTTGAGGGCTGAACAACGGGCAGCCAGAGCAAGACTTCACTTGCCAAGTGCAAATGACAGCAGACCAGAGACATATCACTTTATGTGGTATCAGAACACAATATACAGAGACACAGGCAGCGGGATGACAGAACTTCAATTGTGGCAGCTGGCTGATGATAAGCCGATCATAAAGTAAACACTGAACAGTAGAGGCACATTGTCAAATAAAGATGTTGTCGATTGGAAGTGAGAAAAGAAGTTGAATGCAATGTGACTATTCAATGCACTGCCAGAAATGTTTTATTATGATTGTAGCAGGTGGGCGGAAAAAGCACTCACAACAGGCTTTGTCTTTTAGGGATGAGCAACGTCTTTGTTAAAATCTATGGAAGGAAGGAAATTAACATTTCATTTTTAATAGCATCTTTTACAACTCAAAAGACTTTGAGTGTTATTTTCACTGATAGATTGATAGGGTTAAATGTAATGTCGTACTTATTGTTTTGTTTAGTGAAATACAGGGATTTATAAACACTGTTGGGGAGTAACGGAATACATATAGCGGCGTTAGGTATTTAAAATACAAAATATGAGTAACTGTATTCCGTTACAGTTACCTTTTAAAAGGTGATAATTAGAATACAGTTACTTTGTTGAAATAAATGGATTACACGGCGGTCTTTTCCTGTTTTATATGTTAGGCTATCCCCTCTATAATTTCGGTAATTCCAAACATTGTTAAAAACCCAAACAAAACACGCAATAAGAGGTTCTAATGTAAGCGTCATGTTAATGTTGGTGGTGTCAGTTACACAATGGAGCCAGCAGTGCACGGGCAGTAGGGATGGGTATTGATAAGATTTTCACGATTACGATTCTATTTTCGATTCTGTTTAACGATTTGATTCTTTATCGATTCTTTTTAAAAAAGGAGAACACTAAGGTCGATTAGCTTAGAACTTTGTTTTATATCTTCTCTTTGAACAAGATAGAAATTTAAGAGTAACATGGCCTTACAAACCCAACAGTGAGATCTTAAGAGATCCACAGCCTACGGCTCTTCAATGGGGTGTCACAGGGTCCCCAGGAAAAAAATTGTAAATGTAAAAGAATAAAATTAATTTTCTTCTGTAGCAATAACAAAGTATAACATAAATTCTTCTGTAGCAATTACACAAGAATTTCCAGTAATGTCCCTGCCTACAATTAAACACATTCACTTACAGAAAATTGGGGGCATCTGCTGTGGCAAATGGGTGCAAGCCTTTGACCACAAACTTAGTCACTGCTCGGTGACATTCGTCTATCCTGGCCTGAAAGGAGACGCTACCGGTAGACTGCAGCGAAAACTGCCAGCACCTGAGCCAGCCAGACTCTGTCTGTCTCATCATGGTCACCTAAATGCACAGTAATGGCAGGTTTTGTAATAAGACAGATCGCGCTAACATAATATGCACTCTTAGTTGATTATTTACCTGCCGCATTAACGGGAGAGGACGTGCAAACGTTACTGCTGCTGCTGGGTTGAGATTCACAAGTCCGGAGCGGAATCAAAAACACAACATTCATTTAAGGTCATCGTGTGTTTTGTGAGCAAATGCTTCTGCATATTCGTAGTGTTTCCTCCCTTAAATGAAATGCCTACTTTGCAAGTATTGCAAGTTGCCCTGTTGTCATCCGTTCTCGTAAAGTATAACCAAACTTTTGAGCGTTTGAGCGTTAGGCGCCATGTTTCCTGCCAGGTAAATGATGCTCCGCAACGTGGTGACGTCATTTGGGGCGACTGGAATCGATAAGGGAATCGTTTGCAAAAATGGCAAACAATTCCAAGGAAATGAAACAGTGGGAGCCGGTTCTCAACAAGAACCGGGTTTCGATACCCATCCCTAAATTCTGACAGCACTTCACATTTAAAGAAGAAAGGGATGGGCAAAATCTGACCGTGCAATGCAAACTCTGTTTGCCAGCAACCAAGCTGCTTTAAGCGTCAAGACTCCAACCTAAAGAACTAAGTTCTTTTTTAAAAAAAAAACTAACATTAGCCTACTAATGTTTTAGTTGTGGTAGCTACCTGGGTTATGTGCCACGTCAGTATCTTCAATGTACTATTGCTGTGTGTTTTATTACCATTACTGAAGGCTGCATTAAAACCTGCTAGCTGAACTGTAAAATCTAATTAGTTCCCAGAACTCAAAAAAACTATGCAAACTCGTTGCCTCGAAAAAATTGAGTAAAGCTTAGCTAAAAATGACTAAATTAGGACAAGTTATTTATTTTGAGTACACTGTACAACCTCATTAGCTCCCAGAACTAAAAAAAAAACTATGCAAACTCGTTGCCTCAAAAAAAACTAAGTAAAAGATTACTTAAGATAATAAAGTTAGGCCAACTTATTCAATGTGAGTACGTAGTACTTAAAAGAACTTGATTTTTTTTAAGCAAGCACTATAACTACCACACTATATTTAAGATCTGAGAGCTTCGTAGTAACTCATCTTAATTACTATCCATATATCAATATATTACAGGTTTACTACACACAGGGAAAGAATTCTAGCACATCGCTTAAACACTCACCAGACTTAGTTAAAGGCAGAACTTTTATTTTCAAGTGCCAGGATGTATTTCAGCCAAGATTCAATTATGGCTATGTACTGAACAATAATAATAATACTTTCACCTTAACAGCTGTTAAAATTCAGCATTTTTTAAGATTATCCAATTAAAACATTTTTTTCCTCATTCACCTAAAATGTAAACAATAACCTCAGAATATTCAAAATTATTTTTCATATTATCTTTACTAGGCATTTTGAAATCAAATTTATGTTGCTCATATTGATAAGTTGGTAATCTAAGTTACACTACCAAATTATTTATTGTTCAGATGAAAGTGTAGTCTAAATGTAAAGACAAAATCTCATTTTTTAAATGGCTTAAAAAAATATTTGTGGTTTTATGTTTAACTGCAGAACCAGTTCTAATGTAGACAAGGAAACATGTTCATTACTTGCACATGAAAAGAAAGATGTACTAATCAGAAAAACTAACCACAGTATCCCAAGTACTACTAACCAAAGTACAACAAGTGAACAAGATGCCCCGATAACCTGGTACTAAACGACTGCATTGTACTGATAAAGAATTATTGTAATCAACTTTTTTATTTTTATGTGTATTTGCTTTCAAAATGGAAAATGCTATCAAGATGTTTTTGTTTTACAAAGTTACCATTAGCCTTAATCAAAAATGACATCAAACCTTAGACTGTTGACAAAAATTAAGGATTTGCTTCAATTCAAAAGCATACATGAGAACATTTGAGTCTTTTCTAGCCACATTTTTTTGGCCTCCTTTGTTTCTTTTATTCTTTTTAAAACACCAAGGAATCAACTTTTGTGGTCACAAATGCTGCCATCTTCTTTGCATTCCATGCTAAAGGTTTAAATATGAACAAGTAACTGAACTGAACTGTACTGGTAAAGCCAGCCTGACCTCACCTTAGAGGAATGAATTTGCAAAGTATATCACGACTCCTCGCTGATTATTAGCTTTAGTCTGACAAGTAATTCACTGGGTTAACTAAATCATTAGACTGTTTCTGAGGCTTTGCAGTTTTGGAGAAAGAGTTTTGTTTCCCAAACCAAGCATTACTGTCTGAATAAATCTGAGTGTATGTGCCTTGTACTTTTGGTAATCCAAGTGTAAAGCATAGGTAAGTCCAAATAATAGGCAAACCACCTGAGGGAAGTCTTTAATGTTGTCCATGACCAGATTTCCCTCAATGACAATGGCAGTGGAGGTGGGATGGAGATACTAGAGCTGGGCGATATAAGATTTTTTCATATCACGATATGTTTTTTTCATTTCAGGCGATAACGATATATATCACGATATAAGCCAAATAACTATATTTGTAAGATTTAAATGTGCCGTTGCTCACAAGTAAAATGTGAAATAATCTGCAGCTTGTTTTGATTTAAATATTTATTTCCCATAATAAGTTCAACAGGGTAGATGTACTTAAGGAACGTGAGACTTCAGTTTCAGATAAATAAAGGCAAATATTGCAAACTACACAAAAGGCAGCCGCTAAAGCGTTTAAGTTTCAAAATAGAACAAACAAAACAGACTACTAAATTGTCAATTCCACTTAGAAACAAAATTTTAATTCTAAAAATAAATCTTAGTTTGTCTTACAGAAGAACAGACAAAATTGACTAACTTTTGTCAATATCAAATAAACTGAGAACTAAAAGGAAATTCTCAATCTCTGCTTGTTGTATAGCTTAGCTTTTCAAACAGTTTTAACAGTTACTTTAGTCTGACAAAAGCTGAATGACGAATTAGCGCTTTCAGTCAGAGATTGAGCATGCACCGGTTTATTGTATTTCCAGACTTGCTTTCGGCACAATTTACAGTGCGCGTTACTCTGTTTTTGTCAGACTTGAAATAGCCGAAATACCTTCACACTACGGAACTTCTATGGCCCTTCCGTTCGACAATCTCTCCAGCATTGGAACCATCATCGGTTTTTTCTTCGGTAACCTTCGCTCACGCTCTCGGTTGATTTTTCTCTAGTCGGCAAACTCATTTCCTCCATTATCTGGGCAGCCCGGCTGCAAAAACAAATACACATGTGCGCCTTGGCACTTGTGCTGTACGTAACAAGTCACGTGACGTGACGCTGCGGCTGTGATTGGTTCAGCTCTGCGCTACTTAAATTGGATTGGTTGTTCTTTTTTTTTTTTTAAGAGGACAAGAGAGAGGCCTATCGCAATAGTTTAATTTTTCTATCAAGAAAAAGTTATTTTACAATACATATCGTTATCGTTCTATCGCCCAGCTCTAGGAGATACCCATATGGAAAAGAAATAGTAAAAACTTATATGGTTTACTCATGAAAGTGACCACTTTCTCATTACTTTCATATATTGTTTTAGTAAGTATCCAAAACTTACAAGTTTCATTTATATAATTTTTCAAGGGATCTTATATCTGTTTTCACTCTTGTATGCTTTTCATACAAGTTTCACACAAGACAGATACAAACTTATAAGATTTATATATATCTTTTCCATATGGGTAGACTGAGCTTGAACCCTGCGGGGGATCGTCTTCACTCAGAACACTCAGCACACCAACTGTAACTGATGCCAGGGCCTCATTGATCTCGGTATCCTGCAATAAAACACACATGCTATCAGCACCAAATCATGTTTGCTACCTACTACATTTGCTCTTGATAAGAAAACATTTTCCTACTTAATATGCACTGAAACACTGCTTCCAAAAAAGTACTGTACATGTATAAAAAATAAGCATGAATGCTGATAGGTTTGTCTAGCACAGACCTATTGCTGGAACGCCAAGACAATTCTACTGGGGTTCGCTCGGGCCCCTTCGGGGGGTGGGGTGCCCTCGGCCTCTCGGCCTGGGGCTCGGTCACTCTGGCACAGCTGGCTGCTGGCGGAGCTCACGGGCACGTCACTGCAACCCCCCTGGCTTCTGCTCCGAGGCTGCTGAGTAACCACTCATCTGAGGCTCTCCTCAGCTCTTTCCGGGAGAGTGGCACGGTTGCCCCTCCGTTGGTCTTCCTTGATCTCTTGTGCTCTAAGGGCCTCTGGATGTCTGGAGTCTGGATCTCCTCCATACCTGCTTCATGCCCTGGAGGACGGGGCTATGGCTCCCCACACCCTCTAGCAGATCATTACATGAAGGAACCTTTTAAATACAAGCGCACTCATGCACAGGTGTACACACGGGTGCTCACAGACACAAACTACACCCTTTTTGGCTCCTACCTCAAAGCACACTGTGCGCTGTCGATCCTACCTGCTGCAAAATAATATTCAATATTTAGTATTTACTGTTATATTCACATAGATCATCGCGATGATGTTGTTTATTATATTGCTCTCTTCTTTTGCTTGTTTTCTCTTTTTTCTTTCTCAACAGGTGATCCAGGTGATTGATATATGTATTTTTTGTCTGTTTGTTTTGTTGGTTTTTGTTTTTTTGCCCTTTATCACCGTTCCTCTTCCCCGCTGTTTTTCTTTCCCTACCTCTCTTTCTTTCTCCCTTTTTTTTCCCCCAGTCATGTCTGTCCCATGTGTAGCAAGTGAAAATAAAATAAAATAAACAATAAAAACAAAGGTGAATCAAATAGACCAATATGGCAAGGCTGGGATGGTCCATTTGGTAAAGTAAATCCGTTGGGCATCTTTCTTTGCCTTTAGACAATAATTCTGATGGCAAAAGAATCAAACGGGACAGCCGAACCCCCCCCCCCCAAAAAAAACAATGTTGGCGAGTAGCCCTCAGTAATAGTAAAAAATCACAAAGCAATGGTACATTCATGTAGTAGTAAAAAGCGTGACAATATATCAAGTAATCCAAAGTATTCAGAATACGTTACTCACACTGAGTAACTTAACGGAATATGTTACACTTAAAATGTAAGTGGAATACATTTTAAAAGTAACCTCCCCAACACTGATTATAAATTTCAGAACAAGAAGCTTGGTAATTACGTATCTCCAGACACAAACAAACAGACAGGTTTTGTCTCCACTAATTCTAATTCTGAGCTATAATACTTGGGTCTGCATTGTTGCAAAGTGGGAGTAGCCTCGTGATCCAGGAAAATAACATGTAATAGCTGTAGCTTTTACTGTTTTATTCCTTTTTTGTGCAACGATATTTAACGATTTAGGAAAGTTATTATGCTAACTAGCTTCTGTATCCTATGGAAGCCTGTTTTCGCCACTAAAGAAAAAAAAAAGGATCCATAACTCGAAATTTTCAAAATTTTGAGAAAAGTAACTCGAAATTTCGATTTAGCGCTGAAAACATTTCTAGAAGTGACCTCATTCACGTCGATTACTGATTGGCAGAGCTAACTCGAAATTTCGAGTTAATAAGTCGAAATTTCGAGAAAAGTAACTCGAAATTTCGAGTTATGGATACTTGTTTTTGTGGTTTTTTTTGTTTTTTAGTGGCGGAAACGGGCTTCGATAGTATCCTGAAAGTAAAGCACAGTGCACTTGTACTTGTGTCACAGGCAGTGCTGGGCAAGTTACTTTGAAAAAGTAATTAATTATAGTTACTAGTTACTTCTTCAAAAAAGTAACTGAGTTACTAACTGAGTTACCAGATTCTAAAAGTAATTAGTTACTTGAAAATTAACTATTGCGTTACTTTAAAGAAAAAAAAACGTTTAACCCTCTGGGGTCCAGGGTATAATTGGCCATTTTTAACCACTTTTGATTTTCCCTCTACATTTCACCTTTAAAAACTATTTGTTTGTCTTGTTTGGTGTCATTCTTTTCAGCACAACATCACGTGTCTGAATTTACAGTTATGTTTTCATTTTGACATACTGTATTAACACAATTGATCTAAAATCAGACAAAAAACATCAAATCCGAGTAGAAAAAGTTATATTTTCACTGTAACAACCACAAACATGTTTATTGAATCATATTTCATAACCTTAAATGCAAATATAAATTGTGAATTTTAAACTCATATGCACAAGTTTTGCAAACAAGTTATTTGCAGCCATTTACCTTTTACTCTTTTTTTTAATAACCATTTCAAACTATTTACATAACAATCAGCTGTTCTGCATTCAATAAGATGCCACACAAATTATTTGTGCCACTCCAACAAAATAATTTCTGTCCACTATAAAGGAGAACATCACAGCCTGATACCTGCAGGTCTGACAGCAGCAGGTGTATCACTCCTGTTTTCTACCTGGAGACAGCAGTCGCCTCATTGTTCTGACACACAACACAAAAGTATCCACAACACTACACACTAACTACACAAGACAACACATTAACTACACACTCCAAACACGCTAAACGTCACAAACATCTCAAAACTCACTCTCTCTCTTTTTCTGCTCTCTCTCTCGCCGTCGCTCCTAAAACTCCCCCTCTTCCTAAACAACCAAATGTCATGTCGCCATATCATTTTTTGATTGGTCGACATGGTGCATTTTTCCACCAACACGAACGGGCGTTTTTTTGTTTTGCTTCTTTTATTTTTTGGTCATAAGCAGAGAGTGCTTGCTAGCGCTGTCCTTAGACAGCAAACGCGATGAAAATATTTAGGAAAAAACACTCGTATTTATTGTTTATCATGACTCTGGTTTTACGTGGCCTATCAACACAATTTAAAAACTGATATATGTCACCTTGTTGCTTTGTCATCTTGAAGTGGTCATGTGATTGGCTTACCATGACTACTATATTCTTTCTCAGTCAGCAGCACTCATGCGATTGTTTTCCCCCTAGCTCAGGGGTGGGCAATCTCGGTCCACGAGGGCCGGTGTCCCTGCAGGTTTTAGATGTGTCCTCGAATCAACACAGCTGATTTAAATGGCTAAAATAGCTCCTCAACATGTCCTGAAGTTCTCCAGACGCCTGGTAACAAACTAATCATGTGATTCAGGTGTGTTCTTCTTCTTCTGTATAGGGTTTATTGGCGGTTGGCAAACAGCAAAATGGTGCATTACCGCCACCAACTGGTGTGGAGTGTGGACCAAAATGACAAAATAAATAAATAATTAAACAAATTAATTAATTAATTAAAAGAAAAGAAAATATTCAAATTCTCCCGAACAAATGGGTCTGTCTTAAAAACCAAAATACAGCTTGATAACTTTTACTCATAGAGCTCACGCGAAATAAATCAAACAAGTCCAACTTCACTTTCATATCGTCCAGCTTTTTGACCAGCTGTCTCCTCTCCACATCATACTTCTGACAATGCAATAAAACATGTTCTATTGTTTCCTGTTCCCTACTGCAGTCACACTATTCAGGTGTGTTGACCCAAGGTGAGATCTAAAACCTGCAGGGACACCGGCCCTCGTGGACTGAGATTGCCCACCCCTGCCCTAGCTCAAGGGGGTTGTGCCAAAAAGTGATTTGTCTACCAGAAAGTGATTGCCGCCCGCGGGAGCATGCGCAGCTGCTTAAAGCTGTAGCGCCCAGATTACTTACAGCTACTTCCGTGCAACTTATATAAGATGCGGTAAGCTGAATACAGCTTCAACCGTCTGTTTGTTTAAAAATAGTAACGCGACCGCACCGCATTTTCTTGTTAGTAACGGTAACGGCGTTGTAACGATAGGAATAGTAATTAGTTAGATTATTCGTTACTGAAAAAAGTAAAGCCGTTATTCCCATCACTGGTCACAGGCTACAGCAGGGGTCTCCAATCCCAGTCCACGAGGGCCGGTGTCCCTGCAGCTCTTAGACGTGTCCTTGATCCATTACAGCTATTTTAAATGGATAAATTACCTTCTCAACATGTCTTGAGTTTCCCCAGAGGCCTGGTAATGAACTAATCATGTGATTCAGGTGTGCTGACCCAGGGTGAGATCTAAAACCTGCAGGGACACCGGCCCTCATGGACTGGGATTGGGGACCCCTGGGCTACAGTGTACACGAGTGGAAAATAACAGAGTAATTTTCTCCTTCACAGACTGTTTCTGTTGGACAATTGTCAGAATATACTGAGTGAATGAAAAGTATCTGATGTTTTATATAAAAAAAAAAAAAAAAACTAAAAAAAAATCCAAAAAACCAAAAGAAAGTGAAAATATATCACTGAAATTGTATGGTGCAAACCACACTGGAATTATCTAGTGAGCAGGTGGATTGAGAATCAAAAAATAACAGATTGAGTTGATTACTAGGCCACAGTACTATATACACTATGTACTATATTTGGCAACCTGAGAAGTCACTAGCAACCCGTTTATCATTAGCAACAGTGCTAATCACATCTCAGTTTGGTACCACTCACCTGTGTCTGGATTTTGGCATCATGTCTCCACGTGAATTACCTGCAAGGAAAAAAAATCTCATTGCTGGACTTCACACAATAGAAAAAGCACTCTCCGTGGTCAAATAAAAATTCGTGACAACCTTGAACAATAGGTATAAAAGGAGACATAACACCACTAATCGGTGCAGCAGTGGTGGATAGCATCTATCCACTGTGCACTGACACTTCAGACTCAGCACATAAGACGACCAATTGAAATAAGGATTCTTGTGAGAGCTGCGAAGAAAAGAAGCCTGAAAACTGTGAGAATATTCTTCGGACAGATGAGATCAAATTTGTTGAGCTCAGCTGGATTCCAGTATGTTTGGCCTGGATTCTATCATGAATGCCTGTCTAGGCTATACACCAAAACACCAACTGACAAGGATGATTTCAGAAGTCTGGCAGCAGAGAAATATCGCAGCGTGATAATAATCTAAGCACACTGTGGAAATCATACATCAGTTTCTGAAGAAGAAAAGAGTGGAAGACATGTCCTGGCCAAATATGTTCTCTGAATTGAATTCAAAGGTATACCTTTAAGGTAATTTAAAGAGGATGGAGCATAGCAAAGAACACGGGTGACACCGGTGTCACTCTTTCCATTTGGTATATTTTTTTCCTCTCATGTACTCCGTCATGTTTAGCTTCTTGCTTTCTTAGCTAGCTCCTCATGAATTGCCTGTTTGGACTTGCCTTTTGCCTGCATCTCACCTTGTATTGTTTGCTTTCGCTGATTGATTGGATTTTAGTGTGCTTCCTTGTGTCTCCTCATTCTTAAACAATTAGAAATCACTGATACAAATTTCCATGTTTCATGTAGTTGTATTAAATACTATTTTTTTTTTTTTTTTTTACATTTTTGTTACCATTAATAATCTTTCTTTTATAAATGTCTCAAAATTGCTGTTATAGATAGATGGGTGTTTTTTTCCTTGTTGGTTTTCTCATTTTTATTATTTCCAGAGATTTCCAATTGGCATCTGTATGTCACAAATGGTTTACTGGTGTATGCTTCATCTCACTAACTGAGCTATAAATTGAGCAGACAGTATTGAGGTGGCATAAAACTCCAGCTGAGAAGCGAGTGCTTCAGAACACCTGGGGGTAATTTCTAGGATTGTAAATCAAATAGAAATCAAGTCCATTCAACATCTAAATATCATTGAAATAACACAGTTTGTATAAGTGTCCTATGAGTGAGTTCACATATTATCATGTTTCTGAAGCAGGTCTTGTTCTGCATGTTGCTAGTTTCCTTTTCATAATATTATCCGTGGACAGTTTTATATTTCAGCTGCTTAATTTGAAACTCATTGCGACAGCTTTATCAGTTTCTTCTCTCACCGTGTTCCCTTCTTCGAAAACCAACCAACTTTTTTAGAGATCCTGTGAAGGTGCGACTGCATTCAAATTAGGACCTTATTAAGATTCTGAAGCAAGAAAACCCTCTCAGTAGTAAATCAATCCAACCAATGTCTCTCCCTTTCTCTTTTCACATTTTTTCTGTCACTTAACTCTCAGTATAAAACTACAGAATATCCAATTCAGTGTAATCATTTATTTTTTTGTTTGCACTCAGATGCTAAATGGACTGGTTCTTTCCTACTCTATCTGAGCACTCTACAGTACTTGCCTCATTCACCCAAGACCTTTCTATCTAACATTCACACACGTTCCCCTTGGGCATCTTGCACATGGATATTTGGCGTGCAGACTGCAGCAGACAGGGATTGAACCACCAACCTTCCGATTAGTAGGTGACCTGCTCTACCAACTGAGCAACAGCCAAACCATAAAAGCTGGTGTTTATGTACTGGAGGGAAAAATGTATTTAAACTTGAAATGGTTTGTGTTTTTATTTATGTTATTTACTGTTTCATAACAGAACAATATTGAGTCCAGCTGTTACTAGACTATTGTTCAGGTTTTAAGTAATTGTTGTAACATAATATAATGTTCCCAAAAAGTTGATTCTGTTCATCTGGATGTAGCGTTTATAGTGGGAGAAACGTTTTGTCACTCATCCAAGTGACTTCTTCAGTCTCAGCTGACTGCAGGTTTCCCCAATCTTATAAACAGTACATTTGCATAATGACTGAAACAGCCCACTGTTCATTCAGTGGGCTGGTTTCAGTTTCTTGATCATTAATATGCAAATTCTCATGACCATTGATCAACAACCACTGATCAAAGCTCATTGATCAAAGACAGCTGATCAATGGCCATGAGTAATATAATGTTGACAGTAGTATGGTATTACCCTCTATTGATGGCACTTTACTGTTGCGTGATGTTTTGTTATATCTGTTTATTCAATACATTTCAGTCAAAGTGAAATGGACAAGAAATACAGTAAACATATTTTTACATTTCTATAACTCTACCCAGTTGAATCATCTCATGTGCTGTGCGTCTAAAAACCTTTTTAATATAATTTATTGAATTTTTATACTTTCATATATTACGAATAAATAACAAATACTGTACCAAAGTGTTTTGCACTAATTAGGAAAATGTATTTTGCAGGCATTAAACCAATATTGGAGGTCAAATATCTTACATCAGTTATTATTTTTCACAAACTTTGCTCATTTTCTATGTTTAAAAAAATAAATTTAAAATAGAAATAGGGTGGCAGGGGGAAAAATACATAAATTACATAGGGTTAATATATAAAATTAGCAATAATTGTTATCTTCAAAGGTAGGTGTTTTTATGATTGATTTATTACTGTGCAGTATTTTTTAAGTATGCAGTTACTGTGCTTTTATAGTAGTATTTTTGCCATCCTGGAATATTTGTCGTGTCTTCACCTTTCAGATGTTGTGATTCACACAGAGTGGGTCCCCAGAAAGCATTCAATTCACCTGTAACCTGATCCCAGACACATTGTCCTTACACATGCTCCTCGTCCTCCTTTTTATTATCCCCTCACAGTGCAGTTTTTGAGTCTTCTTGCTGTAGACCTCTGCCAAATCGTTTATTTTTCTTTCATAGTCCAACAACTTCACCAACTCTTGTTTGTCTCTTTTTTTTCTTGAATTTTTTCCCTTTCCCCTTTTGGATGTGTTTATTTTCTTTGATTGCCTGTGTTTTGCCAACCTCTGCCTTTAAGTCTTCTCGCCAAGCAAACTCAATTTAACTTCACCCTAAGCTGTCCCCTGAGTGTCACTTTTGAGTCCAGATATCTGCCAAAATGTAGCTGTTTGGGGCATCAAAGATATGCAAAGATTTACAAATAAATGCCAATTTCTGCATGTATTTTTGCATAAGGAAGGGATAAATTGTTCATAGAAGTTATATTTTCAAAGCAGCTTGTGTCTGGGATTGTCCTTTTGACATCGATATAAGTAAGCAATACAGCCAAAGCAGATATTCGACTGGAACACATAAAGAAATTTTGTTTTTCTTCCAACATGGTCAATAAACCAACGCAGTTTAAAAACCAAAATGCTCAGCACTCTGTGAGTCATTTGTATTGATCAATAAACCAGACTCCAGTGGATGCAATAGTTTGGATATTGTGATATACAGTGCAGCAAAGACTTCTCTTATTGCCCCTTTTAACTGGACAGTCAAGATAATAATCCTACCAGTGACCAGAGAAAGGCAGACTGGCTGGAGTTCATGCTCCCCATCAGCTTCCCACTGGCCTCTGAGTGACCACATACAAGCTGCAGGTGAAATACGGAAATGAAATTTACCACACACACACCTGCACAGAGACTCTATATGATTGAAAACCTTATGTGACATCTATTTGCAAACAATGGTTTATGTATAATTGAAACCCCTCTATGATGCTCTTCTTCATGCACAGTCACAGGAATAACAGCATTTCATGCATCATATTTGTCTCTAATGCATTCACGCACATATGCCACATGTTTGATTTGAGACCTGATATTGTAGTGAGCTCAGTTTGACGTGCAGCACCCTCTGCTTCTCTAAAAGCAGAGAGCTGATTTGGAATTAATTCAGGTATTGCAAAGCTGATAGGGTGTGGTGGCCTCAGATGTGCAGCAAATATACAGTGAACGATACATTTGTAATTACAGGAAGTAACGTGAGGAATGTGTGAAACAGTAAAAACATGAAAAACAAATATAAAGGCAGACTATTCATCTACTGGCCACAAGCTATTCTGGTGTCACTCTTTCCATCAGATGTTTGAACGTTATTGCAGTGAATAATTCACATGCACATTAGTGAGGTCAGGGCACTGTACAGACTGTTTCCTCTTCATCAAGCTCAACAAAGTCTTTTTTTTTTAAAGGAAACAAACTACTGTGGTACAACTTGGAGGTGGTGGGGTTTAACAACATGTTCTCATCCCAAAGCTATAAATACTGCCGTTCTGTCAGATGCCACTGGTGTCATAGAGATACCACAAGGTTTACTTTTGCATTCTTGCCTGACCTTGACAGTGTTGGAAAAGGAGAGATAATAGTCCTGCGTTGGAAGGTTGATGTTAAATGAAGTCACAGGTTTGCTTTTTGCCCTCAGTTTTGACTTTTGGACTTTTGTTTTGTTTTTTATGTATTTGACTGGACAATAAAAAGCACTAACTATGCTGTGTGAATGAAAATAGGCTGGATTTATTTAGATGTCCTCATGCTTACTGCTCTGAAGTATAAGGAAGAAGATTTTTTGTACTCATTATTTAAAATGCAGACTTGTTTACTTAAGTTTAAGCTGTGAGGTCATTGTGTGTGGGCTTCTGGTTCAGTCTTGTCATGGTTTATTCTTAAATTGTCAACCATGTAGAGAAAAGGCTTATGTAACAAAAATATGAGCATTTGTTATTCTCATTTTCAATTCTTTGAAAGACTGCTCGCATAACTCCCAGATACACACTTTAAGTTTATGTATACATTTGTTCTAATGTTAGGAAAATGAGTAAATTTCACCATCTGTTGTTTAGGAACTGTTAAATATCTTAAATTTGGTGTAAGTAGCAATAAATGTAATATATTTTTTATGTTTTTTTTTGTTTGTTTTTTGTTTTTAAACTTTTTTTAGCATATTGATTTCAGGTGGTTGTATGAAAGAAAAAAACATGCATCTTGAGAGCACTGGTGGTTATTTTGGCTATTGATTCATCCAGTCTTTTTTTTTTTTCCCATTGGGAATGTTTGGTGGGCTTGTTGTTCTTCCTCAGGTCAATACATAATTTTGCACTGACTTCTTTCACATGACAAGTTTTAAGTAGATAGGTATTACTGGGTATAAAGGTTGGGGGTTTTTGTGTTTGTTCCAACACTGAGATGCATAGTACACTTCAATGTTTCCTCCACTAGGGGGCAGCAGATCCAATGACATTTTTCTAGGCAGTGAAAGAGGGAGGGGAATCATTTCCTGCCTTTCTGACTACCTGCCTCACTGACTTTTTCATTGCTTCAGTCTGACCTTATAAATCAAATTACTGGGGTCAGTAGTGTAATTACTGACCAGCTGTCGCATCTCTCTTTTTTTAACTCTGTTCACTCTCTTGTAGCCTAGTCCATCCCACACAGTCCACCCAGAGTGGAATAGACAGAAAGCCAATGAAGCGGATTGAACTGGACTCAGGTGAGCAATAATGAAGAGATGGGAAGTACTGTGATCCAGAAGTAGTAGGACTTCAGCACTGCAACCCTGATGACAACTCTACTGTGCTGTCAGTAACCATTAGATCACATCAGTTTGTGTGCGTGTGTGCGCGCGTGAGAGAAACCTGTATTACCATATTTAACCTCATACATAAAGAGTCTTTTGTAACACAACTTTGGAAAGCTTTTTGGAAAATAAACAGCTCTGTGATCGAGAGGAATAAATCTGGGTTTCAAAAAAGAGACAGTAATTGATGTTTGTCATTGTCAAGCTGTCAGCAATGTTTTCCAAGTGTCAAGGAAGAAGAGGAGTTGAAATAAATTTGCTTGCTGCATAAAAAGAACTCTTTATTCAAATGGGTTTTTGTTAAGTGTGGGTGGAACAGCAGGAGCTTGTTAAAAGAACAAGATAAGGTGCCCTCACAGAAAGGGTGATTCACAGCAGTAACATAACATCAGACACATCAGAGCAACCTGAACTAATGAAACTAAATGTATATTTACTCAAACATTTAAAAGGAGGCAAATTTGAATAAGACTTCAAATCAAAAACATGAAGAAATAGAACAATTTCACACTCGAAAACAAGATTTGAATGATTCAGTGAGATGGATGTGGTTTCTGTGATGCTGCCCATTGGTACATTAAGTCCAGTCTTCTAGCTTCTTGTCGCCAACTTGTTTTTAGGAGCCAGAAGTGGCCGTGTTTGGAGGTGAATTGTGCCTCTGAGTAGTATCTACTCAGCTTGACTTAACTCGATTTCAGTCACTTTTGCTTACAGTTGAGTACCACCTCGATGCGTGGGGTTGTTAAAGTACTAACACCTAATGGAAAACCCTTAAAACTGAGTCGAGCCAAGCCGAATAGGGGCTAGTGGTAAAGAAGCATTCCAGAAATACTAGCAGCTAATGCTAGCTACTGAAAAAGGTGCATCCATATACTTTTGGGTACATCACGCAGACTTCTGTTTAGGGCTACTAAACTTTAGTCAGCAAAACTGTAAAATAGGTTTATTATTATCATTTGTCATTCATTTGTATTATTTATTTATATTGTTTGGCATAGTCAGGAGTTCACTTTCAGTGGCTAGCAGCTACAACTACCCGTGCCAACATCAATTAGTCAAAAGAACCATGCCTCTTTAATTTGGCATCTCTCATCCTGTGTTTGTCTTTCAGCAATGTTTCACAGAAGCCGCTTCATGAAGAGTTGAATCCATCGACCAAGGACTACCTTGTGATTGTTATGGAAATTTTATGAGCTTTTCCTCATGCAGAGCAAGTCTTTCAGTAGCAACAGATCATATTTTTGAAATACAGATACATTTATTATGGAAATATTTGTTATCGCAGAAAAAAGAGAGCACAAGTATTACAGTAGGTTTAGGTTGTTCAGTTTTGAAGTTTATCCTTCCTCGGAGACTTTCCTTTGTATCCCGTCTACGTTTATTCTACCCTCCTGATAAGGAAACACAGTGAGGCTCTGCTTTCCCATATCTCCTTACAGATAACAAGCAGCCAGTCTGTCCTTGAGGCTTCCCGAGAGGGAAAACATAAGATGCCAAACACATAATGGTCAGGTCATCACCTCCAAAAAGGCTCAGGGCCTCCCTGAAGAAGAGAGACTTTACCAAATGGAGGGGTCCATCCCAAAAAAATCCATCACAGTGATGAATATGAGTGAAGTGTCTGGCCTTTCAAGGTCTTTATAATGTACCATAGAACTACTGTGCAATTCATAACTAATGCTTTATGTATGCAGAGTCTAACAGAGATTAGGACTTCATTGACCTTGAAGAGAGAATGGCAATAGACTTCCTTTAATCTGATCTCATGGGATAGTAATAAATTCTTAGTTGCCTGTCTTATATTAGTATCTGCAGGTGGGAAAGAAAGAGTGTGTATGTGTGTGTGCTTTTTAATTTATGGCTCAAAGTTAGGGTTAGGTTTAACCTAACTCATTTCGGCTAAAATGAGTCTGCAGGACTATTTACGTAAGTAAACAACATGTCTTCTGAAGTGATGAAATTTGACTGCATACATCCTGCATCCTTGGTGATCTGCAGGTGCATGGATGTGAGTATGTGTTACCCGTGGATGCATGTGTGTCTGTAGGTGATGCCTTGGCTGATGACAGCCAGCAGGAGATGTAGCATCCCCTCTGAGCCCGACTCCATCAGCAAGAGAACAGACGAGTGGCGATGGAGGGCAGTGAAAATGTGAGTGCATGTGTCCACACGTCTGTATGAGAAAGAGGGAGAAAGAGTAGACAGAGAAAGAGCATAGTTCTGTATGTCAATCTTCATTCTTTAACCATGAATGTAAATGGGAAATATAATATGTAGCTTGTTTCCGAGTGAGTTTGTCATTGTGTTTGTCGGATTCTTTGTGGCAATGAATAAGAAGAAAACAAATGAAATGTCAAAATAAATTTGTATTTGCTCTTTACAGCTACAGACACATTTTGGGATTTAGGCAATGGTTCATTTCAACTTTAGATACATAAACTAATGGGCTACAAAATGTCATGGATTGGCCAACAGTCAGTCAATATTATCCACATCATTGCTGATGATTGGTGGCTCTGTTATGACATCTATGACAGCTAAATAGGCCTCTGACAAGACTTTTCATTATTGTGCCTTTTGTACTGCTGCTAGTCGAACCCAAAGATCTTCCTTTGTGCAGTCTTCCCAGTGCTTTTCAGAGTATCTTGTGACTTTGTTCCCTGTGACAATACACTGAACAGTAGCTGTGTTGGGTCTGTCATCCATCTGACAGACATGGCAGATAATCAGATGGTCTAAACATGGTCTCAGTGGTGATGCACTTGGACCACATTTGGGGTTTTTTGAACATTGACATTAATAAAAAAACACTTCCTCATTAATTCAGACAGGGCTTCATCTTGTGAAGTTCTGTTCCAGTGTGTAAAGATAGAATTTAACTGTAGCTCAAAATAAAACGTGTTCCCTCTTAAAACAACAAAATAGTGAGACTTGGAATACAAACAAAAATTGTCTGATTAAAAACATGTATTCAAAGACATTTGGCAAATGCATTCGACATGAATTTCACTTCACAAAACTGGCCCTTCGTCCAAAACTCAATCAAGTCTAGAATGTTAAAATTAGACAATATGTCACCTGCTTTCTTGCTAATTCTCCGTGACCTACATTCCCTGTGAGTGATACAGTGGTTCTGGTACAAACTGGTGAACATGTGGGCTGGTTTTTTTTTTTTTTTTAACCAGGGTCCAGGTGTCTGAATCTGTCTGATTCACCTGGCGCTGTGACAATAAACAGCTGGTTGAAAAACACTCGGTACTTCAGGGCTAACAATTAGCTTTACGTGGTAACACCATTCTCAGACTGTTTACAAGCATTAGTGATTGGTAAGGGAAAATCGAATCCTCTCCCCCACAGAAACCAGTGAGAATGGGCCGAGTGTCTGAGTGATTATGGACTATAACAAGTTGAGAATTCGGTCTGACATCAAGTAGGACTGTTTCATGGTGACATGGAAATTGGCCCAGACTACTTACTCTTTTGGTGGAGAAACCATATTTGTGACTATAAAAACATAAACGTATTGACTCTTGCAGGAACTAGAGGTATTTGTCTCTTTACCTTTTGGCTTCTGATCCAATAGATTCAGTTATTTTCCTAAAATCTTGCTCTTGAGCAAATATAAGCTTATTACTTTACTGAATTGCACAATAAAACATATAGGATTTAATACAAATGTTTCACACATCAGTCTATGTGGAAATGGAACAAAATAAAACCATTTTAAAGTTTCTTATATGATATTTTCATTTGTTTTCCAGTTTAGTTTCCACTGATGCTATTATTTTTTTTTCCAGGGATGAGAGTCTTGAAGTAAAGAAAGGAACCAAGCTTAAGTACAAAATTCAACAGGGATGGGAAAATAAAATAAAAACCTTCACCAGACAAATTTCCTTGAAAATAAATGCAATACAATTTCTGTAGGCAGTCAGAACTAATGTCACAGTTAGCAATAATAATTATAGACACAATGGGTGAAACAAGCTGAATTTTAGTATTCCTCTTGGTAAACTCCTGCACACCACAAATTCTTAACACAAAGGATGCATTCTGCAAACAGAAAGCTAAAGACATCAGAACAGAACATAAGGCATCATTTAATCAATAGCACTTAGAAAAAAATACTGTATTGGATAAGGATGGAGTGTCTCTGCTTTTGTGGTGGACGCTCGATGGAAAAAACAATTCTAAACAGTCAACAACATCAGCAACACTAACATGTGACAAAGTCAACTTACCATCATCATCATCATTATAGACACTCATCATCATCACAGAGACTGAAACGCACCATAGCAGCTTTAACAAATAAAGTAAAAATACCCTGAAAATGAATCATATCAGAGGGGAAATCTCCCCTTTAACTGTGCGATACTGTAATACATCACTGGAGCAATTAAAACATCTTAATGAATGAATGTGTTAACAAGCTCTGGGTTCCATAACAAGGATGCAAACTGGCCTGAGCTTGGTTAGCTGGAATAAACGAACCAAATATTTCCCTGTGGGAGTGCTGTTTAGCTGTGTGTGCTCGTGTTCCTGCATGTTAACGGGCGTTAAGATGGGCACCTTGTACACACAGCATCATACGCAATGACCCCACCACCTGGAACGGCAGATGGTTGGAGCTAATAAAGACACCTGACAGAAGGTCAAGAGTTTTGAGCTCTCTCCTCAGTGTGACACAGTCTGAATCTGTAAAATATTTATTACACAGCTGGCTGTGAATTTCTTAAGGGAAGGCTGACGAGTCATTTTGATGTTGTGGTTGATATGGAGTAATTAATTTGAAAGTACTTTCTTCTAAACAAGAAGCGATACCAAGAGTTATCGGTGTGTAACCATCCTGAGGAAGAATTTAAAGGTTCATTAAATGAATTGTTGCTGGAAATATTTTGAGACAGGAGGAACATTCAGGAGACACCAAAATCTTACACAAAGCACCTGTTTCAGATGTTATCAGCCCTTTGATTTGTAGTCTTATATGCGCTTTTCTTACCATCTGTTATAATCGAGATTAAACAGAATTAAACCTAACACCTTCATCATTAAATGCCCTAGTAAAGCTAGTAAAGCTAAAATCGTAAAAATAGTAAAGCTAGAACTGAGTACTTGTGGGCTCGAAACCAAAATGCTTGTAATGTCACAGAAATATATAAACATTTTAACCTTGAAGCACACTGCTCATTATTACCTCTGTTCACTGGATGAAGCAATAACAACCTTAAGCATTAAGCATGTTGTTATGCCAGGTTGTTTTTCTCCTAAACTTAGAAAAGATGAGCATCATAAGTCCTTGATAATTTCCAGTATAGAATTACTCCTTAGAGTAGAGACCCTACCTATACGGGGAAAATACATTTAGGAAAAAAAAAATCACATTTGTGTGCAGCACAGCATCATTCCTGTCTGAACATCGGTGCATATTTAAGGCTTAATTCATTTAAAAGCATTAAGAAACCGTGAGTTTTCTGTGCCTCCTGATTGTGCTTCCTCCATGAGTGTTTGATCAGCTCGCATGCTCTTCATAAGCAGATTGACTTCTCCAGATCTCCACAGTGGAAGCAGCTTTAAGAGAAAACAAACCACATCAAACAGCCTCATCCTTTCTTCATCACAATGATATGCATAAGAATACAAAACTGCATCACTTGTCCTTTTTTGAAAAATAATAAAATGGTGGGGGGGTTATCTTTATTATCGTATAAATACATAATAATAGGATAATTCTTCTAAGAGCACCAAAGCAGAGCTTCTGTTTACGATAGGCTGATACTGTAGGTGACAGAGGTGCTTTTCTTGTTATTAGAATCAAAACTGTAGCTTGTGCATGATGAGCACACCAATAGGAAGATGGTTTGCTGCCAGCTAGTGGCCACACACTAAAACTACACCTGGCTCCTTTCACCTTACACTTTATTATTGAAAGCCTGTGAAATACACGCATGCAAACAAATACATAAATGTAGTCACAAGGCAGAAATGATTTTAGATTCAGCTGTGTTAAAAACAGAAGACATATGTAATGTAATCTTCAGATTCAGCAGGACACGTTTGATTCTGTTAGTCTGGATAAATTTTTTTTAACATTCACATAGCTTGATGTTTACAAAAGTCACACAAGTTTGTCTACACACACACACACACACACACACACGCACTCGAGGTCCAGCCTCGAGTCCAGCAGTCTGTCACAGATGTGCCTGAGCTGACTGGCCGAAGGCTAAAAAACATTCAGTCTCTCATCTGGTTGAGCAGGATGGCCTAAATGGGTCAGAGGCATCACAGACCTGAACACACACTGTCTCTCATGCACACACAAGCAGTGGAGCTGCCATGTTTTAGTATTCATAGGTCACATTTCACATATTTCTTTTTGGAGGCCTCTTTGGGAAACATTTTTAAGTCTCATTTATCCTCATAAAGTCTGAACTAAAAAGTCGGGCTTATGAATTCTGACATATTCCAGCTAATGAAAGGCAACTCATTATATGCTGTATTGTGGCCATTAACATTAGCACATATTTGCAGATTTTAAATTAATGTCTGAATGAGCATGTGTTTTTCTGTGCATAACTTTCAATTATGATGTGTGCATACTAGTGGTGCTGTGTGTGGGGTGGGGGGGTCTCCACGTCCCTTCAGGCCTCGGCACCGTCTGCCATCTCAATGCTGCTCCTGGCATTTCTCTCACAGGATGCAGCACAAAAAGGAAGCTGCTGTTTATCAGACTTCTAGTTCTGTAATGTAAATAAAAACAAGGACATATGTTTACTTTTTGCCCTCAGAGATGAAATATTAGTTTAATAAGGCCATAGACCTTTCAACCCTGAGATTACATGCCTTTGAGGTTTTATCAGTTATTTAAAGTAATCACTTTTAGGCAGAGTTGGTTAAGATCCATGATCTTAAATACGTCATAGGCCATTGTTTTAAATGTGAGAGGCCCATATACTGTGTTGGTTTTGACCATAACATTGCCAAAATCTGATCATGAGGTCTCTAAGTGCTTGGTTTAACAAAAAGATAAGCAAATGACAGTTATATTCTCTCAGAATGAGGCAGATTTTGCTGTATGTATGGTGAAATTAACATGCAAAATGTGTCAAGTGACAACAGGCTCTCCACTGGAGGTGAAGGTGAGTAATCACAGCGCAGCAGTCAAATGCATTGTTGCTCACCCCATAATTATTCACACTCAGTCTAAATATTTCATCTGCCTTAGATGTAGTCAGGTATGTCCAATTATTTTATTTCATTTATAGAGAAAAAGCTCATTTTTTAAAAAATTGCTTGCTTTTACTGCGTATTGCGTATTTACTGCTGGCTGTCACTGGACAAGAGGCGGGACACACCCTGGACGTCTCTATTATTAAGTGTTTTTGTTTTAGCAATATAGCATTATCCTATATGTTGTCTTGGTGACTGGCAAGGGTGAAGAGGACACTATTAGCATGTAACCAAAATGAATATACTCTTTTGCTGATTAAAATTATGCATTTCTTTAAGTTTGAACAAAGTCCTTCTGGAGGAAAGTCTCACCACTTGTCCACCATCTTCGTGGACATTTTGACAACCTTTAAGAGATTAAGACAGATAGACAGCTTTAATCTTAGTGGTCACCAGGATGTAAAACCAATCACCAGTCAGGTCTAAAAATAACTGCTTCAGTTGTTTTTGTAACTTTGCTCCAAAACATTGTAGACACCGAACCAATTCCATGGTGATTCATGTTATGGATACATAATGTACCTTGTGAAAATGTGCAGGTGGATCGATGACTTATGCTCCCCAGATGAGCTGCTGATTGGCTCTTTAGGGGCAGAGGAAGGACAATAGTCTTTACCATTCATTTGCCAATTCCCTTATAAGATATATCAGGTTAGAACATAGTTTTTTTTTAATGTTTCATATACCTCCCATAAAATTAAACAAACAACATTTTTGTCTTGTGCTGTTGAACAACTTACACTCAGCAAATGATTTCAAACTGCAGTAAGTAAATAATACATGTTTCACCTGCAGAAATGGTCCTGATAGAGTCAATGCAATAAAAAAATACATCAAACTGCTTCTTGCTAAACACGTTTAGAAAATGTAACCCCACGTCACCGGGGTAGAATGGACATTATTACTGCTTATACTCCTGAGTCATTAAAAACCTGTGGGGACAGGGGGCAGTGTCACTTCTTATGTAACTGTAACCACGTCAGTGTGCCTCGTCCCTGCCTCCGGTCTGATCGCTGCCATATTTCACTTCAAGTGTTTGCGAGTGCTTGGACAGAGGCAGCCTTAGGCGGGTGCTGCTGTCTCTGACAACATTTCTGCTCAGAAAAACTCCCTCTAGTTCAGATCAGTTTGCATATTATAGCTTTGACATTGGTGCCTTAAATTCAACATCCTTTTTTAACTCCCCTCCCCCCTTTTTTAAATCACTGATTCTCTTTCCTTTGCCTTTCTCAACACTGCACCCATTATTATCAGTGCAGCTACAAAGTTCTTTGATAAGTTGGTCCTGTGCCATAGTGGGGATAAATTAAGAAGATCCTCGCTGTTGTTTCTGCAAAGACTTTCCATGCTGCGATACAGTACATGGAAGTTGGAAGGATTAAGAAATAGAGAAAAGCCTGAGCCAAGACATAATGCCTCTTTGAAATCCTCCACACCCCCTGCAGATGACTAATTTCCCTCTTTACTTAAATCCACTCTCCTTCTGTGTCTTCCTCCCTGTTTTTCCTTCCTTCATCTCCCTATCTCTGTTTCTCCCACGAAGGGCCCCTCACTTTGCCTTCCTGTCTCCTTGCATCTCACTGAGCTCTTTTAATGTTAATGCTAAATCATGTTGACATCATGTATAAGATGTTTTTGTTCTTGTGACTAAGCTGAACTTGCTGATTTCCGTCAGTCTAACCGCATGGAAATCGCTGTGCTCAGTGAACAGACAGACAAGTGACGGCATCTTTAAACATCAGCACATTTAAAACAATTATCACTCAGAAAAACGTTTCTGTCAAAAACCACCATGCAACCAAAATATGCAACTTGTGTTTTTTATCTATATTGTTGAATAAAAACTTACTAAAATGAGAAAAAAAATGCTCCATTCTGCCAATAAAATGATTCATTTTCAAAGGATTAACTTCTCGTCTCTCTCTTCATTTCCCCTTTCTCTTGGCAGCCAGTCTGCCGTCTGTTCTTATTGTTCTTACCGTCCTTTGCTACATCCTTTCACTCGCTCACCTCACCTTCATCCTACGTCCTCTCCCGTCCTCTGCTTCGCTCATAATTTGTGTAGAGATGCACAAAACAATATTGACAGCACACAGCAGCATGTATATGCTGACATGCCTTTTTCAAGGACAGCAAGGGTTCGCACACGATGCACAGATTACATATGACTCTTTCTCTTTGTCTGACATTCAGAGTCATAATCCAGGCATATGCTTCACAAGTGTGCATAATATGACAGGGAGAATAACATCAAGCAATGCTTATCCTGTAAAGGCTCATTAACAGCTAAGAAAAAACATGCAGGTTGATAAAGGTCACATTAACTGTGTTATGTAACGCAAAATAACCTGTACTTAATTTTCCATCATAGCACCTCCTGTCAGCATTTTGTAATCATAAGTAATATTCTATAAGTATTCTATATAATCTAAAACTGTAGGATTGCATTTTCTACTGTTTATCAGGGTCCAAGTCACAGAGTCAGCAGTCTAAGCAGAGCCACGCTGACCTCACTCTCCCCAGTCATGGCTGCCATCTCTTCAGGGGGTGTACCAAAGCTTTCCTAAGAAAGCTGAGAGTCAAGTGTTCTCTCTCTGCTCAAGGTCTCCTCCCTATTTGCCCAGAACACCTCACCATCCTCTGGCTGGTTCTTTTCGATGTGGAGGAACAGTTGCTCTACTCTAAGTTTGAGCTAAATTGTCACCCTAACAATGAGCCCAGACATCTTTCAGAAGAACCTCCCTCTACCAGTAGTTTCTGTGATCTTACTCTTCACATCACTATACAATTCAGTTCAATTTTATTTGTATAGCGTCAAATCCCAACTTTATATTGTTAGGTAAAGAAAGAGAAAACCACAATAATGAGATGACCCCCTTTGAGCAAGCACTTGGTGACAGTGGGAAGGAAAACCTCCCTTTACATAGGAAGAAATCTTTGGCAGAGCCAGGATAATGGAGGGCATACCATCTGATGCAACCAGTTGGAGGTGATGGGACAAAAGGCACACTGTGGAAGAGAGGCAGAGATTAACTATAATGTTTTAATGCACTTTAAATGTACCAACAGTTTTTGGTCATGGCAGGAACATGGATCAAATAAACTGACAGTTTCGCCTTCATCCTCAGGTCGCTCTTTAGCACAGCACTACCACCTGTGAGAAGTAAAGTTCCATTCATGTATCCAAGTACCCTTTCCTCTTATGTAATCTCAGTTTTTCAGCACTAATTTCTGGTAAAATGCATGAAAAATGATAGTCCCCTCTTGAAATGGTGAATTGGGGACATTTAACCCACATCACATCAGTAAATGTTGTTCCTTAAATGCTGTTAAGACCTTAAATGAACTCTCCCTTTTGTTTGTGCACCACTGCTCTTTGTGATTTTCACTTTGATCTTCCTATTTTTCTTTTTTTAGTGTTGTATCTTTTCTGGAACAAGAATGTTCCCCCAATTCAACATTACCATCAATCACATACACCTTTTGTCAAAGCTTTGTAGGTGGAACTTGCGCAACTTAGAATTAACATTTATTTCACCTACAATGGGCGTAAACTTAATTAGTACTTATTATGCTAATTCTAGAGCAATTACCTAATTGTTAGAACATACTCAAACTAATAAAGATTCAGATACACCCACTAATATGCATTGTTTATACATGTTTTGACACTGTGTTCTTCTACATACTTTATGATTATCTATGATCTACTAGAAAGTCCAATCCTACAGTCTAAAAGTATTTAGCTAATATTATTGTGTAACAATGCTATCGCATTAAAACCATTGTGTGTGTGCATGTCTTCCTGCAAGCACTACACTGCAGAACTGTACTGCTGTTCTTCTTATCAGCCCTCTTCTCTCCTCCTGCCAGTTCTCTTCATTTCATTGTTTTTCTGACTGCTGTTTGAAGATGCTGACCTTCCTGTTTAAGACCGTTGAAGCAGCAAAATCACTCTGTTTCTCCTTCAGTCAATCTTCCTCTGTCATCCCAGTCTCCCATCATCGTGTCTGTCTGTCCTTTAGCTTTGCCCATTTCACTTTGTTTGCCAGAGCTCATAAAGTAGAGCAGATAAGCGTTTGTTGTTTTAAGAACTTTTAAGCCACATTAGTTTTGATTGTTGTTGTGATGGATTTATCTAAAGGCAGAAGTGAGACAAAAGGTATTCATTCTCCAAAAGATTTGCAGTGAGACACTTGGGAGTGCTCAAGATGTGAAAGATATATATGTTTTGGAAAAGGTTTTTTTTAGAAAAATTAACCCTTGACCTCTGTCACCTTTGCACACCTGGTCTGGTCTGTTTCCCTGTCTTTGCTCCTGCTTTTCTCATCTGTGTACTTATTTCCACTTTCTGTTTTATTTACAGTGGGTGATTGCTTTTCTTGTTCCTTGCTCCTCCCTTTTTATTATCTGTCCCACCTTGATTGCTTTCACTTCTGCTTGAGTCTCACCTGTGTTTTGTTTGTTATGGTAAATGGTACATGAGCTGGTCATTATATAGTGACTTTCTACTCAGTTTGTGGACTCAAAGCGAGTGAGACTTGCTACTAGAGGTCTCATTCACACACACACCTTCATACAGTTCTTGGGCGACTGGTTTCTCAGTCATGTGACAGATGTACTTGTCTCTGTGAAAAAAAGCCTCCTCCCCTGCTCTGTCTTAAAAGTAATTTCAAATTACACCTGGTCTCACAAATGATACTAGGAGCGATTCATTAAATCAGGTTTGTTCTTGTTTCTTCCAGTCCATTCTTTCTGATGACCCCTTAATCCAAATTGGAGTTGCTAGGGCCTGTGCCATCTGTCATAGCATGAGAAGTAGGGTACATCTCAAACAGGTCATGAGTTCAAAGACAACAAAGACAACCACTCTCTCATATCCACACCCACAGGCAATTTAGAACTACCAATTAACCTAAAAAGCACGTTTTTGGACTGTGGGAGGAAACTAGAGACTACAGAGGAAAACCACACAGGCACAGGTAGAATTTATCAACTAACACCCTGTTCTCACCATGGCCAGTTTTATATTTGCCTTAGTTCATCTCCGTCTCTTAGTTCAACCTGAGTGTTGACTAATAAACTCCGTTAAATCGCGTGTTTGTATTTTGTATTCATGTTGTGTTTTTATCCCAGTGTTTTGTTAAACATTTTCTTTTCTTTTCCTCCTTCCTGCTGTTCATTTCTCTGCTCCGACTGCTTCTCATCAGCCTCCTCTTGTCTTCGCAACACTCCTACTTTTTTTCTTTGATGATAATCTTTGTTAATCTTTTACTGATTTTGTTTCCTCCCTCCCTCTCTCTTCATCCTTTCCGCTTTCCTTTGTCTTCTTGGTTCTCTTCCAGTCTCTCATTCTTTCACCTTGCTTTCTTTCTGTCTGTTTTTCCAAACCTTTCTTCCTCACTTCCCTCATTGCTGTCGTTCTCTTTTCTTTCCCCCATCTTGGTCTTCATTCTCCTTTTTCTACTCTTCCTACTTATTTTTTCTCCTTTTTATCCTCCCTTCCTTCTCCCCTTCCTTTCTTCATGACATCAACGCCTCCTTCACCGACTGTCAGACCTCTCTTCTTATTTAAATACTGTTTGATAATCTCTCCATGCCTGCTTCCTTCCCTCCATCCTTCACCTCATGTTATTTTTCCTGGTGGAATTTCTCTGAAATCACTGTTGTCACAGCAACCACATAATGACTTTGAAAGTATTCAAAACAAGCTTTCACACAAGCAAAAGGTGCACGTTTCCAGCCAGCTTTACTACAGTTCTACGATTCACAATTCTTCCTACGCATACTATAAATGTAGCATTGGACACTGTGTTTACCTTTGTGATTAACCAGCTGGAGTTATGTTTAGGTTTTTTCTGATCAATGTGAATATATAGCTTTGAAATGTTCCACTTTATCTCCATGAAATTAATAGATTTGTCTGCCAGCTTTGTGTTGCTGGGCAGGTTGCAGCAACTTTTTAAAACCTTGAATGGGCCTAAATGGCCACTAGCTGCTCCTAAAATTGGGATTGAAAAGTATCTTGAGACTAAATCAGTCAGTGAATGTGCTGTAAAGGTCAATGACAGTAAAAGGTTAAAAATCTCTTTAGTATGGCAAAGTTGTCTAAATGTTTATATGTTCCAAAATGAGAAACATATAAAAAAACAATTTGTATGTCCAGTAAGGCCATTTTCTCTCTCATTAGGAGAGAAACTGTAATATAAGTAATAATGTACACAGAGTAAAATCATGGTTTGTTTTCTTTTACCTGAGTATTCTGAAAAAGAAAGATGTATGAAAACATGCTAAAGCTACACTGCAAAGCTGGGTGGTTTAACACAAGGATGTAATTCATTTTGTTCCACTTGAATAGTCTTGAAGAGTCTTATCACCGCGGGTGCATGTTAATGCCACGTGCAGGCAGTCAAACACATGCGCCCATACAGTAAACATGAATGTAAATGCATGCACGAATGCAAATGCAGTGCACGGAAAACAGTGTGTGCACTGGCTGACTACATGTATATACGGGCGTGAGCACATGCCTCCTTGAGTCATTTGACATTTACTGAGCTCATACAAATATTAAACTGGAGCTATGGTCCTGTCACATCTTTGTTTTGGATGTGAAAATTTAATTATCCAAGTACCACAACATGATGTCCTACAAAATTAAGTGAAAATGGCCCAGAAGTGTCAGTGATGACACATTCATGCTTAGATGAATAGTTAATGCTCATAATTCCTATTAATTCCAAGGGGAGTATGAGCTATTTATGTTTTTGTTTTTTTCAGTGCTCCACACAAATAAAGTCCTGAAGGATCAGGCTTCATTGCAACCGAGGACCTTGCTCTTCTAGAGTTTCTAAGGGAGATAATCTTTAGTTAGGCCCTTCTCCTGTGGAACCAGCTCCCAGTTTGACTGACAGACACCCTCTCTACTTTTGAGGTTTCAAACTTTCCTTTGTGATTCTTACACAATCGTAAATGTTGAGATACGGTGTAAAATGTAAATATAAGTAGGTAAACCATTTACCATCAGAGAGACAATAACAGAGGGTGTCCCTGTTTTTTTAAAAACACATTTCAAGTTTAACAGTCTTATTTCTGGAAAATATAACAATTTTCCACTTTGCCTCAGTCTGTTCTAAATAGTCTGAGACACCAGCATTTCTTCTTCTTTGCATGATTGAGCTTTTATTTGTGTACATTTGTAGATGGCATGGTGAACCATGTTCACAGATAGCAGATCATGGACATCCAGTACTGATTGTTGGCTTTCTCCTTTGTGCACAAAGATTTCTCCAGATTCCTGCAATCTTTTGATTATATCATGCAACCTAATGGCATTGCGTTAAATGGCGTTTTGTTTTCATTTAACGCTTTGGAGAGGCAAAGCATGCAGAAGTTGCAATACCAGCAGGGGGCGATAATATATTTAAAGCCAAGAATTTGCTAGTGACCACGGAGGGTATGAAGTACATTCCAGGGTCCTTCTATGCCACAAACAATTAAGCTAGGTGGCTAATATGTATTTGCATGTAAATGTGTTAATAATATCTCTTTAAACACTTTCTCATGATTAGTTTCATGTTGGTTTGAAATAAAATATCTCCCTGTACTGTTACTGCACCTTCTGCATGCATGTGCATTGCACACCTTGGAGGGGCAAATCATGAAATGAACACGGAGGTCAGACGTGTCTATTACACGCTTTGCGGTGATACTGGGTTGCATTATGTGCTATACACAAGTTTTTGTAGACTGGTGAACCTCTGTCCATCTTTACTTCTTAGAAACTCTGGCTCTCCGAGTTGTTCTTTTTATACTCATTCATGGTACTGCTTTTTTCCCAATTAGCCAAATTAGCTGTAAAATGTTCCTACAGTTATTTCTTTTTGGTCCCACTTACTTTGGCTGCCTTTTTTGCCCCTGTCCCAATTTTAAAGTGTTTGTGTTTTGTCCACTGTCCTGTCCTTTTTTCTTGTCTCTTTCTCCTCACTACCAAACAATCCTGGCAGATGGCTGCCCCTCCCTGAGTTTGTTTTGCCAGAGGTCTCCTTCTATTGAAAGGGAATTCTTTCTCATCACCCTTGCCAAATGCTTGCTCATGGGGATCATCGGATAATTCGGGGTTCTCTTTCTAATGTTGTTAAGCTTCCACATCACATGATAAAGCACCTTCAGCTCATTATTTCTTTAAACTGCCAATATATAAATAAAATGTAATTAAAGATTAATGAGTCGATTACATATGGGATGCAATATATGATTACTGTGGTTTGGCCAACGGAATCAGAGAAGAGAGAAACCAGTAATAACAGATTTCAAAACTAATCAGGCAACAAGAGAAAAATGAATTTTGCACTGCTGGAAGGTGTGACTAGCATACAGATCAATCTAATATATGTAATGAGCCTAACCTTGAAACTTGCTGTCCAACCAGTCAATTTTCCAAAAGCTGTCCCTTTAAATATTTGATTAGTGAGTGCAAGTTAACTCTTTTTTTTACTCTTTAATGAGATGGTAAATAAAGCAGGAAACTATCTCACCAGGGCAGATCAGCTCATATTTATCTTCCAAATAAAAAAAGCGGTTTTTATTGCAGTTCTCAAATAAACATAAAATACCCTGCAATAAAAAGGAAAGTAAAGATGAGGGAGCTTATTGTCTTCCATTACAACACAAGTGTCTGCAGTCCACTGATGCAGAAATCCTGCATTCAGTGTTATAGCGCACATGTGTCGATCTATGTACAGCTGGCTATATATAGCTCTGCTTGTGTATTGGATTTCCTTGGGAGGGAGCTAAAAATAGAATTAATGGTGAGAAAGAGGGGGTGAGATGGACCCCAAAGGAATAAGGCAAACACAGATGGATAAAAGTAGGAGGGGAAAGAGGATCCATATGGATTCTGGCTAATGTACTCACTATGCAGGCTCTCCTTCCCTGCCAAGTTTTACCGCTGGTGCATTTCTGTTTGAATTCAGTTAAATTACTAAAGATTTTCGTTTCACACGACACCTTTTCCTCGATATTCTACCACAAACGGTTTATATACTAGCCAAACAATTCTTGCAGTGGGAGTGCTATATGTCACAGTTAATAAACCTTTAAAAAAGGGGGGGCAGGGTTACATATGTGGATCACTGCCCACTTATCCCTTTTGCATCTTGGTGCCAAGGGAGTTTTCCTTCAGTTACTCCACAGTGGAGCTCTTAAAGGATGCCTCGGGCTGCAGTAGTAGGTTTCCATGTCCACTGGGACATTTTTACAAGCTGTGTTAAGCAGAAGCTTGTGTGCAGTGCTGATCGAGCTGCCTGTGCTGCTGATGCACTGAAGCTTCCGTTCTGCCGGCCGAGGTAGTAAAAGCATCTGAACATCAGGCTGATTTGCATTCAGAACATGTGGTAGTCCTTGCCATAGCATAGCTTTCATATAAGGTGTTGTGTTTAGTGTTGGCTTTAAATGATTTATATTGTTTGTTATGGATTATTTTTTAAGAAGACGTGACTTTCTAAAACCATGGGCTACAATTTCATTGTAATCTTTGTGCTCAATTCTGCTTCATGACTCAGATCCAAGTTTTTTTGTGAAATAAATATGAAAACAAATGTCAGTTTTTACTGACGCTTTAAAGTGATGTGCAATAAGGACCACTTTTAACTATATCTGCAGAGGTCTCACAATAAAAATGTTTGGGGCAGGCAAGTGATACCTTGCAAGAAATCACGCCCATATCTGATTTAGCGCTGCATATGGAAGTGACACGAATCAGAACTGAAAAGATATGATTCCTTATGCTGTTTACACTATCATAGCAGACCTAGCAAACGCACTAGTAAATCAGCTCTGCAGAGATCAACATGATTTTGCAAAGTGTTTTTCTATTCTTCACAGAATTTGTGGAATCCTGAAACCCTGAAGCACTCACACTGTCATGGATTACATGGATGAGATGTTCAAACCTTGGGGATGATGATTTTTATACCCTGTCGTATAAACACCTTTATCTTTTTTCCAAATCTGATAAAGGAAATTAAAAGTGGAGATGTTGAACTTTTGTGGCGCATTAATGAATAAAAATGAGAAACTAAATGCAACACATGACAAAAAGCTCTCTTGACCTCTTTGGGACTGGAATATCAAACTTAAAAAAAAAACACACACCAGGTAGACTCATCTTAAAATGTTTTATATTTAAAATGTTTAATTTATCATGACAACAACAAGCAATAATTTAAACAAACTGCAGGCCCGAGGTCTCGATAAGTTTTATATATGTCTTGATTAAATGTTGCCAGTTTTTATCAGGAATTCTGAACTTCTGACTGCTTACAAATCATATCAATAATTAGATGAAACAATATATCTTTTCACATTTGGTAGGCAATCACTTATCATATATACTAACAGCTTTCTGTTGCTATTAGTTATTTTCTGTTCTGAGAGGTGTTCAGTTGCCTCATTCATATAATATTTGAGATTTTAATGGGATTGGATCAATAATCATATTGATCGTAATTATCCACTTTAGGATTTTCTCTGAGCTGACAGCATCCTCTTCTGAACTCTGACTTTATATAAACACTCATTATCACCCTGTATGTTAAAATAGACTTTTGTCCCTCAGATGGGAGATTGGTATTGACTCAGTGATATTTAGTGCTGCTTTCTTTACCTTTACAAAAGAAAGCATAATGACTGGTTATCATGAGACTACTAAACACAGGTAAAGGATAAGCTATAAAAGTCTTGAACCCAACAGTTTACCTTTCACTTCATTTTCCAGATTTGCTGTTTGCTGTGCATCACAGTGAAACTGTGACATCGTCTACACTCTGAAATTGTAAAACTGCAGCATAGCATGATGGCTGCATCTGTAGTTATTTTTTCCCTGTTCTGTGCAGCAGCGGAAGGCTGTTTGACTCAGGACCAGTTGGTCTGACTCGGGAATAACCAGTTAACTAGGCCATGCGCTCCCTCGCTATTACTATGTTTGTGATAATGAGTCATACATTACACCATAAATGGCATGAGGTTCCTTAACCCTCTGCTGTTCTTAATATCAGGAAACTGAGGTTCACTTCATACTGTATTTATATGTAGCTGAATTTTCCCATAAATAAAATAAAAGTGCAGCATTTTGCAGGTAAAAAGAAAGTACACAAACAAAAAAACCCAATCTGGTCCTTATCAGGTGTTAAAATGAGGAAAATACATCCTCAGGTGAACTAAAAAAGAAAACATGACATGTTACTGTACACAGTGCATTCAGATCATAATTCTGATTGCAAAAGCTGCCAAGTAAGACAGACTAAAATACAAGTAAAAATCCAAAAATGCAAAATCAGTGTGTGAAAAGCCAAGAACACCCTTACTGCTTCCATGGGAATTAAGAGGGTAAGTAGCAGCCAGGTGCTCTTAATCAGATGCAAATCGGCAAGTGTGAGCACCTCTATGAAAGCAGAAGCTTTGAGTGTTTGCTTGTCTGAAGCGTTCAGGTGTGTTTTAACACAATGGAAAGGAGGAAAGACATTGGCAATAATCTTTATGAAGCTGCCCATCAGTGTGGGATGGGTAAAGCCATCTCCAAACAATCTGAGCTCAGTCATTACACAATGAGAAAGATTACAACTGCAAAACATTCAAGGTGGTTGTCAGCCTTCCTGGGAGTTGACATCCCAACAAAGTCACCCCAAGGTCAGATTGTGCCATGCTCAGAGAAATTCCTAAGAGCTACATCTCAGACTTTACAGGCCTCAGTTAGAATATTAAATGTTAAAGTTCACAATAATAAAATTAGAAAAAGACTGATCAAGTAGGGCTTATTTGGAAGGATTGCAAGGAAAAAGCCTCTTCTAAAAAGTATGTGGCCACAGTTTGCAAAGTTGCATCTTCTGGAATAATCGGTTCCTTTTCATATTGTTTTGCCTGGTTGCAGTAAAATGTGAATTGCCATCCCCCTTAACGTGTGTCAAATGTTGATTAGTTTTTTAACAGAGTCCCTGCTGTGCTTATCCTGTCACCCACTTACAATCATTCAATTTTATAGTTTTAAACGTATTTAATGAAGTAGAGTTTAATTCTTTTTAGGTGCTACTGTTACATGTTCAATTTTATTTTGCATTAACATTAAATCCTTGTGAACTGACTGCATGCCTATGGCTCCATCCTCCTGAAATGGGTCACATATAGGCTGTGTCCCAATTCAGGGTATGCACGCTTGAAGTACGCGCACTACGCGTACTACGGACGGTGCGTACTATAAGTACGGGAAGTGCGGAAGTGAGAGGCTTGTGAAATGGGACAGTCTAGCCTTCGTCGTGCTGTTCAGGTTGCCTAGCAACCATGATACTAACCGCGAGAAACGTGTCATACAGCAGTGTGTGACAGAAATGAAGGAGAAAAAATGTTCTGTTGGTCCTTCATTTTTGTCATGACATCACTTTGATTAGTTGAGTATCTGAGGCTGAGACCACAGTACTGTAAAACATGATTGTTGGGCTTCATTTCTGTACTGAACAGTCATTTCAATATTAGTTAGTAAATAACAATCAGCTAATGTTGTTCATGAGACTAAAATCATCTCACTGTGGTAATGTTAATATAATATGGCCAATATTATATGTATTGTCAGATTATTATGGTATATATATATATATACACACATTACAGGATATATTACAGCAGTGAGCTTGAACTCTGGGTCAAAGATTTAAGTTGCAGTTATTTATATTTTTGATCACCTTAAATCTTCACTCAAAGACAAGTATCTTTGACAGTGTATATGTAGATGTATTATACATAAGAGATGAATATTGTTCGTTTAATTTGTTGGCATTATTACATTTGGCTCAATGCTTACATATATGTGTAAAAAGGAAAATGTACGAGCTGTGAAAACTGTTTCTGATGGAATGAAGAGTAGACTGATATATTAAATATTCTTTTATTGGGTGAGAAAATCAGACCATGTCATAACTGCTTTAAGTCATACAGAATAGATATCAGAGTCTTAAACAGGCTGACTTCTGCTAAATGGGTCAAACTGGGCAGAAAGTATACAAACACATAACATCCTTATAGAATATGATGTAACACTATAGATCAACTTACCTCAGAATATATAAAGCATATAAACAATTACAGCAATATGATGCAACAAACACAGCAGTGCTACTAATCCAAAATACTCAAAGCTTCATAGAACTGAAACAAACATTTATTTTTAGCTCCATTCTGCTGCTGATACATACTTTAGGTTTCTGAATATTAAACTTGTTGCTGCCTTTCATAGTGTGTAACTTGAAGGCCCTGAGTACTTTCTCCCACACTGAAAACACTGGAATGATAACATTATTTGAACATTACCTAATAAGACTGATTCAGGACAGACAATTAGTTATTTTAAACTTTTCTAGCAGTCCTTCACAAACAGGGAACAGTCTGTCTATTCTCTCCATCTGTCAGCTGCTGCTGGCTCTTCCTCCTCCTCTTCCTCACACACTGCTGAGTTTGTCCTGGTGGATCATCAGGGGTGCAAAGCCTCACAGATGATGTGCAGCAGTGGGTCCCTCAGTCTGTCCTCACTCTGGACACTTGCAGTTGTCACACATGGAAATCAAATGTGTGATAAGCTGCAGGATTCAAACACAAGTGTAACTTATAAACACATGTTCATACTTTTATTCCACAATCAGAGAGAAAGAAACAGAGAGAGAGAGCAGGACAGACAGACAGGTGACAGTCTCAGGTGTATACACTGCTACAAAACAGCACAAGAGAAGGAGGATTTAGTGTTTGTGTTATTACGAGTGCTAAACAAGAAGAGTTCCCAGATGGTACAGTGGACACATGTGTGACTCCTGTGATTAAAGCATCTTTCTTTCAGCTTAACGAGTGAACCGTCAGCTCGTTCAAACACACGTTAAAGTCCGTTTGGCTCGACACCACCGAACAGAGGCAGCAATATAACATAGCTAACATTAACAGTGCAGTGAATCCTGCTTGTGCCGTGATCAGGACTGCAAACCGAGCAGCATTCACTGACTTTCAGCTTGTTGTGTTTGTGGATATATGACTGACTTTAATTATCCATAAAATCATCACATTCTCTGTAAGATTACGGTCGACTATATATATATATATAGCAGTAAAGGCTTTAAAACCAAGTTAACGCTGAAAGTACAAACATCACTACTGTCACATAACTTTGCCGACATGTGGCCAACAGTAATGTTTTAATGTTCTTCATTATTAAACATTCGCACATAAATAAGTGACATCATATTCAGTACTTACTCTTGACAGTTCACTCTTCGGCCGCTCTGCTTCTGCCGTATTTTGCGGCAAAATTATCCACACCCACCGCTGCGCTATGAATTGTGGGATATATGGGACCACGAAGCGTGCACAGGACCACGCTTGATATTTGGGGAAATCGACGGCGCATTTGGAGTATGCATTTGAAGTACACTTTGAATTGGGACAGCCGTCGTCGCGTGGCGGTGACGTATTCGCACTTGAAATGCGTACTTCAAGCGTGCATACCCTGAATTGGGACACAGCCATAGACTAATTTACTTTTTTTCTTCCCCTTCTCTCTTTTTTTAACACTAAATTTTATATTGAATATTTAGTTTTAGTTTTAGTAGTTTTTTAGTCATAGTATCATAGTCATATTGTCACTTCAAGGTGGGAGTGATCCATTTTTGGCTGAACTCTTTTTCATGGTTTTATGTAATTTAGTGTTGTAAATTTGTTTGTGTATTGTGAATGTAAAAACCCGATGAGTTAAAAATTAGCACCAGTTATAAACTCTATGTGCAGCACACCAGTTTGGTGTTAAAACACATTTTACATGAAAAATATCAATGTAAACATAACAACCAGGAATTTAATGAAATTATATTAAGCTAGTTCTAAGTCTAGTCTAAGATATACTCAACTAAACCTTGAAATATTTTCAAATTTCAATGATTTCTTAGCCTATGTTAGACTAAAAACTCAATAGGCATTCCAGATCTAACTTTCTCAACTCAATCAACAAAGTATTTTTGGTCAAGCTAGGTAAACTGCAGTGTCAACAGCATAGTCGTGAATACAATATTGTGTTTTCTAAAAAGAAAATTAGGCATGGCTTGTAATACGAAGAAAGCAAGCTGTGAAAAAAGATTTTTGTTTGTTTTTACCCTATTGAAAAACACCAACAAATTATTAATAAAAATAAAAAAACAATAATAAACAAACAAACAAAAATAGAAACTGAAACCACTTTCCCTCAAGCTTTCACAGCTTGTCAGCCCAGGATAAGAAGTTTTGAGTTTTCCCCTGAGAATGGGACTAATGGAAGCAGACTGCTTTTCCTGTAAAGCTTGGATATTTACAGGAGATCCGTCTGAGGTGGAAATAATCCATTTTTGGCTAAACTCAGGGGTTTTTGTCCTCTTTTTGGAGTGAGTAATGTGAAATGTGTGTGCGTGTAGGGTGTTGGCTGTAAAAAGTCAGTGTGCAGTGAATAACGTTATTACCTTTGTCTTTGTAACCTACAGAAACCACACAGAGCATGTCAGATCAGATCAAGCTCTTGTTTCACTTGAAACTGTGATGATAAATATATTCAGGCATACACATTTATAACAATTAGTTTTTCTCATGGCATTTGCCACTCCAGCTGGGTGTCATCAAAGAAGTCCCCATGTGCATCTAAGCTGCATTAATCTCACGGGAATTATTATTTGATCATCAAAGTAAAAGCTGTGCTGCAAACATGTATGATCAGCAAATGTGTATGATGTAAAGCTCTCCCTCTGCCCCTCTGTCAACTATCAATCTCAAGGCTCAACCTTGCAACTCTAATAAAAAATATAGAAAAATAAAAAGATAATCTTGGTTCTTTGTGTTGTGTTTTTTTGTTTTGTTTATTTATTTGTTTATTTCTTGGTTTCACTTTTTCAGTTGAATGTGGATACATTGATATCATATTGTAAAAAAAAAAGATAAAAATTGTGACTTTTTTTAACCTTCATTACACTGAGATGGTCAACAAATGTTTACCCTGAGAAAAACAGCAAATCTTACTGAGCATCATTAGTTTAGATTACTTTGACTACTGTTACAGTAGGTGAAGGTTTCGTTGTTATGCTCAGTTGATTACAGAACATGCATACATATCTTGGGGTACAAAGAGTGACCACCTCTGTGAGAGTGGTTCGTGCTTGCAGGTGGGATGAATTCCTACACATGTATTCATGTATTTACACACATGCAGACACACAGACTTACACACACACACACAGGATGAGTCATAGATCAGCACAGTCTACTGTATCAGTCTGTAGATCGCCAGGGGCTGACAGGATCACTCATCCATGAAACAGGCTATGGAGGCATAACGTGCACATACACCAACGCACAATATCACATGTAAGTTCACAGGTAGACACATGCACACTATTAGTTTTGTGAGTTTCTTTCTCTTTGTCTCTCTAAACATTACACTGAAAGCACGCTTACAATATTAAACCAATCTGACAACATTTTTGAAGATTTTTAGCAGTTTAAATCTATCAACACAGAGAATGTTAGACCTACATTCTCATCCTGTAATCCTGTGCTTTGTGTATCCTTTAATCCAAACCAACCCTTGTTTAATACAAAACAACATCTGCTATGAAATATTAGTAGTTTATACTTCTTTTAGGATGCCCAGCTGTACCATCTCAACTACTCATTTAGGCCCTAATGACATAGGTCAAATCACAAGGCTATTCTAAGACCAGTTGTGAGTGGTTGTTGTAGGTTGGTTGCTGTTGTTATGTGAAATTAGTCACAGAGATATACACAGTGTTGTAATTTGACCCTCTTTTTGCTTTGGTTGGTAGCACATTGTTGCAGTGGTACGTAGTTTGTATGGATGATAACACCTCATATGCAAACACTTGCCAACTACTCACTAAGTGGTAATGAAAATGAAGCACAGGAAAGGGAGAGTTTGTTCATAAGTACTTTTTCACAGTTGAAACTAATACCTTTGAAAAACCACAACTTTTACTTTGAAATGAAACATTCTCGCTTTCCAGTTTGTGCTGCACTTCTCACAGTGTCACACCTGCTCTGTTTTGTTATTGAGTGTTTGCAGACAAGTCTTCTATGCAAAGTGCAGGTGACTGTGGCAATCTGCTGACAACCAAAGCAATCAAAAGGAGCTTCTCATTGCAACATCCTCGTGACTAATTTCATGTAGCAACAGCAACCAATCTACAGCAACCACTCACAACCGGTGAGGGAATACTCATTTTTCCCTAGCAACCTGTGGTTGCCAGGTGGTCACAACCAAAATAATTACCCTCTTTGTGGCATATCTCACCAAGTGACAGTCAGCGATTTCCCAAACTGATTGGAAATACACATTTTTCCCTTGACTGGTTGCAGGGACGTCACTGACTGGTCTCTAAGCCTTAGCCAGACATGTGCTGTCAGGAATCCATCTTTTTTGTCTTTTGCAGTTTGATGAAATCATTTTAATGGAAATTTTAAAAGGAAATAATGAAAATGGATACTGTTGAGCCTTTAAATCAAAGGTCTTCTTAATATTCTGTTTAGGCTTTAACATTGCTCAAAGTAATACCAGACGATTTTGCAATTAGTGCGCTTGTAATTAACCCAGCTTTATTACCACTCTCTCCCTCCCTTTTATCCTCATCAGTCATTTTCTCTTCTTTTAGAGCACAGCAGGCAGAGCAGCAGTTATTTTGATGGTGTTTGAAAAATACCTTTTTGGAAGTGAGAAATCTAAGAGAATTTTAATTCCTTTAAATATTTGATGATGCAGTTATTATTGATTATACTGCGATTATTTTAAGGCATTAATGAAATTCTCTAATGTAACCAAGCAACAACCTTTGGGGCTGAAAAATGAACCCAAAGCAGAAGTGTCAAAAATTGCATTTCCTTGAATGGCCATTTGAGGGTGACAACAAAAGCGAGTCAGTGCCCATAGACGTGCATGTTAAAATCCCAAACTTCAGAGCAGAAATAAACACAGGGCAGCTTCAAGTCGGGTTTGAAAAATTGTTTTGGTCTCTTTAGCTTTTTCCCTCCTTTCTGACAATTGTATGCTGTGAAATTTCTTTAATGATTCACCCATTTAGATTATATTGGAGTTTAAACCTTTTCATTGTCAGGTATAACACCACTTTGACAGCTGGGTGGTGACATGATCAAATGTAGTCACTTCCTCCATTTAGTTCAAGTGTTCAAGTGACTGAACTGGAAATCTTGACATTTAATTGCATTTTTAAATGTCGTTATCTGACAACTAATTTCGCCTTACTGTGAGATTAATTGCATTTACAGACCATCTATTAAATCTGTTATTGACTTTCACTACTATGCCGATGACACTATGCAGTTTTTGAAGCAAATAATTTTATTTGCATATTGCTTAGGACATGTGGTACATGTGCAGGCATGTACCTGCACATGTTAGATGGATTTTGCTAACTAAACAGACTAGCTGGCAATATAGGGCTTTTCCCTCTCAAATATGGCCAATTAAGGGGCCAAAACCCTAACGCAGCCATAAACTTCAACTTTGAGGCTTTGAAATGTCAACTATACCCAAGTCATCATCACAAGCAGTTAAACCCCTCACGAGACCCCATATTATCTCCCTCATTCATAAATTCATTCAAGTCTGTGTTAAATCTAATGTCAGTGTAGTCTAATGACAACTAAGCTACATGGGCATTTTGAGATGTTTTGGTGCTTCATTAATTGCACAATGCAAAACTGGCTGCACTTATGAGTCATGATGCAAGTGTGCTGCCAAATGATGATCTGATGCTGATAGTTTTATACAAACAAACAAACAAAAACAATCTTGTAATAGCAGCCTGCAGGCATTGGGGAATACTAGCCCCAATATTCAGGCATTTATTTCAATGTAAGTGTTCCTACTTTTATGGTTCAGCTAACTTGATGTTTTCCAAGATAATAACCTTTTTGATTTTTCCGACTTTTAAGGAACTAAAACTGTTCCTGAAGAGAACCATGAAGGTTCCATGTGCCATTAATCACTCATTTTCATTTGTTATTATGCAGACAAGATGAATGCAGGCCCACAGTATGTTTGGCTGTTTTGTTCATTAATGGCCACTAATTGTTGGTGTATGTTTGAATCATTTATGTTGTCAGTGTACATAATGTGTCCTCAATCCCAGCCAGCGCGCTCTTGGGCCATGCTGCCTTTTGTGCGTGTTCGCGTGAGCCTCATTCTCCCTCCAGCCTACATCACTGTAACCCCACCAACACCAACACCCTTCACACACACACATACCAGTCCCACCTCCCTATACCCAAACTACAGTGAAGCCAATTCAAGCGATTCTCCGCAGTGCTGAAGAGCAGAGTGAAGTAAAGACGGAGAAGGGGGAGGAGTGAGGGAGGGGGCAGCACAGAGAGGAGAAGAGGGGAGATTCGGGGAAACACGAGATAGAGAGGCAGAGCGTGTGCGTACCGAGAGCAGTGAAGAGAGAGACACAGATAAGGGGGTAACTGCCAGTTTGGTACCCAGGCTTCCCAGTGCGCACAGATCTCGGCTGCACCGTCCGACCAGCTCTCATCTCTGCAGGGTGAGTAGCTTCAGCTTCTGCTGTCTTTTCAAACCGCGCCTTCATTTTATTCGTGTATCTCTCATTTCTTTCACGCCACTCAAACCACCTCATTTTCGCATCTGTTTTAAAACCGCTCACACTTTTTGGGCTCGCCTCAGCGACCCCCGTGTCTTTGGATGCGCTCGTCAGGACTTTAGTTTCGGCTACATGGATGACAGATCATGCTCATGCCCATGACTGTCTTGGTGAAACATTTTTATTACGCTAAAAAGCCAAGGATGTTGTATAAGAGAGTAATCTTTGTGCTCACCTCAGGTTGAGGAGGGAAGATGTGTTCTGTTGACAGCTGCTGATGAGCGTGTTTGCACGGCTGATTCCTCGCCTGTTAGTGGAGGAATGTTACTGTACCGTGATTACCGTGGTGCACTTGGAAGGAGCGCGCTGTAAAATTGTACAGTCTGAATACAGTCTGGTGAACAGCACAGTAAAGCCGCTTGGCTTCGGCGCGTGGAGGAGAGAAAAAAGGGAGGCGGGGAGGCAAAGTGTGTGAGGTAGATGCGATCGTGTGACTGTATGTGTGCGTGTGTCAGAGAGGGAGGGGATGTGTGCACACATTTGTGTGTTTATGTGTATGTGCTCTAAAGAACTCTTGGCTGCTTCTTGGGGAACCCATCCTATGATACTGTTCCAGCAGACTGCAGCACTTCCTTTTGGGTCTCGCTCTCTCTCCTGACTTACCTGTGGATAACGTGCGTGCGTGTGCCGTTGTGAAGGAAAAAGGTAAAAATGTTATTTGAAGTCTGCATTTTGTCTTTTACGGTTAAGCTTCTTTGCAAATATGTCCGTTTTAATGATGAGTTTTAATTTGACACGGTATCAGAATATTTTTACAAACGTAAAAAGGCAAATTTGTAGAAATAAGTTCATGCTAATCTCTACAACATGAATTATTCATCTTCTTGATGGTTTGGCAAAGAGTTTGTATTAGCTCTTGCGGTGTGTAGGATGCGAAGTAGCGATGGAAAATTCCATGCCTACAATTTGCAAGCGCTCAAGGCACGAAACATTCAGGATGGTGATTTTTTTAGTGTTTTCAGTTACTCATTAGGTACCAGTGATAGATAGAGTTAGCAATGTGGATGGTTCTAATGGAAACTCAAATTGGCATTAAATTGGGTGTAATTTTGGTTGATAAGCCGTAAGAGAAGTGGTCGATTTTAATTAAAACTGAGATGACAACGTGAACTCTACAACCTGAAATCTGCATCACTCAGAATTCCAGAAAATTAATATTTCCGTGTGAGAGCCATATTTTCTCTGCAGGCTGAGAGAAAGCGCAGCCAGAATTTGTGGTTTCTCCCTTAGAACTCACAAATCAGAAAGGCTTTAATTTCTAACAGGAGGCTCTAATGGAACCAAGTTTGTCTCAGTATGTCCATCCAGCCCCAAGAGCTCACTTCATGTTAGTATAATAAAAAAAGAATCTGTGTAAGACTTATCACAACAGTGATAGAAAGTCCTTTTCAAAAAACAAAAAGCTAATAAAAGACTAAATGACAAACCTTCAAGTTCCATGGATAAATTATGAATTCAGTTGTTGTATAATATTAAAATGGACCTGTAGGGCTCAAGTGCAACACTGAGAATAAAATACGGTGTAGTTAAGAATAAAATATCTGAAAATAAATAAACACACTTTTAGATAGAAAGATAAGAACATTCATTCTAAAGCTGCCTGACATAAATACCAGCCCTCTTTTAGTTAGCATGTTCCTGCAGGTGTCACAGAGAGAAATAAAACAGTTTCTGAGTTAGCAACATTGTACTAGTTTAGGAGGCTATCACACATTTGTTTCACCAGTTCAGTATCTGACCAATTATGGAGTACGGTCACAACCACCCCCACCCTTCTGTACCTCATGTATGCTTTGGAATAGTGGATGAGGAAAATTTCTGGCACAACTTCCAAAGTACATTTCCTACTCCATATAAGAGATTGAAGTTCCAGGAACACTTGTGGTATGAAGAAAGACTTTATTACTTGGATGTAATGAAATTCCCTTCTGACATATAGCCTAGAAGAATGTTTTCCTTATCTGAAGAAAGACACTTATTGTAAATTTTTGTGCTTAAAAAAGTTTATTGTAAAACTTTCCAAAATGAATTAAACCTACCAGAATGCAATGAAACAGTGCTATAGCTTTACATGTATATCCAAAACATTAATACTGTGTTCAAGAAATATAATCTGAAGTTAAACACGGGCCAGGCCGTACTTTCATCCTGTACTATTTTGTCCAAGAAGATGGTACAGTGGATAAATGTAATCTTTATGCTGTGTGTCTTTTACTTCAGAAGTCAGAACTGGGAATGACGTCATTCCCATGTTCACTGTACTGCAGTAGTATTAGCCAGAAAAGCAAGGAAACACATGTTTTGTTATGCTCCCTAGCAGATAGAACCATTCATACAAGACTAGCAATACAACACAATACCTGTCTTTTTGTTATTGTTTCCACAGTTTAAAACACCACTGATGCACGTTCACAGATAGAGCATGGTCAGTGGTCTGTGTGCAGTGAATCACAAGCACACAAACACAGTAGTACAGATCACAAATGTTACAGTTTTACTACCATTTGCGTCCACTGCTGCCATCGTGGATGACAAAGTTGGGATTGCTGGGGCTTTGCTGATTTTCCAAGTGAGAAGTTCGACTTTAGGTGCAGCTTCCCACTTCAGTCTGAACACAGCAATTTTTAACCTTGCAGAAGAACACATTCTCATATACAAAGCCTTTTAAAGAACTGGGACTATCACTAGAAGGAAACAATTAAAAAGATGTTGGCCCATGTGAGGGAAAAGTCTATCTAAAAATGTTAAGGGGTAAAAAAAAAAGTTTATTTTTTTTAAAGTGTGCATTCAAAAATCTGAAACAGAAACACAAAAACATCAACAGTGCTGCATAATAATGATGCTTTCTGTGCGCGCCTCACTGTCACATTGTTATAAAGTTAACACAAAACAAGGCTAGCCCTAGTGGTTAGCATTATTTTGTTCTGTTCACTATGTTCAGGTAGCAGGTGGTATCTGGAAAACACACTTAAAACAACAATTAAGTTGATAACATAAATGGAGATCAAAGGCCATAAAATATGTTTAAAATGTTCACATCATCTAAAACTAGTTGGTGTCATTCCCCAAGAATCAAATATCAAATGGTTCCTAGATTACTGTAACAAACCACCGAGCAAGCTAACAAGGAGAAACACAGCTACCAGTTCTCCCGATTCAAACCAAACGTGGTCCTGTACAGCAGACAAGGTGGTCAGGTATAACAGACAACTGTTAACTTCTCTGCACATGTTTACAGACCTGTGGTTGTATGAGACATGAGGCATCATTATCTTCAGTAGGCGTGCTGTTCTCTGAGGTGAGGCGAAATGAATCATACTCTAACTTCAGTTGTTTAAACAGCAGATTGATGGTATGAGTCACTGACAATGGCAGGGTCAGTGCTTCATCTCCCACTGGGGTTACTCAAGGTACTGTAAAGTGCTTCAGACAGCACTGCTGTCATTGAAAAGCCCACAACTTAAACTACAAGATGAAGTTTAAATTGCGCCTGCAACGTTAGTAAAATTAAATTAGAATGATGTAATTGCAAACCAGTGTGTTACTTAAATGAAAAGTCCATTTTAATTTAAGGAGTAGACAGTGACTATAGTTGGGTATTAACCAGTTATAATGTTAATAATGACATAACACTTTTATCTTATTAATATGACATTGTTAAATGTTCTTTCAAGACCGACAATAACAAAACTTGGTAAAAAATATTGTAACCCGGGGCTTAAAATTGGATTGAAAGCTACACAGTAAAACCAACATCATATGACATGAGAATATACTTCTGAATTCTTTAAGACGACTATAGAAGAGCTACAACAACTAAAACAGGATCGATGGAAAGCTGCCTCATAATTGATGATTTTCTGAGGGGATATTTTGCAGTATCCAGCGCCCAGAGTGAGTCATTGAAATCTTGGAATCATACAGTAACAGCAAACTGATCTGAAACTGAGTTGATCCTGTCTGCAAATTTAAAAAAATGTATTTGTCTTTTTGCAACTAGGCTGCACTGATAGTTACTAATGAATGAAGAAGAAATGAATGAATTAAGAATGAAAAAGAAGAAATGATGCTACGTTTTAGGAAGGTGGTGTGGGGTGGTTGGTTTGGTGTCAGACATTGGAGAACCTACCTCTTACCATTTTCAGTCATTTGTCTGTTTTTTCTTAACTACAAATTTAAACTTAAACAAGAGTCAGCGTGTCAGTTTGTAAAGACTGTGAAAAATATTTCCAGTGTGAACATGCTATAACAAAACGGAAACATGCATCGAAAGTAGATCGCCCATTCTGAAATTAGGTTAAAGATATACCAGAGGTGGGACAACAAGCAAAAGTGTTTCCAAACCCTTTATTTAGCACGTGTATATATAAAAGCAAGAAGGCTAGCATTACCATGACATTATACACATTAACACAGTTGTGCTTGTGATAGCTGTGCTGCTAACATTAGCACTACCATCAGTGACAAATATGGACACTTCTTTCAAACTAACCCAGTTTCAGCGCACGTGTAGATGACGGATATCAACTCACACAGTGCCGTGTTTCTGTTCCAGCTGAGCACTTAAATATTAAACCACCAGGCCCTTAAGCTGCAGCACAGTATTGTACTGTGATACAAGATTTACTTATATAATGATTCGATGTGGCATCTCTAATCTGAGGGAAGCAAGCCAAAATAAAAGCCCCATCCCATCAAAAAGGCCACTAGCAAAACAAAGGGTCAGGGAAAGTAATATGGACCTATATAATACTCAGTCACAGTAGCCTCCTTCAGGGTGTCTTTTTGATTTCTCTCTAACTGCTTCAGGATCGTGTCCTCTATTCTCTGGTAATCCTGCAAATGTGCATAAGGGATCACTTCCATAATATTATTAATACATAATATTGTAGGAAACAAGAAGTACACAAGAATGCTTGGTAGAAAAGGTCACACCCTCCACATCTTATTATACTTATAGCCAAGCATTCTGAGTGGGTGAGCTTATGGGATTGGCAATAGCAGTCCCAATCTCCTATAATTCTATAGTTCTAAATGCATGAGATGAAGGGCTTTCCAGTGTTTTAAATCTGACTAAACCAAGACTAGCTATAAATTGCTAGCTTTGCACCCATCAGCAGTGTTGCATTTTCAGTGTTTGAATCATGCAAGGTCAGTTCGTCTTCAGGCCAGTCACAGCTCAGTGTGAGCTCAAACCCAAATTATACGAAATTCACACTGAAGGTGAATGAAACTGTGTCTGACTGGACATGGAGAGATTCTTTTTGGGGTTTTGTGAATGCTGCTCTGCACAGACATGCACTGCGGGATGTGTCACACTTAACACTGCCTGCCTGCCAGCCCTGGTGCATGCATGTGTGTGACATAGTATTTGTGTATGCGTCCGTGTGCATGCGCATGCGTGTGTGTGGACTTTCCTCAGTTTTTGGGCCAAGGTCTTTCCCTCTAAGCTCTCATTCATTTTTCTTCTTCCTCCTCTTTTATTCTTTCACTGCATGTCTGCTTTTCCCTACCTGTCTTTAGCACAGTAGCAGGCAGTCTCTCATAGGCTCCTTCTACTGTGTGTGTGTTTGCCTGCTGCATAAGCTAATTATCTTTATCAGTCCAGAAGTCATTCTACGACCTATGGGATGACGTTTGTTTCCCAAAGCTTTCTTTTTACAAGTACCGCTTTCTTGTGGCTCCCTCAGCTAAATTCCACGAAAAGTCTTAAAGAATTGTGATGCTATTTTTACGTTGTTTTCCTCCTTCACCCTTCTCTCCTTCCACATTCCCTCTCCTTTTTTCTCCCTTTCTTTTTCCCACTCTTTCCTGATGTAACTGCTTTCAGAATTAATTTCCTCCTTTTCACCCTGATCTTCTTCTCCATAATCCTTTTGACCAGTTCTTGTGTGTCATAGCACACAGTCCAACCCCTTCCTTTGCTTCTTTATTCCATTTATAACTAAATCTGGAGTTCCTTCATGCAGTAGATGCATCTGACCTTCTAGCCCTTATATTTTCTTCTTCCTCTTCTTCCCTCTTTTCCCTCTCTTCCTCTTTATGTGGTCTTTCATTCTTTCTATCTTTAAATATCTGTCTCTTCCCCTGTCAGTTGGCATGAGGCTCTCAGTGCCGACAGAGAGACATATTGCCTTCTCAACAGAAAACAACCCTCCACCCCACCCCCAGCATTAGCTAACTAACCTGGGAACGCCATCTGCGGAGCCCTGCCCGGCACCATGGGACATGTGGACGTTTCGTGGTGCTCAGCAGTTGCTTTGCCTTGCTCAATACTGACCTATCGCTGCTGCAGAGTCTTTTATCTGTTTCTTGTTTTAATTATTTGCCAGTTCCTGATTTTAGGGCCAATATTTCAGTCCTCTCAGGGTTTTCTGAACTAGAAGTTTCCTAGAAGTCTTAGCAAATGACGGATACGTTAAATTTGATGTGGGTGAAAAAAAGCAGTCGTGATGACCAAATTCAGTACTACATAACAGTGAGTCAGATTATTATAAAACAAAACACTAAGTTAATTAACTTGTTTAATTACTTATATAGTATTACAGTATAACTTTTATCTGAGGATGTGATGATCTACTTGATTGTTTTAAAGCTTTCTTTGCTCCATGCGGTTTTAAAGTCTAGTTTAAATTTCTGCTTCCAGCATTTATGATTTTATTTTTTAATCCTATCCTGTTTTACACTTCAGTAATTTCTGCTGTATTTGGTTTTCCATCAGTATTCAGGCACCAGAGCTCAGTCAGCTCATGAATCTTCTATCGTTTATCCACTTTTTTCCTTTTGTCCCCTACATGATTTTTGGTTAACACTGAAGTGAGATTTGGGTAGTTAGGTCTTCCCAACACCAGGAGGGAAACAGTTTGCAGTGTGAAAAACTTCCAACAGATTAAAAAATCCAGAATGAAGCATTTATAAACTTGTGAACTGAAACAGTGAGCATTTTATGAGAACAAATGGTGACAGTGGCAACAAGATATGAGGTGCTATCAACAGGAAAAACAGGAAAACTGCGGCATCCCGACACGCAGCATGGATACATGTGCAGCGTGAGTTTTGTCACTAACAGGTGAAACATTTAAATGGCAGTTTTAATGCTATATTGCTGTAAACTAAACTAAATTATTTTGACACAGTTTAAACTACATGAAAGTGGCTTAGCCAAAAACTGTAGCATTATAACACTGATAACATTAAAGTTCACTATAAAATGGATTATTTCAATTATGTTGCGGACTTTTTAGCAAGTAGCATTTTCTGTTCTTTTTCTTTACCCTTTGTTCTGCCACTTGATTGTGCTGTTTGCCAAAGCTGGAACAAATTATGACCTATGAGCCTGTCATCCTACATCCAGATCTTCTCCTCACTGATATGTTACATCTTGGTAAATTAAAATCCCTTTAAACTTATTTGCCTTTTTTTTTATTAACAGTTGCAATGCCATTCTCTTGATTTGACCACAAAAATCATTTTAGCATAAGCTGCTATGAAAATGAAAGTTAAATAAATCCTCTGAACATTTGCTTTCAAACTGTAAAGAATTCCTTTCTCAGTGAAACCCAGTGTCTTTACAGTCGAGATTAATCCCTAATTATCTTCAAAATTAAATGTTTTTATCAAATTCAGCTCAGTCCAGCTTGTCATTGTGTGTCACACAGTACTACAATCATAACTTTGTTCATTTAGTAATAAGCACAATTACCAACACAAATGCAACATCATAATCACCTTAAAGAGGTTTTATAGTAGATAAAAACCATCTCTTGACTGTACTGCACAATGGTCTTCTTATTAAGTAAATGGCCTATTTCCAGAAATTAATTCAAATATTCAAAGCTCCTGATTAAGAGGAACTTATTATCACTCATAAACTGACAACCCTGTTTTAATGCCTTAATTAGTAAGGGACACTAATTCATTAAGATGGACTTCATTGGGGATACTTCTGAGCTTCCAATAAAATTGGAATTAGTAATAAGTTCAAATTAATATATTAATTGTCATAAGGAATATTGGAGCCATTTGCTTGGTAACGAAGACGATTTCACATTTTGGGATGTGCATATTTAACATTTTGTACTGAAGGACCACAGGTGATGGGCTAACAATGTTTCAGGTTTATGACTGTGATAATTCACTGTACCTAAGTTATAGAACAGGGGTCCCCAATCCCAGTCCACGAGGGCCGGTGTCCCTGCAGGTTTTAGATCTCACCCTGGGTCAACACACCTGAATCAAATGATTAGTTCATTACCAGGCCTCTGGAGAACTTCAAGACACGTTGAGAAGGTAATTTATCCATTTAAATCAGCTGTGATGGATCAAGGACACATCTAAAACCTGCAGGGACACCGGCCCTCGTGGACTGGAATTGGGGACCCCTGTTATAGACTCTAGAGCTTAATCTCAACAAAATTTTGGCTTCTGGGGATAAAGATTTACAGGAAATGGCTATATAATGGATTGGACTGGAAACTATGGTGAAGAGGGGTCTTAGTTAGTACTATTTTATAATTTATGGGGGAAAATATTGACTTTAGCCGAAAAGAAATGTTTTAAGAACACCATGATACCCTCTTCATTTCTTCTGGGTAAGTCAGTGTTCGGTCAGTATTGCAGTTCTTGTCAGGTCAAGGTAGTGTTTGAAGAAACAACTACTGAGTCAGCATTTAAGAGAAGATGAGTGTAAACATTTCAGTTCAGTACATATGATAGTGCTTTTGTCAAAACACACCTAAGCAACATAAACAAAAAGTTGAGGAAGTGTAATTTGTCAAAGGAGTGGAAAATCAGGGGGGGTAGAGTGTAATGTAGAGATTTTCAGCACCGCAGCAGTGGACAGCTCCTCAAAATGCTCCACTGCTGGAATCTCCAGAAAATGTTCTATTAAATGTTCACGATTCTACAGCAGGAAATCATTGAAAGACCAAAAACAATACCCCCAAATTATTAAATATGGTTCAAAAATGATCATTATAGGCTGAATTTAAAGTGTCCTTATTTGATTCTCTGCATTCCAATTAGAGAAAAAGTGAACTCAGGACTAGTTTTGGTATTAAAATTAGAATAAAATTGCATTATTTATGCCTCAAAGAGCCTCAGATGTAGGTTAAATGATTGACAGGCATAACATAACTTTTTGTTTCTTTTGAAATACATTATCATCATTTACATTTGAGAAATACAAACCAAAATGCTTTGAAATAAATCCTGTTAAAAAAAATTTCCACTTTCTTTTTTAACATTTCTTTTACATCTGTGTTCAGTCCTTTTCTAACCACTTCATTAATCCAAGTTACCTTTATCCTCCTCCTCTTCTCCCATTAAACATTTTCCCTCTTGATTAAACTTTTCCTCTTCTTTCTGTCTCTCCTTCCTTCCTTTATAACTTTCCACCTCTTTAGAAGGTTGCTTCCCATTACACTCCATTTAATTGCTCCCTTTCTTTACCTCACCTCCTATTTTCTTCTCATTCCCTTCTTAACCATCTATGTCCCATCTGTTCTTTCTTCCCCTTCCCCTTTTATCCTCCACCCTCTCCAACCCTTATTATGTTCCCTTATAATCATTTCCCCTTTTTTCCACCCACTTTTCTCTTCCCACTTTCCCTTCAGTCCTTCCTTCCCACATCATTACTTCAAGCTGTTTGTTTCTTAGCACCTCTTCTCTATTCATCTGTAATTCATTACATCGCCTCTGCTCCTGGATTGTCCCTGCACACACATAGTTAGCAGCATGGTGCAACCTGGGAATTGTGGTTGTATTCTCAAGGCTTAAACTACAAAGAGAACTTCATCCCAGCCCATTTGTTGTCTGCTATCTCAGCAAACACAGGCCTGGTAGTAGTGTGTGTGTGTGTGTGTGAGTGAGAAAGAGAGAGAGAGAGAGAGACAGTAAAACTCTCAGAAACATTTATGCACTGACCCAGCATATTTGTCCTCCAAACCCACATTTCTTCAAGCTTCTGCCTCTCTAGTGTTTTAAAGCTAGCTCATGACCATGACCAGAATCAGAATCAAACCTTTTTTTTAATCCCACAAGGAAATGCTTTCTAAAGAAGCTCAATTCCATTACAAATATGAACAACAGAATATATGAAGTTGAAGGAGCAATATACTAAAATATGAATTCCATATAAAGTTCAAACAATGGTTTAAAATACTTTTTGTAGAAAATAAGATTTTTCTTTAAATCAAGTTTACAAATGGTAGTCTCGGGGACTGAAAAAATATGTCCCAAAAACTGCAATTCCATAATTGGCCACTAGAGGCTGACTGTAAAAGAAGTCAGTACCCTGTTATAAATGTTATACTCTGGTACTGCCTTTCATTTACAGCAGTTGTGCCAGTAATAAACCTTATTTAAAGTTCATCTGTTTACATTTTATTAGGGTTTAAATTTTGCATTAGTATGGATGCGACCACTTTAACTGCACAGTGGATGCTGACACAGGAGGCTGCCACACATACTTTACATAAAAGATGGATGCACATTCAAGCTTTAAAAGTGAAGGCATTGAGGAAGTGTCTTAAACCAGATTTGTGTTATTATTTTTTTTAATCACCATCATGGAACAACTTCTATAAATGCAATATGGCTTATTGCATTTATAGAAGTTGTTCCATGACTCTTAAGTAAAACTAAGGACAAAGAAAAGTTGTCTCACTTTAGCACCTCAGTAAACATGCTATGGTCTCAATCGTGAGATTCAATTCTTTTTTAAAATAACATTTTTTTAAGACTCAGAAAGGACAATAAAGCACAGCTTTCTTCAGACCACTTTGTGATTGACGAGTTGTTGTTGTATTAGCTCGCAGTGTCTCTCAGCATCTCAGTGAGATCTACTCACTGCTCACTACATCTGCTGTTAGGGCCCTCGGTCGTGACCCAGGAATCTGAGTTTTATAACTTCACTTTGGGTTTTAGTTTGTTTACTTTCTTTTTGTGACTCTTTATGGATTTAGTATATTCTGAGTTTCTTTTCTTGTTGTTTTGTTATATTTGACTTAAAGGTTGTTTCCTGTTAGTTCCCTCTTGTGTTCCCCGGTGTCTCAGTTTCATCAGCATGTGCTCTTTGTTTTTCCACGTTCCCGTCTAGTCCTTGTGTTCTCCCCTATGTCAAATTAACCCTTGTTCCCCATTCAGGTCTGTCTTCCTGTTTTTTTTGTGGTAACTGTTATTTTCCTTGGCTTGTGTTGTGTTTACTTCCCTTTCCTTGTTATGTCTATAGTTTCCAACCATGCATCCCACCTATTTCCTTTCACCTTTAATTATCTCATGTGTATTTATCATCTGTGTGTCCCTCTGTTCTTTGGCAGATGGTAGTGTCTTTCTTTGGTCTGTATTCACGCTGTTTTTACTTTGAATCAAGTTCCTGCTCTGCAAATGTTTCAGTTTTTGTTTGCTTTTGGACTACCAACAAAAAGGTTGTGTTTTTGTCTTTAAGACCTGTCATCTGCATTGAGCCCCTAATCCTGCTTGTCACACTGCCAAATCTGGTTTCAGAAGAGCAAGGTGAAAATGTCCAAAAGTGTCAATGTGGATATGTCTATATTTTAGATAGTCTGTAAGTTGCTACCAGTACCTGTCTAGGCTTCACCTCTGCTATATCAAGTTACTGAACTCTTCTTCTCAGTAGGGATTGTAGTACTTAACAAATAAAAAATAACCCGACTCACTACAAAAGTTAATTGTAGCTTACTAACAGCTGATCTGAGAAGCTGGTGGTTTAGTTCTGTAGTGAGATCTAATTTAGCATTTTTTAGTTAATCAGCGATAATTAACAGGCATCTGTCTCCATGTGGCGCACCCATATAGTCTAACCAATCTCATTAGCATTAGCTGATAACTTAGCATTTCATTTCTTAAACCAAATGTGATGATGTCTAAATCAGAGAACATACAACTAAAGATGAGGTTTCAAAACCACAAACTAGTGGGTCATGTGACCGCTTTCATCGCTTATTTACAGTCTTTGAAAATTTACCACAAACTTCTAACATAAGTCAGTGCTGACAAACTAATTCCTCCAAATAAAGAAACACAGTTTAGAGCACAGGTGTAGAACTCCAGGCCACGAGGGCCGGTGTCCTGCAGGTTTTAGATGTGTCCTTGATCCAAAACAGCTGATTTAAATGGCTAAATTACCTCCTCAGCATGTCTCGAAGTTCTCCAGAGGCCTGGCAATGAACTAAAAATTTGATTCAGGTGTGTTGACCCAGGGTGTTATCTAAAGCCTTGAGGCCTGGACTTCGACACCCCTGGTTTAGAGTGAAACAATTAAATACACACAGAAGGCAAATAAATAAATAAAATAAAATAAAAAAATAAAAATATGACAACTTTTTCATGGGTTTTTTTGCCTTTCAGTACAAACATTTCAGACATGTAGGTTAGTTAGGACAACTATCTACTCTGTAGTGCAATGCCACCAGTCTGAAAGTCATTACATCAACAGAGAGTGAAAAAGCCTGAATGAAGTAATCTAAAAGCCCACAGAGTGAGACAGTTATTTGAGTCCCGCAGGTACTCGACTGTGTCTCTTCTGGTCTAAGTGGTGGATGGATTTTTGTGTTTTGAGTCAGCAGCACTGAGCGCCTGATTGCCTCTCGTGTTGAGCCTGACATTTGCAGCACTAAGACTGATGCTTATTTACTTGAGCACCAATCACCTTTGTCTTTTTCAGAGGATGTGACTTTGGGAGGCAGTGACGTCTCTGAAAGTGTCCGTGACGTCTTACTCGACTGTGCAGAAAGGACAAAGTCACTGTACTCGCTTTGCTTTTCCTTTTTATAACAAGTCAAGGTATAACTCTGACTGTGCATGTGACTGCAGATTTTGTATGTTTTGGAGTCATGTATTTATACTGAGTCCTTCTTCAAAATGTATGTGTTGCCTGAAAAAATAATGCAGGTTATACTCTCTACAGTTTGTTCAAATTTTAAAAAGACATAACCTTTTCATAAGCTTAGCTATTTGAGATCTTTGTTTGGTCCTTGGCTGAGTTCTTAAAGCTAAAGCTAAACTAGTTTTTATTAAAGTCAGGCATTGATACTCCCCAGAAATTCTGCTTCTGTGCACATCCTCCTCGTGTCTCCTGTTCGTTTGCAACCTCCTACACGTGTGCACTCGCACGTACACCATCATATACTTAGTGCCATCATCTTCGCAGGAGGTTTCTGTTGATGGATGTTTTACCTTATCAAATATTTGTAATGGGTGAGTTATGCTTGGGTGAGTGACTCTTCTCTGACACTGCTGAATGTGCTCTGCACCGTCTTACTTGAGCGATGATGTCACGCCTCACTCTTCCTCTTGCTTCCTATCGCTTCAATTCTGATCTTGTCTCCTGACTTAATTTTGTTCTTGGCTGGTCTCTTATCGGCTTCTCTCTTTTCAGCCTCACCTCATAAACAGCATCATAAAAGTCAGTGTACCTCCTTTAACGCCCTGTTTTCACTGTTATTTATTAATAGTAATGCATGAAAACCGTTCAGTGTAACCATAAATATCCTCTTCAAAAAGAGCAATGTCTGCCTTTTACATGAAATTTAAATGTTTTTGAAAATGGAGACGACTTTTGTTGTAAGACCTACAGCAGTAAAGCTGCTGGAGTTTCTGCAGACTCTTCACACTGAGTTCACGGAGTTCAGCAGGTTGACTTGTGTTCTCTGTTTGATGGTAAAATCTAAAATTAATTGAATAACTTTGTCATTGTTATCTTTTTTTTAAAGCCCCATCACACTTTTAAAAGATTGGTCCAAAAATAATGCAGATACTTTTCAAAGTAAAAGGCTTAATTTCGGTGATACACTATTATGTGTTGCTTCAGAGAACATGTTCACAAGTTTCGTTGTTTGAAACTTGTGAACATGTTTAAAGAAAGGTACAAAATAACATGTGACTGAAGTTACATGATATGTGGATACAGGAAACACTTCTAAATTTGTCTTATGTTATTTCTAAACAGCATTATAAAGACCAGCTGCAAAATGTGTCTTTAGATATCATGGAAAGTTGACAGAGATGGCAAATCCTGTTAGACTTCCCTTATATACGTACATGATGCTATATGTGTAATGTACATATATCTATATGGGTGTAATGTAAATATGTCTACCTTCTGTGTCCACCGACCCCTTCACACAGTGAACAAGGGAACACAGTGAGGTTTTGCTCTTCCTCAAACTAGCAGTTGTCTTGACTTGAACCCTCAACAAAGGAAAACAGAAGTTCCACTGAGCCTGACCCTTTTAGGCCTCCACAAAATACAGAGACCTCACCTTTGTTCCACTCCCCCACCATATTACAGGGCCTATTACAATATTACATATTACAGGGCCTACTCAAAGCTGCCTTGTGAAGCTTTTTATGTTTGACCTGTCTTATATACATGATGCTATTTGTGTAATGTATACGTCATTGTTAGTTTGAGGAAGTGCAGAACCCCACTGTGTTCCCTTGTTCACTGTGTGCAGGGGTTTGTAGACATAGAAGGGAGAATACTGGAAATGTTCTGTGGAAAGATAAACATCAGACGTGGATGATCATACCTGCTCTAACAGGTGTGCTCGTCTCTCTTCGCCTTCATATCACGTATTTCCATAATAAATGTCTCCTGAGAGATTATTTCATCTCCTGGATGACTGCTTCTCATTTTCTCTACATGAGGAAAAAACTGGTTTTACAAGATTTCCAAAACACAAAGACAAGAAGGAAAAAATAGGTGTACGATTCTGATTCTAGTATTGATCTTTTCATAAATCAGTGCTTTTTACATGTGTTGTCACTGAGGATCAGGAGCTCAAACTGTGCATACATGTGTATTTTGTATCAGAGCTGAGCCGCATGCCATTTTGTTTGTCATGAGTAAAGCCCATGGCAATTATCGAACTGCATTAACATGATTCAGCCTCAGCTTTAATTAATGGTTCCCACTGTACACTGCTGAAGGTGAACTGGACTGCAGGTGGCCTGCCAATTAGTATAATTTTATGCATGCTCGTAGCAGAGACAGTTGGGTTATTTCTCTAATTTATGTCCGTGTAAAAGTAGCTCACGGTTGAAAATTGAAAGCTGGTTTTCGAGCATGTTCGCTGCCTCAGTCCTCAGCATGTTGAATGTGACCTCCATTTTGACTGGATGTATGAAGCCCTGTGCGTGTTTGTGTGTACATGAGACCAGGATGTTTTTCAGCTTGTCAACAGTTGAAGTGATACATGGCAGAGGCAGCGTTTCTGCCACCTAGTGAGTGCCAACCTGCAATGCATGTGCATGCAAGCAGGAACCTGACACGCTGAATACGAGAAGAAGCTGATCAGCCAGTCACAGTGTGAGCTTTGCCAAAATCATTTTGGCTGCTTACTGATCCTCAGCAGCATCCAAAAGATTTAAAAACAAAACAAAACTGTGACCAGACCACAATTTTAACTATTTGTGAAAATTATTTATTATTTACCAAAGCTTTGCAGCTTCCATATTTTTTCTTTTATTTGTCAAAAGTTTCTTTTCCATTCTTAACTGTGTATATATGCAACGAATTAACTTTGAGATATTCTGATTATTGAATGAATTAACTTTGAGGAGAACAAATTTTCGACACAGCCCTTCGTTCTCAAACAAACAGGACCTCAGTTACTGTAGGATCAAAGTTATCACTGTTCTCCCTCTCACTCGTCAAATGATATGTTTTGTTTCTCCCTTGCAGGAGATGACTTGTTAACACCTCAATAAACTTTTCTTCATTTGCGTTCTGTCATTTTTTGCTGAACTCAAAATATTTCTGAGCATAATTTGTCGCATTGTTGTCTTTCCTTAACTTTCTTTCTTTCTTTTTTTAATTTTTCAGGTCCGCTTTTCAATCTTTGCAAATTTTACAGTCTTTAAAGCATGCTACCTCCATATATATATATATATATATATATATATATATATATATATATATATATATATATATATATATATATATGTGTGTATATATATATATATATATATTACAAAATCATCTTAAATATTAAAATTTCAGTATTGGTATACACATTGCTATTTTCCTTCAACAATGTGTCTTCTTTCAGAGGGACGGACAGAAAATATCCAAAATGTTCATAGTACAGTGTTGGACATTTATAATAAGACAGCAATTTTTGATTTATGGAGAGATACAAAAAGACATTTTTAAAGCTCTTAAAATATTTGACTTTAATATGAATTTAACAAAGAATGTTAAACATTGGATAAAGATGGGCTCAAAATTTCAAGGTCTAGTTTTGAAAATGATGGATTTTATCACATATTTAGAGAGAAGGTGTTGTATTTGTGTATTTAAGGATCCAGCTTCATAAAATGAAAAATATTTGTTGAATTGCTGCTTGATATAAGCAATTAACCTGAATGTTATACTGCCTTTCAACAAGAAAGTGGTTTATTTTTTCTTAGGTTGTCCTTGCATACATATTTCATAGCTGAAGTCAGTGAAACTCAAGACAGGTTGTGTGTCCTCGTCATCTCTTCTTTTCCACATTTTCTTTAACTGACACCACAGAAATCATTAGATAATACTGTACTGTGTCAGGGGCACCACCAAGGGGGTGGCCAGGGGGGCTCTGGCCACACCCCCAGATTTCCTGCCCCCTTGCTGGGGGGATGGGGGATATTTATAAACGTGAGCACAAGAGAGAGGAAAACACCCTACAATGAGTTGAAACATTAATTCTGTTTTTTTGTGCCGCCCCACTATTTGTAGGCCCTCCCGCCCCCGATCTGTGCTATAGCTCGTTTTTTCCCTCTTTGATTAATTTGTTTAATCCAGCAAATTAATTCACTTTTTTCTCCTCCTTATCTTCCTGCATGCTGATCCGTGCTGTATTTATCACAAGCAACACTGATCACCGTGATTTTATCTCCTTTCTTCTCAGATGAGTTCATTCAGTACGAGGGCGCTGACACTTCTCTCCTCGGTTTTTGGGGCCTGCGGTCTGCTGTTGGTGGGTGTCGCTGTGTCGACAGACTACTGGCTGCTGATGGAGGAGGGAATCGTCCTGCAGCAGAACCAGACCACTGAGGTCAAGATGGCGCTGCACTCTGGCCTCTGGAGGGTCTGCTTTGTGGCTGGTTGGTAACAGTTCCACAGTATAAAATTAATTATATTTACATAAACTCAGTTTAGTTATATTTTAAGTCAATTGGTATTCATAAAGATAATTTGATGCCATTAATTTCAGTTGTTTATACATTTAGTCTGCTATCCCACAGCAAAGTTATTTTTTTGCCATGAATATACTTATTTATCAAAAGTCAGACACATTATTAAACAAAACAATTTGTATAGATGTGCATGTACAGCAGGCTACCCATTTTTTTAATAGTCCTGCTCGCCCTCTTTCATATTTATTTTATTGCATTTGACAAACCTTTTTGTCAAAGTGTGGCTTTTGATCGATGTTTCAAGGATAAAATGCTAATGTCTGGTTTGAAATATACACACAACAGTGAAAAAAATATGGCAGTAATTCATGAAACATGCAACCCAAAGGGAGAGCCTTATCTTTGCCATTCAGTCTAAGGCTCACAGCTGGTACAGTTAAAGTTCACCTCATCTGAGGGACTAACATTATTGAATTTGCTCTCTTAATCCACTCTGAGGTTTTGCAAAAAAATCAGTCTTAAAATAAACGCTGAGCACTGCATCTGTTCCACACCGCTTCCAAAGACGGTTATGAATCGAAGTGAAACAGTTAAAATATATTGATTTCATGTTGCACAATGTTTACAATGAATTAACTTTTTTCTTGGCACACTGGCTCAAATAAATTTTGCTCTGTCACATTTGATGTGTTCAAGGCTTAAACAATGCATGACAGCTGCTAATGAAAACAGCATTAGCAGCTGTGCACATGGTAACCTTCATGTGCAACAAGGACCCTTGTCCTGACTGACTGCAGAAGAACAGAAACTGAGTTAGACTACCTTTATCCCTTTTTCTCCAGACAAATGCTGGTACCCAATGTGGAGCATCAGAAAAAGAGGGCAGGAGAATAAATACACGTATATGTGTGTTGACTCAGCAGGGATAAAAGCTGAGAATCGTTATTTGATGCCAGAAAGCCGTGACACATTTTTCAGACATCTTTACCATAAATTGATGCAAAAATGTTCATTAAAAAATTCACCATAATGCAGGAATTTCTCTGGTAGATACTGAGACCCACCACAAAGTCAGTGGCTTCTAAGTTGGAGCCAATGACATCAGTGGCTATTGGCGGGGCTTCACTGTGAGATGCTGCAGCCCACAGATTTTTCCATTACAAAAATTACCCCCAGATAAGCTGTATAATACTCAGTCAGGAACAGAAGTATTAGAGACATTTTGAGTGTCCTGATAGTTCGATAGTTGATAGTTGATAAAAAAAGGTATTTTCACTCGTACACGCAAACAAACACCAGCAGGCAGGACACCGAGACACAAATAGCTGTCCTTATTGCAGTAGCTGTCTCTGTCTTTCGGGTCATGATGGTGTTGCTCTGGGGAGGTGGCCATGTTTGTGTTTCCCTGTTGTCTGACGCCTGGTACAAAAGGTCAGAGGAGGGAAAACGCCAGTGGCATTTGGAAGAGAGTGTGTGGGTGAGAGAGGGAGGAGAGCTATCACATTTGTCTGCAGATTTGTGCATCATTTTCTGGTATGTTTTTGTATGCATACAGATGTCAGGTTTGCGTGTTGTGTATTGCATGTGTGTGTCTGTGGCTACAGTTTGAGGTTAATCGTTGTGTCTGCATTCAGCTCCTCTCCCTCTCTGCTCAGACCTTGTTTTCTCCCGAACCTCCTGACCTCCATCTGTCTCTGCCTCTAATTCACTTTTTCTCTCCCTTCCATTCTCTGCCTCCCTGTTTCTGTTTTTTTAAACTCATCTCTTTTGAGATGCCTCGCTTCTCTTTCACCTCTCATTTTATTTGTCCTTTCTAAATCTCTTTGTCTCCACTGTCGCTCTGTCTCAGTCTGGCTGTCTGCCCTTTCTCTGGGTTTTTATAACCTCTGTTTTTACTTTGTTTGTTTATACTGGTTTTACTTCTGCATGCGCATAATCCCACGATTGTTTGCCACCCAAACAAGTCCAACCGTGCTACTCGCTTGTGGCTTTCCTTTTTCTCGTCTTTCTTTCTTTTTCACTTTTTTCTTTCCCCCCCAGGGTCCGAGAAGGGCAGATGTGTGGCATCGGAATATTTCACAGAGCCAGAGATAGAGATCACGACAGAAAACACAGCCAACATACTCAGTAAGTCACTTTCATACACACACAGACTCTTATATTTATTTAAATTTCAAAGCTTCCACCTTCTTTTAAATCTGCATCTAGAGAAATAGTCTCTCGTAGGAAGACAGACCAGACTCACCAACATTTCTGTCTTTAGTTCTGTTTCACATCAGTCTATTGTTACAGTTGTTTGCTGATTTGTCTTCTGAGTGCTAAATAGAGCTGTGACTCTATGAGTCACTCAACAACAGACACACAAAATACATGCATACATATCTTTTGTTGACTTAAATATTCCTTACACATGGTTTTTGTGATGCCTTGTGTGGGTCTGCAACATAAGAACAAAGGGAAAAAAGAAGTTTGAAAGGAAAGAGGAGAGCGTTGCATGGCTCTGATGACTGATCTGACAGGTGCTCTCTGGTGGTTCAGGTAGAAATAATTAAAAAAAAAAAACACTTGTTACTGGAAGATATTATGTGGGGCAATTATGAAAATGGGAAAACTGAAGGATCTTGTCTTTGATTAAACAGAATGGTTAATTACCATTAAAACATTAAAACACTTCTCCTAAAGACAGAGCACCTATTTGTGCAACATATGGAGTATATATGTCTGGAAGAAAATGTTTATACATGTGATATACAGATCAGAAGTTATTTCTAAAGGCTTACATGTTGCTTACAGTTCAGGGTATACATGAAGTTTAATACAGTTTTTTGTTTTATGTGTTTGGTTTTGCTACATTAGATCATTGCATGTCTCCACCACTACACCACTTTCAAGAGATTTATATAACAATAATATTACAATTTATTCATGTGACATTTCAAACATTGGTTACAAAGGGCTTTACAAAACACAAAAGACAACCCCACGATGTGTTTAATAAACAGAGTTAAAACAGCAACAACAAATACAAATGTTAAAATAGAAAAGTTAAATAAACACTGAATAATACACCAATAAATAAATTAATAAATTACTTAATATAAATTATTTATAGTAAAAGAGATTTCTAATGTCAATGGATATTTTTTTCCTGGTTAAATAACGATTAAAACAGAGCCAGGGCAATGACCAGCTTCTCTGCCAGGTCACTTCGACTTTGGGTTTCAGTCATTACGCAGGACTATACACAGAATTGTGGGACTGTTTTGGAGAGGAGGTGAGGTTAGCACGCTCCCTGTCTGGATAAAGACTTCAAAACTTGATGGTTTCAAACAGAAAGTGCCTTCTTTAATGAGATGAGCTGATGGAACGGTTAGACCAGTCTGACCTGAGAAACAAAGGCAGTGGCTCAAGTCGTGAGGCCTGAGTAAATCTGTAATGGATGCAGAAGGGAGGCCATGTAAATGTAACTAATATCAATTTGATATCAAATGTGTATAGCCAGTGTGGCCTTGTAAAAATGGGATGTGGGATGCAATGTGGTCCTGTCTCTTTGAATTTGTTAAAACTCTGGCAGCTGAATTTTCAACAAGCTGGAGGCAAGAGATGGTCTTTTAACTCAGGCTTGTGTACAGAGTATTACAATAGTCCGAAAGTAATGAGAGTATTAAAAATGAATACATGTTACATGATTTCTTAGTTGGCTGTACTACATTAGCGGTGTATATGTGTAACCTGTGTTATCTCTGTATCTAAGATCACCCAAATACTGAAAATTCACATTTCACTCGTGATTTTTCTACTACTCTCAGAGATAAGATGCACATTTTTTAGGTTTGGTTTATAAGTCTTCCCTTCCTTCAAATATCTGTTCGATGTAGGTTACTGATGTCTAAGAAATGGGAAGCATCTGGTGCAAGATCTAATGAAAACAATCTAGTCCATTTCAGCAGAAAGAAGATTGGTGCACTCTTGAGTTTTATGTTTGGTGGCACAGCTGAGCATTAGGCTTGTGGACAAACTGCACTGATTCAGATGCTACTGATGAGCAAGTGCCAAACCATTTCCTCATGTGCTAACAAACATGCTCCAGGCATGTCTGCATTTTTGGTAACATGATTTTTGTTAACTCAAACTTTTTGTAGGAATTCATAAATTAAGCCAATTATGCCAGATTTTTTTAAATCAAATGTTGCTAACCAAATAACCTATGAAGCAACATTTTTATTTGAAAAAAAAAAAGATAAACTATTTCAGAGTTCACCATTTCTTTTTTTTCCCTTTTGTCTTTGAGCTATTTTAATGATTCAAGATGTTGACACTATGAACTGGCCCTCTGCAGTTTGCTCTTTGAAGTAAAGCAAACACTCAGTGTTGTTAAAGACACCAGGGGGAAGACGTGTGCTCCGCTTAATGCTAGATAAATGTCCTCAGGTACATGCACAAGTCATAACACTGCAGCAGCTCAGTCGGAGAGGTTACTGAATAAATCATAGACCTTACTCAACGTAACACTGAGACAGCTCCAGCAGACTTCTGGTTCCTGTGTTTACTTGAAGATTTCTGACAACACAAAAAAGACAAAGTGTTATCTTAACTGTTCAGTACAGTAGAAGTAATTCTTGTTCATAAAAGGGGATACACAGTCTCATCCTAATGAACTGGCTCTCCTATGTTGTGTCTCTAGTAGGTATCAGTCTTAATACCCCTCACTGCATGGTAAATGCCCTGTATTTGTATAGCGCTTTTACTAGTCCCTAAGGACCCCAAAGCGCTTTACACATCCAGTCATCCACCTATTCACACACACATTCACACACTGGTGATGGCAAGCTACATTGTAGCCACAGCCACCCTGGGGCGCACTGACAGAGGCGAGGCTGCCGGACACTGGCACCACCGAGCCCTCTGACCACCACCAGTAGGCAATGGGTGAAGTGTCTTGCCCAAGGACACAACGACCGAGACTGTCCAAGCCGGGGCTTGAACTGGCAACCTTCCGATTACAAGACGAGCTGCCAACTCTTGAGCCACGATTGCCCGTGCATTGCATAGCATAGCATACATAATGTTGTTCAGCTTGTGTTTAGTTGTTTTGTCCTTGAGAGTAACTAGTTTTGGCCTGGCTCTGCTCAACCGGGATGTTGTGCATGAGAAAAATTCTTTGCACGTCTTTACTTCACACCTTCATTCATGTGACCCTTGGTGACTCACATGGTGACGTCGTGTGTTGACATCTCTCAGGACCACCTGCAAGGTGACAACGCCACAATGAGTTTAGTACCTGGAACTCGCCATCAGTTTTTAGAACTGGCAAAGCTTTTCAGATGAGAGGTGACACATCTTCATGATCGTAAAAGGAGGTCCATTTGCCTCCAACTCAAGTGCTTAAGAGTACCGTGAAGTAGATGACTAACAACTTACACAGACCAACCACAATAAAGCTGAGGCTATATAAAATAAAAGGCAATTGGAAATAATATTACATACAACAACCAGTATGATGTTAAATATAGTTATCTGGCTCTTAATGGTTTGATAGTTTTATGGTGAAATGGTATGCTACAGTATGCTACAGTATGCTACACCTGCGTGGTTACAGTGGTCATCAGGGCAGATTTTCCACTTTTCCCACGACTAAAGAAAACACAGAATTTGTAAAAATAGATGTAACAACATGATACACCTTAAATCATTTAAAATACACAAAACAACCCAAACACGAAGTCACAACGTTGTTATTATGTGCGGCAACGTGGCATTAGACATTTTTGGGCTTTAGAGAAATATTCTGCACAGTATGAAAAAATCCACTTTATCGACTTCATGTGTCTCGTAGTTAATTTGCCTGAAGCTTTATTTTTAATTCAGGAAATAATTTGGTAACATTTTAAATTATTCTTGATTAATGTGACCATTTCTGAAGGCTTAAACTTTTATGAGTTTGAGGTTTTCCCTCATTTTTATTCGTATCACACACTCCTTCTTCTACTAATCCTCCTTCCTTTTTTTTTTCAGAAATGGTCCGGACCGCCACTCCCTTCCCCATGGTCTCCCTGCTCTTTGTCTTCACCGCCTTTGTAATCAGCAATATCGGGCACATTCGGCCGCAGCGCACCATCCTCGCCTTCGTTTCTGGTATATTCTTCATTCTGTCAGGTAAAGTTAATCTAAACCGAAAGTGTGAGTGGGATAAATAAAAGCCTGCGCACACTAACTGTTGTTTACTCATGGAAACAATCAAAACCTCACAGAACTCATGGAACAACTGCACACAACTACACCTTTCTTGTCACAGTTTGTTTCCTGATTTTCCAATTGTTCTGCTGTTTTTTTTCGGTCATTGCAGAGCTGCCTCGGAGACAAACATAAGCACACAGCTGTCATAAAATCTGTGGACGGAGGGTCTGCAGAGAGAAAACACATTCTCTGGTTATACAAGAAACACAAAATCAAATGTTCTCATTGTATTGATGCCAAAAAATAAAAGTGAGCTCCATCAAATTAATGGAACATATGCACATCCTGAGGACATTTCAGCCGCCAGGCACTCTCAGGGGTTTATGATCAGGTGATTAAATCCAACTGTGAACTCTCATCAACTGCTTGCAGGTCAGTCTCTCCTTGCCGCGCTTTAAATTGCAGGCTTTACAGTCCGTGATGGTGGAAGATTTAAAGCTCATCGCAGTGCTACAGATAAAAAGGCTTTAGCAAAAGCTTTGTAGTCTATTAGGGATTATAGTGGTTGAGGTTATAGTTTCTATAATAGCATTTTTAACTTATTGTCCTTAGAGTTAGTTGGATTTTAGTTAGAAAGCTCTTGTCTTTCTTGTTGTGCTGTAGCATAACTGTTGTGAACACCTAAGCCTTGAAGGTGTCAAACTCCTCTTTCACCTGTCTGCTTAGATAAGATGTTAAATAGCAACCAGGCAGCAGAAGAGAAGTGCACTTGTTAAAAGTCAACATTCCTAAAGGTTAATAAAAGAGACGGCTCAGTGGATGGAAGATTCACTCTGCAGCTCTTCTAAGTGTTTCCCAGCTGACAGCTTGTCAGGCCATACCTTGTTCTTGCTGCTGGCTGAACAGTGAATGGGGCTTAATTCCAAATAATTGCTCTCCGCTGGAAGAGCTACAGGGCAGCAGTGATTTGAGGTCTTGCTGTGGGCTTTTGGTAAAAACTTTCAACATAAGTCAAGCCATCTGGAAAGTAGCTTTAGTACATTTTGACATTTCAATCAGAAATTCAGTAATGAGGAGGTTGGTTTGATTCGGGATGACACATTTGGGGTCTGAGCCAAAACTCTCCCATTATCTCACTGCAGTAAGTGGACTGGACATCAACTTCCAATGCAGTCGAATTCTATCCCAGTGGAAAGTTGCTAGGTGTAACTGTTTTGTGTGGTTGATCACGCTTGGTGACCCGTATGGTGCTTTTAAAAAACGAGATTTACTTTATCTGTAACACTCACCCAAATTATATTATGCGGCTTAAAGTGTGCAGACAACCCTGACTAGATATATTTGGCATTTATCATGGGCTCATCTCCAGCAAAACAGAGTTTCAAACAGCAGTGTGTCTCCAACATTTTTGAATATATTTCAACATGACAGTGCCTTTTATCATGCCGCCAAAGAAGAGGTTTTCCCTATTTTTGTGCAGAGGAACCTGCACAAAGACCCGACTTAAAGCTCATCTTCCTTTGGGATGAACTTAAATGTTAACTGTGAGCCAGGTCCCTTTACCTCTTATCAGTACTGGAGCTCACTAATGCCTCTTTCAACTAAACTGGAGCAAATCCTTGCAGCCAACCAAAGAGAAATTGTCATAGTGACAACTTAATGTCCACAGTTTTGGAGAGACGTGTTCAACAGTGGAAATGGATTCAATGGTAGTTGTTTACATATCTTTCTCAGGTGGTAACATACTTTATACCCAGAGACTGTATTGTGCTGCAGAAGCATCAATGAAAATGTGTTATGAAAGAGATTTGTTTTTTCAGGAAGTCTTTGGACTCTTTGACCACGTTTGTGCTATGGATCAATTTATTTTATAAGCAAATAATATAAAAAGTATTTTTTGTATGGCTTGGGTTTCTTGTTATTAGTTTCTGTCCCAGCACTTCCTTTTAAATTTTTAATACATCTTCTCATCCACCCTTGTTAGTTTTTAATGGTTTGTTCTTTTTACATCAATTTTCTGAACATCCTGCTCCCAATCAGTTACATTTCCTAGTATTTATGCTTATTGTGTAGCACTTTCAAGCTGCTAGATTATCTTGTGTCTTGACAGCAAAGGTTTTTTTTTAGGTTTTGAATATTTCTTGATATTTACCTGAGGGGTGTACACCATGTTTGACATAGCCTGGCTTTTTTTTTTTTTAGTTTACTGGCTCAACAACACCTAAAAACCCCATTCAGCAATAATAGGTAACAATCCCTCTTTGTTGACTCACGTTTGTTGCTTCAGTCTCTGTGCACAGAAACGCACATTAAATGTGTTGTTTCACTCTTCTTTAAAAAAACCCAAAAGGAGCGACTGCCTGCTTCAGTCAGACGTTATCAGAGGATAGGCGATAGCAGGCAAAAGTCAAGACAGATCCTGCAAAATAGCCAAGAGAGCATCTGTCAGAAAATTGTGAAATAAAAGGAGCATATGCACTCGGTGCACGCTCAGTGCTGCTGTTTATGTCTAATGTGACAGCTGCACATTAGAGCCCTGCAAATGTAAAATTGGTACATTAAACATCTGTGCATTCAGTTCAGATGCTGTCCCGCAGCCTGATAAGGGCTAAGCACATTAGTGCTTGTTCCAGCAGACTTGTAAATTCCTGTGACTGACACATTTTCCTTTGTGATTTTAGTTTTCCTTTACCAGTTAATCTATATCTCACTTAGAGCATCTTGTAAAAGACTGAGTGAGAATGTGACATTGATTTTAAATTTGCTGTAAACTCGTAAAATACTGCAGACCAGGTTATTTGCTTGTATGGTGACCTAAAGAGTAATGACAGTAAAAATAAAACCACCTTTGTTAGACTAAAATCTCACTTTAAGCTCTAAATATGCACATGCAAGTACCGCTATGAATATCTGTAAATGATTTACACTGATCAGTGGTCAGTATTCATAATGTGTTAAAACGAAGCACTGAGAAAACATGTAGGAGGAAAAATTCAATCTATTAAAAACAAATGTGGATCAACAGTATGAAAAACAGAGCTGCTTTGTCCGAGGGTCCAGCAGGATTTTCTATAGTATGGTAAAATAAATACTTCACAGCCAGCAGCCCATGTAAAGAACTCAGCATTCCCCGACGGTGAGAGCCTGGCATTGTTTCTGTCTTGTACAGTTTAGTACATGACAATGAAATTTGCTGCCGCGGTGCTTTGGGAGGTTTTTGGACACGTCCTTATACTTGTCACCGTTGTAACTCACATGACTTCAGGTTTTCAAGGCTGCTGTTCTGTGAAAGAGCTTTAAATCTGCATGTAATAAATCACGTGATGTTGCCAACAAGCCGCAGTAATTGTTGAAATATAGATTTTTTTAAATGTTTTTATGTTTTATCTTCATAGATAATGGAAACAAACAGGAAACAGTGGAAACATCAGCTTTGAAATTGTATTTAAATGAATAAGAAGAATCTTTGCTTTGCTATGCCTTGTATATGTCTTCCTATTTCTTCATCTAATCACAGTTAAAAACCAGTCTTCTCTCTCATGATGCTTCAACACCACAACAATGAAATGTTTTAATGAGCTTAGTGTCTCAGTTGTGCTTTAAGAGTCAGTGCAGCCAACAAGGTGACATCACCTGCTGCAGGAAGGCCGGGTGACGTTTTTGCTCAGTTTCCTCGGATGGTCCATTAGTTGCTTAGATTTTGTTTTGTTTGAAGTCACTCTCTCTCTTACTATGAGCCGATAAGATGACATCACCTTCCTGTTTCTCTTTCCTTTTTTTTATTATTTCGTGCATGAGGGAGCTTTACCTCGCAGATGCCAGCTTAGCATGGTGGAGTGCTGACTGGACACATGATGTCATAGAAATGTCGCCAAGCCAAGAAGGAGAAACACATTTATGCATCGACACGAGTCAAACACACACAAATCTGTGCATGAAACACATATTACCAAACACCAAACATGTGTACGTACACATATATATATACATGATAGAATTTGCATTAATACACACTGTTTTTTCTGTTATATATATATATGTATTTCCATTATTTCCCTTTTATAAATATATATCATGTGTTATCGCCCAGTGTGTCCATGGGTGGGCACAGTGAACACCCAAGTCTGTGAATGTGATAACTTGGTGACATAGGATTTTCAAATTCACACCATAGGTGCATTTACTAAAAACATCTGTCGAGTTCCAGTGACCTTGACCTTTATTTAGGTCAATAAAGGAGGGCATGCTTTAGGGTAGGCCTGCCTTCTGATCGATGAATGATGGCCAGATGAGCTTGTATATCTTTGGATTTTCAGCCCTTTTCATGTTTGTCGCTGATCGCATCTTGTTTCAAAAAGCTAAGTGAAAATAAAGTAAATCTTCAAACAATAAGGCTTCATAAAATAATGGGTGTTGTGACACCTATATTTTATATAAACTACACCTGCATGTATGTCGTCTGTCACCGCATCTCGTAACTATCTTCGGTCTTCTTCTATTCTAACTCGCTTTTCCACATCCTTCTCCCAGTATACCCAGTATCTGTCCTCTCCATGTGTCTAAGCTAATTAAACAACACCTCTCTTGCAGCTGATGAGTCCAACCAGAGTTGTCTTAATCCTTTCCATTCTTGTCACTCCCAACGCAAGTCTCAGGATCTATAGCTGCCTCTAGTTCTGCGTCCTATCTTTTCCTCAGCTGCACATTTCCAAGCCGTAACTGGTCTCATGACCATCTCGTCGATGCCACATTTCATTAAGACTGAAACTCTATAATTATGTGGTCTTTAAATGGGAATTTGAAGTCTACTAATGAATAAAGCAAAAAAGAAAACAAAAGGTTTATTAAGAGCATCTGAAAGAGGATCAGTTTTTATATTTTTTATTCTTTTTTTTAGTTTTATGTTTGTTTGTTTGGAAAACAGACTCTCAGAATAAACCCTGACAGCCTCTTTTCACCTTTGCTGAAGTTCTGTCGCTTAAAAAAAGAAAAATCAACAACAATTGTTGGGCTTCTTTTGAGAAGTAGTCTGAGATTTCTGTCCTGTTGTTCACGGCTGAAAGCGTTAGGTGAGAAATCGATGGCTGATGATTGCCAGTTTCACTTCTGAACAGCAAATTGACGACACTTAAGCTCACTTCTATTGTGTGCTGTTCTCTTGTCGTTTGCCATAAAAGAGCATGCTCCAAATATCAGTGAGAATGACATCATGCGGTTGCAGAAAATCAGCATGTGTGTATTTTCCTTGTGAAAACTTGCCATCAGTCACAAAGCAGCCTGAGGTTATAACATGGTGACTGTGTACCAGCTGTTTCCTCTGTTTTCTCCTGTCTGTCCTTCCTCCAGTAATTTTCTCCCCTCTCTGCTGTTTCTCCACCTCCTCTCCAATGAATGTGTGTGTGCTCATTCATGTGTGTTCATGGGTCCTAGCACCACATGTCTGGGAGGCTTTTACTGAGATGTGCATTCAGTTCACAACACTGCCATCTGATGGCCAAACGAAGGAAATACAGTGTTCAGACTAATCTCCTTCGTTTCACACTAATAGAGCGGTTTGACATGAAATGAGGATTGACATTAAACTTAAAAATATCACAATATAGATGAGTACTCACCAAAGTCTTGTTGCCTGTAAATACAGCATATGATAACAATTTTCTTTTTGATATGTACTGACTTTTCTGTAGGTGGGATGCTTTCAACACCCAGTCAGTCATTTTTTGTTCAGTCACCTGAATCATGTGCCCTGTTGTCTTTTGTTGGATTTTTCTTGTAAACTTTTATCTTTTCTTGGGGGCTATGAAATTGAAAGGTCAATTACTATTTTGTATCCTAGATATTAGTCTGTTACACAAAGAAAAAGTATCTAGTGAACACATATTTTTAGTCAGGAGTAGTGCTTGACCAGCACTGGTTGCATCTATTGATTGATAAATATATCTGTGGTGGAGGTGTGGTCCCTGGCTCAGCTGCAGGGGAGGAGTGAGGCAGTGCCAAGGAGGCTGGAGGGACAGGTGTCAGGGATTTCACTAACGAGGCTTCTCCCTTTATATATAGTGAAGCTGGAGACCTGGAGGAAGTTGTGTGTGTGAGACCAGCTGAAAAGCTAAAGTGGGTGCTGAACCTGTCATGTATTTGTTAAGCATTTTTGTGCGATTTGCAATAAACACTCCTCAAATTGTTGCAGTCTTTTGGGTCAATCACTACAATGTCCCTAAATAATATTGTCTTCACTGTAAGCTGTCTCAATCACCAACATAGGGGAAAACAATGATAGGATAATTCATGACATGTTGTGCAGCTGTGTCCGACATACATTTACATTTTTAAGGAAGCGCACAGCAGATCTTCTGAGCTACAGAGTTTCTGTGACATGTCAGTGTAGCAGCCTAAATATGGCTTAACACGTTTTTGGAAGCTCCATGTAGGCTAGTGTTTATATATATATTTATTTATTTCAGTGTTATGTAGCACAATCTATGAGATGAATCCACCAGTGACACTTTTAAGAGAAAATGAGCTGTAAGGTGATTTTAAGTGGAAGCATCTGCATCATTTGCTGTGTTTGGAATGAGAGGGTTTCACTGTTGAAGGATTTTGCAGGTCAGTTGCTGTGGTTAGTCTGTCGACAGGGGAGGAACTGACGCACTCCTAATGAGGCTTCGCTTCTCCCATACGAAGTGTGTTTGTGGGATTGTGTTCTTGTTTATCTCTTTTTGCCACGGCACAGCTTGTTTCTCAGCCTATTTACAGTACAAGCAGGACACATTATCATTAGCTATTCCAGCTACAAAGTGCACACAAATACACACGTGCACAAACAAGAAGAAAGGCCCATTCAGATGGGATTAGTATTTCAGGGTAACCAGGGAATGCAGCATTAGCCTCGCCCCTCCTGATTTACTGGTTATTTGTAGTTTGGAGGTTTGTTAAACATTTATGAGGGATAGAGGACTAAATGTCATAAGCTGCTTGTTTCTTTCTTTTTGCTCTTGTATTTAACATGAAACTGTTTTGACTCTTTCAAAAATGATACACTTTGCGCATTTAGATATTACGCCCTGTCCAAAACATTGGTATGTACAGTTGTTTGTCTTACTGTGTTTACAGTGACAGTCCATTATTTTAATTGTCAGAATGAACTCATCTTAACCTCTTGGCTACACTAATTTCCAGAAGCCCTAAAAGGTGACAGTAAAAAAGATCGTGTTCCTTGTTCTCTCACAGAGGAGCTGTTATCATTTTTGAGTCATTGTGGTCACTTTTTATTACAAACTACAGAAGTATGTGTTTTAGATATGTTATTTAATCCAGCGGTCCCCAACCCCCGGGCCTCGGACCGGTAGCGGTCCGTGAGTCATTTGGTACCGGGCCACGAGAGTTGAGGCTCAGGTGTGAAATGTATGGTTTTTAGGGTTTTTATCGGTTTTCAGCGTTATTTTTTTATCGTTTTTATCGTTAATTCGGTTTTCCTGGGTCTTTTCACGTGTGTTATGAATAAATCTTCTTTTTTTCGGTACCGGTACTAGTTTTATTTTGTTGTATTTATCCGCGACACCTTAAAGGCCGGTCTGTGAAAATATTGTCGGGCATAAACTGGTCCGTGGCGCAAAAAAGGTTGGGGACCGCTGATTTAATCCATTTATACTTTTAATTCCTAACTATTCTCCACAGTGGAGATGAGCTAATGAATCCACTGTAGGACCATGACTGCTTCAAAAACTGTGTGTAAAATAAACTAATAAATGGTAAATGGCCTGTATTTGTATAGCGCTTTAATTTACACTACATTCAGTCATCCACCCATTCACACACACATTCACACACTGGTGATGGCAAGCTACATTGTAGCCACAGCTGCCCTGAGGCACACTGACTAGAATGCAATGATTTGCAAATACATTGAACCCCATATTTAATTGAAAAGAGTAACTTAAAAAGTTATAAACAATCCTATAGCATCTACACATGTTGAGTATATCTCACCCTTTGTCTCAGATAGAGACTACCTAAACTTTAAAGACTAACAGTAGATAGTGTCATGGCACTGGGTCTGTAAATTCTGGTTTCAGTTAGAATTCTTTGATGTCGTATGCTTCATGGTTCTGTTTCCTTGCCTCCCCTGTGTCCACGTTTCATATGTAGTCTGTCATGTCTTGTTTCCTGTTTTTCTTTCACAGTCTCACATCCTGTGTTTCACAACTGTATTCAGTTTTGTTTCCTCACTGTCTGATTTTGTCTGATTACTTCCAGCTGTGTTTCCCTCCTGTTTCCCACCCCCTCGTTATCCTCTGTGTATTTAGTCCTCTGTCTTGCTCTGCCAGTTGTTGCGTTGTCCCACATTGCTGTGCGTCCTTCTTGTGGTCCTTGGTCTCTGGTGTTCATAGTTAGCTTCTAGTTTGTCTGTTTATTGTTTCCTAGCTTCCACGTTCTTTGGTTCCATTGTAGATTACATTTTCTTAGTTTGTATTTTTTGAGTTTTTCTACAGTGCAATAAAGCTGCCTCTCTTACTTAATCCCTTTGAGTTTCTAGTCCTGCTTATCTACAACTATCTACAAGCTAGGTGTTCCCGGTCAAGGTGTTCAGGTCAAGTTTTCCTGTTCCGTACTCTGCTGTTTTTTTATGAAGGCAGATATAAGCTATATATTAGAAAACCAAATAAAACCTTAACACTGTCAAATAATAATCCATGTTTTTGAGATTACATTTTGAAAAATAAAACACCTTCTGTGTTTACTAAAGGGTCTGCACAGTAACAGCATCTAAATGCAGCCTACTCAAATGTGATGACAAGCAGACTGCAAACAAAAACCAGAAAGCTTTTTGTAACTTAAATCGTGTCCCTTTTATACAACTTCTGCATATTCATGTGCAGATATGTGTTTATAGAGGTTACCAGCCTGCAGAAATACCCTGTTCCTGAGGGAGTTCCAGTGCCTGCTCTGGGGAAAGCAGATGGCTCAGAATAACATCCAACACTTGACTCATCTTCTGATGTTATATTTTACTTATGCAAGGAGACGTGGATACGCTATATTATCATACAGCGGGACCATCTATCTTTATCACTGTGTGATTACCATATGTGTGTATTTGTGCTCTTGCAGGTCTTAGTCTGGTGGTGGGTCTGGTTTTGTACATCTCCAGTATTAACGATGAGGTGATGAACCGACCTCGAGAGCCTGAGCAGTTCTTCCACTATCACTACGGCTGGTCCTTTGCCTTTGCCGCCTCCTCCTTCCTCCTCAAAGAGGTGATTGAAGCACGCTAATACGCACCACCACACGCATTCACAAAGAGTTAATCAAGCACGAACACGCACGGCTGCTGCACACAGACAAACACGTGAGTGATCGCATGCTGAACGGAAAACTCACACACTGCAGATGTGCTCGGGCACAGTGAGAAGTTCCCAGTGACACAAAAATGTGCTACTGCTCAACATTTATAAGCCTTAATGTTCACGCAGAGATTGTTTGGAATCTTGCTTTGATGTCGACCATGCTGTCTAAACATGTGCACACACAGTCGCACACACACACGCATGCATGCTTGCTGAAAATGCAGACTTATTCAGCTAAACACACACACATTTAAAAAGTGCCTGCGTAGGAGCCCGTCATCCTGCCCGCATCAATATTCATAAATGTTAATAGCTTGAATACTTGAGGGCAGCAGCTCTGTCGCAGCACAGCTTCATATGCATCCAAATATTCCTCACTGGGAGAAAGAGGGTGCTCCATTCCTCCTTCATCCTTCATTCCTTCCATTTCATCTCTGTCCCTTTTGTCTTTCTCCTTTCCCTTTTCCTGCTGCCTCTTCTCTGCCTAACTCAAGTCTTTTCTCTCTTTATATGTCCTCTACTTTTATCTTGTCTCTTTCTCTCTCCTTTTATCTTCAGTTCTTTAATCCTCTGTTGTCCCCTCCTTCTTCTTCTTATCTCCTCTGCTGTCCTCTTGCATGGTGTGCCTTAACTTCATCTTTTGCTCTCTTCTCTCTTACTTCATATTGTACCATTTCTTCCCTTACCACTTCTTTATTCGCCATCGTTTCTTTGATCTTAGTCCTCCCTCTTCAGTTATCTTTCAGTCTATAATCCTGTTTTCTTCTTCCAATCTCCTCCTCCAGTCCTCGCTTAAATCTTTGTCTCATGTTTTCTCGCTTAGCTTTTGCTTTGATTCTCCTGTAAATTTTTTTTAATTCACGTCCCGTCTTTATTTTTGTCCTCCATGTCCTCTAAATTTTTCTTATTTATTCTAATTTTTATCCTTTCTTCTATCCTCCCATCTTGTTTCCCATCTTTCGTGCCCATAAAGTGGCTGTCATCTGTCTTTATCACGTCTTCACCTGCTGTAATCACACGCTCCTCCTAATCTTCTATTAGTCTTGCCCCTCTTTTCCTATTTAATCCTCTTTTCACTCATTTACCTGTCGTCTTTCCATTCCTTTGACATGGGTTTATCCGTCTTAGCATCTTTATTCATGCATGCGTCACTCAGGCATCCTCTTCTTTCTTTTTTTTTTTCTTTTTTTTTCTTTTTCTAATCATCCGTTCACTCGCTTCCCCTTTTTTTTTTTTTACATGTTTTATCACTTCATTCCTTCATCTTACTTCCTCTCCTTTTATTTATTTTCTTCAACTCTGCCCTCTTTCCATACCTTATCTTCTCTTTTCTTCCCCACTCTTCTTCTAATCTGCGCTGGAATAGCAAAGAACATTTAACTACACAATTTTTCTGTCACACACACACACACACACACACACACACACACACACGTTCATCAGCATTCAGGTTTCAGGGTTGTTGTAGCGATGATGTTGTGGATGAATAGTGAATGAGCTGTGAATGCTCAGCGGATGCCCGGGTGAAAACATGAATACATTTTTGATAATGGCTCATTCCGCTGAGGAGCACCGAGCCTTTTTGTCAACTCTCTGCAAAATTAGTACGGATTTATTTCATCCCCCCACCCTCCTCCTTATGGTGTGTTGCACTTTAGGGAGGATGATGCTGATTCTTGTGTTTAGTAAATCTTTATGCGTATGGGAATTTTCTGGGAACTCTGCATTGTTCACTTTGGCTCCCTTAGGCAATGCAGATGTTGTCGTGTCATGGATGGAGAGAGAGAGGGGCCTGTTCCCGCTTCATCTAATTTATGGGTTTTTTTGGCAGACATTGTCAATGCATCAATGTCACTTGCATTGCTGTCTATCCTAAACTATATTACTAGAGCTGTTTTGAATATGGCCAGTTAGATCTGAAATTCTATAGCCAGTAGGTATGTTTTGGAGTATACATGTGATTTCAATCATTTTACATATTTTTAGAAGCTAACTACTTCCACTATAAGAAAGATAGCAATAATATATATAGCAATAATATATATGCAATATTTCCAAAAGTATTTGCTCGTCTGCCTTCACCTGCATGTGAACTTGAGTGACATCCCATTCTTAATCTATAGATTCTATAGCTACAAAGGATGTGAAGTCGACACACCCTTTGCAGCTATAACAGCTTCAAATCCTTTGGGGATTTTAGAAAGTTCTTTCAGAAGTGCCTTTGTGAGCTCAGACACTGATGTTGGAGATAAAGGTCTGGCTTGGTCTCTGCTCTAATTCATCCCAAAGGTGTTCTGTTGGGTTGAGGTCAGGACTCTGTGCAAGGCTCTCGATGTGAGATACTCATCATGTTGGTGTTATTCCTGGATCTACAAAACGTTGATCGCTCTGTTTTTTTAAAGATTTTTCTGAAAGGACATCGGCAAGTTATTGTCCAAGCTGCAAAGCTATGACATCATAATTACGTGATTTGTCAGATGCAATGTTGATCCTAGAAAAACATCAACACAATGATATCAGATAGACCGTGCAAGCCAATCAAGTTCTTCCACACCAAACTCAATCATCTATGTCTGTAAGGTCCTTCCTCTGTGCACTGGTGCACAGTGGCAGCACTGGTGCATGTTGGGACTGGAAGGAGTCATCCCCATACTGTTCCCACAAAGTTGGGAACCACTTCATGTTTAAGTTGCTGTTTTTCCCAACCGCTTTCACTGCTGGTGATTCTATGAAGAAGCCCATGCTACTCAGTAATGTCATATTGCTACACTTGCCTGTTGTACATCAGTATGTACGTTAACATGCTCATACACGACATCACAATGGAGGTGGGTGCCTACATGGTTATTTTATTAGTTGACAGTTCACACCCTCTGCATAATGATTACAGTTTCTTCCTTTTGAATGAAGGTTTATAGTCCCAAAGCATAGCTTCTATATCTTACTATAGATGATAGGGAAGAGGTCTACCTGCAACTAAACCTGAGCTGTGATTACAAGTATTAGCCATAAGCAAAAGCTACTAAATTGGTCTTCTCCTTTAAGGTCATTGTTCCCATGGACCTCAAACTTGTTTCACAAACAAATATCAAATTCTTTCGTCGCTGGTGGAGAGATGGGACTCAACCAAGAGGTCAAATAGCAGTTTTCAGTGCAAGAGTCCATTGTGTCTAAGCCACAATTCACTCGCTGGGCCCACGTCCTCATTTGAGGTTTGACAGCATTTTAGTAGATAAAGGTAAATGGCTTGGACATGAATTGAGCTGTAGTTCAGGGAAGGCCTAGAAGGGGACTGGCGGCGGCTCCCGGGCCTGGCAGATCCCCGTGTACTAATGAGAAGCGAAGAAGTTAAAGAATTGAAAAGGGGACGGAGGGTGGGGCACGTAAATGAGAACGAAAAGGGGGAACATATATAGATGAGAACCGGAAGGAGCATGTTTGGAGGCATGGTTCTGCTCCTGAAATTCAGATACTTTATCTCCAAAAAGAAACATCAGGTCAGCACTGTGACCAGCACAATGGTGTTACTTTTCTCGACATTCATGGACTTGTCGAGTTGACGTTGTCCCCCTGATTCACCCAGGATCACACTCAAAGATGCACAAATGCAAGTGGTCAAAATGTATAGTGTATTGCCACAATGATGGACTGTGGAGAGAATTGCATTGCTTTTGTTTGGAAAAGCATGACAGACATGCTGTATCACTGCAGAGGAGTGTGTTTAAAAAGCCAGAGTGAGATACATCATGCTTAACACCAAACCTAAAGAAACGAAAGAAAAACTCATCAGACCAAATAATATTACCACTGGATGAATCTACAAAACGACAAACAGGATATCCTGTAACGTTGCAGTATTTTGTTTGTGTCTCCAGGGTGCAGGAGTGATGTCTGTCTACCTCTTCATGAAGCGTTACGCTGAGGAGGAGCTTTATCGGCCCCACCCTGCACTGTACCGCCCCCGCATGTCTGACTGCAGCGACTACAGCGGCCAGTACCTCCACCCAGACTCCTGGGCTCCACCACAGCGAGGCCGCAGTGCCTCCGATGTCTCCTCTGACATCTCCATCCAGCTCAACCAAACTCCACCCCAGCAGCCATTTCCCAAGGGGGGCAGCAGCTCCCAGGCAACACCCTCTTCCTCTGGACCGTCATCAGCTGCCAGCTACCAGCTCCAACCAGCTTCTTCCTCCTCCACCTCCTCCTCATATCCACATCCTCTTCACCCAGGTGCCACCTCCACCCTTTCCAGGGGTTCACATATCCACTCCCACCCTCAGCCACACCCTCACCCGAGTGGGCCTGCACCCCAGTCCCTGCCTATGGCGGCGCCACCCTCTGCCGTGCCTCCTCCACGCTACCACGCACACATGCGAATGAGCGCCTCGCCATGCTAGGCTACATATGGAGGGCGCAGGAGGGAAAAACACATCTGGGGTTGGGGATGAGGGTGGGGGGTTAGATTGGTTCTGTTACAGCGCTTACACACCACACGACAAAAACACACATGAACACAGATCCTGTACCCGCCAAGTGTGTGGGAGGAAGGGTTGTAGCAAAGAAGTAGAAGAAGTGAGGTTTAAGGAGATCAAAAAAGAGGAGAGAAAAGAGGGGAGGAGGGGAAGAGAAGCAGGTGGGCGGAGGGATGACTCACTGCTGATGCTGAGCCCGAGATGAAGACAGACACTCAACAAAACTTTTAACACGCTGGGAGGGAACATGGGAGGGAGTGAGAGATACGATGATTAGTAGCAACAAGACGTTTGTGGGGTTTCTGACGGGTACATTCATCATCACGGCCATGATACACAGGCAACAGTGTCAAACAGCACAGGAAACAGGAAGCTGAATCATTTCCAAAATGCTGTCCATTCACAAAAACAACATAAATGTTGAATTATGAATCATATGAAAACATTACCCAAATTTCTTGTAATTAATGTTTTCATATTTTTGTGAATGTGGTTGGGAAGATCGATGCAGTATCTTGATTACTTTAGAAATAAATCTTGGTTTTATGGAAGTAACCCCTTAGTAATGATTATTAAAAAATATGTATATTATTATAATTATTGTTTACATTTTGGTATTTGTCCATAAGGGAAGCTACATGCAGTAGACATTTGAGGGTGTTACATCTAACACGGCTCACAGTTTTCAGAGAATAAATCTAAATTTGACTCCGGTCGTCTCAGTTAAAGGAGGACTTTGACCATTGAATGTTTGTTTGCACATTTTCACATTGTGTAAACTATATTTATTTTATGTCTTTAAAATCTGGTTCACAACTAGGATGGACCATTTTTTAAGGCTATTTATTCTGATTTAAAACAAAATTATCTTGAATTTATTTAGTAATTCATTTCATTTTACAACAAAAAAATAAAAGAGTTTTAATTAAATTTCAGAAAACCTTTATCTTGATGGAAGAAAAGTTTAGAAAAAAAGTAAATAAAAGTACTTTTATTTCCCACAGATTCCCATATTAGTCCAAAAGGCCAATGGAAAAATCCTTGGTGAAATTTCTAATCTCCAGTTTGAGCTATAAAACAAAACAAAAAGATATCGCTGCATTACCACATCATTTTACAGTGCAGATGTAAAGAAATAAATAAAATGTTTGACAGAAGTGTGCTGTAAAAAGGCCAGCAGACAAGCTCTAATAAGGCCTAGCTACTTTAACATATTAAAAAAAATGTTATTAGTGTTTATTGAAAAAAAAAAACATTATTTAATGTTTCGTCTGTTTTCACATGGAATTTCCAGGTGTATGTAAATTTAACACCACCACATCCTTCAGTTCTTCCCAACCCTGTTCATGAAAAACCATCTCTATGATACAGAGTGCCCACTGTATTAATAATCAGTATCACTTATCACTTTTGCCCTTGTACCATGACCTACAGGTACAACCAGAGGTAAACTGTGTATTAATAGAGATTTATACTTCTAATGTACAGATCTTCTTCTCCCTCTTCTGCGATCTTGCTGAAATAAATGTTCTCCCATATGTTTAAGATGTTTTAGCTATCAAATTTTCTAAGTTGTTTGTATTAGAAGTTGGAAGCTTTGAGAATGAATGTTTAACATTTTGAAGACTGAAGCAGAAGATATAACTGAGACTTTTTAACTGAGCACAGTCAAAGACCATCTGCGGGAGCTTCACAGGTTGAAGGTTTCCATGACCTGAGCGAATGGGGACTGTCTCTTTCAGCGATGATCACCCATGGTACAATCAAACTGGATGCCTTGGAGTTTTAACGTTGACGCCATGAACTTAGAATTTATTGTCTTAGATGTATACTTAATACTACATGCAGATATGAGAAAATGTAAAACCAGGTGGAGATTGAATTCCATTTGAATCTATTCAATTCACAAAAAGAACTCCAATAGGACTGAACTTACCTTGCCTTTTTTACTTGGTTGGTTTATATGGAGTTATTAATAATTGATTATCTACCAGTTTTCTAAAGTAAATATCCAAGGAAGATGGCTCTTTCCATTTGTAGTGATTTATATTTGGCGCTTTGTTTCTGCACTGTCTGACGTAGCCTGACGTAGCAACAGCAGCAGCAAACTCTCAGAGCTTCCATCAGTGACAACAGATGTGTCATTAAGGCCTCGGTCACACAGTTCAGTGATACCCTGGCAACCTCTGGTAAATTCCCTAAAAAAGTTGGTAAATGCTGAATGTTCCTGGTTGTCACTAGGTGAAATTGATTGCAAAGGAGGTGCTGCGCCAACAACCTCCTTGTGATTGCATTGGTGGCTAGCAGATTGCCACAGTTGCCTGTAGTTTGCATGGCAGATACCAACTTGTCTGCAAACACTTGCCAACTGCTCTCTGAGCTGTAGTGGAATACATGGAATTTGAAGGGCAATATAAACCAGAAATGGAAAATGTTTGCCTTCAAGTAAAAGTTGTGCCTTACCGCTGCAACTAACACTTTTATTTTGAAGGCCGTTGGTCTCTTGTTTCTGGTTTATGTCGCACTCTTCACAGTTTTACTACCACTTAATAGTACCACCACCATGTAGTTGGCACATGTTTGCAGACATCAGCATTTTTAATGCAAACGACAGATGACTGCAGCTTCCTGTTAGCAACTACAAGGAGGTTTTTAGTGCAACATTGTAACAACCACTCATAACTGATTACAGAATATACATTTTCTGGTAAAAGAATGCACATGTTTCACTTGTAAGCAGTGGTTACTAGATGGCCAGTCTTTAAGCCTGTGTGATTGGGGCTTTAGTCAGATACTGCATGAAAAGGACAAGCCTGGGTTTAGGTAGACTGCGAAAGCGTTTTGAATCCCGATAGCTTAAATTGTGTGAACTCTGTGAGGTTTGACAATGAAATGATCTAACAGTGTTTAACTTTGGTGCACTTTGGTGACGGTGTTCTTACCTGAACTGACAGGTTTATAATGGAATCTCAATCTTCCTGGTTTGTTATAATGAAGTAATGTGTTTATATAAAGAACAGATGGAGGTCGACGCTTTGATGAACATAAACCTGGATGGAGAGCAAACTAAAAATGGGTATGATTACAGGTTTTTGTGCTTTAATATGTATTTAGCTTAGCACTTTAAAGTTTAAAAACACTTTTAATCTGCACATTTTAAATCCTCATAATATGAATCTTTTTTAAACAGCAAGATAGAAAATTTAAGGTCACCTATGTTTACAGTTTGTAGCATAACAGAAAAATGTTAGTCCTTCCAATATTACAAAGAGCAAGTTTGGGATTATTTGGAATTATTTGGGATTGTGTGGGGTTATTTAGAGGTATATTGAAAAAGCTAACTGAATAAAGCTTCTGATTCTGAGTACCTATAAATATGTTACTATGAAACACATTTTCCAGTTTGCCTCCTATCCAAGTTCTCCTGTTGCACAGTGACCAGAAAGATTGCTTGTTTTTGTAGCATATTAACAATCATGCCTAGCATAGGGCATTGTTTGTAGCCATTTTTAGACCTACTGGGGAGAAATGTTACGCTTACAGCCTGTGATACTGTTAACGAAAAACATTGTAGCAAATTAATTGCAGTGTTAATAGCATATTTTATGAATATTTGCTATGTGAAAATGAAATAGAAAATTCTTTAGCAGCTGATTATGAGAGCTTCTGCTTTATGTTTTGAGATGTTTATTTTAAATGCCAAAGCTGAGCATCCTTGCTGTGTAGCGAGCACACACACACACACACACACTAACAACAAACAGACACACACAGAGATATATTTATGTAGCTGACCTCTGAGGGTTTTTTTCTTGATACAAATAAATCAGAACAGCGTTTTTGAGGACATCACATTAGAGATGTAGAGCTCTGATTCCGTGAACCACTTTTGAAAAGTTTACTTCCTTTATTCAGCGCAGACGTTTCCTCAGACTGTGATTTGGGTGTATATATCTTCTCACTGTATATTCTTTATGCCAGTTACCCTGGATATGTTTACATTATCAATGATAGGGGAAAAGTTTACATTAATGATTCATGATCAGACAATAATTGGCCATGATAAAACATGTTGGTTCCAATAGAGACTTTTGTTTTCAATATTCCTGAAAATGTACTATTTGCAGGATTTTAAGCTGCCAGCAGTGTTTTGTTTAAAAGTTTAAAACCAATAAAGCTTGCCTGGTTCCAGCCTCCTTTGTGTTTAGTTGTTCATAATGTGCACTCATTTAAAAACTCTTGTGGGAATTTGAGCAGTAGTTTGGAGACAGTTTGTTTGTTAATTAAAATTGATCGAAAGATTGTTATATAAATGGAAAAAATGGGTAAATAAAATGTTATGCGTCACTCGTGTTTAAAACTGTTATAATTTTGTCAGTTGATAGTTTATATAAAGACACAATTTATTAAAGAGAACAAATTATGATTTTACTTATCTTATGTTTGAAGTGGTAGGTGATCATAAATGTGACCAAATGAAGTCAGTGTTTACACTGTGAGTGGTAGATCTTACTTTACTCACTAGCAAATACAAATACATGGATCCTCTTTTCTGAAACCTGGAATGACCAAAATTTCAAAAACAGACTCAGTCACTGATTTCACATCATACTGAGTGAAACACTGAGTCCATAATTCCAACAGCAAAGTGGTCACATAGGCCAGGGCAAATGGCCATTTTCCCTGAGGTGTTTTTGCAATCACAGGTATCGCCTCCTAGTGGCCATTTAAAAAAAATACAGGTTTAAGGCACTTCTGCACTGGCATCACTTTTCACACCTGGAAGCTACAGCCATATTTTATACTGCCTATAGTGTAAATTGGGGTGGGCATTTCATATATTTCTGGCTCTGTATGATGTCATAAGAGAGAGGATAAAACGGTTATCTCAAGCACATGGCTCTGTGTATGAGACCAGAAGCTCCACCTGCACCCACCTCCTGCCTACGGTTTCTTTTTTTGAGTGACAAGCGCAGCCAATCATAAAAACTTAAATGGGGAGCTGAAAGAGCTTCTTTTAGACAGAGGGACTGAACCACAGGCCAGAATAAGACAAATACAGATTATAGTGAAGTATGAATCATACCAAAGTGGTCTGGAGTCAATGAATGAAAATACGGAAGTACAACAGGTCCATGTTTAAAAGGACTAAATACGATGGTTTTAACATAATGCGTCATGATGGATATCACTGCTGAACTAGTCAGTTGTCTCAGTAATAAGTGATCTCCAGTCCTTAGCAATCCAATTGGGATTATTTTTAACATTTTCACCATTTTTCCACCTTTCACCACACATCCTGGGCTACTGAGGGCAAAGGATCGGCTTCAAATGTCACAGGAGAAAAAATCCAGATCAGGTCACACAGTGAGTGAAAAATTGATTAGTTCAGAAACATATTTGCATGTCTTGATATCAGCACTTATGTAACAATGGCAAGCCTGAAAATGAAATGCATTATGGCCCCTTATTAAAGTATGACTCACCTCTTGCATAACACATTTGCTTACTAAATCGTTTTGATGGTATATTTTTGTGGAATATTAAATGATATTAAATGATTATATTATATTTATTCCAGAATGCACCAAACCAGTATAATTTCTGTATAAGAGCACACCATAGATAAATTACATAACTTTGCGCTGATGTTTCTGCAGTCAGTAACTAAGGAACACCAAACAGTTTTGAACCAGAAGGCTTCAACGCTACCTGGCTAACTTTTTTGAGGCATTGCAGGTAAAACTATTCCTGTTGTAGCATTGTTTAATGTTGTGTTTTAGAACTTAACTGTCATCTTTGCTGCAGAAGCATTTAGCATTATGTATGGCATGGCAAGTTGTAAATGGTCACAAAATGCAGTAGCATCACAATCACAGTAAAACTTTTAAGATTTTATTTCTCAGCATACCATGGTGAAATTTGCATGATGTACAAGTAAGTATGTAGTGCATTACATGTGTACTAGGAATGGGAATTGAGAAACTCATTCCCAGTTCTTGCCAGTTCAATTCTTTGGAATTGCTAGTCTGCCTCCCTTTGGTTCTACTTGTACTTGCCGATTTTAGTCAGTGTGCTGGAGGGGAAAATTAGTCTACAGCCTGGATGTGGAGATTACTTTGATTTTCATTGCACAAAAGGATGAGAGTGCGATAGGAAAGTGCAAACTGCATCCAGCAGCTGCATTATGATGCTAACACAACTTAAGCTCTTTGCTAACATCTGCACAGGCAGCATGCTAACGCTAAACTAGCAAAGAACCGAGAGTGATGAGCTGAGTGTATTTCAACCCCAGCCCAGCAGCCAGACCCTGAACTTCAACTGGTGTGATGAACAGCAGCCTATATATTTATACTGTTAAATAGTAAATATGAGACAATGTGTTTCAAGTCAGTTTAGGGAGAAAGATGGAAGTAATGTAACAAGTAGTGTAACAAATTATCTTAGGAGTAATTAAGAAATGTACTACATTACTGTTGAATGCTTTGAATGAATGCAATGTTTTTGAGAGTCACCACTATTTCTAAGCTGCATATCAAAGTGGACCCAGTTAGAACCCAGTGAGAATGGATAAGAGAACTGATAAGGAATTGAGTTATAAGTGATATGATAACTGGAATCACTGAATTCTTATCATTTCCCATTACTAATGTGTACTAACAAAATATTTAAACAGAAGCTCAGTAATATTGTGAAAACTAATTTTAAGTTAATGCAGTAGTGTAGTATCGTTCAGTCTTGATACTGGGGAGTTGCTCACTGTGTTTAAGTTGCATTGCTGCCTGGATTCTTTTAACAGTCCAATAATATTGAACTTTTGTTTTGTAGGGATATTTGAGCTCATGTTCTGTTTAGTTTTTCTGGTGTTTTGGTGCATTTATTGTTCTAGTGTTTCAGTATTGAAATCTTGGTTTTTATTATCATTTTCTATTACTAGTTTTGGTTCACTCTGTGTTTCCCTGTCTGTGTTGTGGTAACTTCTCTGTTTTCATATTTACTCTGATTCCTGTGTCTAGTCTTAGTTTTCTTTTCTTATTTCATCTTTTACTTTTTCCTTTCGGCCCTTCTGTTAACCTCAATTCCTCCTTTGTGATTTCTTGCCCTGCCCTGATTGTCTTCGCCTACAGTTATTTTGACCTGTGTCTCATTCCTGTCCTTTTTTGTCATTCTGCAATTATTCCTCAGTGTATTTTTATATTCCTGCCTTCCCGTTGTCGAGCCATCTGTTGTTGCTCCCCTTTTATAGTGGCCTATTTTTGCTCTCTTTGACCTCTTATCTTGCCTGGCTTCTGATTATCATTTTTGCATTTCTGTGTCCTTTCTTTTTGATTTTGTTTTTGGACTCATTTATTAGCCTAATAAAGATTTTCATCATAGTCATATATTGGTCTGTTTTCTGATTTGGTCTTCTAACACTCCCCAAGTCAAGGGTGTTTTCACTCCTGCTGTTTTATTCTGTTTAATTTGAACATTGATTTGTTTTCCCCTTTGGTGAAGTTTGTGCAAATGTGAAGACAGTAAACACACTTGGTGTAGACCAAAGCAGCAACACCAAGACCCTTTGGAGGAGGTGCTCTCCAAACAAAAATACAGTTTGGTGTGAAGGTGATCCAACTTTGAGCCGACACAAGTATCAAGTGTTTGTTCCAAAACACCTTCCTGTAGCAATGTGTGCTTTGCATTCTGGCATGGGGCAGGGTGCTATAGACACTACAGACTATAAACTAGCAATAAAACAAATCTAAGTAAATGTAAGTTCTCTAAATTCTCAGTAGTCAAGAACTCAGACCCTTCTTCCTGTATTTACTTTTGTTGCTCCTGTCTTCGACACAACTGGACAATAAGCAGACTAAACATATTCATGCAGTTTGTAATGATGCACTTTAGGATGCTTGGAGTTCACTTGGATGCTTTTCTGTGTGGAAAGAACTGAAACCACTGCGAAGTGTAACCACTTCCCAGTGCTCCCCGTGTGGCTGAAGAACAGCTCTGTCTGTAACTTCTCTGTATTAACATACTTCCCACCCTTCTACAACTCCTTTGAGTACTCACCTCACAAATTATTCTATGGGGCGTTTCTGTGGAACCCCTATTTGTGTACTCTGCTGGGATTACCAACCTCAGCGTCTCTCCCAATTACCAGTTCAGTCTCCTGAAAATCTTCATCGCTGGCATCTCTGCCTGTGCATGCTCACTCTATTCCAATAAATCAGTTAAACTATGATTTTGTCTGTTTTGGGTTTTACTTCAGAGCCCACTTTGCTTTATTTTCAATTCAATTTCTGACAGTTGGGTTAGAGTTTATTTCATCTACCTTGTGTTATTTATTGTGGGTCCTCGTGAACACCTCCACCGCCATCCTGACGCATCCATCAATTTCCTTAAACCGCTTATCCAATTCAGGGTCGCGGGAAGGCAGGAGCCTGTTTCTGCTGTCATGAGACAAGAGATAAGGTACGCTGTGGACAGGTTTCCAGCACATCATGAGGCTAACACAGAGACACACAGACAGACAGCCCTTGATTTTCACCTTTACACCCACAGTATGAATCGCTACCTAACATGCTAACCTAACAAACATATAATGTGAACTGTGTTCATTTGGTCCATTCCATTGGGTACTTTACAAAAAGGTGCTGCAGTTGTCTTCCTATTGCAACATACCTCAATCTTCTAAGCCTCATCATCCTTCTCATTGTGGTCAGATGAGCCTCCTTGTTAACAATATGTTATTAAACACATTATTCAAGCTATATTAAATAACTTGTCTGAATTGTGTCAGACCAGCTGCCCATAAAATGCCTGAAACTTCCTCTCTCTGATCAGAAGAGTGTGTTCCTGCTGCTCTAATGAAAAGTGCAGCTGTGAGCTCAGTGATGCAGACACCATTACATCATTCTCACTTCCAAGCAACGACAAGTTTGAAAGGAACTTGCAAACTTTATAATTAGTGTCTGCCCAGTTATCAGAAATCCCAAAGGGACAAGAACGTTGTCCAAAGTCAAATTGTGCCATAACTGGGCTGGAATTTCAGCTATGTATTTTTATACTTTTATACCTTTTAAATATCCACAGGGCTCTCACACAGACCTCCTTTGTTCTTGAGGCTAATTACCTTTGTCTCAGGAACATTTCAGCTTGAAAAAAACAAAACAAAACTGGGTGACATCTATCAAAATGCCTGAGTGACATCTATCAAAATCTATTGTTGCATTCACTAAAGAAAAAAATTTCCAAACTATTTTCGGCAGAGAAAAAGAGGACTAACTGACTAAAATGGTCACATTTATAAGCATCATCTTTAGTACTATGTTTTTGCATCCCTTAAACAATGTTGATGACCCTGTCTGCCTCAGCAGTTTATATTAGAATAAGAAAAATGCTCTAAACCAGGTATTTCAAACTCATTTTACATAATGAGCCACAGACAGACCACTTTGATATTAAGTGTGCTTGGCCTGTGATACTCCCTTTCCTATGGGTGTAAAGTTTAACTACGCAATTAATCCCCCAGATATTTTAATATATGAAAATGTGCTATTTTTGTAACCTCTGTGAAAAAAATGCATTATTTATGCATTTGTGCCCCATCTACTTTTTCTATAGTGGCTGGTGAAAGACAGAAACATTTCCATTATTTGTTTATCTCTTACTTAATTACTTTGGAGTGGTAGGAATGCCCCAGTGGATGTCTTGAACAGTCAAAAAAGCTGTGAAACTTCTGAACAATAGTTAGATGTCAAAAATTTAGTTCCTCAAATATGTTTTCCAAAGCCTGTATGGTCCAGTGGGCTAGGCTGGAGCTTTTGTTGTGCCGATTCTGGTCCCTGGGCCTTAGGTTGGCATCCCTGGTCTAAACAGTGACCTTCAAGTGTTTTTGATTCAGCGCATAATGCTTCTTTACTGAAATGAAACAAAACATTTTTTGATCTGATAATAGCACTAGATGAATGTTTAAGAACTACATTAAATGGAATACGTTATGAGACATGAATGTATGTAGGAAGCTCTCATGTTTAACATTACCTGCCTTAGTGGTGATGTGTGGAGTGTTTTTCTACATCTCCTTTAAGGGACTCGGACCATGGCTGTAGCCATCAGGTTGATTTCATCATAGAAGATCAAAGTGACCACAAGCTTGGCTGTTGCCACTCTTTAATGCTCTCTTTTTTAATACACAAGATATTTCTAGTTATTTTCCCAAATTCCAGTATTGTGGTTCACTGTTACATGCAGTTTCCTTCACTGAATTTGTTGTGGCCTAGATGCTGAGCTATGAAATATGGGAACACATCCAAGAGTTGACGAGACTCTTCACTCAAAGTGTCTGACTAATGCTGGCTTGAGCCTCTGGGAAACATGAATATCATAACTAAATGTCATGGAAAAGTATCTAATAGTTGGAATATAGTTCAGACTGTCCTAAACTGGTGCACTGACTGACCAACGCACTTCAACAATATTCATACAATACCTGAAATACCAATAACTAAAGCAAAACATCACTTTACTGCAAAAACTCACGTACCTGAGTCAGGGCTTTTTCCCAGGTCTTGACAGTGTTATGAGTCTCTTCTTTTTTGTGTAATCTCCTGCTGCCCGCTGTGTGACTGGACTGTGAATGCTAGTGGAAGTTTGGGCTGACTGGCTTTTACTGTCACTACAGAGAGGGACTGCAGTTCATTTCTAAATGTTTGTCTCTCTGGCCTGAACATTGATTTCCTCTCTGTCTGCCTTTATTGCCTTGGATCCCCTCCTGTGAATACTTCCAACACACACACACACACTCTCTCTCTCTCTCTCTCTCTCTCTCTCTCTCTCTCTCTCTCTCTCTCTCTCTCTCTCTCTCTCTCGACTATCCTCTCCCCCCCAGCGATTTTCTGATCCATATTGACTATCCATCTTAGTTGAGCTCCCTCTGTGTTCCTTATGAAACCTGTAAAGGTTGTCCCATTCTGTCCGTTCTCTTTTCCACAGCCATTTTTCACCTCATTCTTATTTCTTTCTTTTTTCTTCTGTCTTACATGGCTGTAGGGCAACACAACTTTCATAATCATCAGAATCTGAGTCCTCTAACGTTTAGAACATGCAGATTCTGGTCTGATCCAATAACTTTATTTGTACTCAAATCTTTTCCTACATGATGACAGTATGATGATCCTAATGTAAAGAAGGAAAAATAACTGGAATCATTTACAGACTTCATCTTGGCTTCCTTCATAGATCCTGTGAGAAACTCCTGAAAATTCCAAACTCATTTTGATGAAAGTGGATTTGGACTGTGCATCATATTTAAAAGAAGGTCATAGCCACCATAACATCATTCACTGGTTTGTGAGGTGTCATTTTGAAGCCTTGAATTTGCAGTGTTGTCAGTGAATTCCAACAGTGTTGGTTAACAAAGTGTAGCAATCAGCTGTACGGCTGCATCATGTCAGTAAAATAGCCAGAGTTGTGACGACCTAACCCAGAACAGTATAAAATGTCTTTATTTTGTGTTTTCTATTTTTCAAGCCAGAATTTTAGCACCTTTCCTGTACTCACTCAGCGATCATCAACCCCCTGCAGACATGCTTAAAATTTTAGGTCACTCCTAAAGATTTGGGAGTTCCACCCTGCTGTGCTTACGCCATATCTTGATTGTGAAGATCACTTAAATAAAAGTTTTAGCCATCTCATCATCATTCATTCTCATTTGGGAGTGGCACAAATAAGTAATCACAGGCTGGTATTTGGAAAAGTGTTTGGTCTCCTTGTTGTTTTGTCGACTAAACGCACTGTCGTTTGTTTTTCCTCTTGGGGGCAGAAAAGTTTATATATTGCAATATGAGACATTTTTAAAAAAGATTAACATGGTAATGCAGCAGTTGGCACTGTTTCCTCACGGCAAGTAGATACTGGGTCTAAACTTCCTAACTGGCCATAGGCGTAGATAGGAGTGTGGTTGCCAGGTTCTGTGATGTGTGGCATTCAGTGTTTACACCATATCTTGACCTGGGATAGGCTCCAGATTTATGTTCCACTGCACATTGTTTTTTGTGTTCTGGGGTGAGAACTCACTACATATGAAATAAGGGAAGTGTTAACTTAGCATTCATAAACTGTATAGCTTTAATGCAGACAGAGATAGTTCATAATTGTTACTTAGTACAAGAAGACTAAAATACTAGAATTTCATTCACCTAAACCAGCGGTCCCCAACCCCCGGGCCTCGGACCGGTACCGGTCCGTGAGTCATTTGGTACCGGGCCGCGAGAGTTGAGGCTCAGGTGTGAAATGTATGGTTTTCAGGGGGTTTTTTTATCGGTTTTCAGCGTTATTTTGTTATCGTTTTTATCGTTAACTCGGTTTTCCTGGGTCTTTTCACGTGTGTTATAAATAAATCTTCTTTTTTTCGGTACCGGTATTAGTTTTTTTTGTTGTATTTATCCGCGACACCTTAAAGGCCGGTCCGTGAAAATATTGTCGGGCACAAACTGGTCCGTAGCGCAAACAAGGTTGGGGACCGCTGACCTAAACTAAAGCTGATTAAAGATTATTGGATTTTATGTAGCATACAGAAAACAACATTTTTAAGATAACTGCATTTAAAATGCTCTGAAATGCACCAACAGCACAAACCGTAGAGAGGTCCAGTTCAGTGTCTCTGATTAGTGGAGGTGAAGCAAAGCAGACACAGGTCAGCTACTGTTGCCTGTCTCAGGACACCTGTCCATTAAGACAGTCATGACACTAACTTTAAGCTTTACAAGAATTCAATTCAGTTTTATTTATACAGCACCAAATCACGACTACAGTCACCTCAAGGTGCTTTATATTGTAAGGTAGACCCTACAATAATACATACAGAGAAAAACCCAACAATCATATGACCCCCTATGAGCAAGCACGTTGGCAACAGTGGGAAGGAAAAACTCCCTTTTCACAGGAAGAAACTTCCAGCAGAACCAGAAGAATCCAGATGGATGAGTCAAAATAAACAAAAATGTGCCATTGTACAGGTGTTATGAACAGCAAACCTATCTACAGATCTAAAGAGGTGAAAATGATTTTTTTTCTGTACCATAATGTGAACATGCTTTTTTTAATACTGTAAACTATAGCATTTTATGACCTTTGCCACTTCCTTGTCGGGTTTCAGTTCTCAGTCTTGGGATGGGTGTTAAAGTCAAAGAAGAGAGATATCCCAAATCCAACAGCAAAGCTGGATTCCACATAACATGGGTGATGTGAGGGTGGTTGCTTGGATCATAATGATTTGGTCCCCGGGCAGATCTGGCCCCTAAAATGATTATTTATAACAGATCATTTTCATTTATTTATTTATTTTAAGTAATGTATTCACTCATTTTCAGGAACGTGAGCACATCTGAAGGATTAAGAATTTCTTGCAACCCCTGCTGTTCAGCTCTGATCTGACCTGATTTTCCCCATTTAGATCTGAGGCACATTTGGACACGAAAATGCCCCATCCTGTGACTTTTGACTTAAGTCACAAGAATAATTCAGTCACACCTGTTCTCTCAGCCTAAAGCCTCTATACCAGTTTCACAGAGGACACCGGAAACTAACAGCTCTGTAAAACCTCAACAAACGTTTGAAACTCCAATATGTGACAAAATGTTCCTTCACTGATTAAATCCACAAAAAAACCCCCCCAAAAAACCCATCAGCATCATTATCAAAGCTGCATTCACTACAAACACTAGTGTGTATAAAAAACAGCCAGTCCTCGCATCCTCCTTCTTTCCAACCCATCACTCTCTCTCTCTCTCTCTCTCTCTCGCTCTCTCCAATCACGGGCTTCGTCACAACCTGCACGAGCACCGCTGCAAAAAGTTGTTTTTCCAGAGGTAAGACTATAATTAATACACGTTATTATTCAAACGACAGTCTGTATACTATATGTATTACCTTGATTATATGACAACGCGTCAATCCGATCGGTGTGCGCATGCTTAGACCGTAGAAGAGCGCACCACATGCAAGCATTGTACTCTGGATAAAATCGTGCAGCCGCGATCGCACATCGTTCTGTACGCGTGTTTACAAGGAAACGTTTAAAAGAGCTTTTGCAGAATAAAGTGTCACGTTAAAGGTAAAAGTAACTAAAGGAGGGCCGAGGAACAGGACGTTTTCAAGGTAAGACAGCCACGATGAAAGCGAGGGAAGAGAAAATAGTGAATAGTGTGGAAACAAGATCAAGGATGAGATACAGCAAACTTATAGGTATGTAGAGGGAAAGGACTAAATGGTCGACTCAGTCCTTTATAAACAGTCTCTGGGTGTAAGGGTTTTATTTTCAGCAGCAGAAAATTTCACTTTTATTTAAAATAGACGCATCACAGCTTGACTGATATGTTTCTGCTGTGCTTTGTTAGAGAACAATGTGTTTTATGGCATGTGTAGGATCCGCTGTGCAGGGGGATGTACAGAGTGTGGGCTCTCTGGGCAGGAGTCTGGATTTAGATTTCTCTGTCTGAGTATCGAATATTATTCAAGGACGCCAAGTGATCGGGCTCCCCGCATACTGAGTTTCACTTTGCTCCAGCTGGACTTTTTGGTCAATATTAGAATTTGTTTATCATTTTTTATTTCTAAAAGTAAGTTGAACATCATAGTACATAACTCTCTCAAAGCATCAATTTTACTGTAACACTCCTTTAAACCAATGCCAGACTTTATGTTTATAAAATAGGAAAATTGGGAGTTTGTGTGATTGCATAAGGAATTAAGGGCAGGCAGAAAATTATGTCTACAAAGGTAAAATAGTGGCAAAGCCAGTATATCTGTTATTTGCTTGTAATAATGTGGTGGTGTGTTGTGTGAAATACAAACAAAAACAAATAAAAACAGACAAGGAGCAAGATTGGAAGAACGAATACTAATTTCTGCAAAGTGCGTCTATTAAATAAGCATTAGGCTGTAAAGACATACGTGTGTGTACAGTATAATAATAATGTAATATATACACAGTAATTGTATGCTTCTGAATTTTCCCCGAACTTGAACTTGATGGTTTGTGATGGTTGCTCCCCTCTGTTGCTGTCATAATAATGACCATTGCTCCAGCGAGCTGCTACAGTTTGTCCACGTTCTTCTTCTGTTCTGTATTCATAGCAGGATTCCCACCATTGCTTGTGTTCCTGATGCAGAGCGTGGCTGATGTGTCCTTGAACTTTCCTCCTCTGTGTTTGTGCTGCCGCCGGCGAGCCCTTTCAACATGTGTTTATCCATGTTGTGCTGCTGCTGGAGGAGGCTGCCTCCTAATGCACGCTGTCAGTCTGGAAAAAGCAGGTTTATATTCAGGGTTCTGAGTACAAAATAACAATGTCTGATGTTCCTGATGTTTGTGTTTTGATTGTTGTTACTGATTGCAGGCCTCCCAGGGGTCCTGCAGGGCTTTCAAAGGGGGTTAAAAAAAGAAGCAATCAAGATGAATGCTGAGTGCAGTGCACTTCTTCTAATGACCACTAGATGGGCTGTTCATAAACTCACATTGTATTACAGTTTTGATAATACTCTGTAATTGTAATTTGAAAAGAACAACAGGTTCTGTGGTCTATATACCAAATGTGTTTTTGCAGATGAATTTGATATTGACTAAAAAGGTGGCCTGCAATTTCTATCATGCTGCAATAATTCTGCAATTTACCATTAAATCAGCATGTTTACCTGATGCAGACCTAGATGCAGCTTTCTTATTTTATATGCATTAAAAAACAGGAATAATAATCACTAGTATTTTTTTTTATTTCACAGACATCCCTAATACTCCGTTGTAGGATTTAAATAGCTTTTAAAAAGCAAGGGAAAATCAAGGGCTTCGTGTACATTAGCTATGTTTCTGGTTATAGATGTTTACATTTCTTGCAATAAAAAAGCTAAACTCATACAAATATTTTCCAAGAACCTTATAATTTACAGTTTTTGCAATTATTCAAACCGTTCATCTGATTATGTCCCAAAGATCAATATTCATGCTTTTAGTGTTTGCAACAGTGACAAGAACTTATCTTCACAAAATGTTACTTCTAGCTAGATGCTTGAAAGATAAGGTGTACAGAGAGGTGCTATTTGGGAGCCTCGCATATCAGCTTGTGCTCATCTGTGAGCATGAAAGCACGATTCATGGTTCAGGTGTTCTCTTTGGGAATCCAAGAATGAGAGCATAGCATGTAGGTGCTTTTTCTTGTTCTAGGCAGAAGAGATGTTTAAACGCTGCATGATCAACATTCACACCTTGGTGTTTTTCACGAGGACTTTGACTGCGAGTTTAAAGGGTTTCGTGAGCCAAAAATTGTGAGAAGCGATACTAAATTTTTCCTTGTCATTCCCTGGTGGGGGCGGAGGTGTTGAAGAGTTTCGGCCAGCTTTAGAGTGTTCTGTATGGGCTCTTTGCGTACTTGCTGCCACAAAAAAGCTTTGATTTCTGCCGATAATCTTGACTCACTACTTTATGTTAACTTAGAAGAGCCCCTGTAAGCAGCAAAGCCCATGTAGTTTCTTTTGGCAGAGGAAGGAGATTCTTGATACCCTCAGTTTGTCATTTAGAATCTTAAATTGGCCACATTTAAATAATGAATTTATATTTTTAAAAAATCATACTTAAATGTAGTAAATGGTTGTAGTTCATCTTAAGTGTTCTGTAAAACAAAGTAAATCTCATTTAGAGGAAATAATGGTTTAATGTAATACTTTATCATTGGAGAGAGAGCTGCAACCACAGGAAATGTGTGCTGCTTAAATAGTCTCTTCATTCTTAATATCAGTCTGTGGTCTGTATAGAAATGTGTCTAATACAAAAAAAATGGTTAAATTATTCTCAAATCTCTTTTAGGAAGGTTGTGATGTAATCGGGTTGGACTCAGATTTTAGTGCATATTCATGTGGTGTCAAATCACCTGAGAAAATTATTTCTGAGTGTGAAAATTCACATGAACTTAAGTCTAAGGCCTAAGTCAGAAAAGTTGGAGCAAATTCTGGTGCTTGAGTTGCCACTTTGTTAATGTTATAAATCAAAATATGATTGAAGATTGCTTATAAGAAATTTTTGATTCATGCCGATCAACCCATCCATACATAAATCTGCATATAGATTTCATTTATGTCACTTATCCAGTTCAAGGTTGTGGGGCTGCTGCAGCCCGTCCCAGCTGACAGGGTGAGATACACCTTTGATAGGTTGCCAGTCTGTCACAGGGTTAACACATAGAGACATTCACACCTACATTTACACCTACAGCCAGTTTTGAATTACCAGTTAACCTGAAAGGCATGTCTTTATGCATTTCTTAATAAAATCTTAAATGTAAATGTAAGGTAATAGATTGTGCGAAGATTCATAGACATAGTGAAGAAGGATATGCAGAGGGTTGGTGTGACAGGGTAAAAATTCCAGGGGGTGAGATCGAGGCAGGGAAAAGCCAAAAAAAGAAGAATGTATTAGGTTGTACTACACCGGCAATGTCAATGATTAACCTTTTACCAAAACTGAATTTGTGCTTGTGTGTTTGTGTATTTTGTGTGTTTGTGTGTCAACATACTGTAGTATCTATATCCAACTATTTCTTTATTCCAGCCGGTCTAACCGCTGTTAACTAGCCTGTACTGTCTAGACCATCTTTGAGGTCAGTAGATGCAGCGACACCATCATATTGTTTGTTCCAAAGTAGCAAGCACATGCACCACATTTTTTGATGATTTTAGCACCTTAGTCACTGCAGTCAGACCAGTGGATGCAGCTTTGTACTGGTAACGTGTGTTCCCATAACAATGCCAGACAAAGTCATCTGTTTAAAAGACAGACATAGTCTTTTAATTAGCGTGTTCACCAACACGATCTTGGTGTTTTCAAAACAGATGTGACGAGCGAGAGATGGATCTGTCTATGCTGGCTAATGACTTGTTCTTAACCAATGAGCATGCCCTGGATAATCTTCTGACTTAAAGTGACCAAAATGGACTTAATGTTTTATTCACTGCGACCCAAAATGAGTGACTGAGATCGTGAACTCGTTAGGAAAGTGTTTACAGATGTCAAGTGCCTCCTCCACCCCAGTGGCCATTAAAAGAAATATAGTTACAAGACATTTCACCAGCGGAGAGACCCAGGAGCTACGTCTTTCTCTTATACTGTCTTTTGGGCAGACCTCTGACAGCACAATGTTTTCTTATATTGCAATGTTTAAGTCCCATTTATCCATGTTCTTCCGCTTAACCTTATCAGGGTTACAGGGGGGCTGGAGCCTATCCCAGCTACCATGCGGGGTACACCCTGGACAGGTTGCCAGTCTGACGCAGGGCTAACACAGATAGACAGACAACCATTCACACTCACAGTCACACCTATGAACATGTGAACCTAACCTCACTAACTGCATGCCTTTGGACTGTGAGTGGACTGGAGTACCTGGAGAAAACCCACACAAACATGCAAACTCCACACAGAAAGGCCCCAGACAGGTGGTGGAGTCGACCTCAGGACCTTCTTGATTGATTGATTGATTGATCGATTGATCATACTTTATTCATCCCGAGGGAAATTGGGTTAAGGCTGCCAGCCGTGCCAGCGCCATGCTGTGTGCAGTGCTAACTGTCACACCATCGTCCTGCCCGTGTTCTTTAAGTCAAATTTAAAAAATATCAGGAACAGAGGACAGGTTTTGGAGTTACAAATCAAATACTTTGATACTAGACTTACTAGCTTCATAAGATCATATTGTATATCACCTTTCTAGTATATGTAGATATGCGTGAGGAATGCCAGTGCTGTGTTAGAAGTTGTTTTCAGGTAAATGTTAACAACTGTTGTATCTGAACAGAGGACCAGTGTTGTCATTTTCTTGGGAGTGTTCAAATGGGGATTTTTTTTTTTGGTCAGATGTGCCTCAAGATGTGCTGTTGACTTGAAACAACTCAGCATCCCCTGCTGTGCTGCTGCAGATGTCTCTCATGTGGATTTTGGGTGCCCTGCAGTTTTTGGCAACAGCTTGCATTAAAAAAGCAAAAAAAAAGGAAGCAAAACCTGACCCAGTGTCAGTGCCGATGGGGATTTTCACTTCAGGAAGACTCTGCTTGTTGAAATCTAAGGATGTCAGTTCAAGCAGGAAAGCAGCTGCTCTGCCGAAGCGCCCTCGGGCAAGGCATCGCATCTTTCCTCGCTCAGGATCTTTCGGCTTTGAAAGATCCGCTGTATTGTGCATTTCAAAACATGACACAGTGTTAAGCGCGCGTGATTAAGCCATCGCACCAACGGGAAGAAAGTTGGATGGATGAAACATGCCGAGACACTGTGACCACTGCGCTAATGACTCACACGTCTGTCATCTCTCTTGTGAATGTTCATTCCTCTTGTACTGTATGCAGTCATGTATGACCACCGCGTACCTACACGTGTGCGTTGCGTTCGATGGTGTGTGACATCCCAGCTCCTCTGCACACCAGTGGAATTCAGGGACTTCTTTTTCTTTTTTTTTATCTCAGCAAAATCCTCTCAGCTGTTACATCCAGTCCTCTACTCCACCAACACACACATAAAACACACGCATACACACACGCACACTCGCCAGCTCCACCGTAGACTTTGGAATTCACTGTTGCCATGGCAATGGAATAGAGCACGCTCTCTCGCATTGCCTGTTCTTTTCTATTGCTTTATCTCCCCTCTCTCTCTTCCTCTCTCTCTCTATGTGGAGGCAAACCAGCTTCTCTTGTTTGACATGGGGCTTGTTTTTTGCCGCCGGCATCAGGTTTTGAATGTTTGTTTGTTTATTTGTTTGTTTGTTTTTCAATGACACATGATGCTCATATAGAAAATATGTTTGTGCGGAAGATGTTTCTGTACAGGAGCATCCCCTGCTCTCAAGACTCATGTCACGTTCGTTAATCAAATCCCCCATCTTCCCCACCCCACCTCTCATCTTCTCATCTTCTTCTTCTCTCCTTTCTCTCCCGCATCTTCTCCTGTCCTTTTACTTCCATCCTTCTCTTTCAGTCTTTTCTCTCACTCTCTCTCTCTCTCATCTGCTCTTTACCCCCCCTCCCCTCCCCTCCACCTCTTTCTTGCTTCTCTCAGTAGCTAAGATGACTGCCATGACAATTCAATGAGAAGAGAGGACGCAAAGTGAAGTATCCCCTACTTGCTGAAAAGGAGCGACAGAGCGCTCAAGGTAAAAGGAGAAGACGGGGGAAACGCACGAGAAGAAAAGGCAGAAGATTTAAAAAGAAACTATTAGAAAGAAAAGAACTGGCAGAAGAAGAGCCAGGAAAGAGGAAGGGGCGAGAAAGCGGATAAACGGTGGATGGAGGCGGCTCGGACCGGGGCTACGGAGAGCTCTTCACTGACGAAGAAGAAGAACAGCAGCAGCAGCAGGGGGGAGAGGAGATGGAGGCGAAAGGGAGAAACATGCCCTCAGGTAACACACACACACAAGAACAGGCAGATGTGCGTGTGTTCATACACACACAAACAACCATATGCACATGTGGATTCTGATGTGCGTGAACATGACACCCATGTACATGCACATTCAAGGAGTAAGACACACAAACAAGCCTGGATCAGTACAGTCATTCAGGAAACCACCCTCACACACACACACACACACACACACACACACAAGTACAGATGTGTGCAGATGTCTGGATTCAAAAGGCGAGTGGCTTCGATTAATCTGTGCTGGCATTTGTGTAACCAAGCTAAATGTTTGTTCATATTAGGATCAGCGATGACTGAGGGGATTGCTGACATATGAGAAGCTGAGAAAATCCATGCTGCTAAACACAAATTTCATGAATGAACTACACAGCATTTGAAATATTGAAATGATCCATCTGACATTTGACAGTAATTTTAATTTAACAAAGTAACCTTGCTTTGGTCTAATGCCAGAGCCAGTCAGGGTCAAGCAAAGCAAGAATACACAGGCTTGCGTCACTGGATGCACTTTTTTTTAAGTGACAAAGTTACCTGAACTGCCTTTAGCTCTGCAATCTAAATAATGTCTTTTTTATTCTTTTTATTTTTTACTACTAAAGTATTTGTAGTGAAAACTGCACGGACATAAAGCTAGAGTTTGACAAACATGTTTGATCATCCAGGTAGAAACAGTTCATTCAGTGCAACAAATGTTCCAAGCCAAACTGGTTATAATGTGAAAAAGACGTATTTATAGATCTTTATTTAATCGGAAGCTTTCAGATGTCCAGGAAAAAAATGTGTAAATGACAAGTGTGAATATAGAGGAAACCTCTTCCTGCCAGGTTGCTATGTCAGTGTGCTGCTCTCGCAATCTTTCATTGATTTTAGCATCAATCGTCTTATTTAACACAAACAAAAAGTTTAATTTTGAAAGCCAAAACATTTTCATATAAACCACAGAGGGTATCTTCTTATATATTAAAGGACTGAATGCAAGTTATAGAGACCCAAGATTGTTTTTTGATATTGATACCAAGTTTCAAAATTCAGTAAGTTTTTTTTAGGATTTTTTTTTTTTATTTAATTGATACCAATGCCTAAACTGATAATTGGTAATTGTCTTTTTTTTTTTGTTTGTTTTTTTGAATAATGATTTTAAAATGTAAATTCATTGTAAATATAAACTGTATTAAAAAGCTACTTAATTATTAGTAAATATTATCAATATTGGCTACTAATTGTTAATATTTTTTTTAATTACATGGTTATCACATTGTGTAATATGTCGTAATATCTTTTTAATGTATTTTATCTGACTCAGTAATAGACTGTAAAAATGTCATTTTGAAGACACTTGTATACAAAACATTTCATACAACATCATGAGGTAATCAATGCCAAGCTGAGAGAACGAGGACATGGACCACAGTCTCCAGGTACCTCCCACCCCACTCTCAAAAACAATTATTATATATCCATAAAATTTCAACTTTATTGTAACCATTTAAATGATGTTTACATATGAATCAGACTTTATTCTTTAGGCATTTATAAATTAGGTGTAACTTTTCAGTAACCATCCAGACAGTTCTGATGTAGCAAGACAGCCAAAGTTGATGACCAAGTGCACAAAACAGCCAAGCAATGACAAAGTCAAGAACAACTTTTTCAAATGTTTATCTTAAATACCCTTTGTGTATTTAACGTTGCGCATCACTTTCAGGGTCAAAGTAGTTTATTGAACAGCTTGATGCACAAACTACCAAAAACGATTGCACTCATTTACACCAGGTTATCATCCAGCAAACGCCTCGTCTATGAGGGGAAAACCCCCACTCAGGACAGCCACGCATGCCCGGGGCTGTGACCTGGCCAGTCACCCAGTGAAATTTGCCCCTTTAGTGATGCTGGCAATTGATCCATCTCTAGCCGTGTGGATTGTGACTAAGCAGATTTCTTGTAAATCTAGTGGAGTTTTTCTCAGAAGTTTAATGATGTACAAAGGTGCTACAAGCAAGTATATAATTGTAGTAATTCAAAGAGCAGACATAGTTTGACATCTTCAGGTAATTCAATTCAAGTCAATATTGTTTTTATACAGTACCAAATCACAACAGTTGCCTCAGGTTGCTTTATATCATAAGGTAAAGACTCTACAGTAATATAATATCTTGATCTAGAAGTTAAAATATTTTAGAAAATATGAAAAAGTAATGACAATTTTGAACATTAGCCTTGTTTTTACATACTGCTTCACAATTTCTTACAAACTAATTACTAAATAATATTTTATTGTTTAAGAGTAAAGTTTTATTAATTGTTTGTAATTTCTTGTTTGTTTATTTGTTCCAAAGAAACATTGAAATCCTCCCTTTAGCCGATTCACTTAACTCTTTACTCTCTATTACACTATCTTTGAAAATGTAAATAAAATGTTTTCAGTTTATGACTATCATTCAGCAAAGGCAATATGGGCAGATAACAATATTGGGCCTGTTTATAAATACACGTGTACTGAATAATTATTCTGATTTTTACTGATTTCTTTAAGTAAAATGAAACAGGAAACACTGCGATGCTGGATATTAGCATCACGTAAGTTTATAATGTATTTTTGAACAATTCCTTTCAACTAATCATTAAAAACATGTGACACAATTTAAAAATCAGTGTTAGGCTTTAAACTTATAATGCAAATAAAAAATAAAACAATGCCTAATGAGTGTGGCATCCAGTGAATAAAAATTTGACAATTTAGTGCAAATTAAAAATTTGTTGGTTTTTGTTGGATTGTTATTGCCGCCCCAGTGCCGTGATGTCTTTATGACACTTACCTTATGCATATTCAAGCGGACGGGTCACTTTCAGGGTCAAAATATCAGCGATCTCTGTTATTTTTGGGACGTTTGTTGCCATGGAAACCCCCCCGCAGGACAGCTGAATTAGTCAACTAGTTCAAAAGCCCTCAGCGGATTTCGTATTCTCCGTGTGATCGATTGTTTACATTAACCTCTTGTTTGAGATGAATAGAAGCCAAACCTGAAGCGTTGCAGAATCCCAGCACTTTCTCCGTTTCAGCTGAAATGGTTAAAATCTGACAGGGGAGTCCCACAGAGGCAGGAACCCTGCTCCCATCCACTTTCATTTATGTTTCCTGAAGCACAACAGATGTGTTGTATCTCAATTTTCCTCTTGTCATCCCTCTCACTGTCCACCTCTCAGCTCAGATTTGTGTCTCTTCTCTCCTCTCCACTTGTCTACTTCTCATCTCCTCAGCCACTCTTGTTGTCGCTTATTATAAAAAAAAGTGCACAAAGACTTCTATCTTGCTCTTCGTCTGCATTTGCCCTTTTGTTCTGCACATATTTTCCTCAGATGATCTTCTCATTAACCTAAAAAGACAATTCCTTTCCTCAGGCCTCCTCCAAACCTTGCTCATATTAATACCTTTTATTGTGATTCTCTCTGGAAGTGGTTTGTAGAAAAAGGTCAGAATTTAAATATGACTAGCTCCTGAGATCCCCCGCAGATGTATGAAATGAAGCACTGTCAAACATTATTTTAATTTCTTATCCCATGTATTTGGGTCAATTTTACCTTTCTGTGTTCAGTTTTGGAACAATATTTGTACTTTTGTATTTCCGTTGATTCAGTGAAGTTGGCATTTTGTTCTTAGCTGGTTGCCTGCTGCCAACATTTTTTAACTGCTTCAGGCTGCGTGCGTGTGTGTTGTTTTTTGATTAAAAATTGCTCCAGTGTGCTCAAACAGAATCCAACAGAAAGAGTAAACCCCGTCAGCAGCTCCCACCGGTCCCGTACAGTGGCCCATGAGGGACAGTATTTCTATTAATACATAAATATATTTGACAGTTCAGTATATAAATTATGAATTACCTGTTTTAGCTTCTCGTTTTAATTTTCATAGGCATTGAGGGTATATTTGAACCACTGAATTGTGATGGAATTAAATGGCTCATACAAGACTGCAGCCATTTGAACATTTAAACACTTAACAGTCTGAAAAAAATGCGATTGAACTTTGTATTTTTGGTATAATTTTGTAATGTTTTTTATGATGACTTTCGAACATACGCTTAGCTGTTTCTTAGTTGTTTCTCTCTCAAATAAGAATAAAAACAAAATCCAAAAACAAATACAATAAGAAATAGTCATTGCAGCCTAAGACCTTACATCATAAAAGTTATGGATATTAAAAGTCATCAGTTTGAATGTCTAAATCAGCTACAGTAAGGTGAAAGATCAGGAAGTCATTAAAACAGAGAACTGTATAAAAGGTAGAGACTGTATATAAACAATGACTGTAACCACCATGACATCACCCACTGGTTTGGATTGTATTTTTAACTCGAGTATTTTAACTGTTGCCATGTTGGTTTTAGAGCCAGGAGTTACCATATTTGGACAAGAGCATATATGCTATCAGGTAACACTAGTAAATTTATTAGAAACTTGTATCCATAAGCTGTATGGGTGAACAGAGATACACTTATCTGCTAATTAGAACATACTGAAGTATCAGACTACTAAATCACTAAATCACCAAAACTGAAACATACTGAACGTCTACACTGCACAATAGGCCACATTATTAAACAGATAATTCCACATAAAAATACTCCAAAAGGCACCAACAACACAAACAAGAGGGAAGGGTTCAGTTCAGTGACACTTAGCAGAGGTGAGGCCAGCAGACTCCAATCATTTGTATCCGTCTTTGTCGGCCTCTGACTCCAGTGAGTGAAAATTATCCATAGGAGCCAGGCTTTTTTGTCTCAGGCTGTAAACGTGCTGATTTCTGTTGGGAGTCATTGGTTTCATTTTTCAGCCCCAGAGGACAACTCCGGATAGAAATGCTAGAAGTATTGGACAAATGCATGGCGTTAGAGTAGTAGTATTACTAAATTTATAGTTGCAATCCTTTATTTTAGTACTGTTGGGTAACTTATCCTACAAGCAAGGCATTTACATTAACAGGAAAATATTCATGGCTCCGTCAGCATCCCAATAATGTCATTGTTTAAACTTGATTAGTATTATGTGTCAGCCCTACCTTCTCCAGACGGCTGATTTTATTTTCTGTGTTCTTGTCAGACATCAGTTTCCTTCCCCGCCCAGCCATGGTGTGGTGTGAGCGAGGGATCCAGGTGCTGTTGACCACCATGGGAGCTTTTGCAGCTTTTGCACTGATGACAGTGGCTATTGGAACTGACTACTGGCTGTACGCCCGGGCCTTCATCTGCAACAGCACAGCCAACTCATCACAGGAGGACTCCAACAATAAGGACAAGAAGGATCCTGGGGCGCTCACCCACTCCGGCCTCTGGAGGATTTGCTGCCTGGAAGGTACAGTTGGTTGTGTGTCTGTGTGCATATTTGAGACCGTGCGATGCTTTCAGTGCGCTGTGGGATGAATTTTGGTGTGTTTCTCATGTGTTTGTCACCAGAGAGCCTTGGCGAGGTCAGTGTGCTCATGAGACATAAATAGGTGTCTTGTTCACTAACCCAGCCATATCCACACACAGTGCACACACACACTTTTCTCTATTTTATTCATCAGTACATTAGCGTTTTGTAATTTGTATCAAGCCAGCCATAGTAGCATATGACTGGTAAGGTGCAAGGTGCAAGAATTCGAAGTTGGTGCCACATGATGGTGGCTTCACTTTTCCAGCCTGCTTGGCTTGATTATAATGACATTTATACTATAAATAATATAGCCACATTTTATTGCATTACATCTTTTGAACAAATTACATCTATAGACCCTAACTGCAGTTTGGTTTCTGCTCGAGTGAATAAAGCTCCACAGTTTGGTACTGGATCACAGGCAAAACAATTTGGTCCGGGGTGTGCAGGCCGTGTAGGACATGCTATTAACCTGCTTCAGCCACACATGTTGTACACCTCCACCCCACCTCTTCCTTTATGCTCTGTCTGACTCGATCAATATATCTGTTTTACTGGTGCTGTTCTACTCTCTTCTGAATGGGCTCTCACTGCTGCTCTAACTGTCTTCAGCTTTTCATATAGGCTCATGGAAGTGCAACAAAGTCCCAGAACAAAACTGCCAAATATAATCGCCTTCTGATGGAAATAGCAATCTTCTATTGACTAAAGTATTAAATTTGTAATTAATAAAAAAACGATTAGGATTAAATTTTTTGTTTTGATTTAGGCATAAAAAGCACCCTCGTCACAGTTCAGGGAAGACTGTTGTTTTGATAATAAACTCTGCATTTTAAGTCAAAGCTGGCTATTCCCATATTAAAGCAGAGCATGACGCCAGTGCCTGAACATAATTATAACAACATTTTAAATATAGTAATCTAGATTGTGTGTTAAACTGCAGTTGCAAGGCTATAAAGTTCTCACTCATTTACATTGTGTGAATAGAGTGGATGTAGAAGCTATTACTGTATGCTACAGGATGCTCATGAATGTAACCAGAGACCACAGTGCATCCTGTTGTCACCTGTTCACAGTGCAGAACACCGATATCACCAATGTCAGATTATCTGAGATGTTAAGAGATGTGCAGCTGTTGCTGTACCTACAATGGAAAATATTTTATTTAAATATGATAGCAATGAAAATAAAAAGTATTTGTGTTTTTCACATGTTTCAGATTCCACACATCCTAAACCTTCAATATAAAAGTCATTACATTATCAAGTCAGTAAATGTCTTCTTTCATTTTCAGGTTTAAGTGTAATGTTCAAAAAGCAACAGACAACAATTAAAAGGCCAAACCGTCTCAGAGCATCTTTGTAGCAGGAACTCACATCTGACGTGGAAGTTTAGGAGCTGTTTTAACTATTTTGTCTTGTCAGATGCGTCAGAGGAACTGCTTTTGTTGCTGCCTCGCATATTCTTTTTCTTTTTTCTTTGAAGATAGCGAGCAGATTTCTACCAGTGTATTGACAGCTGGGTTCATTTGTGTATTTTCTTCTCTTTTTAACCAAGTTCCTGATACTTTGCATGTTAATAATTTAATATGGTCTGTCCTGAAAAGGTATAAATTTGCTTCAGGCTTTTTATGACTTCTTTCTGTTTTTGTGTGTTTGAAATGAGCTTTTTACTGCTTTTACCCTCCAGGATACACAGGTATCTCTTTTTCTCTCCTGATGTTAATTTTGTCCATGCAATGCACAAATAGCTGTCAAGGTAAACAAACGTTGTGTGTCAAGAAGAAACACAAGCTTATAAAACAGTTTGTACACCAGGAGGGGTGCTGTCTTTAGTAATAACATGGAGGAATATTTTTAGCATCTTAGCCTGGCACAGAATTAACACCAAGGCCCCAGAACAATGTGCCGTATAGGGAGGAGGAGAAAGATACATAGTGCTCGTGTTTCAGAGAAAATTACAGCTTACAACTGTTGATTTTCTTTTTTTCTTGGTTGAACCCAGACAATAAATCATATAAATGCAAATAGCTGCCCCACCCCCGATCATTATTATTTTCTGGCCAGTAACGGGTGATATGTTAAAATTACCCAACCAGCCAATGTCAATCCAAAAACAGCAACTGTGCTGCCCAAACTTTTTGCTGTTATTTTGGCTTCTGTCAGCCTGCATTCAGGTTAACTACCAATAGCTTTTTAGCGCTGACATTTTGTCAGACACCCAACTGAGGACTTTATCCATACAAAGCCAGGTCTCCACTGATCAGACAATAGCAGAACCTGCTCCTGTGTGGCTGTTCGGTTTTGAGCTTTGTAAGTTAATTATTTATTGAGCTAGAAATTATTTAGAAAGAAGACGACAGAATTAGCAAACAAAATGAGAAATTTTTCAATAATGTAGACAGCTAAATTCTAAAAGACAAAGAAATTTCATCTGAAAAACTGAATCCAAATCAAATATGTTTGTGAAATCGAGTAGTAGAGTCTAATAAAACCACCAGCTTGATACTATTCATCAGGTCTGACAAACTCAGCAGTTATCCTTGGAACTTTTTTTTTTTTCCTTTGTTTGTTGTTTTTTTTGTTTCAAACATTTAGGGCATAAGTCTTTTGCTGTGTCATTTGGCCATTTGTCTTAATATCTCTCACCTTACTGGCCTTTGTGATCTTCTTGATTTTCATCGCGTATATATGTATATATATATATATATATATATATATATATACATATATATATATATATATATATATATATATATACATATATATATATATATATATATATATATATGTATATATATATATATATATATATATATATATACATATATATATATATATGTACACCTCTTTCTCCGTGGTTTGTCCCCATTTTTTAAAATTTCTTCTTTCTTCTTCTTTTTTGTTCCCATGTCTGTCTTCCCCTTTTCTGGCTTTTACCTTTGTTATTTACTGTTTTGGTGCATTCTGTCTTTTATCTATCTTTGTGTCTTTGTGGGATTTCTTCTTTGACCTTCATCATCTTCTCCCCCTCTTCTTCTTCTCTGTCTTATTTCAGGTTTGAAGAGGGGTGTGTGTTCCCAGATCAATCATTTCCCAGACGACGCAGACTATGACCAAGATGCTGCAGAGTATCTGCTGCGTGAGTGACACACACACACACACACACACACACACACACACACACACACACACACACACACACACACACACATATACACACACTCTTTTACAAATACACAATGCACACAAACATGAAGAGAGACATTAGATAACCATACACTGGCAAACAGAACTGCACACACTACAGTCTCCATCACATGCGGATAGAAAGGACAGAAGGGGATGGTGGGCGGATATCAATGTACGGATGTCAGATTCAAGCAAAGCGTTCCTGAAGGTGTGTGTAAGTGTCTGTACAGAGTGTGCATGTGTGTATAAATGCCCAGGTGCATGGGGTTGGGAGTCTGGGGGTGTGCAGAAAGCTGCTGTTTTTTTCACAGAGGAATTGAAAGAACAGCCTTCACTAATGGATTATTTTCAGCTCAGGATTCTGGTTTCACATCCTGCCTCCATTGTGATAGCAGATTCTGCTTCTTACAGCCCTGAACCTTTTTGGTTTACAACGTATATGTTCCAGCTTTATACGTTATGTAAAGACATCTATTTCTGTGACAGGTGCAGTGATACTATCTTAAATTCTCCTGTCTGCTTTCGTGCACATTATAGAATGAACCAGAATGCTTCTACCTCCCCAAACATTTCAGTCCTTTTGATTTGTTTTTTAATAATTGAAACTATTTTGAATTTAGGGTGAATGACAGTCCTGAGAGATATTAGATGGGTTTGTTTTGTTTACTTTCATTTAAGTTTCAATAACAACCCTATTTAATGAGAAAGGCCTGAGATGCTGCCCTGCCACAGGCTGGCGACCTATCCAGGGTGTACACTGCCTCTCGCCCTGTGGTAGCTGGCATAGAGATTGATGGATAGCCATTTGAGTGCAGTGAAGTCATTGTCATGTTGAAGATGATTGAGCTTTGTGACCTTGTGCATTATTGTGCTGGAAGCAGCAGTCAGAAGATGGGTACAGTGTGGTCCTAAAGGAGTGGACATGGTTAGCAATCATCCTCAGATAGATGGTGGTGCTGAAATTAGGCTTAGTTGGTACTAAGGAGCCCAAAGTGTCCATTTCCTGTTTGTAGCTGACAGCAGTGGCACCCAGTGTGGCCTTCTGCTGCTGTTCCAAGGTTGTGTGTCAGAGATGCTCTGCTGCATACCTGGGTTTTAACGAGTGGTTATTTGAATTACTCAGCTCACCTTTTCATCCAGAGATCTGCTGCTCACTGCTCATTTTATTTAAATCTTTGAGATTGACGTGTGGGAAAATCCCAAATGACCAGCAGTTTCTCAAAAGTTCAAACCAGCCCATCTGGAGCCAATAATTATGAAATATTCTTGTGGTATGTGTGTGACTGATTAGGTTTTTTGTATTAACAAGCAGCTGAAACACAAAGTGGTCAGTGAGTTTCATTTATTTTACCCAGAAAACACAGCTGAACCAGTGAAATTGTGTCTGTGGCCAAAAAAAGAGGTTATATCATGCTTATGTAGCAGATGGTGAGCTGATGGTGTTGTTTCCTTACAAAATATCAGTCTACACAGATTCTCTTAGAAATATTGGACTTATTATTGCAATGAAACCATCAACCACCAAATGTGGCTATACTGGCTCCTAAGAAATGATCTCGTTTTAAAAACATATGTCTGGAGTTGAAGGTTTAAGGGATTTAACTGTGTAATGTTGTGGTATGGCGATTTCAGTTTTGCAGTTGTTTCACATCTGTTACTCACTGATTCTATTTCTTTTTACTGGCTTTTTAGTTTCATTCGCTGATTTGGAACAATTACTTATTAGGTTTAGGAAAAGAGTGTGATTGGAATTAAATGGGTTAAGCACCAACTCTTTAATGAGCTGAAAAAACCAAAGCCATATATCTGTTTGTTTGTTTTTAGACAATATTTGATTGGTTGTGTGTTTAGTTTTGAAATGGTTGTAATCAGAGAGCCACACATTAACTCCATGCACGCAGACAACCACCAGTGTTTTCAAAGTAAAACACAATTTATATTCTTACTTGCGTTTCTCTTTTCATATCATCCTAGTGTATCTGTTGTTTCCCTGTCTCCACCTGTCTTTGTCTTTCTTTATCCCCTTTTATTTAGTTTTGCCTGTTTTTGTTTCCTTTTGTTGAGTCCTCTCACCACCATTACTGCAGGTACATTTTTGTCTTGTCTCATTGTGTGTTGCATGATGATTTTATTTATTTATTTATTTATTTATTTATTTATTTTATTTTAGCCTCTTGAATGTCACGACGAACAACAATCATCCCTTTGCCCTTTTAATGTCAGCCATTTCAGCATGGAAAGTATTCACTGTTAGTTTTTAGAATCGTTAGAGATTCAGTTTACAGTTATCCTGTAAGTATCATTAACACTAATTTTCATGCGAAAGAAAATATCTATAGTTTACATTCATTTCTAACAAATAGAACTATATGCATGAGCTGTTATGCAATTGCAGGTTTGCAAAAATTGCACCAACAATTTATCACATAATCCATGGTTTTTTTCCCAAAGAGGTGAACGTTACTCACATGTGCATTTAACTTGTTAAAAAAAATTAGACATGTGAAATTTAACCTGCATGTCTGACAGAAGCTTCTGTGAATGAATGGTTATCACAGCATTTTTCTTTTACCTTCAGCTTCAGAGGCAAAGCTTTAGAAGTCACCTTGAAAATCTGAAAGCTCTGCTTTTCCACATATTCCTGCCTGAGATGGAGCTTTTCATCTTCTATAACGTCTCTCTGTTATCACTTCTGTTTATAGCTATGAAGCATCTGCAGAAGGATATACTGAAAAGGATTTTTATATAATTCAGCCTTTTCCAGCAAAATGGCGATTGTGCACTCTTGCTGAGGAGCTGTGGCTCTGTATTTGTAACAAGGAATTATTCATTTAGTTTCATTTTACAGTGTAAAAATCATCATATTCCCCATAATCTTTATTATCTCACATTTTGAAAAGAAAAAAATTGCTTTCTTCTCTAGTTTTAAGAAGACATGCCATCTAACTATTTGTATTTAGTCTTGAAAAAACTCGGGGACTCGAAAGACATTATGTGCCATATAAAATATAATGTAGGGAACATATAAAAAGACATCTGCTGTTCCACAGCCAATTTGTAGTGTCAGCTGTGCCAAGCCTTGGTAACACTTTTATTCCTCAGAAGTGTCACAAGGCTGTTAACTTTGCACCTTCAAATGGTGTTGAATCACAAGAAGAAAATGCATTAATGAACCACTATTAGAAAAGTACAGACTCAGTCGTATATCAGATTCAGGGTGCACAGACTGTAAACAACAGCACTGCAGCTAAAACGATGATGCTCTCATCTGCTGTCTCCTGCAGGTGTGGTGAGAGCTTCCAGCATCTTCCCCATCCTCAGTGCCATATTGCTTCTTCTGGGTGGAGTGTGTGTTGCTTCCAGCGGATTCTATAAAAGCAAAAGGAACATTATTCTCGGTGGAGGGATTCTCTTTGTAGCTGCAGGTAAGACTGCAGCTTTACTGTGGTTTGGGAAAAGAAATCTATATTTCCAGTCAGAGTTTGAAAAGAAGATTTTGTTTGAAGGTATGTTTGGTACATTTTTTATTAACACTAAAATGGGCAGTTTGTATTTTACCCCGGCTGACTTTGCAATCCCTAACAGATACCCGTGTCCTTAAAATCTCCGTATTCTGTTACTAAAAAGAATTTCTGAACATTTAGATGCTTCTTTTTTTATTATATTCATGTAGCATGAGCCATGAAACACGACCTAGCATATATATTATACAGCTTAAGATAATCTGCAGTGCCCATACCAGGATGAACCTATAGCTATCAGTCGTATAGTTAGATTAATCTCCTTATGTATGATATGCAAATTGACTGTCATACTGTGCTTGCCTCCTCTCAGTGTAATTGAAAGGAAGCACTTCCAGAAAGCCTGCCTGCAAAACAATTTAATGAACCAGCAGGTTAATTTGACTCAGAGGAGCACTTAGAAGTCTTGTATCTTTCTTTAGGCCTCAGCAACATCATTGGAGTGATCGTGTACATCTCAGCAGCACTGAGCGACATCTCCCCCAAGAAGGATGAGGATAAGAAGTGGCATTATTCCTACGGCTGGTCATTCTACTTCGGCGGTCTGTCCTTCATCCTGGCCGAGATGGTCGGCGTGCTCGCTGTCAATATCTACATCGAGAAGAACAAGGAGCTCCGTTGCCGCTCTCGCACTGACCTCTTCAAGAGCACAACGCACGCCATGCTTCGTCTGCCCAGCTACCGTTTCAGACGGCGCTCGCGCTCCAGCTCACGCTCCACTGACCCGCCACGTTCGCAGGAGACCTCGCCCGTTGGAGCTTCCAAGACCTTCAGCTTGCCACCATCTGCACCGCCATTCTCTGTGGCCACTCTGCCCAACCCCCACCACACCAGCAGCAGTGGGAGTGGAGGAGGTGGTGACATCTCCATGTACACCCTCTCAAGGGACTCCAAGCTAGGCAGCCTTGGAGGAGGTGCCCCACCTCTCTACGGCACGGTGGACCGCGCCACGCTCTACCAGCTCCACAACTACTTCCCAAAAGATTCCAGCGGCAGTGGCAGTGGTGGAGGAGGAGCGGGAGGAGGAGGAGGAGGAGGAGGAGCAGTGATAAGCAGCAGTACGCTCCCTTCCCACTCAAAGTCCAACTTGGCAGCGGCGGCAGCTGTAGCCCAGAACGCAGCACCGCTGAATACCTCCACATCAGCTGCTCCGACCACCCAGCCAGCCCCGATATCTACAGCCACCATGGAGCGGGATAGGGGCAACGTGGGAACCCTGGACCGACTGACAGCCAAAAGGGACCGGGATAGCAACTCAGATACACTAAACAGGAAAACGACACCAGTTTAAACTCAGAGAGAGAGGAGAGGAGAAATAGAGATGGAATTTAGAGAGGAAGAGTAGGGCTGTAAATGTGTGGGTGGCACGTCAACAATAAGGTTTCTGTCCTTGAGCCTGAGGTATCTAGCTGCCATAAATATTACTAATGTTATAAACAGTCATCAAACATCTGATGCTAAGAGCAAATTCATGACAGCCGCCTTAAAAATTGTCATGACTTTGAAACCTGTTTTGTTAATTGCACAGCAGGGGTACAGTGGAGGATTCAGGAAATGTTTCTTTTCTCTGTTTTTGATTTCTGAATTACTCACTAAATCATAGAGATATAAAACTCCCAGATGTGTAATAAAACAGCCTCCCAATGCAGCAGTTAGGTGCCTTGCCGAGGAGGCAGGGGAACTCTTTCGTTATTTATTTCCCTTAACTCAGTTTTGTCAGTTTCTGCAAGGACATCTTTTTAAATCCTGAAAGAAACAGTACAGGAAGCTTTGATGATAATAAACCCCGCTTACAAATCACTAATTTGTACACATCTTAGGTCGGATTGGCCTGCTTAAATCTGCATTTTCAAGCCTCTTTTCACAAAGCAAGACACAGAGTCCTTGCTTTTTGGTATTCTAAACTTTGCAACACTTTTTAACATAATAATTAAATTATAAAGTGGCCAGATGGTACAAGTCACAATTCTTTCTTCCATTTCTGTTTTAAAAGGACGAGAGCGTCACAGACGGGTACATTCTGCCAAGTAACAAGCTGCTCAGTGACAAGTTGACTGCCAATTGAAGGTCAACAGTAGCTCCTTAACCTCTGGACCCGAGAGAGAGCGACCTCAGCCATATCTAACGTAGATCAGAGGAGGCTGCCGCACTGTGAGCCTGATTATTTTTCACTGTGTGTCAAAGGTATTTACAGTGACAGATGGGCATTCACCACAGTTCTAAGGAAAGGAACAGCCATGGACTTAAAGCTTTAGTCTTAACGCCTCCATTACTCCACTGCCAGTTGTCGCAGTAAGATACGGCAACATGACCGTTTGAGCAAGTAACTTATTTTGACATCAAATCTTTCTAGTTTTTGTTTAAACAGAAAGATTTGCGTTTCCCACAGTGTTGCCCACAATTCTTAAACCATTGGAAAACTTTATAAAATGTAAATAAAAAACAGGAAGGAGACAAGGCAAATCTCATAAATAGATATTTTACTCACACATATTAAATGTTTAAACTGAGAAAAATAAGTCATTTTGAAATTGATGGAAGCAGCATGTCTCAAAAAAGCTGGGTCATTCCCATGTCTGTGTGCATCATCCTCTCTTACAATATTAGATGTAGGAATGCTGTTCTACATCTAATGTAGGATCCAAATGACTCAACAGTCCTGGGTCTCTTTTGTTGTGATGTCATGATGCGTCAGTTTTTTGTTTTGTTTTCCAGTTGGGGAAAAGCCAGTTCAAGACATGAACTCCTCTGTGGTTTAGCATCTGGTTGGAAGCTTATGTTGCTCTAAAATCTGCATTAGTGCCAGTCTTTTTGCACTCCCTTTTTAACTGAACACTAACAGCAAGCCAGATGGTTACTTTCCCCTTTAGTCTGGAGGATGCCATGTCCTTGTTTTCCAAAAAGAAATTTTACACTTCAATTTATCTGACCGCTCAGTTTTCCACTTGGTCCCTTTTAAATGAGCATTGGCCAAGAGAAGTTGACATGATCTAAGCTTGCTTGACAGAGATTTAACCTGTGTTTGTGGACGGCACAGTGATCTGTGTTTGCGCACAATGATTCCTAGATGTGTTCCTGAGCACATCCAAGGATTTTCATGACAAATTCATGCTTGTTTTTAAAACAGTGCTCTCCGAGGGCCCAGAGATCACAGGCGCCCACTATTGATTTTTTGCCTTGTTGTGCACAGATTTCCCAAGAGTATCTGAAAGTTTTGATGATATTATGTACCGCAGACGATGAGTCATCAAAGTCTTTGCAGTTTTGTGCTGAGGAACATTAGTCGGATATTGTAACCCTACATGTCTAAGCTTTTTATTTTCACTCAGGTTACTGACCTGATGTGAATTAACCTAATTAGTTTCTCCACCTGTTTCTTTTTAATAATGCTCACTTTCCCAGGTATTTGTTGCTCCCATCCCAGTTTTTTTGAGACATGTTGTTGCCACTAAATTCCAAATCTATTTTCCAGGAAATAGTAAAATGTCACTTTTTAACAGTTGATATATTTCCTGTGTTCTATTATGAATAAGATATAGTTTTATGAGATTTGAGTATTACTATATTCTATTTTTACTTACACAATGCATATTTGGCACATCTTTTTTTAAACTTAAAAAAAAAATGTGTCCAATTTACTATTTTGAAAGTTAATTTGCACAGACAGCGCTTCCCTTCTCATGCTTCCCCAACAGCAGACTCAGTATATCTTTCAGCGGCCTCTCCAGAGAACTTCTCATTGTTACATTGTTACAATCTTAGATTGACATTAGTCTGCTCTGGAGACCAACAGAGAAAATGCTGGAGAGACACCATAATACAATGGACTTTAATTTATTTGCCATAATTGCCAGTTAATAAGGGAACAGCCAAAAATAACTTTACTTTTAAAAATAAGGCAACAATAAGAAAGTGATAACCATGGTTAAAGTTGGAACATAATCTCCATCACTCACTCACTTACATCTTCCTGCTCATGATTCATGGTCATTTTGTCATCTGGCAGTGGAAACATTGTTGGATGCCATTTGAAATTTGAAAGCGCTCGTACAGCTGGACGTTTATGCACTTTATGTGTGTTTTTAATTGAGTAAAACTGATTCCAGGGTTTGTATGACTGCTTATGATAACGATTTGATACCGAAGGCTCCAAGGCAGTATCTGTTGAATGTCCCGCAAAGGGCTGCAAAAACCAAGGACATGGTGGGGTTCAGTTCAGTTTACACTCAGGGGATGGAGATTTAGTTAGAATCAGAAGCTACAAATTACTCTAATGTAAGAGATCAGCCATTTTACTCAATATTTAAAAGTGAGCAAAGCAAAAAACAAAAACGTTCTAACCATTCAATCAGATTTGAAGTAAAAGTCTATTTTTGAGGGGGTTTATAAAATGTTGCCTGAGATTTCTAAGAAGAAAATTCTACAGCGAGACATGTACAGCATAACATGTGCTCTAAATCTGATTACTGGACTGATATGTAAAAGTCAGATTGCACTTCTGAATCAGCTGCGTTTGAAAATTCAACCCAACCCTGGGTGACAGAAAGTCGGAGGAAGAGGGAAAGAGAAACGAGCGCGCACTCCAGCTTCCGTTCCTCTTCCCTCGGTCTCTTTATTAGCTATAACTATATACTATTTCTGAAACTAGAATAATAAATGTATTATTGAGTATATTATCAACCCATTCACTAAAACAAAAGCACATAATGTCTGTAAATGGTAATCTTTGGGTTGTCTTTTCATTCTGAGTGATTATCATCTCTAGGTTACATGAGATTGTAACTCCTTGAATATTATTATCATGTTGCTGGTGTTTCTATGATCGTAATGGTTATTGCAGGGTATACATTTTTTTGTAATATTTTTATATTCGTTTCAATGACTTTTTATTTTTCTTTCTCTTGCTTATGTACACTAACAGTCAGTGGTGTCACGTGGAAAGCATGTGAACAAAAGTGAGAGGGTGTGTAAATTCATTTATATATCATCTTATTCATTTTATCAGCTTTGATTTGTTCGGGGAAAGTTGACTGAGCATGCATGCTGTGTTTCAGCAACACCCTGCTTCACCCTCACATCGCTGGAACTGGAAGCTGGCCGATAAAAGCCTCCATGTTGGGTCAGTTTAGGAGTGGCTCCCCTGGGACAATTGGGTGTTATGTGCCTTGCTCAGGGGCACGTCAGTATTTGAAAGAAAGTAATTTTTTCTTTTCTAACCATTCTACATATAACTAGAAAACTTTCTGGACCACAGTTTGTTTGTTATTTTTGCTGTTGTTGTTGTTTTTTACCCAGTTGTCACTTTGAATGTGCATAATCTTTTTAGTGTAAATGTTTTTTTCTATTCTGTTTTTATTCTGTTTACATGTAATTAATTCTTCCGTTGTCTTTTAGAGAAATATTTTTGAAACGTTTGTGTTATTTGCGAATAAGGTTGGGCAACTGGATCAATAGGCCCATATAACCTGTCAGCTGTTTATTATTTATGTCATTTTGTTTTTCTAATTTAGTGGTCTGCCTCTATGAAAATTCAGTTTGGCAAGACATCGAGGTGTAAATCACAGTTACAATTAGCAGCGTTAGGATGTTCGCCTTTATTTTCTTGAGAGTGAGTTGTCATGGAGATCTGACATTATATGGTACTGATGGTGCTGCAGAATGTCGAGTTCCTGTGAAAGTCTTTATTGTCCGACAACTTTCCAAGCTAACAAGTGATTCCAGAGCTATGCTATGTAAGCTAGCTGCATGTTGCACATCAGTACATTATAGTTTTCTGCACCTGATCACTTAAAAACCCTTTCAGAATCTGAAAGGTATCCTTCTACTAACTGCTTCATTTGGGTCTAACAGCTTGCAAATTTAGTCCAGTTTAAAATAATTCTCATAACTATTTTGTTTGGGTTTTTTTGGCAGTGAACAAGAGTGTGTGCAGCTAGGGGGAGAAGTGGCTGCTGCATACACAGCCTGTATAATATAAAGGCAACTGCTGATTGTTGGACTGACAATGGCCAGCTGGCAGATTTTACCACATCGCCCGGCCCTGTTTCCTAATGTTAGATTTTTCTTTGGTGTTTTCTCTTTCTCTAAACTATTTTACTCTCCTTCCATTTTATTCTTCTATAACCCTGATCCTCATTTCTCTCCGTCATCATTTTGTCTTCATTTCGTTGTAGGAAATGAATTGATGTTTTACTTTCTAAACATTACCAACGTAGCCTAATAATCAGTGTTTTTAATGTTCTGACTAGTGTATAACTGTAAGCGATAGACTTTATATTAATCTATTTATTTTGGTGGTGGTATGTATAGATATTCTTAATGTTATATTGTTTCAGAGTTCCTACACCTGTAACTTTGGGCTATAAAAGGCTTTATGCCTGCCTGTGACACATGCTCAGTAGCCTAAGTGCTGGCAAAGTAAATGTGGTCTGTGTTGGTGCTGTCTATGGTTTTTACACAATAACCTTTGAGTACAACAAATTACATCTTTGTTACAGAATCACTAAATCGACTCTAGAGCACGTCCTAATCTTGTAGTTTTGCTTTCTGCAAAATGTTTATGAAAACATGCTCAAAAGCAGAGATCTCGTTCTTTCGTTTTCAATTCATGTCCTGATGTGAAAGCCATTTTAAAGCCAGCGTGAGTCACCAGGTTCTTTTCCCAACACCTAGGCTGCTGACACAAGTCAAACATGAAACTCTTCAGATGGAAAACTAGTAAATTTCCACTCAGCAGACTGATACACGGAAGGAACAATATGGAAAAGGGGAAGCAATACAATACAATATACTGATCCTCATTGATAAAGACAAAAAATATAAGGTATATATACATATATACATATATAAATATATAGATATATTCAATAAAGTTCTCTATGAAAAATGGTAGCGTCTTGTGCATTCTTGAGTGCAAATAAAATTCAAGGTATTATTGTTGAACTTGGTTAAACTGATTATCTGTTCCAGTACATGTGCATCATTGTCCTTTTTTTCACCACAGCCAATATGACTGTGGAACTATAGTACAGTATTTAATTTATTATTTCATGTTATTTATTATTGTTTAATTTGGCTTTCAAACACCCAGGCAATCTAATAGCGTGCAAAAATACAAAATCAGAGTAAAAACCAAAGCAAAAAAATTGTAAAACCATGGGAGTCAAATGCTTGAGTAAACATTTTTGCTTCTTTTATGCTTGGAAATGTATTAGACTTAATTAATATCTTGTTTACTAACTAAACGTGTTGAAGCATTGTAACATTTTGTCCCATTTGTTTATCACAGACTGAAAAAATAGGCTCATTTACAGCATCTACCTTTTCAGTCTGTAATGCAAATGTGGTAATTCTTTGTGCTAAATGATATAATGCTACTGCATGACACAGAAGGTGTCCACACCAAATCCAACGTGATGAAAAGCAAAGTTTAAGCAGCGATTTGCAAGTAATTCTCAAGCACTGTGGGATAATACCTGAAGCACAGCTAAGGGATTCATGGGAAAGGTGATCAGCTAGGATTGCCTTCAGTAAAGGTGAAATAATGTCGGTAGATGAGAAGGCCCTTGTCATATTTTTCTAAGATCTCGCTTTTGTGTCTTTCTTGCCTCCAAGGTTACAAAAAACAAAGTCATGTAAATTATTCAAGAAAGTCTGCGTGTTAGCATTCTCATAGCGACAACAGACAAGTGTTGGAGGTGGTGTCAGCCGAGACGGTTGAATCTAGGACATCGCTGGTAGTCCGCAGAGTATACACTATATTTAAAATAAAATGAAAACCTTTTTTTTCCATTTCAGCTTGGAACAGTACACACCCAGGGTACTTCTTCTGTCATACTGGTGTTTCTGGTGTGATTTGAGTGTGAAATGAAGCAATGCTACATGATGCAGAGGTGTAGCAGTCATTATTCACTTTTGGATCTTCACTGGATGATGCAAAAGTAAGCTTTTATTCTAAGGATAGATGGATGGACAGATCGATCGATTACTGCAGAAGAGAATAATTTTCCAAGCGAGGAAACAGTAGAGACCATGAAAGCCAGTAATTAAGACGGTGCGGTCCCTTAATAATGCCGAGCTGACGTCCTCTCTAGAGAATAACACAGGGAGGGCCTGTCTGCCCAGGGGAAATGTGGCTGTTTTTAATCCATCCCGCTGACAATAGATCTGCTGGCAGAGCACACAGGAGCCTGAGATGTGTTTGGTCGAAGGAGCGAGGAATGTGATTTGGTGTCAAAGTTTTAATTAGTTGGTGTTTCTGTCTGCAATCATCCTGAATCGTCCTTTATGTCTTTTTGTGGCAGGAACAGGCACAGCAGCTCTGCACTAGCAGCTTCTATAATGTGAACTGTATCCTCAGTTTGCATTCTTCCCATATCTTTGTAACTACAGACATAAGAAACCGTGTACTTTTTGTGGCTCGCTGCCCTCATTCATTTTGCAGAGAAGAGAAGGTTGGTTGAGCTCCGCTGGTTTTTCTGCTCAGTCAGTGCAACGATTCTGTTTCAGCACAGAACAATGACAACTGCACAACTGCAGGAAACTAGGAGTTTTCAGTCTCGCTTACAGACTCTAAGAATAATATTATGTAATGGCTGCTCCACTTGCTTTCATATCAGATTTACTTCGATAGATAGATAGATAGATAGATAGATAGATAGATAGATAGATAGATAGATAGATAGATAGATAGACAGACAGACAGAGCATGGTAGCACGGTGGCTAGCACTGTTGTCTCGAGAGGTCCTGGGTTTGAATCCACCGTCCTTCCTATGTGGACTTTACATGATACCCCTCTGTCTGCGTGGGTTCTTTCTGGGGACTCCAGGTTCCTCCCACAGTTTAACAACACGCAGTTAGTGGGGTTCAGTTAGTTGTATTCAGAGATGGGCAGTAACGTGTTGCAAGTATAATCCAATTACTTTTTTCAAGTAACAAGTAAAGTAAGTGATTACTATCACAAAAAGTAATTAGATTACTGTTACTTTCCTGTAAGCATGCCGCATTACTGCATTTGTGAGAGTATCTCATTACAATGACGTAAGCGCGTTCGATGCCCATGGTAACAGACACGTGCAGATTAACAGTGGATAATATAGAGTGCATGGAAGTACTGACCTTACTTTGAGTTTGATTCCGTAAAAAGTGACAAAAACATTAGCGTCCGCTGTTTACTCTGCGTGGGAAGAAAACTTTTTTCTACAGCGAAAAATTAAACTTCAAATCTGAGCAAGAACTGAGCACGCTGCCACGGGAATGTGAAATTCACAGAGAAACCCCCGGATCCCCCCACTGACAGGACCACTGCAGCACCGGGCAAACCTCCGCTTGCTCCACTCCTGCTAAACAGGTGAAAATAGATGTAAGAGCGACAGGACTTAGTGAATCTTTGATTTTATTTATTTTTTGCTGTGTTTTACTTGCATTTATTTGAAAGAATGAGTGTAAACACATTTTTTTTATTATTATTTTATACGCTGGAATATGCAGAAAATAGGTTTAAATGTTAAATAAATTTCTTCAAGTCAAAGATTGTTGCATACAATTTAATTTGTGCTTATAATTATATTTTTGCTTGATGCTATGTGCATAAAGTTAAAAGATTAAAACTAATAAAACAAGTTTGAAAAAGATTTGATTAAATTTTATATGATGGATTATGCAGAAAAATAGAATTGGTCTGAAAGGTCTGTTGCTTTATTACATATTCAGATTGTGTATCATGTTTTTAAAAATTAACTAAGTAATAAAGTAACTAATTACTTTTGAAAATAAGACCTCATCTCTTGCCCAATGGCAGCTGATTTATTTCTAACAATTGTCCCCTACATTTTATCTTGACACATGCAAACAAAACTGTCTGCTGTTTTTTTGTTATGTTTTGTAAAGTTGTTGTCATTATTGCTATAATGTCTTTATAGGAAGATGTGTAAGTGTTATATAGGCACATTCGGGTATAAACACTAATGAAAGAGAAAAACAAATATTTGACACGAGTGGCAGGTGAGTACCTTTGATGGATTAATGGCCACATAATTGCATTTTCCCTATAAAGACAGTTTTTCTGAAGCTTTAATAAGGTAGGAGCTTCCACTATTGTATATCACACTGTGTGGGCAGTGTTCAGCATTTAATAAAAGCCCAGTGCACCACATCCTATCACAGCAGACTTATGTCCACTGTGGGGTTTCCCACGGTGCTCCTGGCTAGCCTGTATTATTATTATGTCTGCAGCAAGCAGCAGCGTGGCCATACATACATTAAGTAACGATAATAGCTACCGCCTTGTGTCAGTTTTCATGAGTCAACAGGAGTCTGCCACCTGTGAAGACACTCTGCATTTTAATTTCCTCCCTTCACTCAGTCTGAAGCTCGCTGTCCGGCTGTCTCTTCTTCCAGGGCACTTTGGTGTTAAAGAGTGCACGCCTGCAGTCACTGATAACGGCTTCAGGCTTGACGACAGACATCCACATGCTGGTGGGGAGGTCTGTCACTCAAGATTACACTCTCATTTCCTCTTGTCCTCAAATCCTTCTTCTTTCCAGGAAACCTGGGCTGTCTGAGTAACACTGAAAACTCAAACAAAGACCAAACTTCAGAGATATGTTTGTTTTGTTAGTCATGATATAGGCACACATATGTTCATTATGATTTTCTTTTCTAATGTGTAAAAAAACTATTAAAATGTATATCTGTAAATATTTTTTAAAGACTGTAAATTTAAAGGTACATATTTCAGCTAAGATATGACATGTAATTAACAAGAATTTCATTATGCACTGAAACCTAATTATAGGTTATATTCATTCATGTGGGGAATCTCTTTGAACCTGGCAGCCCTTACCCTTAATATTCAACACATCACTTAACAAGCCCATGCAAAATGAAATCTACACAACCTCGGGGGCGCAAAGAAGTAAACTCTTCCAGAAATAAATATTATCCCAGACACTCACACCCCAAATATTACACTACAAGTCAAGGTGGAATCTAACAAGTATGATTAACCAGTTAACATATAAAAAAACAAACAAACAACCAAAATAAACAAAAGAAAGGCAGCAAAAATACTTCCCAGGCTGCAAGAAGGCAAGAGAGGAGTTTAGTTAAGCTTATAAAATTAGCCAGAGGTCACAAAAGCCGGTACATCTTAACGTAAAGTGTTCTTCAAACTGTGTGACCTTTACTTATGCAAATGTCTAACATCAGCACAAATACATTAATGGTACTGGTCAAACTAAAGAGCCACAAAAACTATATATTTCCAAGAAAGTAAAAAGGTTTCAGCATGGTTTGATTGATTCGTTCATTGTTTTAGGAAGAGCAAGCTAACTCCACACAGAAAGGCCTCAACCTGCAGGTGGATCCAAACTTCCTGATGGTGAGGTGACTGTCCTAACTACACTATAATGCCAAAAGTATTCACTCACCCATCCAAAACATTGAATTCAGGTCTACCAGTCCCTTCCATAGCTGCAGTTGCATACAATCAAGCACCTGGAGATGCTTCTGCAAACACTGGTGAAAGAATGGGTCACTCTCAGAGCTCAGCAAATTCCAGTGTGGTACTATGATAGGAAAGCACCTGTGCAACATGTGAAATTTGTTAAAAATTTGCTGCAGATTAAGAAGAAGAAGAAGAACCCTTAAATGATGTCATGGGTCTGGGTCCTTTGACCCAGCATTTTGAGTTTCTTGTGTTCTAGTAATATTTTGTATTATGCTTTATTTTCATTTATAGTTTTAGTTATTCTATTGTGAGTTTCTGTTATTCCCTGTTTAGATTCTTGATTATTAGATTCCCTCTAGTGTCTTTGACCTCTGTGTCTCTCGTTTTGTGTCGGTGTTTATGTATCCTGTGTGAGCCCTTGTGTCTTGTTTCCTTCCTTGTCTTCCATTCTGTTTCCCCAGCCCATCATGTCTCCTCTCGCTCCCCAGTGTTCCCTTGCTCCCTCTCGTCTGCCTTTCCTCCACTTCTCTGTCAAACTCAGTCTTGTGTTCCTCCATTTCCTGTTTTATTGTGAAGGTCTCGTGTTTCCATGTTCAGTGTGTCTTGTTCTGCTTTCCCTGTGGAGTCATGTTAATTCATGTCAGCCGTGTTCCCCATGTGTTCTCACTTCCTCGTTATCCTTCTGTGTATTTATGTCCGGGTCTCCCTCTGTCCTGTGTCACGATCGCCCTCATTCCTCACTGTGTGTTTCTGTCTACCAGCTTGCCTGCCCGTCTAGTTTATTTTGTATTCTCAGTTTAGTTAATGTTGGTTTTCCTTGTGTTCAACAATAAAGCTGTTTTTTTTTACTTTACCTTTTGTGTCCTGGAGTCTGCATTTGGGTCCTCCCTTCCTTCCTTTTGTTTAAAGGCCCACTGGGCTGCATGTTCATGTGTAATTGTAGAGACACCAGAGAGGAATGTCCAACTAACTTCTCCCACACACTTCTGGTCTGGATTCAAGCCAATAAAGGTTCAGATATTTGAGAGCCTAATATCAGTTTTCACTGAGTGCACTCTTCACTTATGGAGATTTCAGTTTATTAGAGCACTATATTTTCTTTCTGGTAGATTCCATGACACGGCATGTGAATCGCTTTTGGAGGTTGTGGCTTAAATCTGATTCCTGTGTTGCCACTTCTGAAATGCAGTTTCTATTTACCATTTTATTTACTTTTTAATAACCAGTGTTGGCCAAGTTATTTGAAAAAAGTAATTAGTAACTAATTACTGATTACTTCTCCAAAAAAGTAATACTGTTACTTTACTTATTTTCAGAAGTAATTCGTTAGTTACTTACTTACTTTTTAAAAACATGATACCTGAATACGTAATAAAGCAACTGACCTTTCAGCCCAATTCTACTACTTTTAACTGCATAATCCATCATATGAATCAAATGAAAAAGTTTCTTTTTAAAATTGTTTTATTAGTTTTAATCTTTTAACTTTATGCACATAGCATCTAGCAAAAATTAAATTATATGCAACAGTCTTTGAATTGAAGAAATGTTTTAAGATTTAAACCTATTTTCTGCATATTCCAGCGTATAAAATAAAATAATGTTTTGTTTTAACACTCACTCTTTCAAATAGATGCAAGTAAAACACAACAAATAATAAATAATAATAAAATCAAAGATTCAGCAGCACTGAGTCCTGTTGCTCTTAAATCTATTTTCACCTGTTTAGCAGGAGTGGGACTGGTGGAGGTTTGCCCATTTGCACAGCGGTCATGTCAGTGGGAGGATCCGGGGGTTTCTCTGTGAATGTCACATTCCTGCGGCAGCGTTCTCGGTGCTTGCTCAGAAGTTTAGGGGGGTTTGCTGTAAAAAGATGTTTTCTTCCCACGCAGTCTACAGCGGACGCCAATGTTTTTGTCACTTTTTCGGATTCAAACTCAAAGTAATGTGAGTACGTCCACGCTTTAAACGCTGCACAGTCGTACTCTCTCCCATACTCGATACATTATCCATTGCTGATCTGCACACGTCTGTTACCACGAATGTCGCATGTGCTTATCTCATTGTCATGAGACACTCTCACAAACTAAATCACGGTTTAGTGACGCAGTAACGCAGCATGCTTACGGGGAAGTAACGGTAATCTAATTACTTTTTGGCGATAGTAATCCCTTACTTTACTCATTACTTGAAAAAGCAATTGGATTACAGTAACACGTTACTGCCCATCTCTGTTAATAACCGATTCCTTGTATCTCGGTTTATTTTCCGAGCCTCCTCTAAGTGTTTCTTTGTGTCAAGCTTCATTTGTTACTTCCTGTTTTACCTGTCTTATGTGTAGTTTTATTTCTTGTGTATGATTACGTTGATTGTGCCACATCTTGTTTTCCCCGATTTCCATTTCCCTGATTACCCTCATGCGTGTTTCGATAGTCCAATCCTTTCCCTCAGTCACACCCTGGGTGCTTCCTAATTAGATTGGTGAACTTTAAGACTTAAATTGGTTTTCCTTATGGAGCTTTGAGGAAACAGGAAACTAACACTGACACAGAGACTAAGACACATGAGCTTGATAAGCCCAAGTAAAGACAAAGAAAAAACTCCGATTTGGCATGCGGAACATAGGATGGAAAGGAAAAAGTTAATAACTAACAAGATCAGAATGAAAACATCACCTAGGCAAAGGTAATATCAAAAACGGAAAACTACAACAAACTACATCAAGCTGAAAACTGAGTCCTGTTTGTTAATGACAGGGACATTGGCCAATTTGGATGGTTTTCTACTGAGCAAGCTAGTGGGGCCTGATTATCTCCAGGGTTCCTCAGACATTGACTGAACATGAGTGGCAGGTGTTTAAATGTAAAACACTATGTACTGTAAATCAGGGGAGGATGAAAATGTGCAGGGCCTGGTGCAGACTGCCGACGCAATGAGAAAAGTTGTAGCTCTAAAAGTTTAGGCTATCTGTGCTCGCTTCACTTTATAGCTTCTCCTATTAAACTCAGGATGATAATTTGATTCTCTGTGGTGCAGTAAAGTGGATTGGATGATGTCAGGAATGCACGATGCCAGGGGTTCAGTTTAAACCCGGTTCACACTATGCTCACCCAGTGAGTACCACGTGTATCATCAAATCTGTGCACCACGCAGAGAAGAGATCCAGTGTGTGAATGTGTCTCAGAACAAATAAACCTGAGTGTGTTTGCATGCACAGCTCGTCTCCAGGTTTGTGTTTCTCCTGCTACGTCAGTCCTATTGGCCACGGTTTATTTTTAGCCAGGAGGTCGCAGCCAAACAGCGTGGGAGACCATTCAGAGAGACTCGAGCCTGGAAGGAGGTCAACATGGTGACAGAGTTGTGCCGTGAGCATGATAACAAGAACTGAACCAGTGATGAAGGCAGTGCGGGGTTCTGAAAATCCAGATCTGAGCAATTTGTACATGCTGCATGAAAATGCATTCAAAAACCATTCTTATCCCTCCACGTTTTAATGATATCCCTCAGTGATTCAGAGTGTTGTTCCATAACCATCTGCCATTAGCCAAAGAGCACAGGATAACTGTTTGATTTGAAAGTAATAACACCAGATTATTTTACACTTACAGATTCAATAAAATGTAAAAGGATAATATTGGATATGTTAGTAGTTGCTGATGTGAAGAAGGCGATTTAGACGGTGTTCTGGCCGTCTAAATGTGTACTGTATCATATAACAGCATGTAACATGCAACTGAAATGTTCAGAGTTCAAATTTAGCCGGGGACCTTTGTTATCTGTCATTGCACTCTTTCTCTTGTCTCATTTTCTGCAGTTCTTTACAGTTTGCTGTCTTAATATGTCAAATTTGTTCAAATATCAAGATTAAAAAATATTCATGTGCAATAAGTAGGGATATCCTTTGAAGAGACGTTTTGAGTTTTCCTTTTCCTTATTACAAAGAAAGCAGGTGTAGTGAAGACTGAGTGTACTCCAAAACCCAGCTGATAACAGTGCTAATATTATTCACAATTCTCTGGTTTCCACTGAATTTAAGATCAGGCTCTGTGTGGCATACATCTAAAGATTACAGGACACATTAGGAAAATTCATATTTTATGGATTAACCTGACAGTCAGTTTACTTGTGCTCAATTCACATGAGGTTAAATAACATTTGAGTAGTATAGTTGAATCTATGAATTAGTATCTTTGAATGTATGAAATTGTGAATCACTGTGAGTTACAGTTTAAAGTACTTTCTGTGCTAACTAATATTAAATCGTGCTATATAAATTCCAGACTTTTACTTCCTGTTGTTCTTTTCCAAAATGCCAGGAAGAAGAAATCTTAATGAAGACTCAGAACTGGATCTTCACCTGCTAACTTTGTGCCTTTACTGACTAATAAGATTCAGCTGATGATTTTGTGATTTTTATTTCACATGTACAGTATATATATGTCTCTTTGTGAACTCAGCAGCAGGATAAATATAGACTTTAAGGCAACTTTATTACCTTACTCATAGTGTCATCTAGTTGACACTTGAACTACCTTTACAACTTACGTTTGTCACACACCTGCGTATGCGAGGTGGTGGAATCGAAAAGTATTGACTGTGCCTATAAAAAGAAAACACATGCCTTATTAGGTAGCAATGATACACTGCTCTAAGTGCTCCTGTCACTTGCAAAATGCTTGCTTGAAGTCCTGTTCTGAATGCATGTCATGCACTGTCCAGAGGACATGCTGGGACGCCAGCTGAGGACTATCAAGACACTGGCCCTTCAACTTGAATTTTACCTTGGAGAGGAGGACATAGCTGCAGGGGGTACAATGTGATATGTAAGAATAGTTGGGAGTTTAACCCCGGGCCACGAATTCACAACCCCATGAATGATGAAAAATAACAGTTGAACCATCTTCAGTCTTTGTAGCCTGCAGGTTGCTGTTTGGTCTCTGGATCGGAGACCTGTGGATCACACAGTGGTTTCTGCTCCACTGTGCAATGCCTGCACATATAAAGTAGTCACAAAAATGCATGTCCTACTGTTGATGATGCAAAATAATGTCAAAGTATATGTGTATGTTATACAAACATCACTGGCATCATACCTATACCAAAGCACCATGAAGCTAACACAGAGCAAAAAGTGTATCATCACGTCCACAAAGTGTAGACACACCTGCAAGTGTGTGTGAGGTGCAGGGCAGAGTAGCATCATTTAATGTAGCAGCTAGGGTTAGCTTAAACACTCAGAGCTGAGATAGGAACAGGAGTGGTAATTTAATCTGTAAATAAATTAGGAATTTAGTCCTCAGCAGTTTGCCCGTCTCCTCAGCAACATCATAACAGCCAAACTGCACCTGTGTGAGTAACTCAGTCCAGCTAAGGATGTTTGCTGTGAGAACTGAATCTCCAGGTGTGTGAGAGAAGCTGCCGGCCAAATTTTAGCCAGCCATAAAATGTGTAAATAAGCTGAGGCTACATCGTAGCGCTTAGTGACAGGCTTCCATGACAAATGGTGGTTTGAGGGAATCCAGTAGTGCTCCTGTTGTTTAGCTCTACCTAGCAATGGATCGCCCAGAATATAATCATATGCGTTAAAATGCCATAAATATTTCATTTTTACATACACAAATATCATTAGTACCCATATATCATCACAGCCCTACTGTGAACCAAACATACTGGTAAAAAAAAACTCACTGTAAGTGAAACTGCTATCTTTGTTGTGTTGTGCCAAGCAGAGCCAATTTTGTAAAAAAAAAAACAAAAAAAACCCAAATTGTGACCCACCAAACATTTACACACCTGATCATTTAGATGCAGTGAGATGGACAAGAACAGGTCTGATCTACTCAAACATCCTGGTGTACAGTATATACCAGACTTCAGGTTTTAATCTCAAAGCATGTTTTTTTTTTGTTTGTTTTTTATTCAAAATACAGAATAATACTTCTGCAATATTACACAGCATTTTAACCTGATGAGATTCCAATGAACAGAACCCAAAGATAAAGTATGAAATAGAGCATGTAGTTAGTTAACACAGTCAGTTCAGTCATGAGGTGTAAAGTGGGACAGTTCATAAAAGCAGCGATTGTGGAGGCAGCGACTGTAAGCCACGAACGTGTTGAGAGTGCAGAATAGGAGAGAAATGGAACCTGATAGAGGATGACATTAAATATTCATGTGATGTTTAATAATAAAATGAACTCATTCATACTCAGTCGATTCAGTTCAAAAAAGTTGCAGCGACAGTTCACCCTCCATTCAGGCAGAGAAGCACTTTGTTTTAACAGAAATCATCCGAGAAAAACCTTGAAGGTAAAAACCTGGCAGCTGATTTAACACAGTGCAGCTTCTGCAGGTTCTCAGACTGTGTAGTCCCCTCTGTACTTACATTTAAAATGTCAAACCAATACTGTTCTTACAGTGTTGTTGTATCTACATGTGATGAAGATGACAAGACAGGAGTGTTACGCTACATTTATAACAGCCAAATATATATAAATACATGTATATGTACTGGTACAACATTACAACAGGATGGACCTGTCTCCTTGAAGTTATATTAATACGTTGAATACAGTGAATGGTGATCATTTATTTTATCAGCCATATATATGGAAAGTTATGTAAGCTCATATATGACCTTGAAAATATTCTCAAACAAGCTTTGATCTTATTATAATTTCCGTTTCTGATTACTGCAGAAATTGTAATGTTTTCCAGTGAACCAAGTAGCAATAATGATATTGAATCATATCAGCATTATTTAGTGCTGCAGAAGCTTCATGGCTAACCCGCAACATGACCCCTTTTTGGCATTTAAAAAATGACTGAAAACTGAAAACCATTTTTAAAAGCATGTACCATCTATTTTCTTCTGCTTATCCAATTCAGAGGGATACAGCCTGTCCCAGTACCAATTATATTTTACTGACAAGTTTGGAATTAGTAAATACATAATTTAGCAGCTTTTTCTTTTTAAATTTACAAAAGTGTTTTTGTTTTGAATTAAATGCATATAATTGTAATTTCAAGGAGACGGGCTTTTACATGGTTATGCAGGTAATTCGAAATATTCTCAATATACACAAAGGATCAACAAAAAAAAGCAAAGAGCAATCATAAAGCAGCTCTGCAGGAGGAAAGGCAATCAGGTTTTTTTTTCACACACCACTAAAAATAAACTTTATGACTTTCTCAAATTGGCAGTCAGCACACAGTTCTGATGATGGTGTGGTCATATCGTTACCTGAACAGAAAGGCAGCTTTTTAAAACAAAATGAGAAAGCTATCAAAGCGTAGCCACAGTAAATGTATTTGGGGTAAAACAAGAGTGACATTAACACAACATTTAACTGCTGAATGCTCTCGGCTTGTGCAATTGTGCATCTATGAGCAGAACCTTTCTCAGAGTAAACACACAGAACAAAAGTCATTTTAAAAGCTTATTAGCTAATGGGTGAATTAGCTGTGTGAATAATAAATAAAGAGAGAAATTAACTGGAAAGCATTTTAATATGTGTCGTGCATCATAAAAATGTTAGCACTGAAGGTGGCAGATATTTTAACTGGCATTTCAGCAAATTCTTAAAGAACTAGTGAGTTTAAGTATAGGGATGAAAATCATGAATATTAAAAAAAAAAAGTTGGAAGGAACAAAATTTTTCTTTTCTTTTTTTTGAATCATTTTTTAATTATTAACAACAATAGCCTCTAAACCCTGCAAGATCATTAGTAAGACAATACAGAAGTGTTTCCTACACACATCTGAGCAATAAGATCACCGCATTCTTTGTAAATGAATGGCTTGTTGTGCAACAGAAAGAAATTAAAGCTATTTTTTACTAAATTAGGATACAATAATGGGATATTTTGGTAAATGCAGTAACTAAAGCACTAGTAAAACCAGCGACTCTTTTAACAAAATTGCTCTAAGTCAACAGAAAAAGCTATCTCTTTGGTAAGACATCTCTAGGAAACCTCCTCACTTCTCTGCACCCTCCCCCTTACAAGAGGGGCAGATAAAATGCACCATCACCTCCAGTCCACTAGCTACTGCTGTCCTTGTGAGGGAGGCACTTCTGCCAGGGGCTGTAGGGCAACGCCAACAGCAGGAAGAGGATCCCACCCACGATGAGGACAGCCCCCGCACAGCCAATACACGATACTGACCAGGAGAGCTCATGGTGGAGAGGAACTGTGTGATTGCTGGCAAGAAAAGCCAAAACAGACTGGTGGAAAACCAAGAGGGACAGGAGCACCAGAACACCTGTGACGGAAGAACCAGAAAGAGCTGTGAGAGGTATAGTTTTGGATAAATTTGCCTTTGTGAGGGTAACTTTGCTGCCACCTTTACTGACCTGACAGAATGAAGCATACAGATGCTGGTTTAAGGAAAAACAGGATCTCCTTACTGAGAGCCATAGTGATACAGATGGCACCCATCACCATCAGAAACAGGCTGAATAGGGCCAACATTGCTGCTGCCACATTCAGATCTACATAGGGAATAATGACAGTGTTAATTTAAGTGGATTTTGGACAAAAGGTGGTTCATTTATTTCTGTGTTCAACAGGGAAAAATGTATCGTATCTAAAAGACAGAGCGGACAAGTTTGTAACCAGCTGCCTTTTAAATGCCGCCATTGTTTTTGTCTCACTGTAATGTTGCTGTAGCATAGCGTTAGGGGGTGTCAGCACAGAAGGAGACTACCAGAGAGGATACCACTGACTGAAATGATGAAGTGGTAAAAACATTAGAGGGTTACATACACAACTGGCGCCTTGTTCTGTAGCAATCAACTGTCAGCTACAAAGCGATGCATGATGAGTAAATCGCTTTAAATGCGGACAGGGCTTTCGTGTGTAACAGCTAGTAGCAAGGTTGCGTAATCCATGAACAAATGATACGTAAACCATTTTAAATTTGTGTTAGTAGAAACCAGGAGCCTATTTCATGGAAAAAATATACACAATTAGCCAGTTCACTAATGATGGGGGTGACACAGTTGATAACAAATTGCAAATGATTTCCAGTAGGAATGATAAAGCAGCTTTGTACGCAGTTTGGTTTGACTAATGAAACAGGTCAAAATTAGCAATGGGAATGATCCCATGTTGCAAATCACAGCTTCCATGTTAAGGCATGAGGTTTCAGGAGCTTGCTCAAATAAAAGCTGATTAACATTCCAGTTTGTGAATCACTCTGTTGTAATAAATGCTCAACTAACATTGTGACTGTATACCCAAACTAAATCTGAAAATACTGAAACTACAGTGAATTCATGTTTTGGGGCATGCTCAATCATCCAGGTAAGTAAACGCTAAAAGGTTGATTCTGTTCCTCTGGACGTAACGTTTTCAGTGGGAGAAACATTTCGTCACTCATCCAAGTGACCTCACAGCCCATTGTTCATTCAGTGGGCTGGTTTCAGTCAATGTGCAAATGTACTGTTTTTAAGGTTGGGGAAACCTGCAGTCAGCTGAGACTGAAGAAGTCAATTGGATGAGTGATGAAACGTTTCTCCCACTGAAAACGCTACGTCCAGATGAACAGTGACACAAATCGTGTGACACAAGTTAGGTTGAACACAAAATCGGAAAACCCCTGGCTAGCATACACTCACTTAGACTCTGGAGATAAAAGTTAGTATTTTGACCTTTCCCGTAAAACCAGCTGATATCCAGGCCAAGACTTCCTCTTCCATGTGCCAGTCATTGTTTATGAATGCTAAAATTTCATTGGACAGTTTAGATTTTGGCAAATTTATTTCCTCAGTTGCGCTCCTCATGGACTCATTTACATGAACACAACCAGAGCTTTCTAAATTTGATTTTGATTGATTCTACTTATTTGCAGAAATTGTTTTGCATAGATTACACTGAAGACACATTTGAGTTGAAAATGTGTTAACACAAGTAATATTTTTTTAACTATAAGACAGCGGTCCATAACCTTTTTTGTGCCATAGACCGGTTTATGTCCAACAATATTTTCATGGACTGGCTTTCAAGGTGTTGCAGATAAATACAACAAAATTAAACCAGTACCGGTACCAAAAAAAAAGAACATCTATTCATAACACACGGAAAAAGACCCAGGGAAAGCGAGTTAACGAAAAAAAAAAATAACGATAAAAATCGATAAAAACCCTGAAAACTATAAATTTCAAACCCAAGCCTCAACTCATGACTCACGGACCGGTACCGGTCCGTGGTCCATTGGTTGGAGACCACTGCTATAAGAGACAGAATATAAAGTAGTGCGATAAAGTTGGGAAAAGACAGAAATTTTAGGGTCATCTTATTTCTTGGATTCCGACAATATATATCCTGCTAGCTACAGAGCTACAGATAATGTAACAGAAAATTTTTGTGTTGAACAATTTTCAGCACAAGGGACTACAGATGGTAGTCCCTCCAAAACCACCGATGCTACAGATGTAAATGGCATGTTGGATTTCTTGGAAAGTGCTTTTATTCCAATAACACAATCATCTTCAGATGTAAAAGGTTTGGATAGGTGTATGGATTTTGAATTAGACTCCAAATGAATAATTTTTCATACTCGTAGATTGAGGCTTATAGCGTGACAATGATGTGGCACCAGTGAACAATGAGATTTTAATGTACGTCTGTCTTTCTTCATTCAGTGTACGGCGCTGTGTGATCTTAATACATTATGAAACTGCCAGTGAAATGGGAGGTTAGACAGCAGCTCGGAGGCACTTGAACGCAGCGTAGGCGGAATGCATTTCAAACACTCAGGGAGCAGACAATGGCCAACCTGAAAGAGCGTAGCAAGGAGGTGAAGGGAGACACAGAGAAAACGATGGGACAGAGAAATACAGGGATAGATCATGCGAAAGGTGATGGCAGGATAAGAGAGGATAAAGATGAAAGGGCAGAGAGGGCACAGGTGAAAGGGGGAGGGGGTGGAGTCAGTGAGAGGTACATGTGGAGAAAAAAGAAAAGAGAGGAGTGGGCAGCTGAAAGAGCCTAAGTGACTCACTTTTCTTTGTCGTCTTCTGAAACATCACAGCATTTTCCCCTGTAGTAAAAAACTTGAAGTACGTGCAGTTTGATTCTGCAGGAGACGAAAGGAGAGCGAAAGACAAATCGCTATAAGTGACATGAACACTGACAGGTAATCTCCTGTAGTTGCAAATTATCTTGATCATCTTTTTGAAATTCAAGAAGCCACATCCCCACATCCTCTTCCTCGTCCCACCCCTGGATGCTTTGGTTTCAATTATTCTCCATCAAACATAACCAGCCGTGAACGTCAATGACAAGCTCAAGGTGACAACCCAATGCTTCCTGCACAATTTGTATTCTGCCTTCTTGATGATGTGTTACAGTAATTAGAAATTGGCCGTCAAATAGATTGTGACACCTCTATCTGTTCCCTTGTGCATTGGCAAACACAAGCATGCACAACACGCGCACACATCACTCTTAATTAGTGTGATCAAAGCCGCATCCTCAGTGTTCTGGCTTGGTCTCTTTTTTTTCTGCTGCTGCAGCTATAAGAGTTTCAGCGAACACTGCAGCACTCTAAAATCCCAATTGACAGAATTCAAATCCCATCAACAAATAAAGGCTCGCTGTAGCTGGCCAGTCAGGCAATAATTGGACTTTCCTTTCATTGACCACAGAACATGTGTACACTTTAATCCCCAAAGGAATTTGTGGGCCAGCATTTCCATCATCAGTGTCTGGCTAAAAAGAAAACCCCTAAAATAACATCTCACATTTAAACTGGATAAAGGAACTTAATAAAGCAGGAAAGTCAGAACAGTCAGTAATGTAGCAGTTCATCTGACTCATGATCCATCAGTTCCCAGGTTATTGCATGTAAATTCAACAAATGTGACCTTGAACACAGAATGGGTGAAGACAATATTATAGGCGGAGTAGCAGGTCTCCTGAACTGTGGACAGACAGATGGATAGACACATTGTTGTGGTATATACTGATCAGTCCTTTGACTGGATGAGCTAAAATCTGAAAATTCAATGATGATCCTTTTTAAATTCTGAGGTTTGGGTTCAGCAACTTGCTGTTTTTCACGTTCTTCAAATAAATAAATCTGTGAATGAATACATATTTGAGTTTTTATTGAAAATTGTAGTATAGACTAAAAGCTAAACTTTATATACATCCATATTATATTAAGAGGAGATTTTATCTCAAATTATATTCCATACATTCATAAATGGAATCACTGAGCTTTTTCAGAATGCATGTGCATCACTATTAGTGCTATGTGACATCTCAATATGGCTACATAATATCTTTGTTTAAGCAGAATTAAACCTTGGTAATTCTAACCATATAAAATGTAACCATATAAAAAGAAAAAAATGATCAAAATGAGAGTATATTATATTAGTGATGGGTGGTCCAGCTCTTTTCAAAGATTTGGCTCTTTTGACTCAGCTCTCTTAGAAAAGCCTGGCTAAATGGCTCTTAATTCAGAGCATTGTATTTTAGCCTAATTTAGCAGTTACGAATTATGTTACTTTTGCATTTTGCTAATTTCTTAAGCCTTGAATTCAAATCCATCTCCTTGTCTCTCTGTCTCTAGCCTGTACCGCTACACTCGTTGTCTCCTGAACCTCTGCCTTCTTGCTTCTTTTACATAATGTTATGATCCTAGCCTGTCTTTGCATGTGATTGGTCTGCTTGGTGTGCCCAGCAAAATAAAGAAGATTCTCAGCAGAGCTGAGCAGGAGCGGTTAAAAAGTTGTTTCGCTTTTGTTGTTTGCTACAAAGAATCGGCTAGTTTGCAAATGACACATATTGCATTTATTGTTGTACTGCCCATAATGTTCTGCAGGGTGTTTGACTTTGTAACACTGTCTCGTTCATGTACTGCACTTACTATGTTTTAACACTGTAGTTTAGCAATTTAAAGGAGTCTATAACATAAAAGGAGGTTTGTTTTGTTCTTTGACAGTGATTCTTCTTCCTGATGATGAGGGTGCAGGCCTAGAATTTTACTTGTTTCAGCTCCATATTCATTCCTTCCACATGTTCAAAAAATCTTACTGCACCCCCATTACCCAGCAAGCAGGTAGCCTGTAAAGCTTTCTCACTTATTTTGATGATAATCAAAGAGATCTCTTCTCTGATAAGATGCAGAGATGTCTCTGTGGACTCCTCAGTCCAAAATCTCAATTTTGTTTTTTTATACGAATCATTTAGCAAAAAGAGGAGTTCATACAGGTGAGTCATGGAAAATAGGAGCGATACTGCAAATATGTCCTGGTCCTGGGTCTGGTCATTCAGTGTTTCTGATTTTTGAGTTAAGTTATACTTTTTTATAATTTTTTATAAAAAAAATAAATTAAAAAAAAAAAGTATACTTTTTGTATTATGGCTTTCTGGTTGTATGGTAATTATAGTTCTGGTTTTTAGGTTTTCTGTTCTGTTTCTGTGTTTTTACTGTGTTCCATGTCTAGTCAGTTTCGCCTCTGTGCCTCATGTTTCCTCTGTTCCCAGGTCTGTCATGTTTCCACGTCTTAGTGTCAAGTGTCTGTGTGAATTGTCTCATGTTTCCTGTTTTATTTTCATAGTCCCTGTCCTGCGTGCAGTGTTTCTAGTTTTGCTAGAAACACTGCATTGTCTTGTTACGTTTGATTACTCCCAGCTGTGCTCTCCTCCTGTGTCTCATTCCCTCGTTTTCCCTCACTGTATTTAAGCCCTGTGTTTCTCTCTGTCAGTGTTGCTTTGTACCTTTACCATGCTGTGTGCTTTTCCCTCCTCCGTGTTCTTGGTAGGGTTCTACCTCTATTCCCAGTGTCTTAGTTCCTTGTCATTAGTTTCTAGTATTCTGTTTTTGGATTTTTGGTTCCTAGTATGTTTTTGCTACAGTGCAATAAAGCTGCCTTTTTTAGTTCACCCTTGTGTCCTGTGAGTGCTGCATTTGGGTCCTTCATCCTATCTGCCACACAGCACACCTTGACAAAATAGCTTTAACAATGTTTCCAAAGTTTTCCAACCCACAGTCTCATTTTGTTCTGCTGCCCCTGCATCTGAAACTGTAAGTTGTGAGATCAGTAGAAGCTGATTAGGCTTGAGAACTGGTAGGGTATATGACAGCATAGAGTTAGAGCATTGGGTAGTATTTTAGTCTATTGGTGTTGAGGTGCTGTTTTGGACATTTTGAAGCCTCAGCTGTGGGCTGTTTGAGCAAGAAGAGACCATATTTGTATTAGAGGTTTTCATTATCAGCTAATGATAGCAAGCTTGATTAGCAGGCTGCATCCATAAATTCTATAGGTGCAACACACAGACACCTGCTAATTGGCGATAGACTAGAATTTTACTCACCAAAACTAAAGCACAAAATTCTTGAGTGGTCTAATTATTAGTTAATGGACCAACAGCACAAGTATGAAGGGAGGGTCAAACTAAGTATATATGAGCCAAAGCTGTTTTCATACCAGGATTTAAACATGACTTTTATTGCTGTAAAGTCTGGCATTTTAAAATGGGATTCTGAGATCTGAAGTTTTTTGCAGTTCAATGTGGCAGTTGTTTTGCTGCTTCGGTATACACTAGACAAGTCAGTCTATCACAAGGATTACATATACCACCACATACTCTTGCATCAAAACATATGATCAGTTTAGAATGACCTGTTTATCTAATGTGCATGCCTTTGGACTATAGGAAGAAACCCCCACAAGTACAGCGAGAACATGCAGACTCCACGCAGACAGGCCCCAGCCAACCACTGCTGAACACTGCACCACTCTCTCATCAATGGCAGAACAGCATTTGAAATAATTAAAACAGATATATTAAAACCCATACAGTATGAACACAAGTTAAAATTCAAGTGTTTAGACACTCAAACCAGAAGCCGGATATTGTTGTCCTTGTTCTGTTGTATCCCTTCACTTGACCCAAAAACAAAATGTGTACCATTTCACTCTGTAACAATGACTCAGTCAGTTACTCAGCCAGACTATTCAGCCTGCCAGCCATCAAACACTGAGCCAAGCATCATTTGTCTAGCCAAAAAGTCAGGTAGACCACTCTTTCATGCTAACTCTCTCCCTCAAACTGAACTGTCCAACAAGCTCGACAGTTTGACAAACGTCCAGTCAGCTCATTGCTCCATCAATCATCTGTTCAAACCTCTTTTCATCAGACAGACTAGTCATCCATCATCCAAAAGTTAGACACACATCCACCCAACCAGTCAGTAATTTCACAAGTCACCTCCAGCCAGTTCAGCAGGTCCGCAGCTCTCTCTCTCTGGGTCAATATCAGACACCCACAGGGTCTTGGTGCAGCCCTTCCACAGGCCATAGTGGGCTGTCAGACAAGTCTGCAAAACAAAGACCACAGATCTGTTGATTTAAAATCAGGGGTAATATTTTTTGCCATCGATCACAGGGTTTTGCCCTTTGGACCAAACAGCCTTTCATTTCTAAAAGGAAATGACTGTTTAGTTGGTACTTTACCCCATACTACTTCTACCCTGGACAGATAATATCTAAGACACTCTGACACATCTGTTTATCAGTGAAAACAGCAACATAGCTCATGAACAGAAAAAAGTCTGACTTTCACCTGATTGTTATAGAAACTCTTCGGTGGTGCCAGCTCCACCCAGAACTCAGTCCCGACCCCGAGGACTGTCAGCACTACACCAACAATGGCGACAAAGAATGCTAATTTGATCTGGTGACAAAACAAGAACAATTTAAGTTAACATAAGGATTTTTTTTTTCATAAATGTACGGTCACTGGCGTGTGCTCAAGTCGTGAGGTGTAGTCAGTTACAGTGTCCCTTACACGCTGCCCTTTAGTCTCTAATTGTTAGCGTTCATTCCCAGATTATACAGTCTATTCCTATTTGGTAGGGACCCACACCTGCCAAATTCTAATACAAAACAAAAGATAAATTGCAGACTAACTAATGTGCCCCATTTATATAATATTTTATTCACAGCATTGTGCAAAAGTCTTGAAGTACCATTTCTTTATATTTTAGTTGGAAAATTGGGACTAGTTGCAATGATTATTAAAGCAATGTGGTATATAAGCTAAAACCAGACAGCTTGTACTCTCTTAGGCAACCTTTCTTTTAATTTCTTTTAGTAGTCTTCAGGAATATCCCTAGCCCCACTGGCTAAAATATAGGCCCAAACTATGACAGAGCCTTTACCAGCTATTTCTTTTTCTTTGACATTATGCAAATGACCAGATGTTCATTCAAAGAATAGTGTAACTGCCACTGCCTCCAGTAAGAACACCATTAGATAAATTTCCAGGTTATTGTTTATAAATAACTTTTGAATACCGTCAAATTCAATGTAGTGACAAAACGGGATGTAAACATCTTAAATAAATATGTTTAGATAAAACTAAATATACTGCACATATATGAGAGAATGAGTATTTAATAGAAAGTTAAACAAGCAAGTTAATGAAATGAAATGAAGACATCACTTTTAGTTTGTCACTTTATTTATTTCTAAATGTATTTTTAACAGTAGTTTTTAGGGCATTTTACTGAGGATGTATTGATGAATTTGTTGATTTATTTCTGTAATTTTAATTTTGTCAGTTTTGATCCTCCATACCATCCAAACAATAAACGGCAGCATAGAAATAGGCCTCCTACCCATCACTCCTACACACAGCACTACACAGAATCAAAATGGTGCTTTCAGAGGTGTCTGGCTGAGCTCAGTTACATAAAATTACATAGATTATTTAGACTAACTAAGCACATAATGCTGACTTTTTTACTCATAAATCATAGTGACCAAATAAAGATATGTCCCATTCCCATTTTTTCTCACTGCCTTACGTCGTCAGATGAATGACGGACAGCAAGGCCAGAAAATTGTTCTAATAGTAAAATAATATAATTTTGAAATAGGAAAATTCATAGCTTTTCATAGTCACATACCTACTTGACACCTATAGATTGCATTTCAGTTTAATCTTTACCACCTTATTGTCAGAAAACTGAAATTAATCTTTTCAAAATATGTATTTTCTAATATTCAGAGCCATTTTCTGATCCTGTGGTGTGTTCCCTGTACCTTGACTTCACTTAAGGCAGCTATATGATTGATTGGTTCTATTACCTCCAGACTACGATCATGCATCCAGAAAGTAAACATACATCCACACGATATAAAACCAGTTACCTTTCCCTCCTGGGCCTCACTCATGGCATGTCCTGTTGATGTTGTCCTGCGGCGCTTGTTCCCACCAAATGTACTGCGTCCACTCATCAGACTGGCCAGACCCCCTGCACCCTGGGCTGGTCCTCCTGGTACAGGCCCACCAGCCACTCCGGGGGTCCCTGGGCCTACAGTGCGGCCCTCCTCGTCAGTCACAAAAAATGTTGACCACATTGTGAGAAAATATAAAACTACCAAGGAAGCCGAGCAGGGTCCAGTCTGTGGTCTAACTTGATTTGGGCTTTTCTTCAATTCAAGATTAAGAGTAGAGCAAAAACAGATGAAATGGCTAGTTAGAAATTGAAAGAAAAACAATTAAAATGTCCAGAATGAGACCAGAAACTAGACATACAACGTCTTTAGCAGGAAAAGGTGCCAATTATCCTTCTCTTGAAATAAATGCTGAGGAAAAATGGTGGCTTGGATGAAAGATACAAAACCGCTAAGTGAATCATCATGGAAAAAATAAACGATTACAGATTACAGATTACAGAAGATGTACTGAGAAGAGTGTCTTCTGAACATCAGTAGAGGTAGGTCAGGAGAGTAAGAAAGGACATTTCCTAGAATGAAAAGAGGGAACAAAGGATCAAAAAGTAAGAGCCATTAAATATGTTTATATCATCATAAAAGAGGCTTCACATACAGAATGTGCACAACATGTAAGAGTCACAGAAATATTCAAAAGTGTCAGCTAGTGATTATACAAAAGGCTTTATTATATATAATTTTATTTTAGTAACAGAAAATCTGAATTCTCAAATATACATATACAAAGTCAAAATAAACTAATTCTTATCTTTTTGGACATAAAAACCAAAAAGCATTAAATATGCAGAATTTAAAAAATTTTATTACAGGAAATGCAAATGTGTAATATCATGATCTGGCTCTTTGATTCATAAAAAAACCCAGCAATTTAAATCAAATGATTACATCTAAAACCATTGTGAACTTCATCAGAGGTCCTAACTCATACAAAGACATATTACTCAGTTCTGTAACAAAAAAACTCCATAGGATTTTTTGACTGTTTCTTATAGATGTTTACTACGGAACAGGAGGGGGGGGGGGGGAGTGGGTACATCTTTTTTTTTTTTTTTTTCCAGAATTCTGAAAACAAAAGTCAGAATTCTGAGAATTCTGACTTTAATCTCAAAATTCTGACTTTAATCTTAGAATTCAGGCTTTTTTCTCTGAATTCTTTTTTCTCAGAATTCAGACTTTTTTCTCAGAATTCAGACTTTTTTTATTCAGAATTCAGACTTTTTTTATCCAGAATTCAGACTTTTTATTCAGAATTCTGACTTTTTTTATTCAGAATTCTGACTTTTTTTATTCAGAATTCTGACTTTTTTCTCAGAAATCTGACTTTAATCTCAGAATTCGGGGGGTGGTAACATAAAATTTACCAAAAATATCCCATGCAGCTGAATTTTTTTTTCTTGAAGACCTGTGTTATTTATGAGAAAATATTGTATTATAAAAGTAAATCCAGCTTTGCCATTTCATTGTGACTGACCCATGGCTCAAGCAAGATGGTTATTTATGTCAGTGAACAATATAAAAGTCCATTATGAAGTCTCATTATCCGTATATTATCAATTCACCCAGGTGTAAATAAGGTCAAACTCTCAAAAAAAAGAAACTTTCATGAATGTCATTTGTTAAATCTTAAAAGTAAAAGAACAGTTCACAAGACTCTAATTGGGCCATAAAAATGTTAACAAAAGACACTGGTTCTTCTATTCCTGTGTGATCTGAGCCCACATGAAGCAGCTGTTCTGTAACAAAAGTCCACTGTAATTTGAGCCAAAAAATGACTGCATTAAATAACCAGGATTCAGTGCTTTCATCAGTGCACTTAAAAAACAGGAAGAACACAATACTGGAGAGAACTCGCAAATACTAGAAATCAGAAATAATTATCTGTGCCCTGTTCTCCATTTTTCATAAGGACACTAAGCCAATATAAAAGCACTTAGCATGGTGGTGTCAAAATCAATTATCTATTTTGAGATGTTGACAGCAAGCACATAGAGAAATAGTCAGCATAGTGAAATCTTAACCTGCTATCTATTCTGAGATACTTTGTGGTACCTCAGCGACACTCATCATGTTCAAGACACGACCAATTACCTATTCTGAGAAACTCTGTGATACGAAGTCACACAGGCACATCGCCGGTGAACTGAGTCTTAAACCCTTTGTTTCTGGAGGGGGAATGACGAGGCTGCCCCGCTGAGTTCCACCCAGATGTGGTGACAACAGACACAACATGCAACCCTGTGTCTTGTTAGCAAAAATGGAAGATGTTCCCTGGGGAGAAGACGCAATTTTACTTTCATATCAGCATCTACCTTGTGAACAAGATAACAAGTCACAGAGTGCAGGCTTAGAGACATTTTCAGTCAGGTTTGTGAAACAGGGATAATAAGCCACAACAACACAGTAGAATATAAACATATGATCACATTAACAGACAAAATCCTCCACTTAATGCACATCTTCAAACTCTAAACCCTTACATATAATAATCCACTTCATTATAGTGATTTATCTCTGTTGATTGTGAAAGCTTCTTGCACAGTAAGTGGAGTTTTTTTAAACCTCTTATCGCAGGGCACAGAGGATTGAGCCTATCCCAACTGACATCGAGCACCCTGGACAGGGCGCCAACCATACATATTTTCACCTTTGGCCAATTTAGTACCACTAATTAAACAGACGCATGCAAACTCCACAGCAAAAGCTGATCAGCAGGTTATGAACCAGAACCTTTTTGAGTGTCTTAGTGACATCATGAATGACACCGGCATTTATACATTTTGATGCAGTATTGTTCAATCAACACATTAGCTTAATCTAGTTTTATTATATGACGTATTGTGAACACCATACTAGGGCCACCACAATATCAAATTTTCACCTAGTTAACTATACCAATAATATTGTGAAATGTGTAGACATTTTTAGGGGAATATGATGATAAAGATCATCAGTTTATTCTTTATTTTTATTATTTTACAAATCTAATAACAATTTTACAGTGATTTGACAGTGCAAATGTATTAACTGCAAAGCAATTTGTTCTAATAGTCAAATTAGGTTGTAAACATTAGGGGCTCTCCACATAGTGTGGCCTAGATTAGTAACACAAAGCCACAAGTCATAAAAAGTAATTATATACTTGAAATAGCTCTGGTTAGCACACACATTTATCCAATGACAAACATGTTCAAACACTGTTAGCAGTTAAATTCAACAAATGTGTTATCTGCACATTTTGACTCAGATGACATTTGAATACACTAAAGTGGAAAAGAAAATGCAAAAATAGTTTATAGTTTTTCTCAAATGGTTATCTTTCATTAATAGGTAACATTACTCTGGTGTTAAAATATTTTCTAACAAGATCAAATTTTTGTGTAAAAGCACTTTTGTGCCTGATTTATTCATGTTGCTGAACTGCAACTTTTCCCCCTAATTAATTAAACCTAAGTTAACTCTGCTCCTGAGAGGGCAAAGGACAGCAGCACTCTTTATAAAAAAAAACAAACATTTATTGCATTTTGTGGTATCATTTATCTTTGTGCTGACACTCCTATAATAACGCCTACATAACACTGTAAAAATGATGTAACAATACACTGCAGGCAATTTGTCAAAAAGACAGTGATGCAAAGTGGTCACTATGAGCTTCCATATCTAAAGCAACAGCAAAACATCACTGACATCTTTAACTGCTCGTAGCTGATTTAAAATATGTGTTATATAAAGCGTCTGGGCACCTGTTTAAAAAAATAATTAAAGTCTGCTGTCCTTACTCATCAAAACCGATCAGGTCTCACCTTATAAGGCATCCAATATAACAAGCTGGAAAAGCAGCATTGAAGCACGAGCAGGAAAGTCCAGCGTCAACCTTTAACAAGTTCACTCACTTTCTCAGTGAATCCAAAAATAAGCCAACATGGAACCCACACAAACACGCACACACACCAAACACCATAAACACTCTGTAAAGGCAACGTTTGAAGAAGAAGCCAGTTCAGCTTTATTCCCCCACCAGCCCAGCCCCCTTCACACAGTTCAGCAGCCAGAAATTATCATGCTGAAATTAGACACATTAGTTTCACTTTTTCACTCTTTAACACGTGCTGCACGCCTGCTTCACTGCGCTCGCCGCCATCTCACAAATATCACAACAATGACATTAACAAGTTGCTGACCTGGTTTTTGTGTGTGTGGTTCTGCTCGGAGTGACGGAGGGCGAGCTGAGGCCGGGAGAGGGAGTGATTGAGGGAGGGGAAAGTGAAAGGGTGAGGGGGGGAGGGGAGGGGGAGTGTAGGTCAAAGTAGCTCAGTATTACGTCTGAGGGGGGGTAGATGGGGTAACATGTGCTCATGCTTGAAGGAGGAGGTGAAAGAGAGATGGCGCGTGCGTGCGTGTTTGTGTGTGTATGTGTGTGTGTCTGTGGTATTCAGTCACACTGTAGCTTCTGTAAGCGAATCTGTTTGTTTACGCTAACGTGGACAGTTGCGTTGGACGGCTGTCTCAGCTTCAAAGTGTACTTGTGCGAAAATGAGCACACACATTCAGACCCATCCCCTTCACTGCATGTGTGTGCCTGTGTGTGTGTGCCTCCTCTTTCTATTTTTGCTTCCCACCTGTTAATGACACTAAATCCTACCCAGGGGAAAGGGCTACAGCAGGGGGCTTGTGTCAGCTCCGCCCTGGCTGTGAGGTTCATGTCTGCGGCCACAGCTACGATCCCGCTGATTGAAGAGGGAATTGTAGATTCAACACCTCAAGTAACACTGCCGGTTAGCTGCCGGTTGGCTCGCATGATCGGATGTTAGACTGGTGAGACCAATTCCACCAGACAGTGAAAACTTGATAGCCTACTGCCAGCTGACAGCAGCAATGAGACACCTTATCCAGTTTGTTTGCTATAACCAATTTAAAGCATTTCCGTTAGTCTTTAAGGACTATTATGAAACTTAAAATGAACCCAGCAAACATTTGGACACTCAGAAACACTGGTAGACCAACAACCACTTAATATTATCATTTTATGAATTAAAACAAAAAAGAAAAACAAAGAAAACATTCTGATTTCTGTGGAAGTAATGGAAAGTCTGCAGCCAGGGACATATTGCTTTGGATTCCATTTTATTCTCTTGAACGTCTGGATGGAAATACTGAGCAGAGAAGAAAGCAATTAAGTTTACCATGCAACAAATATACATTAATGTTATAAACCTATTGTTTACATCATTAAAAATCTGAATCCAGTAATACTTGGTCTATGGATCTTGTGCTTGTTCCTGTGCTGACATGATTAGTGCCTCTGTTTTGTCCTTCAGTACAGCTTTGTCCAGCCACTGGTAGGATTTCCGGATGCAAGCCACTTTCTCTATTTGCCGGTGGTACATACTGTGCAGGGGTCCTTCCATGATGGTTCATCCTCTCAGAAAGGAATTGGCAAGAATACCAGAGGAGCAAAGCAACAGCTACTGGTAGACAGAGCAGTCACCCAAGACTGCAAGACCCGGCTCCCCAACCTGTGCACTGCCTGGATTGATTACAAGAAGGCCTACAACTCGATGGCCCACACCTGGATCCTGGAATGCCTAGAACTATACAAGATCAACAGGACCCTAAGAGCCTTCATCAGGAACTCAGTGGGGATGTGCTGAACAATACTAGAGGCCAACTTCAAGCCCATAGCACAAGTCACCATCAAGTACGGGATCTACCAAGGAGATGAGCTGTCCCCACTGTTGTTCTGCATAGGCCTGAACCCCCTCAGTGAGATCATCAACAAGACTGGCTACAAATACTGACTACGGAACGGAGCAGTTGTCAGCCACCTCCTCTACATAGATGACATCAAGCTGTATGCCAAAAGTGAACGAGACATCAATTCACTGATCCACACCACCAGGATCTACAGCAGGGACATGGAATGTCGTTCAGATTGGAGAAGTGTAGTCAGATTGTAACGAAGAGAGGGTAGGTAGTCAGAACTGAGAGGATTGAACTACCAGAATGCAACATTGAGACACTGAGGACAGCTACAAGTACCTGGAGATCCCACAGCAAATGGGAACCACGTAGAGGCCGCTAGGAAAGCTGCAACCACCAAGTACTTGCAGAGGGTCAGGCAAATCCTGAGGAGTCAGCTGAACGATAAGAACAAGATCCGGGCTATCGACACCTACACCCTGCCCGTGATCAGGTAGCCTGCTGGGGTAATAGGCTGGCCAAAGGAGGAGACAGAAGCCACTAACATCAAAACAAGGAAGCTCCTGACCATGCATGGTGGTTTCACCCCAAGTCCAGCACCCTGAGGCTGTATGTTAAGAGGATGGAAGGAGGCCAGGGACTAGTGAGTCTCAGCACCACAGTCCAGGATGGGACAATGAACATCCACGAATACATCAGAAAGATGGCCCCAACTGACCGTGTGCTCAGTGAATTTGTCTGGTTGTCTGGTTTCTGGACATGTTTCCTTTCCATATGAAACATTGTCTTACTGCTATTGGATTCATATGCTTTATTTGGTGTTGGTGTGAGTATTAGCATAGTTGTGTTGAAAAGCTTGACTAAAGCATTATTGCTCCTGACAGTCATCAAATCAAACAATCAAATTGATTGTTATTATTCACATTTCACTTACATGAGCTCTAAGTAGGATTCACAGAAACAGTGGTCAAACAAACCCTCCCTCCAAAAAACAATCCAGTAAGAAGGCCTCTCCACAAACAAAGCAGTCTCTAAAACTAAGGTGATGTTGATATTGTAACAAATACATGTTTGTGGGCTCTAGCTCACTGTGTCGCAGTGGTACAAGCAGTTTGTTTTCCAACTGTCTAATCAGAGGGTCAGTGAATGCCTGGTCCTCCAGCTGCCAGAGGGAGAGAATACTGCAGTCAGATGTGCCTGGCATTGTGATAAACTGTGTGTGAACAAGCAAGAAGGTTAGACACAGAGGCTGACAAAGATGGATGACTGAGTGTGAGGGAGAAAAAGAGAAGATCAAGTAAAAGAGGTGAGGAACTTGGAAGAAAAAGAAGAATCGTAGAAAGATAAACAGAGACATGACATGCCCAGACAGTTCACCTCACTGCTTAGGCAGAGCAGCCAAATTAAAATGCAAAGCATCCAAAGGTGGCTGATGGAGGCTCAGAGTTATGAACTGATCAGGTTTTAGCCACTAGAAAAAGAAAGGTAAATGCTGGTTTAAAAATCATGTTTCACTTGAAATGTGTTTTTCTAACTGAAGACGTTACACATAAACATTGAATGCACAATGTAGATTCAATGGTTGAATCTATCTATTTATTTATCTATCTATCTATAGAGTATAGAAGAAAAAGTTAGGAAGACAACAAAAGGGAACAGATTTTTTTTAGGTAGCTCACTAAAGTCAAAGTCAAATTTATTTATATTTCACATTTCATACAAAAGCTGTTCAATGTGGTTTACGAAGACAAAAATAGAAAATATAATACTTACAATAGAATGTATTTTTCATGTAAAAGCTACAAAAAAGAAAAACATTTTTTCAGCCTGATTTAAAATAACTAATTAATTCTACACACCACAGGTGTGAGGGGAGTTTATTCAACAACTGAGACACATGAAAACACTAAATGCTGCCTCACTTTGTTTGGTTCTAGTCCTAGGAATATTAAGTATACCTGTTCCTGAGGACCTAAGTGGCCTAGATGCCTTATAGCTCTCAAGTAGGTCAGTAATATATTTAGGCCCAAGACCACTGAATGCTTTATAAACCATTAGCAGAATTTTAAAATCAATCCTTTTACATACATGTAGTTAATGCAACGATTTCAAAATTGGTGTAATATGATCCATTTTCCTGGTGCTGGTCAGGACCCTAGTAGCAGCATTTTGAATAAGCTGCAGCTAATAAATTGATTTTTTTAGTAAGACCAGTAAAAACTACATTACAATAATCTGGACTACTGAAAATAAGTGCATGATTAAGCTTTTCAGTATCTTGGCCACAAGACCCTTTATTTTTGGAATATTTTTAAAGCAGTAATAGGCTGATTTAGTAATGCTCTTTATATAGCTATTTCAATTCAGATCTGTGTCCATAAGATTTTTAGCTAGCTCACTGGGATGAGCAGGTCACCACATGCTGCTTGTCGGAGAGCAGCAGGCCCAGGTTTGAATCCGACCAGTGGTACTTTGTCGCATGTCTTCCCCTCTCTCTCTCTCCCCACTATAGCTGAAAAAAATTCTGGCTCATTCATACACTAATTTATTGAATACATTTACCTAGTAAGTATAAAGGACTAGAGTTATAAGGTAACACTGAAATATAAAGCTGAGTATCATCAGCATAACTACAATACAACATATTATAATGCTTCATAATCTGAGCTAAAGGAAGGATATAAATATGAAACAGAAGCGGTCTGTAATGTAGTTTGTATTTAGTGGTTGAGAGGAGGCGGCAGAAACACTTAGCAGGACGGTCAAAAACTCACGACCACTCTGGTACGGGGAATTCCACAGTGCTTGTCCTTTAATAAACACACTCTTTACCAACCTTACAAGGCCCGGTTGAACGGCTGCTGTCTTATCATACATGAAGCGAGCAGAGTTTATACAACCCGTAACATTACTTTGAGTTAGGGAGGTAAAGATATGAGATCCATCTCATTCCATGCGTCCATGTGCATGCATGTTTCTCCCACACACTACAGAGGGCAGTGACTTGTGACATCACTAAACATTATCTTGGGTTGTCTTAAAGGGACACCACACAATTGTAACTGTTACAGGTCCCAGAACAGAACCCTGAGGGACGCCACACATAACCTTTATTCGGTCAGAATTATAGAATGATACAAAAATAATCTAAATGTGTCACATAAGATTTAAACCAATTAAGCACAGTTCCTGAGAGTCCCACCCATTTCTCTAACCTATCAAACAGTGTGTTATGATCAGCCATATCCAATGCACCAGTGAGGTCAAGCAATACGAAGACTGTAACTTTTGCTGCATCACTATTGAGCTGAATATCATTTAAGACTTTGATAAGAGCAGTCTCAGTGCTGTTATATGGTCAAAATCCAGATTGAAAAGCACTGAGAAGATTGTTTTCAAGGAAATTCTTTTTATTCTCACTCAGAACAAAGTTCCTAAATATCTATGCCAAAAATGTTAAATTAGATATGGGTCAATAATTACTAATTACTGAGGCATCGAAGTTGGATTTTTTTTAAAAAATAAATAAATAAAATAGGTTCAATTACTGCAGTTTTCAGGGCCCTAGGAAAGAAATATGCCCTGTTTGAAGAAATATATTAACTATCTGCAATAGTTCTGCAGATAGTTAGCTACACAATTAAAAAGGTTTTGTTTTTTTAAACTGGTGGACAATATATCTAAAGTTGTGGACTCTGTTGAACTATTTGTGTCAAAGATACAAAGTCTAAATGTGTTAAATTTCTTAAATTGTTAATACAATAAAGGGGCACAGGTGTTATTACTATATCGCCGGAAATTGAGACACCAACACGGACGTTGTTAATATAGTTATCGATGATCTTTGAAAAAAAGGTCTTTCTTGCCCATTTCAACTTTTGATTATATATCTGAAGACTTTGTTCATAATTATTGTAATGAACCTGCAATTTAATTTTCCTCCACCTACATTCACCGTGTCTGCACTCCCTTTTCTGAGTTCTAACCATTAAATCATTCCTCCAAGGTGACCTTTCCCTCCACAGATAATTTTGGTCTTAATCGGAGTAATAGCATCCATAACAGTCAAAGCATGAAGGTTAAAGCCATTTAACCAAGGTCATCAAGAGAATCCAAAAGCAAAGATGATGGTGGTGTATAAGCCTAAATAAGCTGTGGACAGGTATTATCATTGATACAGCATTTTTTAATCATTTTAAATTCACCTTTACCAGTAGTAATACAGACTGTGATTTTAAATGAGACACAGTAATGATCTGAAAAAGCTGTGTCACTGAGCACAACATCTAATACATTTAAACCTTTACAGACAACTAGGTCCAATATATGACCCTTATTATGCTCTGGATATGTCACATGTTGAGAGCATGTGACATATCCAGAATATGTCACATGCTCTCCAAAATATGTAACAATTCTCAAAAATATTCTCCAAAATATTTAACAATTCATTAACAAATCTGTTTTTTGCATAATCTAAATGAATATTAAATATTAAAATCTCACATCAAAACAACACAATCAAAATTAATACAAATAGAAGGTTAGAGAACTCACTAAATAATACTGCTTTGTTTCCTCACTTGACTTTTTTATTCTACCATTTCTTTAAATTGGAAAAGGTGACTGCACAGCAAACTTTAGAGAGTTCAGCTGGAATGACAGAAGACTCGGAGCTTTGTTCAAGGACAGTGGATACTCAGCATTAAGGGAAAGGAGATATTACTTATTCATTTTCTTCTCCCAGTTCACCCAGCCAATCATGAGATATGTTTCCGTGACCTTCTGGTGCAGTGCTACCAGCTTATTAGCATAATATTAGTTTTAAATAACAGTACTTGGTGAAATAAATGTAGTCATGTATTATTAAAGGAAACCTGCATGCGTATATGTCCCATGTGCAGTAGTGACCTCAACCAAAAGGTGGCAGTACCTGGCAGAGAGGTATATAGGGAGAGAAGGGTGAAGGGTGTGAAACTAAGCTGCTCTGATCCTTAAGGCATGCAGAGAGTTAGGACCCTGAACTGTGAACTTGTGTACTGCAGTGAGGTCTAATGAGATTACACCAACACGATGGGAGAAGAGGATACATCAGGGTGCGTGAACCACTGAGGGTGAGCCTGTCCAAGTTCATGTTTACTGATCGAGTATCTCGAACACTGTTATTCTGGTTCATTTACTGGTTCCTGGGTCATTTAACCCTGCGTCTTGAGTTTTAATATATTTTGATGTTTATGGTTTATGTTTAAGTTCATTAGCTTATCTAAGTTCATTACTATTTTTCCTATGTTGACTTGTTATAGTTAATTGTTTATTAGATTCTGCTTGTGTCTTCAACCCCTGTGTTTAAGTCTCCCTCGCCCTTCATATGTTTCACGTCTGCCTGTCTTATGTTTCCTGTTTTATTTTGAAGAGGTCTGGTGTCCCATGTTCATTGTGTTTAGTTTCACTTCCCCTGTGGCGTCATTATGTTCATTCTAATCAGCTGTGTTTCCACTTCCCCTGATCACCTCCTGTGTTTTTTCAGTCATTTGTTGGCTGATCTTCTGTTATCTTGCCTTGTTCCTATCCTTGCATTGTTTCCAGGGTTTTTAATTCATGCCAAGTCTTCATGTCAGATTTCTATGTTCATGTTCCATGGTTTTTATGTTTAGCCTTAGTTTACCCAGTTTTGGTTGAGTTTTCGCCCTTGCCCTTTGTTTGTATTATTTTTGCCAGCCTTAATAAATGGCTTGGTTTTTGTTACACCAAGTTTTGTCTCTTCACCTTCCCTGCACTTGGGTCCACCTTCTCACTCCCACACAGTCAGCTTCTCTGCCAGACTGTGACAGATGATTTGGGCTTGTTTTGCAGTCACAGGACCGGCACACCTTACAGTCAATTATCAACATATTCTAGTCAAACTTGAGGCTGTCAGTCAAACAGCTAAAGCTCAACCAACTTTCAATCATGCAGCAGGAAAATGATCTCAAGCAGGGCAAAAAATCTACAACAAAATGGCTGAAAAAAAAGAATTAAGGTGTTGCAATGGCCCAGTCGAAGTCTAGACTTCAGTGTTATTGAAGTGCAAAGTTTGGGGAGAGCTGTGCATTAACAAATGCTGGAAAACCTCAATGTACTGAATGGGGCGATCGTGGCTCAAGAGTTGGCAGTTTGTTTTATAATTGGAAGGTTGCTGGTACGAGCCCCGGCTCGGACAGTTTCGGTTGTTGTGTCCTTGGGCAAGACACTTCACCTACCGCCTACTGGTGATGGCCAGAGGGGCCGATGGCGCGAAATGGCAGCCTCGCTTCTGTCAGTCTGCCCCAGGGCAGCTGTGGCTACAACTGTAGCTTGCCTCCACCAGTGTGTGAGAGTGAATGAATAGTGGAATTGTAAAGCGCTTTGAGGGTCTTGAAAAGCACTACATAAATGCAATCCATTATTATTATTATTATTACTGAAGCAACAATGTAAAAAATAATGAGCATAAATACGTCCACAAACATGCAAAAAGTCAATTTATCCATCCATTCGATTTAGGGTCACCGGGGGCATGAGCCTATCTCAGCTGCACAGGGCAAGAGGTGTGGTACGACTAGGACAGGTAGCCATTCTGTTGCAGAGCTAGCACAGAAGGGGCAGAAAAGTCATTTATACTTGCATTCACACACATGGGCAGTTTAGAATAACAAATTAACCTTACCCCACCAAGTGTATGTGTTTGAACTGTGGGAGGAATCTGGAATACCTGGAGAGAACCCATACAAACTCCACACAGAAAGGCCAGATGGGAGACTTTCTTGCTCTGAAGCAACAGTGCTAACCACAGTGTTGCCCTTGATTAAAAAAAATAATAATAATCCCTTCAAGTTATTTGCTTCTGAAGGTGGTTCTACAAACTATAAATCTTGGGGTTCACTTAAGTTTTCCACAGGACTGCAGTGGTTAAAAAAGGTTTTAAATGATCATAAGCATGTTATTTAATTGGAAACTGAACTGCAGCCACAGACACTTAAAAGCCTAATATATCCTTAGTTCTCTTCCTTCTTTGTGTCTCTGCTGTTATTTTAATTTTCTTTTGTCTCCTGGGAGAATCTCTCTGTGTCTCTCATTGTTTGTTTCTGTGTGTGTTGTAGTCACTTTTATTTTGGTAATCACTTTCTTTTTGCATCTAGTTGCTTTGCTGACTTTATTTTGTCTCACGCCCCTGTGATTGTCAGTTCCTCCCGATGAGATCCCCATGTGTTTATATTTAGTCTTGTGTCTCCTTTGTCAGTTGGTTTGTTAACTTCTCCTTGCTTACCCCTTTGTGACTCTGAAAAGTTTGAGTGTAGGTTTTGACTCTTGTTAGTTTCTTCTTCTGTTTGCCTTTTTGTTGGACGCATCCTGGATCTTCCCCGCTGTGCTTTTAGTTGCTGTTCTTTCACTTGTAACGTCACTAAAAATATTTTTTGTTCGCCAATCGAGCTTTCTTGCCGTTCTTCACATGAGTCTTTATGTGAACCACAGTGACATATCTTTTTAAGACAGGGAAGAAACATTTGGTACTGGCGTTAGTCATTGTCCTCTACGTTTGTTTAGGGCAATGTAACTGATATAGACAGTTACATTTAAAGTAATGAGAGAGTTTGGAATCTGCTCAACTGTATCTACAACGCTGGCTCCAGGAACGCAGTACTAAAATAGTTCTTGGCCAAAATATCTCACTGGCATTGGTTTGAACAGGATTCCTGTATATGTAGCCAATCTGTATATTTCCACAGTGAAGGAAGTGTTGTGTCTGATGGCTGCTCTACTGAATCTGGATTCTGTGTTTCTGTGTTCTTTTAACAGCCACTGCCTCAACAAAGAAATGGGCAAAGATATGAAGTTTGAAAAGCTGAAAATTCTTATTTTGAAGAAACAAATGAACATGATGGATCTAATCAAGACCAACCTTCTCCATAATCTCCCTCTCCTTTTAAGTCTCATAGCCCAAATGCAAATCAAGGCAGGCAAAACTAAGTACTATACACAGCCCTTTCTTTGTTCTTCAGTCTCTCTGTGACCTTGTGGTTTATCTGTGCACTGTCTCCATCATCGGCTCTCTTTCATTTTCAGTTGTTATTGTCCAAATGACAATTAGACATAATCATCCATGTGCGTCATTGGTGACCTGCATGTCACAGTGCAAATCATGATTTTAACGCACTCTTCCACTTACTTGATGATGTTTTCCAGTTCTTATGGCAGAACTATACTCAAACAAAAGGAAGCTCTTTCATTGGTCATGACATTCAGACACGGACCTTCTTTCTAAAGATACGCTGAGCAGAGTTTTAAAGATGTCGCACATTCTTACCGCGTTCTTTGTTTCATCTCTTTATGCTGCATACGAGCATTTCAAAGCCTTGGAAAAAAAGGATTTGGCCAGTAATTCTTATTGGAGCTTTTCCTTCCCTATGTCCTGGATGCTCCCTTTCCCACAAGTACCTACTTTTCAACCCCCTACACCAGAATGTGGTCCAGTAGAGACAGAGCCCTTAGTGTTGCTGAGCCTATTGTCTGGGACAGACTCCCCTCTAATCTCCAACATCACATCTGAGCATTTTCAAAGAGCACATGAAATGTCATCTATGCACTGAGGCCTTGGTGCACAGCAACCCTGGATTCCTTGAAAAGTGCTATAAATCTGAGTTATTATTACTATTATTGTTACTATTATTATTAAGGACCCCATGATTGCCACAATACACATTTGGTCCACTCTACTGAGTGATCCTTACTTAAGGGAAACAGTTTACTGTCTCTCAGCCTTCTCAACTTGATGGTACTGCAAATGTCATCTGACAGCTTCTTTTTTATCTTGTCACAATTCCTACAGCTGCTAAATGTTTTTGTCACTTAAACATAAGCACACACCAGTCAGCCACATTATTAAAAGTAGTGAGAACTTAAGTGATGATCTCACTTACAGCGAATTCATGTGGATGTTAATTTGACACATACAGCACACCGAAACCAAACGACTAAGCAAACGCTCCACAGTAGAAATGGCACTCGCTTAAGGAAGCCGTTTCCTGCAGCAGGACATTGTATCCTGCCAAAGCAGAAGTTCAGGCTGGAAAACTAAGTTACTTCCTGAAATACTTTAAATTGCTCACTCATTTACATAATGTTGCTGTATTCCTGTTAAATATTTAGAAATTAATGGTAAATGGACTGATTCTTATATAACACTTTTCTACTCTCCAGGAGTACTCAAAACACTCCATACAACATGCCACATTCACACCCACTTTCTCTATCCTTAGTGCTGTCTAACTACATTTACACACATTCATACTCCGATGGATGCATCGGAGAGCAACTTGGGGTTAGTATTTTGCCCAAGGATACTTGACATGCAGCCTGGAGGAGCCAGGGATCAAACCACCAACTTTCCGATCAGTAGGTGGCCTGCTCTACTTCCTGAGCAGCCACCCCTACCCCTACCCCTACCCCTACCCCTAAATTAAACCACTACATACTCCATAATATGGCTCACACCTCAAAAGTACAGCTAAATATTGTTTTGTTTTGTTTTTTCAGCTAAATTACCAGAAAAGTAAAGTATAATTATATTTAACTGTAATTATTTATTTGGTCCTGTAAACTTGATTTTATTGTAGTGCACCTACCTTAAATTGTATGTATATTTAATATAATTAAGTCATTTCAAATAAAATAAAATAATGAAATTCAAATCAGTTTACATTTATGCACTGCCTTAATACACTTAGTCACAATTTCGCTTATGCAATAAGACTTAAAGTTAGACTCTGGCTATGTGGAACTATAGCCAGTAGCTGCCTGCTAAGCCTCAGCTCCACCTGATCCAGTGGTTTTCAAAGTGGGGGGCACGTCCCCTAGAGGGGGCGCAGAGCCATTGTGGGGGCCAGGGTATGAATAAAAACAAAAAGAATGCTTGGACACTGCTAGCATAATGGACAGGTCTTTGACGGGGCTCCCACACAAACGCAAAGCAGGAGATGAAGCATCGACAAATATGCTTCCAAACCAACTTCCTTCCAAGCCAAAGACTAGAAAATATGGTGAAGCATATCTTCCCTTCCCTCCCCCAAGATTTTCTTGTAAAACAAAGGGGGGCCGAGCAAAAAAAAAAGTTTGAACTTGACCTCTCGCTGTCTGTGATTCAGCTTTCTAACCAATATGGTCATTTTTGGTTAAATAAAGTCTGCTATCTCATAGCTTAATACAGATTTATTCCCTCACATATCTTCCTCTCACCTATCTAAAAGCTGATGTTTTAGGGGTTACGTTAGGCCATTTGTTCGGAAATGGCACTGCAAGCTCTCGAACTGTCAATCAAATGTTTTATCAGATTGCAAAGTTTTCTAATCCACACTTTGCACAGAAATATTCAAATTTATTCATAGTTTCATTCCTGTGTGGTTGCGTTTAATACGTACTTATCTCATTCTGAAAACTATTATGTATCTGTCAGTCCTACACTGACTGGAATGCTTTTACCACATGAAGAGCTTTGTTTCATTCTGGCATGAATGCATTTGGGAGTAAAATAATATTCTGACGTCCGTCACTCAGCAGCACTAGAAAGAGAGCGAGAAAAGACAGTTGGCATGAAAAAATAGTGTAATTTTTCAAGATAGGCACTCAGCTAGTTTAATTATTTGTGATCCTACACAGTCCTACTCAGAGAATTTATCATCTCCAAGGGTGATTTGCATGTGATTACAGAAAAGAGAAGCTATCTTAGTTAAAACTAGTGAATGTATGTAGTGGTATTTGTCAGTGGATGCAGATTACAATATCAAGAGAAAGAGAGCGAAATTAATCAATGGACCTCAAACTTATGTTGTATATGGACTGTAATTGTGGCAATTCATGTACAGTAATTGCAGTATCAATAATATTAATAATAATATTAACACTATCTGCTCCATTAAGGGGCATCTATATAGAAAGTCGATGAAAACTGGCGACTGCCTCAGCAGGCAGAAAACGTGCTGATGGGGAGCTCCTAAGTTAAACTTTTATCAACCTCCAGAAGAGTGATTGAACTATCAGTGATTGTGCAGGATACTGTTTACTGATTTATAATGGCCACTAAATAAACTAAAGGGTTTCCTAGACAACCAGAACATACAACATTCACTAGCAACTAACTATCAGCAACAAAGCAATCGTCTGTGGATTCCCCTTTAAAGCTCCTCAGTGGTGGTTGTGGTTGTAGTCAGGAGTTCTAAGTGTGCCAAAAACTGCAGTTCCTTTAACAGCAACCTGGTTCCAAACTGGAGTTGACCCACCCTAATTGTTTGTGGTGTCAAGTCGATATTTTATGTGTGCAGCTGCACTACTCATTGGGATATTTATGGGTCTGATGTAAATACTGTGTCTCAACAGGAGAAGCAACTGTCTCCTTACCGGTTCTAACTGTGTCCGTCTTGCATATCTTTTATCATAAGTTTATTTTAAAGTATTAGTTCACTTCCTTTTTTTTGTTGCATATATTTCACATTTACAGGTTTTAGATGATTGAATAATTTTTAATATACAAAGATAACTCAAGTAAGTACTAAAAGCAATTTATAAACATGTCATTTATTCTTGATATTTATTTATAATCACCTCTGTTAATCCTTGATATTTCTAATTGAGTGATTTGTATATATTAGTGCTATTTCTTAAATTTGTAAACTCTGTAACATATTGTATTGTTTAAATTGTTTAGTCTGTTACTGTTACTGTCTTGGAGCAACTGTAACCCACATCATTTCCTTAGGGATTAATTAAGTATTCTGATTCTGATTTACTGATGGAGGAGGGCTATCCAAGCCTGGCCCTGTGTGAGAAAGTAATGACCAGTTTTGTCTTCAGTTTCTGTCACTGGGATCTCCTCTTTTACCTCAGAACAAGAAAAAAAAAAGAAGCAGAAGTTGGGGATGATTTAGACTTGATGTCAGATATGAAAGACAAAAACAAGTGATTCTACAATATTGCAATTTACTGAAAAATGGTAAAAGATGGAACCATTAAGATTAAAAATTGAAATGTAATTGAAAATCTTTAGGTTGAATCACAGGATTTAAACCTGCAGCAGTGAGGAAATGTGCCAAGGTGCAGTTTTGCCTTTTCAGTAAGTGCATTGAAAGAGGCTTTCTAGACCCTGACTTAAATGATTTGCACCATTTAAAGCCTGTTAAGATGGTAATTAAGAGTCAGTTTTTTGTGGTTGAAGTTAATAACATTTGGGTATTATAAACTTAGACAATTACTTACACTTTCAAACATGACATGTTTAGGCATCTTTTAACAGTTTTGTTTCTGTTTTTGTCATTGTTGTGATTATTATGTTGCATCTGAATAATATATCAACTTACACAAATAAAGGAAACAAATAAATAAATAAGATTTAACAGATACTTATATATAATATATTTAAGTATCCATCTTCATGAAAAGCCTAGAACTTGACTGATTCAAGTCAGTGTCATTCATTATTAGAGCAAAATTTTTTAATGTTTTATAACAATGACAATTTTAATTATTTATTTGGGTTATTATTTATTTATTTATTTTGAGAAATGGGTGCCCACTTTTGACATTTTGGCACTTGTTGTTTTTTGTGTATTTGTTTGCTTGTTTCTATAGTTGGAACAAATCATATGTGACCTAATCTGAAGGTTACAATAATAACATTTAAGCAGTTGTTGGCTGTCTCTGTGTCTGTGATGCCATAACCAGAATAACAGGGGTCAGGGCAGGGAAAAAGACCTGGATTTAGATTGCCTGACTGCGAGCGGGTCAGCTTGAAACAGGCTTATGAAACATGCTTATAGGCTGAGGAACAGTCCAGACCTGCAGGTAAGCTGTCAAATTTACTGGTGTGATCTCAGCGTGACTCGTGGACAACATCACAGTTTTAAACAGAGCTGTAAACATGAATCAACATAAAAAAGAATTATATGTTAATTTCTCCAACATTTTCACAGGAATTCTGGGATAAAGAAGCTGCTCACCAAAGTACACTTAGGGTGACAAAGTTAGGTAATGAGTTCTATGTTATGAGCTGATTTTTAAAACATTAGGTTATATTATTTCTAAAAATGGACTCACGGCTCGTCCACAAATCTGAAACTAGGAAAAGCAGAAAACATGAGAAACTAGAGGGAAATATTTTGTCTAAAAATAAAAATCAATTATTGGATTTTACATAAATGATTTTGTTTTGTTTAATGGAATGATTCTTTTATCTCTGTTCCCCCCCCCCCCCCCCCCCCAAAAAAAAAATGTGTCCTTAAGCTTTTTTCATGTTTAATGTTTGATTTTGTCCTACAGAGTACATTTACAGACAAGTGACTACATGACATCATAGACTGGTATATTCAGTCTCCAGAACTCAGTCCAACAGAAAATTTGTGGTGGGAGCTGAAGCTTCAAGTTTTTTAAGTGACAGCCAAGAAACGTAAAGGATTTAGAGAGTTTCTATCAAAAGGAGCGGGTCAAAGTCCCTCCCAAGATGTGTCCAAACCTGATGACCAACTACAAGAAACACCTTACTGCTGTACTGGCTAATATTTTGCCAGTGTTGTGGTTCAGAGGGTTGGGAAGCTCATCTTGTAACCAGAAGGTTGCTGGTTTGATCCCCAGCTCTGTCTGTCTTGGTCGTTGTGTCCTTGGGCAAGACACTTCACCTACCCCCTACTGGTGATGGCCAGAGGGATGCTTTACTTTTGGATAAAATACTTGTTTCGCTCGATTACATGCAAATCGATTTCCAACTTTTATGTACTGTGTTTCTGTTTGTTTCTCAATTTTTGCTTGATATTCTGTCTCCCCCCATTCAAATGAAACTACCATAAAAATTAGAGACTGTTAATTTCTTTGTAAGTAGCAAACTTACAAATTCAGGAGGGGATCATAACACAGAAGCTTGGCCTAACATTAGCATTTTAATTGTGCTGATAATGTGTAAGCTTGCTAAAAATAAATAAATAAATAAATATTTTTCCCCCCACAGAGCTTATTCTCACTGATTTTGGGTGGTCTTTTCAGGTTGGATTACATTATACACTTATTTATGTAAACATCTATAATGTAATTGTTGAACATTTGATAAACAGATAAAATTCTAACATTTAAAACATTTATATAAAAAGATTTAGCCCCTTAATACAGTGTGTCAGGTATTAGGGATCAGAAACGGTGGGATCAAATACTTTGCTGTGGCTTTTATATTGAGCTTAGGAAGAGAAAAACCATCTTTATTATAGCCTCAGCTGTTTTACAGCCTTGGAACCCATCATCTATCTTCTGACGGAGACAAAGGTCAGTGTTTTCATAATTCTGGCGCAGCCGCTCGCTATACAGGCCAAGATTTTTCTTCTGTGCAGCAGTTTAACAATGCAGATAAATAAATTTAAAGAAACAACTGGAATTTTAATGGTGTTCAGACTGTGACCTGTTTTTAGAATTATATTTTGGCCATGGGATTTCTTCTTTGACTCTATAAAAGTCACACTTAAAAGCACCTGGCCTCTGGCATCAACAGCTTTGTCCCTTGCCTACATTATTATGTATGTTCATATGCCGATATCAGTGCATAGAGATCGCCTGATGCAAAACTGAGCTGGTTACAATATTAGTGATGATGCTTATTAAAGAGTGTTCATCACTGGGTTAAAAGCAGCCTCTGAGAATGCAACAGAAAGAAAGATCTGCCTTTTGAGCTAACATTAAGCAGCATCGTTCAAAATCATACCCGGAGAAATCCACCAAAGAAGCACAGAAAGCTTCTCTACACCCACATGCAGGTTCAGAAAATAGACCAGAATACAATGCAGACACAAGAACTGTTACAGTTTGTCCTCACTTTTTTTTCCTAGACTCACTTAACTTTCACACTTTTGTTCTTACTACCACTACCACTCTCCACCTACATCTGCAAGTACACAGTGAGCTCTCACTACAGGTCGTCAATATGATCTAACATTAACATATTAATACTTTATTCTTTTGTCAGAGCCTGTAACTACACTCTATTTCTATGGGTTATTCCCCAAACAGTGTTATAAGTCATGGTTAATTCACATCAGATAGTTTTGAAAGCTACACTGCATTTTCTACAGTTGGTCTGTCTTTAATTTTCTGCTTTTCAGCACAGCTTTATTCAGTCTTCCTATGCTTTTAAAGGAACTTTGTGTTTGTTTTGATTATTAATCTGTGCTCCAGTGCCATCATCACGCTAGAAAGCAAGTTCAGCACAGCTAGGCTTTCTTTGAATTAGCTTAAACCTAAATCCTAAAACCCCAGTGAGAGATAATAGAATCACAGTAGAAATGGCCAACCTTCCTTGTCTGGTCCAGGCTCTACGCTTCAGATTCTGTGCATGCTCACATAAATGGTGGCTTTGACATGTCATTTGGCTTCCTCAGTGCAAAATGACCTCTCCAAGGTGACAACTTTAGTCAGAGCCATTGTCAGACAAACAGGTGAAAAAGCCATATGAAGAACACGCTGTAAATATATAATGATTAAAGCCAACACAGGTGCTGCAAACAGGGTAAGAGAGCAGTGGTGGTAGAAAACCATTAATCATGTGAATTCCATTCATCCACACTTTTTCCACAGCACTGACCTCCACCATCCCCACCACCTCCACCAACTCTTCTGGGTAGACACCAAGGCATTCATAGCATGTCCCAGGTCTGCCCCAGAAACTCATCCTGAGAAGGAGCAGCAGCTCTATTCTGAGCCCCTCCTGAATATCCTCAACTCTCCACTCGATTACAACGAGTAGTCTCCAGATTCACCAGTTCATGCGTTCACCAGTTCATTCCCAAAGATATTTCTCCAGCTCTTGTGAATTTATATTAGTATATTTCTAACAAGGCAGCTGGACCTTAAAGCGACTGAACTTTCAACTTTATACATTTGATCATTATAGGTTATTCAGTGTTTCCTCACTATATGATACTCATAACATTATAAAGCATAAATCATATTTATACATTTGAATCTGAAAGACTGCAAATTCCTCTGACTATGAAATAAAAGTACACACAAACTGTGCTGCTGTACCTTCACTGTACAGCTTCACTCGGCTGTATTTTACACAGGCAACAAGCTGTGCAAGTACAAATCCCTTCACACGTAGAACATGTCCTCCTGACATGAATCACTCGAGATGTGGCAGTTCCAGCAAATTTTAACCTCTGTCCTCCAAACATAACGTGCTCCAGGTTATGTGTTCAACTTAGCTCATCGTGGTGATCCAGCCAGGCAAAAAGGTAAAAACAGAGCCACCTTCAAAACACTGCCTTTGGGCTCAGCATTCCTCGCTTATTAATATTTCTTCATCGTACAGCCCTCAGACTGCCTGCGGCCATGATGACAACAACAGCTCCTACTGTATCCTTCTGCTTTGATCCTCCATTGTTTTGTATGCAGTGCAGCTACAGTTTTCTAAGGATAGTTTGGAGCACTTGTGTTACCTTTAAGAGAGAGGGTAAATGGGCAATGACAGGCCCCCTGTATTAGAGGTGAGGTAACTGTGTCCTGGACACATGGATTTTTTTTTTGAAAACATCTGCAAAACTGCTCAATAACGTGACTTAGTTTGTTGTTGTTGAGTACACTAATGACACCAATAGGAGTCCTGAGAACCAGCCAGTCAAGGCGTGTAGGACTTTATCTGTCTGAATCGTCACTGATCTTGTGTAGCACTAAATATTGTACACGGTTGGGCGTGGTTGCGATTTGTGTGAGCTGAGTAAAAGCTATTGGCTCAACAACCAAATCTTCAATTAAATCTACTTCATGATGCCAAAGCGACAGGAGTGATCCAACTTGCCTCTATCTTATCTAAGACACCTGAAAGAGTCTGCAGTTTATTCAAAGTACAAGCAAAGGAAGACACGCTCACATTTCCTAAATCAGGTGATCACTTTAGTGTGCACGATTGCCTATTAGTCCAAAAATTAGTCCAAAGGTCTCATGATTGCTTTTGTTGGTTTTTCTTGCATTGCTGAGGTTTTAAAAGTTTTTACCTGAACATTTAGAGTTAAACATTTTGTTATTGAAGTACAATTAAAAAAAAAAAAAGTAGTCAGGTGTGTGCGCAGAAGAGTGAGTGATGAGAGAGAGAAAGGGTAAGAGAGAGAGAGAGAGTTAAAATTATCCACCTAAAGCCAATCCTCCTCAAGCTGATCAGTGTGTTGAATGGACTAACCACCTTGGCGACTCCAGACTTGCAACAGGTAAGAAAAGCTTTGTTTCTTTTTAACGAAATGATGCACTGTTTTCTAAAATATCGACCTTTGGGAAGATTCCTAAACGATCTCTCTTGTGAGCAAGTAAATCAACTATTGTTGATAAACAAAGTAAAGTGAAATTCACGGCCCCATGGATGATGTAATGCTTCCACAGACTGAATGAAATGAGTAAATTAAGTTTAAATAGTTTGTGGTTCTTTAGAGAGAGCCGTGTTTCTGATTTGTTAATATAATATGTGATTTATTTAGTGTGTACTGGTTTACACATTCGCCTAACATGCGAAAGAGCCCCTGTTTGATCCTGTGACGAGACACAAATCCCTTTGGGTAGTGTCAGGAAGGGCATCCGGCGTTTTAAAAAAAACTCCCCGCTGTGGCCACCTCTGATGAATAACAGAGCAACTGGAAGTAGCTTCTATAAAGTGTGATTCATTTAGTTATGCAATGCATATTTAAGGATTTTCTCACGAGGCCTCTGTCAACCAGTTACCATAAGCTGTAGCTTAGCTGCTATATGTACCTACCTCAAATAAATATAAATAAATGGGATTTTACATATTAGTAAATCAGTAGATTTACTGGCCACAGTTCTGACTTTTTGTGCTACAAATGTAACTATCCAGTCAAATCCTCATCAAAAAAATCTACTTTTTACACTTTTACTTCTGTGAATCTCTAATAAACTGTAGGTGTGATACTTTATTATCTGCATCTTATTTAACCATAAGACACAAAGTAAACTGAGCTGAATCATCTGAGGTCAGATGAGTTAAGATATTTTGTGAAAATGTGTTAAAATGAATGCCTGGTACTGTAGGTGATTCAAGTCCCTTTGTTCTAGACAGTCTTCAACAGATGTCTTTCTCAAGAGCTTATTGACACGTTAGAAGTAATTGCTTTAAAACTGCTTGAAATTCAAATAAAGTAAACTGGAGGAATGAGGCTGAATGCTGTTCCACCCGTCACAGGGTGAGAGGCAGCGGTACCACCCTGGACGAATCACCAGTGAAGTAATATTCAGCATAATTATGGTTACTTTTAAGAGTTTTCAGTCTTTTGTTTACTACTTATAGTATTTTTTTCTGCATGCTAATATTCTGTTACTAGTATAACACATAAGAGGTTTTATAATATTTGATTTGTCCTCATCTCTGCATATGCCTTCAGCCGTCTGTGTTATATTCAGTGTATTTTTGATGAGCTTTGGCTCATGTGAAGCTAAGATTTTAACGTATTTGGCATTTTATTGAACTCAACCATTCTTTCATGGGTGCAACATTTTAAAAGTGAAGATTCTTCTCAGATTTTCTGTAGTAGCTCTGTTGGTGGTACCTTCTTATATCCACAGTTGTATCTCAGTGATTTTTTACACTTATTTTGTTCATTGATTCTTGTTTCAGTGAACATTTGTGCAGTATAGCCATAGCATACCTGTGATAACGTTCCCTTCCTGTGTATCCCAACGAGTTTTGGTCAAATCTGTTCAGTGGAGATCGATTGAGGCCACGTGCGGCACTGAGCCTTTGGCTTCACGCCTCTTCATTAGCTACAGCGAGGGCAGAGGCAGCTTAAAGAGGTCAAACAAAATGTGAAGGTGATCCATCACAGTTCAGATCAGAAGTCCACGTCTTTAGAAATGTGACACCTGTTCTCACCAAAGAGCACTGATAAGCAACCAAGCTATTGTGAAAACTGCAACTTTAACCCTTAAAATGATGAGAAGAAAATCAAACTTTACAGAATCGATACTGGACATTACAATTATGGGAAATACTAATAGGCCTACCTGAAGTTCCTCTTTAGGAAATCAAGGCACCAAAGAAAACTGACACAGATAAAAAAAAAAAAAAAAATTAAAAATTAAAAAAAAAAAAAAAAAATCCAGAAGATAGCAAAGATTTGTTCTCAGAGACACAGGGAATGCTTTTAGTGCTGAAAATAAAGAAAAAAGATAATTTACTACCCGTTAGAATTAAAATGCCTTCTAGTCAAAGATCCGCCTGTTACACTGCACTGTCTGGACCTTTGTTAAGAAACCTGAGCTTCCTGCATGGCGCCATCCATATGAACTGTTATGCTAAGCCAGTGTATTGTCACATTAGTTGATTAATGTTGTCACTCTCAACACTTGAGCCTAAGAGCTTTCCACACTGCCACAACTATTCCCAGTCATCCTGATTATGGTGACCCCACTGAGGGTGGTCTCTGAAGTTGTACCATAGTAAAGTCAGGTAATGTGTTAACTTGTTAATTCTTGACACCAACACAAAGGGAATGACTGAGTTCATGTAATGAGCATTTACATTATGCGCTGGTGGAAAGTAGAGTTATTATTACAACATGTTTTGGCTTTTTTCCCCACAATTTTAAACCATGTTTTCTTATAAAATGTGGACTTTATGTAAAGTTTTGAGACAAGTTGAGCAGGATCTTGACAGGCCGATTAGAGTGAGATGTGTAGTGATTTTGACGGCGTACTGGTCTTTTACACTGAAGGTAAAACTGTTGATATACAAGATTTACAAGCCTTTTGTCGCCTATGAGCATGTGCTGTGGGTAGTGACTGAGGACAAAGTTCACAGAAACGAGTGTTGGAAATGATGCTCAGGTTTTAGTAAAAGGCTTCACTTTTGTGAAAATGACAGTTGGCTAATTTACTGACATCAAAATGCACTAAATTAAAAAGTACAAGGGTGCGACAAAGCCTCTCAGCAACCAGCGCACTTAGCGGCTTCACAGTAGAGGGCTGTTGACCCAACCAGCTCTAAACTGTAATTTCATGTTGCTGTGTGAATGTGAGGCATGATTAGGTTCAAAAGGGACACCTGTAACTCTTCTTTATCCTTTTTCCAGTTGTTAAAATGTTGCCTGCTTTGTACTGACAGGAAGGCAGAGAGCTTTAGTGTATGAGTCGACATATCGGCACAGTGCTTGTTATCATGCTTGATCACATTTTGCTGTCTGTCAGCTGGTTCACTGTAACAATATGGCTGCTGTATATTTCCAGGGCTGAGGAGTCATTCCAGTTGTAATTTGGAACGATTTGTATGTCTGTGGAAATAAAACAGTCAGTCAGCTAAGCAGGTATATTTTATAATGCTTAATAATATGTCTCTGTAATTTGGTGCAGCGGTCATGTTAAACGTTATCCTATTTTACTAGTGACTTCAAGCATGCAGCTTTGTTTTTACTGAGCGATGTCAGGAATTTTTCGGCATTTTTTCATGTTGACAAATGTAAAACGGGAGCTTTAACAACAAAATACAAATCTGAACAACAAAAAAGGCACATAAGGACTTTTAAATATTGTGTCATTGTGAATAAGACATTTAAATGAATTTTTGCCTGGGAATAGATGATGTTATATCCTATGGTAAATGGCCTGCATTTGTATAGCGCTTTACTCAGTCCCTAAGGACCCCAAAGCGCTTTACACTACATTCAGTCATTCACCCATTCACACACACATTCACACACTGGCAATGGCAAGCTACATTGTAGCCACAGCTGCCCTGGAGCGCACTGACAGAGGCGAGGCTGCCGGACACTGGCGCCACCGGGCCCTCTGACCACTACCAGTAGGCAAACATGGGGTTAGTATCTTGCCCAAGGATATTTGGCATGCAGCCTGGAGCAGCCTGGGATCGAACCACCGACCTTCTGATTAGTGGCTGACCTGCTCTGCCACCTGAGCTTCAGCCACCCCATATCCTATGTCCCCAATATAAAAAAAAACAGTGGTATACAAACTCATAGGCTCTTCCACTGGTGATTATATTAATAGGGAGCAATGATATTGCTACTAAAATACTTTTTTATTTATTATTTATTAAAGCTACAGTATGAAGAGCTAATGTTTAGTTTGAATCTTGTATTAAAATAACGAAGCGTGTGAACTACATATGATACAGCAGATACATAAGATAATGTTTTCTTTAAATAACTGTCATTCTATTGCATTTCATAATGAAATCTAAAATGACAGACTAACTCGTTTATTATTTCATTAAATGTTGAAACACTAGCTTAAAAAATATTGACTGAAATTCAGACCTTTTGAATTATTTTAATATGCAACTTAATTTAAAAACAAGCCAACCAGTTACGGTGTTAAAAATGCCACCTGAGCATTCAATAGCTTTTTCATCTCACAACTAAAAAACTTTTTTTTTTTTTTAAAGAAAGAGTTTTTTTTATTTGCTTTTAGGACTTTTAGACTCGCTCATTAACGCACTGTGAGGCGTTTCTTTTGCATAACATACCTAACCAAAGTTTTAATAATGAAGAGTATCCTCACATAAGAACATATAAAATAAGTAAAAACTCTACTTTCACTCATAGTTTTATGCTAATACAAAGTACATACTGCACAAGCTGCTCAGGATGTGATTGCCAAATCTCTTTTGTGTGTAATCTTATATATGGAGGCATTTGATAGATGCTGTCAGGCACAAACATGGCATTGCTTTTAAACTGATTTATTTTCCATTTATGCAGCAGTTTCTGAAAAATGACTGTGTCTCGAGGCATACATTTTTAAACTCTCTATACTAATTTTTTTATACAACAGTTCTTTGGGGACTAATCATCTATTGGCTTTAAATATGTCAGATGTCATGAAGTTTATTTAGCAAAAAAGAGAACATTGTACTTGTGTAATTATGTCTTCCAACAAATTGATGCATTCTCATGTACTTAGATTGAATCCATTAAAAATACATACAGTAGGAGCAGACACAAGTTTGTGGAAGCTGCCATCTTGTCTCACTGTCTTAAATAGAGTGACTTGGATGGACTTTGCCGTTCCGCCTAATCATGTTTTACGTATGTGACTAGAGACCAACCACATACGCAGTATGCCTAATAAGTTCCTTTGTAACCCTTTAACATTTATATATGTACGTTTTCACCAACTCTATCTGCTTATCTTTATGCACCTCTTCGACAGCCGATCCTTCCTCCCTCATTTCAACCTCACCCACCTTCTCCTCACCTTGAGTCTCACTTCCTGCATTAAAGTCAGGGCTGTAACACATGAAAAGTTAAATAAATATACTCATGTAGTCCTGATAGTCAGCAGATTAGACATGAGTCCATCCCATCTCTGGACAGCTGATGAGCCAGCTAAACAACAACAGCAGCTGGTTACGAGCTAACATGATGTCAGTTAAAGTTAGAATATCCTGAAAATCACATTTTTTCACCAATAAACAGTTTGATTACATTCTCACACCACATGAAACACAAGCGTTCAAGTCCAACAATGCTACATCCACTTCAAAGACATGACTTGTGTATAAAATTGTAAAATACAGCAAAATATTTTTAGGGGTTTTTTTCCTGTAGTATTTTAATAATATGGGGTGTACACGAATGTTTTAATACATAAAGAGTAGTAAAATCGGGTTGGCTAGCCACAGGTACAGGCTAAATGTTTTTAATCTCTTAATCGTTTAAAATGGTTTCATCCTACAGTGGTCACCATAGCAATCTAACATCTGACAGTGAGATTTTACACACTTAAACACTACTGCAGCACGTCAGACTTTTCCTAGTGAACATTTATATTTTGTCAAATGAATCCTCTTCGGAAGCACGGCCCTGGAGGTTATTAAATCAGTGAAGGCCATTCAGTATCAAGTTACATGTGTGGCATTGTGTCAGTTACTCTACAGTGAATCTAAACACACAGTATGGTTGGTCCAAGTTTCAATTACTTCAAGTGAAATTGTCCTGCAGCCTTTTGCTTAATGTTAGGAGTCTGTGCACTGATATATTACTCTGACACATATCACAACATCTATGCATCATCAGTCGTCAAAGTGCCACTTGGCTGTTCAGTGTTGTGGCCAGTCACGTTCAGACGGACATGACTCACCTCAGCACAGAGCTTAGGGTCCAGCCAGAGCACCTGACAACTGAGGTGATCTCGTGCAGTGATAGGTAGGGAGGTGAGGGAGGGGCCTTTAAGCTGCAGACAGGGCAAGGCCACTCAGTTGGAAACTGAACGTGGATAACTGACCCAAGCAAGGGCCTTCAAAGTGCACATCTTAATCAAAGCAAAATACAAGTGTAGTATAAAAACTGGCTTTTTTGTGTCACCTGACACAAGTACAAAATGAACTTGAGCTCTGTCAACACACAAAGCTTTTCAAATCTATTATAAATGCTGGAAAAGCCACTGAAATAGTCCATTGTATAAGCAATTTAAATAAGACAGCTGTTAGGAAAAGCTGCAAAATGTGTATTAATGCAAATTACATTAATACACAAGCTACTGGCTGCGTGTCAAGCACATGCGCTTCTTCTGCAGTGACACGTGTGGCAACAGCAACTTGTGGGTTGGAGGGAGATCATCTGGCAGAACCAGGACCCTGCAGCCAATCCCTCATTAAACAGCATTACATCCAACCAATCCTATTTGACCGTCACCCTTGAAAAAAGAAGCAGGAGCTCTGAGGACACGGATGTGATCCGTACGGGGGAGACACGAGCTGATCAGATGACGAGATCAGCTTGATGTAGTGAATCTTCAAAGGAGCCCTGTCACTTTGTGCTTTTAACTACTGAAGGAGTGAAAGTGACAAAAGATAATCATTTCTTTAAGGAAACCTAATGTGAACAATTCCATTCGAAAAGGAAGGAAAAATAACGATGACATTTGGGAAATTTGATAGAAGTTAGAAAAAGGTTTCTGCTTTGTCTGCGATTATATTCTGAATTTTAAGAATATATTTTTTAAATATGAAAATAAAACATCCTTTCTATATTGTACTGGAGAACAGCTTTATGGCATTAAAAACCTGCTTTATGGATTTTTAAATGAGTTTTATACACAGCATACAACATATTTTATAAGTCAGTGACACATTTTAATATGTCTTTTTTTAATGTAGGCTAACTGGATTAATTAAATATAAACTTTTGTTGTTTATTAATCCATCCAGCCATCTATCTTGATCATGGTGGGCAAAGGCAGAGTATAGTACTGATATGACACCAAATTATAGCCGAGTTCATTGTTTATCCTATTTACAAAAACATAATGAATCATAAAATAACAACAATATGTTTTAAATGTCTCCACTATAATCATCAGGAGCAGTTACAGCAGCCTACATTTTGTAAAGAATATAAGCTTTGCTGTATAATAATGTCACCCATTATGGTGTCTGTGCAGCCTCCATAAACATGAGTCTCACTTATATTGGTAGCTAAATTTTAACAGCGTTCTGCAAACCTCAAGACACATCACGAACATGAAGGCACAACAAAGTGACACAAATGGTGTGTTGATTTGTGTCTTTGCATGCATGCTAGCATGGAAACCTATATAAAATTGGAAATACAGCAACCAGTTATCTTTACCAGTCTGTGCAAATATGCAAATTTAAAGTTGTTGTACTACTTTCACATGACAAGAGCACAGTTAGATCTCACTCAGCCCAGGTTATGTAGAGCCAAATTAAAAGTTGGCTCAATGGAAACCTGATCATTTGCCCACAAGGCAAAGAAAAAATGTATGCAGGTCCAAGGTTCTCCTACCCTTTCTATCTTTGACAAAGGAAGGTTATAAACACTAGCAATCATTATAATGTTGTACATAAAGCAATGCTGTTTGGACTAGCATGTGATGCCACGTGTCTCAGTGAGGTATCATGTTGTGTAAATCTCCACTAATGGTGTCCTTAAGTATCAGACAGCGGGGCACACTGTTGGATTATGGCTCTCACGTAGTGGCTGCGTGCACATCGTTAAATGCCTCTCGACAAAACATGTTTGTTTTTAAGAAATGGCTGATGAATCCTGCGGTGTTTCTAATGATGAAATATGTGACACCATTAATCTATTAATGATCTAAATAATGGCATGATCTCAGATGTTATATCAAAGTATCAGCCAGAATTCTCTAAAATTTAAATTTCATCCAAATCATTACACTACTAAAGTGGTAAGTTGTATGGTTCTGTTTATCCTTTTGACAGTAAGCACTTGTGTTATGTTTATAGAATTAATGCCTCAATGCTAAATCGGTCATTTCTTCTGATAGAAAAGAGAAACTTCTGTCAAATTTAGCAGAAGTAAGTCAGAATCAGAGAGTCACTGTATCCTGTAAACAAAATCTCCTGAGAATTCATAGCTTATCACATTAACATATCAGGTTTTGTACAAATTAGACTAACAAGTTAGAGCTCATCAATTAGTGAGCTTTAGACTTAACGAAAGGTGGATGTTGTCACCTTTAGACAAAGCCAGGCTTTCTGTTTTTGGTCTTCATGGAAAGCTATGTGGCTGTTGGCTGTAGTTTCATATTTACTGTACACACGCGCTGTTCTTATTTGCCCCTTGGCAAGAAAGACAACTGGTATATTTCCCAGAAATTCTAAGCTAATATGTAATAAAAAAAAATAAAAAAAAAGGCTGAAAATCTCAAAAAACAAAAGTATTGTCATTGTCGTTTTTCTCAGAAGGACAGTGACACAGAAAGGGCGGTGCCAGAAAATCGGATGTTTGTACTTAATGTAATGTGTGTTGTTGGGTGTTTGAACTGGTGACGGGCTATAAAGATAAGGAGCTTAGAAAGAACAAGCTCCTTATCTTTTCCTGTGTGCTCTGAAACTTGTTCTTCTTGGCTTTGCATCGCGCTCTCTGGCAAGACCAACGAGCATGCGGTAGATGTATGTTTCTTGTTCTGCTGTACAGGTCTAGCAGAACAAGTATAAACCAAAAAAATAAATTATTAATACATTATTATTAGTTGTCCATCATCAATAAGGAACACCTATTGTACAGTAGATGTGGTTGAATGCTTTTCTTCTGTGCAATAATAATGTGGACATCCCTCTTCTTCGAGTATGACTCTGTCTCTCCTTGCCGTGCTGCTTTTAAATAGTCAGTCAGCATGGCAGGCTGAGGGCGGACAAGTTCTGACACTGATTCATGAGACTCATGTGAGTGACTGGGCTCAACAGGCATGCCCTTGTCTCAGCAGAAAACCAGCTTTCATTATGTGAATGGTTGCCCTGTGGCTTTGACGGAAGATTAATTGACCATAATCTGATTATACTGTGGCCTGCTGCAGCCCTGAAGACCCCCAACCACCACCACCAATCAGCCCTCCCCTCTGTGCTGTCTGTCTGTGTGTGAGTCATTGAACTTAAACTGCAGTCTGCTGGTTAAAATAAAACATGCTGACCACATGGATGAGCATTTTAATATGTGGAGATCAACTGCTTATGATGCTGAACAGCTCTCATAATTGCAACTTTTCTGGTACCTTCCTGCAGCAAGAACTATAACAAAAGCAGATTTTTAAGATAATTTTGAAAAAGGTGTTTATCTAGTGTTCCTTCTCAATATGAGTGCATCAAAACCATGATTGAGTCATGAAACTCTTTATGGTTTTGTTTACATCGATATTGCGGTCAAGTTCAAAAATGAGTGTGATCCGGAAACTCACTTAGTAATTAAGATGGTCTCCAGTTACCTCTTAATTCAGCCATGACCCAATTCCTGTCCTTTAAACCTGTTCTGACCTCTCTGCTTTGTCTCACTTTGCCTCTTGACAGTCTTACTTTTTCCACAACCTGTAGCTTTTTGGGTTTGTTGTTGTTGTTGTTGTTGTTCCAGTTGGCTGAATCATATATTAATTGCACTGTAAATAATACTTAAAACCATGAGTGGAGATGATCAAAGCTTGAGCTAGCTGTTTGTTTCCATTATGTCTCTCTTCTTCTTGACTTGTTTTGTTGATATCTTGTTTCCTCTGTCTCCCAGTAGGTAAGGGCAATGTGATGGATGGTTAGAAGCCAAAGTTAAAAGGATTATTCCTGGCCGTCGAACACAGAAGGTCTTTGAAGCCAGAAGAAATCACCTGTCTGGCGGTGCCCCAGCACCTCATCTCAAACAAAGTGGATGAATCTATCAGCTGAACTTTCTCAACCTGTTAACTTACCATGGAGCCAAGAAAGCTTGTGTGATTCTAAAAGGTGTTCTTGAAGACAAGCAGCTGGAGTTTGACAGTCCCCAGTTTTAGAACCCTTCCTTGGAGTTTCTGTCACTTATCCTCTAAAGGGAATTTATTTTGTTGACATGATTAGCACCAACACCTCTCAAGCAGAAGCAAATGATTTCCATTGATGGTGTTTGTCCCCACAAAACTAAAGCCTTTGAAGACTGTCAATTTTCAAGGAATAATTTGGACTCTGACCAGATATGGCCAGAGACGTCCATGCTCTGAGCCAAATGCCTTTGTCTACAAAGCACATGCAACGGGTGGGAGCTACTCTGGGGCTTGTCCTCCCTTTCATCCCCCTACGATCTCTTATTTTCTATTATTTCCTTTCATGTGCAGCAGCAGCAGGTAGTTTACCTGGCATAGAATATGATTATGGAATTAGCCCCAAATTTGTTTGTACTCCCATTCCCCCAGAAGCAGATCCCAGCTGCTACTCGCCACCCAATGTGCCCCATGGACCAAGCAGTAACAGCCATAGCAGTGACCACAATGGTGGGAGCAGGCGAGGCATGATGTCCGACGAGGCCAAAGCCACTATTCTGCACTTGCGTGAGAGCCTTGTGAGGCAGAAGGAAACCATCCTGGACCAGCGAGAGACAATCAGGGAGCTGACTGCTAAGCTCACCTTATGTGAGGGCTTTGGGGGTCACCACAGCACTGGTCACCATGACAGTCATCACGACAACCACCACGACAATCATCACGATAGCCATCATGAAAACCATCATGAAAACCATCATGATAACCATCATGATAACAATCATAACAACCATCACGGTACCCACCATGACGACCATCATGGACATCACGGCAGCCATCATGCATCATTGTCACTGCACCATGGGCCTTCAGGATATCACAGCAATGACCACCATTATTCCCACGGCAGCCACAGACTGGACCACTACAGGAAGGGCTCGTCATATAGCAAACACAGTTCCTTCTCTCCAGAACAGACTGGAAAAACCCTGCAGACACTAAAGGAGAGGCTGGAGAACTTGCAGGTAAGCATGAAAGATTATAGTTTGATCATTTTTGTAGTGTACTCACAGCACTTAATAAAAAAAAAAAACAACTGGATAAATGAACTCACTACGCATTAGGACAGGTGACTGGGACCATGCAGTATCTTCAGTTTGATTTGTTTTGTAATTTTTAAAAGTGCCATGCTTTAAAAATTGCTGCACAATGACCTTTTTTTTAATTTCAAAGATACATGAGAGCTACTTCCCAAAGTCTGAGCTGCATGGGAACATCCACTGAATATCTTCCTCAGTCATGCAGGAGAAATACTAAAAAGTGTGAACCGAGTAATTAAACTGAGATTGCACTGCAATAAATTATGAGGGAAATGGCTGTTAAAGTCTTAGCTTACCAAACGGTGACTTTACCGTGTCTGCCTGGACCTCTGAGGACCGTCCATAACACAGATCCTGCATAGCAGTGTTCCCAATTCCAAGCTTTCTGAGGGCAGAAACAATGCACAGCAATGAACAATCCACAGCATTGTTCATTGTTGTTGTTCATTGAAGGCCTTCTTGTATCAATGGAGTTTGAGTGCTGTCATTGGTGAGCTTAGTATCTGTTTGTTAACAGTCTAGGGTCCCCATGTTTTAAAATATCACAATTTTGTGTGATGGTAGATACCAATAAGAGCTCGAGCTGCTTTAATCGTGGTAATTGTGGTCCGCGCCATTTGGGTGGAGTTGTGCTTTTTTAATGCTCTCATGTTATTTATGTATCTGTTTTATTATTTCTGTTTTAATTATTTATTCATTTATTTGTTTTTAATTGTAATTATTTTGGCACTTTGTGAGTGTGTATGTGTACTTCATAAACCTTACCTACTACACTTTTTGCACACAAAAAATTCAAATTGTCTATAATGTGTCTGCAAAGAAAAGCTGCAGACAAACAGAAGTCTATTAAAGGTTTGACTTAATTGGGGTCACATCTTACATCACTGAGAGTCACATGCTCAGTCACCGAATCAGCTGCCTTTGTTATCTGCTGCCAAAACGAGGGATATGTTTCATTAGGACATAGTAACCTGAAGGTTATTCTATGGATGTTGTACATTTTACTGCTTCATAGTTAATGCATATTCTCAGGACTAAATCATTACTTTTTAATTTATGTTTTTGCAATAATTTGGGGGAAATTAAAAAAAAATTAGCATTCAGAAGTTGTGGGCAATCTGTCTCACACACTTATCTCAAACCACCCACCAGTCACTATGAAACACGTACCACCCACAAAGCTAATATGAAAGCTGCTTGACTATTGTCTCAAAACCATAAAAGTTAATGTCTCTCTGCATCGTTCTCTGTCTTTCTCCTGGATATCAGTGGCCAAGGTCGAGCTCAAAACAGGAAGAAGCTCTAAGTTGATTAGCTCTCACCCCTGATCTTAACCTCTGTGTGCCAGCAGGAGTAGGATGAGTTAAGCTCCCCTGGTGGAAAACAAGCAGTCTACAGTATTTAAACACCGGCAGAATGACAATGAGTTTAGATTAAAGAAAAATCTTTTTTCCCCAGTAATTCTTGTATACTGGTTTAGCTTTTTTGTGTTTGAACTTGTGTGTAATCTCTTGCCTTAAAGAAAATCACTACACACACACACAAACACACACACACAAACATATCACTTTCTCTCTAAAAACATTCTCTAAAATAAATATATATTTATAATATAACTATATATTTAAAATGAATGTTTACCCTACACAGCTAATCACTAATCATTGTTATAATGAATTCATACCAAATGCAAATCAAAGTTTTGTCTTGTGGTTCTCACAAAAGTACAGTCATGCTGGAAACCCACGATTGTTTAACCCTAACAGCCAGCAGGATGTGGAGAAGTGCAAATGAAAGCTGGAATAAGGTTACAGGATCATATTTTCAAAACTTTCCATGAAGTCCTGCAATTTCCTTCACTGTTCTCCAAGCCATCTTTATTTCTTCTGTCACTATAAAAAAAGAAACTGAATCATTCGGCTCCAGCTCCCCTCAAACAGCATCAGTTATTGACATAGAAAGTCAGTTATTTCTAAGACTTTCCAAAGCACACCATTGGCTCACAGCAAGAAAGTCTAGGGTGTACCCCACCTCTCTGGGTGGGGTACACCCTAGACACCCAGTCTGACACATGTCAGACTGGGTGTTGATCTCCCCAAACCTACTACAGTCACCATGGTGTCTATATCTCCAAAAGTTGAATCTGTTCATCTGGACGTAGCGTTTTTGTGGGAGAAACGTTTCGTCACTCATCCAAGTGACTTCTTCAGTCTCAGCTGACTGCAGGTTTCCCCAAATCTTATAAACAGTACATTTGCATAATGACTGAAACCAGCCCACTGAAGGAACAATGGGCTGGGAGGTCAGTTCCTTAATCATAATTATGCAAATTCCCATGACCACTGATCAACAATCACTGACCAAAACCCACTGATCAAAGAACACTGATCAATGGCCATGAGTACCATTCACAGAGAGTTGGGGAATGGCTTTCGCCATCTTACAATGCTGTGATTGCTGCCATTCCCCAACTCTCTGTGAATGGTACTCATGACCATTGATCGGTGGTCTTTGATCAGTGGGTTTTGGTCAGTGATTGTTGATCAGTGGTCATGGGAATTTGCACAATTATGATTAAGGAACTGACCTCCCAGCCCATTGTTCCTTCAGTGGGCTGGTTTCAGTCATTATGCAAATGTACTGTTTATAAGATTGGGGAAACCTGCAGTCAGCTGAGACTGAAGAAGTCACTTGGATGAGTGACGAAAGGTTTCTCCCACAAAAACGCTACGTCCAGATGAACAGATTCAACTTTTGGAGATTTACTTTCCTGGATGATTGAGAATGCATCAAGACATGGTGTCTATAATTTACTATGACAACTTTGGCTGGTAAAAAACAGGCATAGAACAAAATACCCTAAGTACAATCAAAAGCTGAACAAGACAAAAAGGCACCAACTATCAGATTTGTTAACATTACAGCATGTAAAGCATATTAAAATTCACTCCCCATATAGCTGTCGTGAATGGGGAAAATTTCATATAGACCAGTACTACTTTATGTTTAAGTTCTTCCATATTATTAACATATCAACCCCCTCACTGGGTTCAAACACCAAAAACAAATTTATAATGAGACCCCCTACAACATTAAACACATTTTAGAACAACACCAAGAAAAATGATACAGGCACTTACTAAGACAAGTGCTAGAGGTCTCTTAAAATGAAAACATAACTCTGGTTCATATCAAGAGTTTGTGTTGTTTAAAAAGAAAATAATGTTAAATTCGTTAACGTAAACTTACAAAGCAATAAACATCTTAATGATGTTTTTTACAGTTGTTATAATCCTTCCAGATTCCCAACTATTTAAGTGGTTTTGCTGTCTCACTTTGGTTATAGCATTTTCATTATTCTGATGTCACAATGTGAGTCTTAAACCTGGCTGCCAACTGGCCTGTAAAAGCTTCATTATTAGTGTAGGTGGTCTCAGGTCATGCTGAGGGAAAGTGTTGCCAAAAATCCCTTTCGATCTCACTTGAAGGTGTGAGACAAAACAGAACTGGCGCCAGGATTTACCCTCAGCCTCTCCCTCTAACAGGATGTCTACACCACCAGCCTCTGGCCATGCACCGAAGGGCGCTAGCCAACCTCACTTTCAATTAGCTTCATCCTTCCTGACAAGGCTATTAATCGTGGCGTGTGCTGGCAGGGAACAAAGTCGGATTTGCTGGTGAGGAAGACGAGGATGAAGGAGGGAGAGGAAAAAAGAGGACAAGAAAACTTTTCCCCCTACACTTTTAAATGTCATACTGAAGTTCCTCTTGTACTATTGTATTGATATAACCTTTGGTTCTTGTTTAAAGCACTAAAATGCAAAGCTGTTGAAGTAAAACTCTTATTACCACTACTCACCTTTCTCCCCCTACAGTCTTTTTCTGTAAAATCTTTTTTATAGTTTTGCTAGTAGACAAAACTGACAAGGAGTCACAATCATGCAGTTAAAGTCAATAGCTTTCTCCAGTAATGAGTTTGTAATAGCCTCGTCTTGAAATCAGTGCCTTATTTAAATTGATTTTTGGAATGTTTCAAATGAGGTCTGTGGTTAACGCAAGTCCTACACATGTTTTCACATTTTGTTTTAAAATATGAAACTGAATACCCAAATACCTGCTTCAGGAAACCCAAGTTCTTCAGAGACATTAAATGTCATGATGCCACACATAGGAGCTTTGTGGTGGGAACATTAAAGTCATACTACCATGTTCTAGTTCATTTTACTATCTTACTTAATCTTTTAAAAATCCTAAAGGGTCCTTAGATTTTTGATGATTATACTAGTTATCAAAACACCTACATATTCTAAATTTCTATTTTTGAGACCTTTTTTCAGCAATAATCCAAAATCCCATTCTCTTTATTCAAGTGAGCCAGGTCAATGCTGACATCATTTTTGCCCTGCACAAATCGCTGAGACGCTCTATGAAGATCTCCCACAATGTCAGCAGGACCTGTTGAACTCTGTTGCTATTGCTGTGGTTTAAGCAGAAGAAATTGTTACTACATTGATGGGGATTATCAGTTTTAAGTACACAAAGTATAGCGGAACCAGATTGGACTGATGTTTTCACTCTGTGGAGGTAATAGATCGTTTATAGGTAGGTATATTAAGCACTATTTTCTTTGTCTACAGGCCAGGAACTCCTCCAGCTCCTATTCCAGCTCCCTGAGAGAACTTCTGCAGAGGAAGATCAATGCTTTGGAGGAACAGCTACACAGGTACTACAGAGATCACCATGACTATGGTCACCATAATGACCACCATGGAGATCATCATGATGACCATCATGGCAACAGCCACTATGATAGCCATCATGATGGCCACCATGGCAATAGCCATCATGATGACCACCACGATGACCACCACGATGACCACCACGATGACCATCATGATGACCACCATGATGACCATCATGATGACCACCATGATGACCATCATGAAGACCACCATGAGGACCACCACAATACCCATCACAGCAACCACCACAATAGCCATGGGTACAACCGCCACACTGGACACCATAATCGCCATCGTGATCACCATTATGACCACCACTATGATGGGCACCGTGGTCGGCATTATAATCATTTCAGCAGCCACCATAATGACCATCATGACGATCATCACGATGATCACTATGGTCATCATGATGACAGTCATCACAGAGATCATGATCACCACCATCGACCTGGATACCATGACAACCACCATGATGATCATCATGACAACCACGATGATCATCATGACACCCATCATGGCAATGACCACCACGATGACCACCACCATGACAATGATCATCCCCCGCGACGGCTTCCTTACACCAGTAAAGAAACGAGTCTGAGGGGCACTGGACACAGCAAGCTGGAAACAGTACTAAGCCAACTGCATCACAGCAGCACTGACCATGGTAAACATACATGCACGCACAGACATAGCTACACACACTCATGATTTATTTTAGGGATGAATTTGAATTCTCATTTATTATTAAATAATTACAGAATATCTTTGTACCTACTATTATCCGGCTTTTATTGGAGGTTGCCCTATTAAAAAAAAAAAAACTCCATTAGTTAGGTTGCTGTGGTTGGTGCTAGTAGATTATTATGACACATAATTACCTAATTTATATGATGAATGATGAAAGCAAGCACGGGGCATTGTTTTGCCTTTAAAAATTATATTGATATCATGTAGATAGAGAATATCTCCATAATAATTGGGTCAGAAAAAGGAACAATTCAAGAAAAAGAAAAAATAACTTGTCTGTTTCTAATGCATATAGAAAATAGTCTAACAAAAGTCTTTGACAGCAGTATTTGTTCATCACAAATGAATAACATGACTCTAAATTTATCCTCCATCTCACCAGGGAACCAAAAGAAGCTAAAGAGTCCCACTGCCTTCCTGTTAGACTTCCCCATGAGGACTAACTACATGTATGCCAGGATGAAGCGGTCAGTGGTGACGGAGATCTTTGCCTTGACCATCTGCCTGTGGCTGAAGGCAGGTGCAGGTCCTGGTCTTGGCACTCCCTTCTCCTACGCGGTGCCCGGGCAAGCTAATGAGCTGGTACTAATTGAATGGGGCAGCAATCCCATGGAGCTGCTAATTAACGACAAGGTAAAGCCTGTCACCATGTCATGTCACAGTGATTTATGATCTAAATGTTGATGAATCTGGACACAAAAGCTAGTTCTGAAGCCTATAGTGCAAAGGTTTATGGGATCTTTTTACCAGTCACTGAATAATTTATCACTGTAAGAAAACACTTGCACATCAATGTGAAGAATCTCTAGGCAAGTCAGAAGATGTTTGGTCCCAGAAGCTATCTGGTTTCCTGTTTGTAGACCACATACAATCCAGGTTATCCTGATTAATCAAAGTCTAGCAGGCTCGGGTTGAATAAACTGCTTGTGGTGAGCAAAAGAAGGACTTTATCGGCTAATGTGTGATGATGATTTAGAACTGGCTCACGTTTCACTGCATCAAAGAGTAACAAGGTATAAGTTCAGCATTACTCCACACTAGTTTGGCTGTACCAAAGTAGAGAAAAGAATATACTTTCACCAACACCGACCAGTGTCACTGACAGCTAGTAGTACCATACCACCGAGAAATAAGAGTCAGAGCAAGACGATAATCTGCCAGATTTATTCTGGTGTGAGTATTTTTCTCAACAAAAAACTTCTCTAGTAAAGACTCTAGAACGATGTAAATGATATATATAATATTGTCATCTCATGTCACAATCACATACTCAAATTCATATACAAAAACTATAGAGCTCATTTACTGGTTGTTCCTTTTAACAGTTATTAGCATTTTGAATATCTGCTGTAATTTATGTATGTATTATTTAGCAAACAAAATAATGTTGATTTGTTTTACTAAAACAGTCTTCTTAAAATGTATAATATCCTCAAACTTCATTGGCATAATATACATTGATTTTGACTTTATTTTGGTTGTTTTCACTTGTAACAAATTATTCACATTTTGGTACTTTTCTGTATACTTCAGTTCAGTTCAGTTCATTTTTATTTCAAACATATACATTCACCAACATTTCATAAAATCATTCCATGCAGTTGTTTGAAAAGGAGTAGGCAGAAGTATATACTTATTTAGCCCTACCCCCTCAGGTTTACATCCTCATCATCTAAATTTGAACAACAAAAACGTATACAATGCCTTCAACTTAGAACATAACATCACAAAAAATATTTTCTCATGTTCAACTAAAACTATATTTAGATTTGCTAATTTGCAGAAGAAAATAAACATCAGTTTGACTGCTGTCTTGGGTTAATTGCATTTTCTTCATTCTTATACTTATTTAAAATTTCTTTTTTGAGTTTTATTTTAAACTGGTTTATATCACTACTGACCTTTATTTCTTCTTTTAACTCATTCCAGAATTTAACTCCCGCTATTGAAATAGACATCCTTTTCAATGTTGTTCTTACTCTTTGTAATTTTAAATTCCACTTCCCTCTAAAATTATACCTCCCTTCTCTTTCTAAGAACCATTTACTTATTTCGATTGGGAGCATCACTTTCCTTGCCTTATATATTATTTGCACTGTTTTAAACTTCACCAGATCCTGGAATTTTACAGCTTGCGTCTTAATAAAGACATATATAACGAGCCCCTGCAATTGTCTTTCGGTTGTTTCTCCTAGAAAAAGATTGCAGATGTCTCAGTTCAAATGACAGTAATCAGACAGTAACCCAGTCAGACTGCTGACAAACAAATAATTCAATTAGTCAATTAGCTTCCTAATCTTTAATTCTCCTTTTCCCCTAAACGGAAGACAGATGTTTGTCTATTTCCCTTCTGTGCCCCAGTACTTCGTGCAGTGAGCTCAACAAACAAACGAACAACACAATAATCTGATTATTGTAATTGATTGGCCTAATTGTCTGTAGCACAGACAATACCAGGAGGGATAAACTGACGTGTTTGTTGTCTGTAAGTCACACACTTGGCAGTTATCAAACTGATCATTGACACAGTTAAATGATCTCAGAATGAAGATTAATCTAAGAGTTTAATTACTTTTCTACACTGTTTTATGAGGATGAAATGAGAGAAGATTCACACGTTGTATTAATCCACTTTCCCGACAATCGATAACAGTTGCACATAAAGCTTGCTACTGTGTAAATACTCATGCAAAATTAATGGCAGGCTATCAGAGATGACAATGAAGGAGTCTTTTTTTCTTTTTACTCCATCAACATGATAAAATCTCACGTCATGTAAGGCTTGATCAGGTCTAAACCGTGCCATCATGACCCTTGGATAATCTTTTACTTGAAGCTTATGAGATTTTTTTTTCCAAATAAAAATTAAAAAATAAGTAAATAAATAAATAAAATCTCTTTTTTTTGTCTCTCCACCTGTTTGTTTAGGCGGCGACTTTGCCCATAACTATGACAGATGAAAAGTGGCATCACGTATGCGTGACGTGGTCCACACGTGATGGTGTCTGGGAGGCCTACCAGGATGGAGCGAAGAAAGGCACAGGGCAGAACCTGTCAGCCTGGCACCCAATCAAACCAGGAGGGATTTTCATCCTTGGTCAGGAGCAGGTATGACACACAACATGCCTTCTGACTGTGGGATAATAATGTCACATACAGACTATATCAGCAGATATAGGTATCTCAATTCATTTTATACCCCAATGTTTGCTATAAGAGGTTTTAAATTGAGTAAATACAAAGTCAAATGTGTGGGTCATTATTTATTTAATAAAAACTAAACCAAAGTATCTTGTAGAACCAGCATAGGGGCAGTAACTTCAAGTAATCTTGTCTGTTTGACTCTTAGAGGAATTCATTTATGCACAGCTGCTTTAACCACCACAGCATTTTAATGAAACTGAGGTCTGGATTTTAACTGGGCTTTTGTAATTCTGCATTGTATTGCATTCAATGCATTCAATGCATTCTTGTCTTTTTCAGCCATACTGTTGCAGATTTGCTTTCATTCTCTGAATCATTGTCATGTTGCATGAGCAGGTGTCAGCCAAGCTTTAGCTGTTGAAAAGATGGCCTCATATTAGACACTTTGTAGAGAAGTTCAAGGTTAATTCAATGACTCCAAAGTGCCTGTGTCCTGTGGCTGCAACACAAGTCCAAATCCTCACCCCTCCACCACCGTGCCTGACAGTGTATTAGGCGTATGTGTTGATAAGCAGTGTTTGGTTTCTGCATATAGACATTTCCACTTTGGTTTCATCTGTCTAAAGGACATTGTTGCAGTTGTCTTGTGGTTTGTTTTGTAACTTACTTGCAAGCCTAAGCTGTGCTGCCATGTTCTTTTTAGAGAGAAAAGGCTTTCTTCTTTAAGCCCCTTAAAAAAGTGCTACTTGTTCAGTCTTTTCCTAATCATACTGTCATGAACTTTAACATTTAACATGCTAAGTGAGGCCTCTACAGTCTCCAGTATGAGGTTTTTGTTTTTTGTGCATTTTCTCTGAGCACTTCATGGCCTCCATTCCTGTGAAGATTGGCAGCTGCTTTCCACTTGTGAATAATCTGTCTAACAGTAGAATGATGGACTTGAACTTGTTTCAGAAATGGCCTTATAATCCTTTCCAGACTGATGGGCAGGAACAAGTGTTTCTTTAAGATCATTGCTCATATGTTTTGTTCTTGGCATTGTGTTACACTTCCTGACCTGAAAAATGCTAAAACTTCTGCTTCTATAGATTACCAGCACCTGGCTCCTACTTTCCTTTTTAATTCGTATCAATACTGCTGCTGCATTGTGATTTAATTTTTGTTAAATAATGATATGATCTAATATGTCATGTTTGGTAGTTCATCTGTTATATCTATCTCATTTAAGACTGGCTAAGGACCAGATTATTTTTATGACATCTGGATATGTTAAACCTTGGACTTGTAAGAGGGTCTCTTTACTGTGACTGATAGTCTGTCTGTAGTGTGGAGAGCCTAGCTTGTAAGGCCAAACGTTGTCAGATTGGCCATTTTTTAATTTTTTTGATTTAGCTGACTTTGTATGGTGCCTTTCAGTAGATATAAACATATGCACTGAATCTTTATTGTCTATTGTCTAAATGATGTTGGTCATTAGAAAGAAAGCAGGGTTAAGACACTCTAGTATTGGCTTCATTTTTAGGGCCTTGGCTTTACTGATGAAACAAATCAAATTTGTGTCAAACTAAAAATGTCATTTTTACCAATTTCATATCTTAAAGAACAACTTTCTAATCCCTAGAAGCTAGTAACGTTTTAAATATCAACTCTACATTTTGACACATTTGCTTCTCCCTCCACAGGACACAACGGGAGGCCGCTTTGACGTCACTCAGTCTTTTGTGGGAGAGCTGTCAGATCTCCAGTTCTGGTCCAGGGTGTTGACATCCAGTGAGATTTACAGCCAAGCAACCTGCGGCGGCCACCTTGTTGGTGATGTCATGTCATGGTCGGAGGAGTCGGTGGAGCTCCACGGAGGCCTCACTGAGCTTTCTTTTGATCCCTGCCACTAAAGATGGACGCTGACCCCAGGGCTGTAGGATTATCCTTTTCTAGTAATTGATAACATGGTTGTGTCAAAAATGGCTGACAAGTGGAAATACATTATTTGATCATTGGTCAACCATAAAGCAATCCTTTCTTTCATTTCTTCTTCCATCATGTTGGCTGCAGAACTTTAATAGCACAAGCTCAGCTGTGGGCCACGAGCAGTGTGAGGACTTTGGTTGTTTTGGGGTTTTTTTTGTATTTTTCCATTCCTGCCGGATCCTTCTGCCTTCTCCACCTACACCCTCACTTCCTCGCTCGAACGCTCCCAGCAGGACACCTTTGAAGGCTCCAAAGAGTGCAGGGCTTTGGATTTACTGGCTGCACGCTCATGACTGCAGCACCTCTAAGAGATCCAACACACATAATAGGATTTCTTTCAATCGGAACAGGCCCAAAGGTTGCTGGTTTACCATTAACTGGCCTGCGCTAGCTTGTTCTGTGCGGTTTATGAGCAACATAGACATTACAGAAGGTGAAAGAGATGCTAAACGAAGCCACATAGAAACCTGAGTGAGGACTTGTGCGTGCTGCTAAAGAACCGATAGTAAGGTTGCAGTACACAGCAGGGCAAAGCACTGCATACTGATGGTTGTTTTGCACATTGAGATTTTGGCAGACTATTCTTTTTGTATTAGTATTTCATATTGAAAACTCTAAAAATATGTGGGGGGTTTTGTAGAATTAACTATAACATGCTTTTGTGTGGCTTTACAATGTGAGTACATGTTCATAACAGTAAATCGTGCATTTTGTCAATGCAGGACTGAAAATGTTTTAACCTTTGGTTTTTCTTCTGTCTGTAAATGAATCATTGTGAAAGGTTTGTTACATAAGAGCAAAACAGCTCAATGTCAGACACGACACATTACAGCCACGAGCCACCTGACTGCATCAATTCAGGTTAACAACGTGTCACCGCGCTAATGCTGATGTCTCCTTGGGCAACCACTGGCTTACAGTGGGATTTACCTGTGAACAACTGATCTGATCCTGCCTATTTCCGACAAGCTCAAACCGCATGGCAGAGTCAGACACACAGAAGCTAAACGTGTAAAAAGACATTGTTGATCTCGTGTTAATCATTTGTAGCTGCACTTTCATTGTTTTATAACAAGAGTTTGGATTTTTTGTACACGTAAATCAAATATGAAAGTATTTATTATGATTGTTCTCAGGTTGTAAACAACTCTTACTTAACCCTGTGTTTATTTGTAAAGCTCATCTTTTGAAATAAACTGTTATATATTTGCTAATTAGAGCCCTTCTGAATTAAACTCACGTATCCTCCAGTGAATTTAATTCAGTAGAATCAGTCGCCTCAAAGACCTTTATATATAGGTAAAGTAGATATTTTCAAATTATCTTAATCCAAACCAAAAAAAAATTCTCCAAATTTTCTCCACATGTTCATATGTTTCTACACACATCTATATATGATGTGACATATATATATATATATATGATGTGCTTCTTTTGTCTGTGCTCCTATACTTCACATTTATACCTCCTTCTTCCAATACAAAAATGTGTAGTTTGTAAGCTAAACTTTAAAATGCATTATTAACATAAATACTTGCTTATCCTCACCTTCAGTGCACATTTTAATAGTTTTTTGGTTTCTTTATTTTTTCTTTAAATTTGTTTTTTTTTTTTGTCTTTTGCTGTAAATATGCTGAGTATAATATTGTATTCAATCCACTACCCCTCCCCACATGTGTAAGCCAAAAACTACAGTATAAACTGAAATGTAAAACTTGAAAAAGAAGAGAAATGCTCTATAAACGCTGTCAAATATTTGTAAATATTTCAGTATTTTGAATAAAACTATTATTACTATTGGGTAGTATTATTATATTATTATTACTTCTACTGTATGCATACAGTATTTTATGGGACTTAAATCGCTCATTAGTGGGAACAGTCTTATATCTCTGCACAGATCACTTCATCTCACACACTTTTTTGTGTGGATGACGGAAGAAGACAATCACTTATGGCAGGGTGATTTAAAGAAATCCCCTGTCAGTTCTGACACACACACTGCACATACAATCACACGCTGGTCATGATTGCTGCTTGTGCGTGTTAGATAATTATGCAGACAGACATAAATGCAGGCAGGTGACAAATTTAAGGGAAAATCTGAACCCCTGTTGCTCTGTGGGAGGCAGCTTTAATTGTTTGTTTGTACAGGTTTCAATGCAGTAGTGGTTCTCAAACTATATAGTGGGCCCCCTGGTGGGGCTTAAAGTCAGTGCAAGGAAGTGTTACCAACCAACCAGGGGGAAATATGTAGAGAAACTAATCAGAATTTAAGAAAAATGAACAAGAAAATCTTTCTAAAAGGGTCATTATTGTTAATGATTCATAATAGGTATAAATGTGAGCATGAAGGATTGCCTGTGTGTGTGTTAGACAGGAAAGGATGTATCTGGATGTACCCAGCCTCTCACCTTGTGACAGAAGGCAAAGGCTCCAGCCCCTGGGAACTGGATAAGCTGCTAAGAAAATGTCTCTTTTAGAAGAAAGTGCCACTGCAGATCACACACAGTTGTTCTGACTGATCACCTTAATTCTAAATGTTTTTACCCTGATGGGAATGCTCTCTTTGGAGATTCCTCCATCCATTATAAACACGCGTTCAATGAATGTTTTCACCAGGATGACAGTTATGTAAAGCATATGGCCTCTGCAGCCACAAGATCTAAATAAGCAGTGCAAAATGTTGGGTAGACATGTTTAACAGCTTATATGTTTATATTGTGAAGGAATAGCATTTAACCCTCATCCATAAAACTGAAAAACAAATGCCAAAGAGTACAGAAGCTATTCTAGCAGTAAGCAGTGGCCTAATATCTTAACAACACACTTTAGTTGATTTCTTTTCCTTTAATATGTCACCCATGCATACATTGAAATGTGTATGTATCTATTTTTCCCCTTTTTTAGAGGTTAATGCCATTTTCAGGTATAAAGAAGGCTAGATTGTAACTTTGAAGGGATGAATCTGGTCTGGCAGGAAACATTTTCCATGGGTGTCCCTAATAGGGTGATATGTGCAGTTATTTGGTAGGTAAACTAACTGAATGTTGATTTTAACACACACTAATGGAGAAATAAAGAATGACTTTGACTCTTCCTCTAACAGACTTGCTTGGTTATCAGACCCAGCTCTGCTTTGCATACCATGCAGGGGAGTCAGTATTTTAATATTCATATGAGATACTGGACATCATTCCATACCAATCCCTCAACAGAGGAACGCTGGGCTGTTCTTTTGTACCTGCTGCTGGAAAACAAAGGATTGTTGGTGACTGAAAAGTTATGCATCCATGCTGTAATAACTCAAGAAAAATCCTATGCTGATTCTCTGCTGGATGAGACCATGGGAGTGAATAATGGATCGACTCGGCTTGAAGAAGAAAAAAAGCTGGAAGCATCCACAGAAAGAAGTAATTAGCTTTCCTTTTTATAAAGTATTTCAATTGGTTTTATTTATTTAGTATTAGTCATTTCTTAGCCTGTTTAACACCAAATTCAATTGCATGCATGGGTTGTGTCGAGTGGGTTTAAGAAGAACACTGTTGAGGTGTACTCATTATCATGTTAGCTAATGATTTAATTAATGAGCTCATTCTGCTTTGAAGAAGCAGAGATGACAACAATAGTGACTGCAACATAATAAAAATGTTCCCACTCATCCACGGTGGTGTCTGCTTGATTTTTATTTTTTAGCTTTATAGTTGCCTCATCCTTTACATTAGAGTGAATTTTATTTTCTGGGTTTGTAATATGAATTTTGAAAATGCAACATCAACAATATTTCTTTTCAGAAACAATCTACAGACTTGGGATCAGAGAGATGTTTGAAGTCTTGGTGGCAGATTTCTCCAAATTAGAGCTAAATCTATCAATTCATTGATCTGCCTGTGTCTGATGCAACCCATACGCATCAACCATGCAGGGCAACAAGTCTGCTATGTCTTAAAGCTATCATCCAAATAAAGCAGTCCAATGCAACAACACAACACAAAAAGAGATGCTGTATTTCAACAGGAATATTCTGCTGGCCTGTTGGACTTATTTGGGTGAAATAGTCTTTTATGAAATTCCCAGGCTTGCCAAAGTCTCCTCCTGCTGAAAAGTATAAAAGGTCTATAAATGTTTAAGTGTTTTTCTTTTTTCCCTTTGTTGTTGTGTCGGCTCTCTCAGGTCACTACAGACAGCTGGCTCATTACTTCTGTCTGCTCTGCTTTCTACTGACCATCATCATTCTGCTCCAGACTCTCTGCTGTGAGTGCCTCTTTGCATCTATAAAACTCACTGACCAATGGGAACGGGTTACTGAAAAAAGGAGAAGGAGATAATGTGCTGATATACATATAAGACCTTAAACTGATATTTTGAATATTTTCAAATAATTTACAAAGTTGAGTTTATCTCTACACTGCACCTGCCTGTACATGGCATTTAACCACTTTAGTCTATGTTGAACCTACATGCTCAGTGGTGAATGAGATACTGCCTATCCTCACCGGCCAAATCCTATACTCAAAGGTTTAAAGAAAATAAAAACAGAAAGAGTGGATTTCATTAGTGAAGTAACACACATCATGTTGGATAAAAATGTAGGGCCTTGTTTGAAAGTGAGTGTAATAGATCCTCGCTAATAGTGGAGCTCAGAATAATATGATTTTTAAAGTTCTCCAAGCGAATGCTAACAGCATAGTGAAATATAGCTGTGTTGTTATGTAGAGTGGACCCGCTTTCACACTGGCAAATGTAATTTGTTGCCCAGGTGTTTCCTTTTGCATTGATTGCACTCACACAAAGGAGTTGTGTGTAACTAGCCTTCTTTCATTCACTCTTTCCATCTGCTGATACACAGATGTCGAGGTGTTCTGGCTACCACACAAAAACGGCTCATCTAAACGAAAACAAAGACGCATATATTACTTACGGCAGCGTGAAAAGCTTTGAACCACTGGTTGGCTTCAAAATGAACACAGGACCAGAAAATAACTGCAGCTGTTCAGAGAAAATGCAGTGAAGAGGAGCCTCAAAACAACAGTCACCACTCAAGAGATTGCAGGTGTGAAAATGTCACAATTCACACAAGATTCAGTGCGCAGAATGACACAGGCTGGATTGTAAGACGTAGACCTCTTAGCAGTCATAGAGTTTTTTTACTAAAACTTTACTAAACAATCTTTTTTAAATATTTTCTGTTTTGTTAAATGTCTGAAGGAGAGGTCAGAGGTCAAATGTGGCATGACATTTAAAATCTAAACTTTTTGAGTAATTGTTTTTACAGACAGAATGATACTAAATATCAAAAACACCACAAGTTTGAGGTTTTATTATCAAATGTTACCAGGAGTCTCAAATTTTATGTCATTGGCGTATTTTTGTCAACTTTAAATGCCTAAAGGGACAAAAATAAATAAATCAATTTTCTTCTACTGCTAACCTGTCTTTGGAGAGCACTGCATTAGTATACAGCGGTATAATGCAGGAAAATTTTCAGCAAAAAGCAGGACGGGTCTTCTGTCATTTTGTCGAGAAATAAATCCGTCGGTCTCTGCGTCTTATTTTAGAATAAATTCTTTTACGCGATGGCTTGCAGAGAGGATTAATTCTGTTCTTTTTGAATCATCCCTTTTTTCACCTTTGTCAGTCTGCTTTGCTTTCTGTCTGACACTGCTTTATTATCCCGTATCCATGGTAACGAGTGATGGGACATTGTGTATGCAATTTTCTGACACTGTGCTGCGTGTGTTGTGTGTGTTTGATACCACAGTGGTTCAGCTCACACTGGTGTCTCAGTCCCAGTCGGCCCTGCAGGAAAACAAACTGAGAGGTTTGAGAATCGGGCTGGAGAAGCTCAACCAGTCATATCAGCTCCTGTTCTCCCAGTACCCTGCTCTAAACCAGTACTGCCCAATCAGCAACGCTACCACTGGTGGTGAGTCTGGGTGCTTTTTTATTCAGAGCTACAAGTGTTAAGAGAAAATCTAGAGAAAAAAACATTTTTTACACCCACAAAAATCACAACTTTTTGAAGATGTTCCTGTGACAGTTCCTCGTACACACTGTGTCGGTTTTCAGGCATTTCTATGGCCAGACTTCAAAACTGACACATCAGTGGATAACTGGGTGGTTTTAGTGTAAAGGTTGTCTTTGGGTGAAGGTTTACCTGAGGCTTGGCTCTAATAATAAGGCTGTAACAGATTAGTAAAGAAGCTAATGAATCCATTATATAAAGGTCAAGTATTTAACCACAGATGAGTTTGAAAGAGTTTGTGGTGTAAAAGACATTTACGGCTTCTCTCTCACAATCAGTTTCAGTTTGGTCATTTTCTTTCTACCACATAATAAGGATAAGATAGAACTTTATTAATCCCTCGGGTGGGTTCCTCTGGGAAATTCGGTAATGTCCCAGTCATGCTGCCAAACAAGCAGCAGATTAAATATAGACAACTGTTTACAAAAAACCCATTTGACAAAGAAGCTCTGATTTCCATTGTGCTGTGAAAAAGACAAACAACTCGAGCGTGATTGCGCATTTCAGATTCAGATAACAGATCCACGTTGAGCTTTTGTATCATATTACATATGACGAGTTTCCAATATATTAGATAAACTGATTTAAACCAGTGAAGCTGGATGTGTAATATTAGTCTGTTTGTTTTCAGTCTATAATCAGTGATATAAATAAAGTAGAAAACATATTTATACTACTTAATATGACACAACATAAAAACACACTATTATAAAACTATTACAGGTTTTTCAGAATGAAACCTGACATTAACACCTTCAGACTGTCGGGCTGTAGTAAATTTTAAATGGTTGTAGCTAATACACAATCCAAATTTAAGTCTTGCTTGTGGAGCACTGTATTGTTATTTAATCATTTACACATTCAAAATGCAGTTTGTTAAAAAAAATATGTCATGATTTCAGTGCTGTTGTAGGATTATTTCATACTGAGAACGGTAATACTGTACTGAGATGTACAGGAGAGCAATGCTGGAAAATTTCAAATCACTGCTGAAACTTGACCCTGGCTTGACATTTAAGGTCTTTTGAAGCTTAAAGTAGATTAAAACAAACTTTGAGGGGTGAGTAATCTGAGCCACATCTTTTACCTATTCTTTTTTATTATTATTATTATTGTTCACTCAGAAAGAGAGTGCAGCCTATGCTTACCTGGCTGGACGCCTCAGGGACAGAAATGTTTCCTCTTCAGCCAGGACAGAGCTGACTGGATCAGTAGTCAGTACCACTGCATGGCACTGGGGGGCGTCATGGCTATAATAAGGACAGAAGAGGAGCAGGTGAATGCACACACACACACTACTCTGTCCACCTGCTCTGTCCTGTCATTTCCAGTTTAAATTTATTCATCAAGCACATAATAAATATTAAATTAGCTTTGCTGGAACCCTTCTCCTCTCACAAATCTTCTTCCCTGCATTAATGACATATTCAGCCTCTGTCCAGTTGTAAATATTTGACATGCTCTTCCTGATATGTCCTACCTTTTGGACACACTATTTGACATACAGATTCATACCACCAGGAAGAGAAGTTAAGAATAGATTTAAGACCTCTATGAAATATAGAGACGTCTGCAGGAGCGGCCAGTGCTTGAGGTCAAATGAGGTTTTGTGTTTCGCTCTTTTACTGTACATGTGAGACAGTTTGTGTTCTTGATTGATCAACAGTAAAGAGAATGTACTAATTCTAAAGCAAAGGTAGAGAAATTAAGGCTTCTCTCTGCAAAATGGTAACGTTTGACATGTTTCTCAGGAGTTTCTGTGGGAGAAGGCCCAGAGTCTGAGTCAGGGGGACTCATACTGGGTAGGCCTGAGGAGCAGCGGCGCTGACGGGGGCTGGCAGTGGAGCGATGGCTCGCTGCTGGAGAAGGGACCACAGTGAGTATGATGACAGGCATGAGGAAGAGGAGGAGGTGGTGCAGGACAAACAGGGCTCATAAGGTGAAGAGCAAGTATGTGCTGATCTCTCCTCCTTAAGTTTGTCTCAGGCTGAGGACATTTTGCCAGATCAGCTGTCAGGACACAAAACTATGAGAGGACTAGATATTAAAAATGTATGTGTCCCTGTTCATAGTCAAACATTCCTCATGGTCTAAATATAAAAATACATTCACATTAATTACACCGAGCCACTTTAATGTCATCTGTCATTTGCTGTGCTTGTTTTGAGCTGGTTTCATTTGTGCAGTTTTCACCATTTCATTCTGCCTATCTCCCATTTGGGATTTAAGAAGATGATAACTACTTTATCCAGTAATTTGTCTGTTATTTTTCAGAAGCAGTTGAAATAATAATAATATTAGTAATAGCAATGTTAGTAATATTAATAGCAATTGTAAGAATAGTAGTATTAATACATATATAATAATAATATTAATAGTACTATTAATAATAACATAACAGGTGCATTTAAACAATTGTGAATCAACAATGATGAACATAATTTAAGTAAAATGCTCAAATTAAATAGCAGATAATAAACAATAATGGAATGGAATATGAGTTTGATCTTAATTTTAAAGATGACAACACAATCAAATAACATTTAGTAGTTAATTATAAGAAGCATACGATTTAAGTAGCAGTAAAATATTTATTGGAATAAAATATTATCACATTTTTTTCCCTTCCTGTTTGTATATACTATTTAAACTGATCAGCCACAATATTAAAACTACCTGATTAATATTATTACAATATCTTTGTGTTGTGGTTCCCCACACTGAGGGATAAGCTAAGATCCTCCGAGGCTTTCTTTGTGTGGCACATACTGAGCATGCCCGATCAGAACTCTGGAATCTGGAGGTCTTGGTCTTGAATTCAGTAAAACACAACATTGTAGTGAGATTACAAAAGGTAATCACCCATCAGTAATTGTGGATTATGTATAAGTGAGGTTTGCAAAGCAGCTGAGAATTTCACTCCTAAGCAACCTAACCACGGTGTCTTCCCACTGTGGATTTACTGTGAGGGGATTAAAACACTGTGGGAGTTTTATTATGAACATTATCATATGTCAGAGTATCGGTTGCCACGGTAACAGAATAAAGTGTGTGTTGCAGGTTTTGGGCACGCGACCCGGATAATGCAGGTGAAAGCAGGGAGGATCTGTGTGGTCGACTCACCCCGAGAGTCGTGTACAGCAGGAGCTGGTTCACTTTCAGATGCTCCAACAAGCTGAGGACGATCTGTGAGAGGAGGCAAGCTTCTCTGACCTGACACCAAAATATCTTTATAGCAAATAAACATTTTACTCAAGAAAATCCCCCATGTTTTTCTGTGCTTTCATTGTGTTTTTCAGCTTCATTTTTATATCCACTATCTATCTACAATTATTTATTTATTTATTTTGGGGGGGGGGGGGTCAAACTCCAACTAATTTAAATAAAACCTGATATGAGATCTTCCCAATTTATGCACAGGAGGCTAAGGTTTATCCTGGTAATTTTATAGCTTATTATTATTATTTACTGCTAATTTGGAGCTTCAGGAATTTTCTGCCTTGATCCATCAATTTGATCTTTAAATTTTATAGCAATGCAAATTTTAATATATGCATAATTTTATCACGTTTGTTGTGTGAAGAGGAATGAAAGTCAGTAGAACAGGACAGGATACATGTGTGTGAAGGAGGAAGACAGTTGTAATAGTCCAGCTGCAAGGAGCAAGCGGAGGTGGGTGAATTTAAACACTTGAGGTCAACCAACAAAAGCAACAGGGTAGAGCGGGTGGAGGTGAGTGTCAGGGGTGATTTGTAACAGAAAAACAGCAGGGAGTGTTAAAGGGAAGGTTTACAAGAGGCACGATGTATGATTTGAGTGTGGTGACAATAACAAAAGGACAGGAGGCCAAGCTGGAGATGCTGAGATATATATTGGGAGTGACCAGCATGGATTAGAAATGAATACATCAGAGGTCCAGCTCAGGTCAAGCGGTTTGGACACAAGGTTACTGAGATGGTTTAGATTTTATTCATATGTGTATTCCAAGACGCTCAAAGGCACCTTACAAGCAATTAAAGACCAAAATCATGGTATGCTTAAAAAAAACAGTTGGAAAAGACCATAAAATTAAAAAGTCAACAATACAGAATCAAGCAGAACAGACGTGCTGATGCAAAGAACTAAACTTTAAGCATGGCTTCTTTCTTTTAGTCCTTTATGTTAAAACAAATCTGTGCCTGTGCCTCCTCTGCATGTCCAGCAAGTGGCAGTGCTGCCTCTCCAAACATTGGTGGAGGCGCCATTTTTGTGTGTGGTTTTTTTTGGCTGTTTTTTCCCAGCATGCTTTGCCAGCGCACCGTCTTTCAAAGCTAGAGGACGCCGGGAGCACGGATTATAACGGAATTGATTTGTCGACGGTAAGCCGGTTTTTTTAAGGTTTCTACGTGAATAGCGAGTCGATAATAATTTATTTTAAGTGTGTGAGCAGTTTAGAGCCTCTGTGAGTTGTTTTTGTGCTTTTTTTCTTTTTGTTCTGTGGTGAAAATGTTAAAAAAAAGAGTGTGATTAGCAAACAGCTGAGCAGGATTAATATTAACTTTCTATTTTTATCGATAACGTCGTTAACGAACGGGATTCATCAGGACTCTCGTTTTATTTTCCAGTTACTGGCAGGGAAAATGGGCTTCATATCAAATTAGAAGTTAGTTTTGCTTATGCCGAACTCCATTTGAACAAGCTGTGTTTTTACTCTTTTGTTTGATATTATTTAACACATATTTAAGACCACAGTGGATCACGTTTCACATGTCGGTGTAGTCACGTGTTTAAATCGGCACACAGCATAAATGTTTGCAGTTAAAGAGGGCAGCTTAAAGATATATTATTTAAGTAGCGCTCACTGACTATTATTAGGATACTTTGTGGATATAAATGCTTTCTTGTAGTCCGTGTGTGCAGCATGATCTCGTTTAAGGGTTGCTCACATGCTGTTGATCCTGTGCAGACCTCCAGCAGCTGAAAAATGTCAGACGCTGTCCAGGAGAAGATCAAGAACTACAGGACGGCTCCGTTTGATGCCCGCTTCCCCAACACCAACCAGACACGCAACTGTTTCCAGAACTACCTGGGTAAATGAGACGTCTGCTGCACACAGTGTCGACGCAAAGTGATGTCAACCTTTGTCATAATTCAGTGTTTTCTTCCATCAGACCAACGCAGGTCCAGTTCGTTGTTTCCTCTTACACTGAGTACAACATGAACTTTGAATTCAGACAGGTAAAAATGGCCACAGGTTATTTGCACCTTTGCTCTTCAGCTTTGCCTGGGTCTTCACTCCTCCGCAGACTGTCATAATGTTTGGCTTCTCATAAATGTGTGAAGAACAGGAGACCTGCAAATCTGCTGAGCATTGCGAGTCTTTCGGGGCCTTCAGCTGACTTCTCACTTATTTGCTTGCTTTTTTTTCCCTCATTTTGATTTCATCATCTATTCACATAAAAGCTGCTTTTGGCATGCCTTTGGCATGTTTGCTGAGTATTTCCAATACTTGGCTGCAGAATTTGTTGTTTTCATTTGAGACTAATTGAGGGTTTAAACTGCAGCAGTTCTCATTTCCAAACTTCTTCTGGTCAATTTTATTTCTGTGTTTCTTAATTTGTAAAGAAATGTGAGACAAGGAGTTTTGACAGTTGACACAACCCATGCTTGATGTCTGAATTTCAATATTTAAATCAATCAAAGTTGCTTTGCTGCTAGTTTCTATTTCAAATGAAAACCCAAAGAATTAAACACATCTCCTTCTATGCTAAAGCCCAGTGTGATGGTGGATTTGCTGCAGACTAAATGCACTCTCTAATTATCTCTTTAATCGCTGCTGTGTTTCAGCTTCACGTTAGACGTATTGATCCGTCTGCATACGTAATGAATGTTTTGATTAATGCTGCTTCTCTGCTGATTTTTCAGAGTAAAAGTTTGCATCAGTCTTTGTGGAAGTGCAGTAAAAACTAAATGCCACCCAGACACAGAGACTCAGTTTAAATCTGAAGTGACTGTAACCTAAATCATTTTGGTAATCTGATACTGAATAACTGTTACAGGACCATTACTTGAATTGACCAATAACAATGCTGTGACACTTTAGTTTTGCACTTCAGGGTAAAAAATCTGCACATGGGGGAAGTTTGATTCCTGCCAGAAAGGCATAGGTGAAAGACACCTATGATCTTTTCTCAGACATAAACAGTCAGGCTAATGAAACTCCTGTTTATAGCAGGGTTTGAAGCCAGAAGTTACCTTATATGGACGATGGGGTACAACGCAATCGGTAATGCTTGGTTAGCAAGCAGCATTCATAAACTGTTCAGGTGCAACACACTGATATCTATTTAACAATTTGTCATCTAACAAAATGACAAATTGATAAATGGTAAGTAACGGAGTAACAAAATACAAAAACTTGACTCACTAAAACTAAAGCACACTCTTCCTGGATGATCTGTAGCACACATGCTGTGTGCTACAGATCATCTATTAAAAATGCTCCAAATGCCCAAACATCACAGAGATGGTTGGGAGGTCCAGTTCAGTGACTATTTATCAGACGTTAGGCCTGGCAGACAGACGTTTACTTCAGCTCACTGTTGAACGTCTCCCTGAGGCTGTTATGAAGGGAGAACTCTCTGCAAAGACCAAAACCATTTGTGTAGCATGCTGTAAACACGTTTACTTCTGCTGTGAAGTTGGATGTTGGGAATCATTTCTGCAGTCAGGCTTGAGTGCCCATTAGAAAACCTTGGTGCGTTTGCACTGGCTTCATTTTTAAGCTGTGGAGGAAAAGGATGGATGAATGCACTTTGATTGAAATATCTAAAATAAGCATGTTGACAGCCCGATTTTAAAAAGGAGGGGAAAAAAGAATTTGCTATGAGTGGTTGACACATAGGACGTTATTTTTCCTTGTTTTGTTTTTGTATAAATTACCACTTATTTATTTTACCATGAATACTTACATTTGTTTGACTTAATGTATAGCAGCTGAAAATTACACCAGTTTTAAGAGGAGTGATAACTGCATCTCCCCCAATGCAATACCCAGCTGTGTTTCTTATTTCAACATATTTGTGGTTATTTTATACATGTCAGTGTTAGTTATTGTATTCAAAAATATGTCAAGTACTTATTTCAACTTTGATCAGATAAATCTTTATTTTTAATCAAGAATAATAAAATTATCAAATATTTTAAGGATAAAACATAATTTCTCAAAAGTTCCAAAATAACTTTATCTCAACATTCAATCTGATGTTAAAACAATTTTTTTGTTTTTTTTCACACACTTGCATTCACTTAATGTCTTTGACAAATGTGTGGTAATTTCATTTTAAAACAACTATATGGCACACGTATTTAATTTTATTTAAAAAAAATAAAATAAAATTAAGAACTGAATTTACGAGAAGCCTGACAGGAAAGTGTGCTGTTTAAAAAAAAATGCTAGAGAATAGATTGTCAGCCTAATAAATTACTAGAGCAATTCATTATGAACTTCTTTTCCAGTTATAATCACTTCAGTGTTTTTTTTATTGACTAGTTTATTATTTAATTATTTTTCTTACTAATAGGTAAGTCACTCAGTCTGAAACTCAAGAGCTCAAACCAAACTCATGATGTATCTGAATTATATTTTCTAAATTGTATATTAACGCAATGTTAAAATACAGTTTTATTTGTGTTACAAGTTTCTTTAAATTTCCTGTCCTGTGACGTGACAGCCCAAACGCATCACACTGACGGATAGAAACAGATTGTGGTAGTGGGTTTTTTTTTGTTTGTGTGTTTGGTTGGTTGGTTGTTGTTGTTTTTTGTTTTTGTTTTTTGAGCGAGAATAAATGTCAGGGGTGTATCAGCATTTTATGATTTGTGGTTCTTAATTATAAAAGTTAATAGTGACTGAACCGTGGTTGTTTATGGTCACATAATAAAACCGTGTTGACATTTGGCTCATAAAAAATAAAAATAAATGATGTTTGGGTTTCTAACAACAGTTCCATGTAAGATAAATGAAGACAATGGACTTTGGAACTATCGTGTCACAGCAGCGTCAGCATATATAATGGGTAGTTTCCTACTTAACTCCAGAGAGGATGATTTGGGGTTTTTTGTTTGTTTGGGTTTTTTTTAAGTCTGATTTGGTCATTCGAGTTAGATGTCTGGTCTCTTTTAATGGCAGGTGAGCTGACAGTGAAGTGTAGCAGATGACTGTATGGGCCTCCTTACTATTTTTGTGCTGTCTTTGGTTTTTGGAGCATTTTTATTAAAATCACATGAAAAATGTCTTGCTGTCAAATAAAGATCATTCAAGAAGTCTGTGTTTCCGTTTTAGTGAGTGAAATTCAAGTGTTTTATTGGCCTGTTACTTAGCACCTATTAGCAGGTGTATTGCACCTGTGCAAGTACGAACATACAGCTTGCTAGCAACGTAGCATTATACCCTCTCGTCCATATACGGTCTCTTCTGGCTTCCAAAAACTAACAGGGCGACAGCTAAATGCTTTTGTTGAAGTTTCAAATAAATATAAATGGTCTATGGTTGATTTCTGTAGGTCTACACTTCTTCCACAAGCCATGCGTTAGTGTGGCATTGTGGTCGGTGACTCTGATGGTCCTAGAGTGACAATAGTATGGTGTTGGAGGAAAACTGCAGATTGCAGATAAACAGAATCAGGCTCATTTATCTGACTCGAGCCCTTGAGTCAGATAAAGGACTCGAGGACACCGACTGGCTTTGCTGGCTGTTTAGTGTCCATCTCTGGTTTGACAGCTCTTCTCCCTCTTTGTTTTGTTACAGACTTCCACAGATGTAACAAAGTTCTGTCAGCCAAAGACCAGGACACGGCTCCCTGTGACTGGTACCGCAGAGTCTACAAGAGTCTCTGCCCAATCAGCTGGGTAAGTTACACGTGAAACAAATCTCACTATCTCACTCGGCTGCACCTTCATTTGCTTCTGATCCAAAATTCTTGGTTTTAATTTTGGTTTTGACTGATTTAGTCATCAGTTTTCTTTTTCACTCATCACCTACGTTTAAAGTTGTAAAAATCACAGCTGTGTTTCAGGTTAGTTTCCACTCTAGATGTGGATTTATTACTCCACTTTTTGATTTTCTCCTGTGTTTTTTCTTTCCTGCAGGTTCAGAAATGGGACGATCAGATAGAGGCAGGAAGCTTCCCTGGGAAGATTTAAGGAAATGTTGATCTCCATCCAGTTGTCCCATCTTAAGATATAAAAGTGTAACACTCCAATATTTCTGTACAAAAATGTCATAATAAAATATTACTATGAGTCATGTCTGACTTTTGCTAATTGACAGTTGTAATTTACAGTTTACTCAAGCTTTTAGCTGTGTCTGTGTGGCAGCCATTATAACAGCTGTTTAAATTCTCTAAATACTACGGAAAGGTGCTTCAATGCTTCCTTTATTACCTCCTTTAGGAGAGGAGACACTTGACCATCCTTTATGGTAAGAAAGGAGATAATGCTGACCCACGATGCAAAAGTGTTGCATCATCAGACAGTTCATGTAAACAATCAGTATAAATGTCAAGTGGTGCGCATCATTATATAAATTACTTATTGTGCCATGATTTGCTTTTAAACTTTAACTTTATTCAAGATTTTTAACAAAAAATGAGAGCTAAAAGCTGTTCTAGAGATGCAGCTCAAAATGATTGAACTGAAAAATGGAAACGTAGTCATTTTTCTGAAATGTACCGTTTAAAACTAACTTTCAGCATAAACTATAAACGTTGATTTTATGCTATGAATTTACTGTCAAAAAAAGTCTAGACACCACACCACTTACAAGGCCTCTATCTCCAAGGCGTGTCTGTATGTTCAGATTTTAAATGATCATTTTTAATGCATTCTCTTTAATTATTAAGCGGTTAACACTGCTCCTAGTGGTTGTGGCTGCTAAGACAAAACATGCCAGGAAACATATGTGCTAAGGTCAAACGACGAAAGGCAAAGAAGGTTATTTTGTATTTTAATCTCAAATGAAGCAAGTTAAAAGTACAAAACAGGTGATGGAAGAAAACGGCATGAAGTGAAATGTAACCCTATTTCATTTATACAGCCGTACAACGGGTTTAGCAACATATATCTTTTAGCCTTTTGTGCGTCTGTAAAAGAAACACTAGAGAAAAGTAGAGGTCGAGTAAATTAGAGAGGATTCTCTTCTGGGAAAGGTAGACAGTTATTGTAGCATTAGTGTATGTGTGAAAATGATGGGATGAAACTGCACAAAAGAACCAAATCATAAAAATGCTGCTGAGAAAACCACCTCACCACAAGGTCCCTTTAATGGTGCTTTACATCATATTGCATGATCTTCATCAGCAAGTGAAGAGTAGATGTCACCGATGTTTATATCATTGAGGTCTTATCATCCATGTTGACATTCAAACATGATATTTAACCTCTATTCTGACTTCAGAGGGGAACAAGTTGAATGTTGAATATGTCAGATTGTGACTGCAGATTTTTATTTATTTATTTTTTAAACAAATTCACTGAAGCAGAACAGAGAAGTGTTACGTTCATTGCATAATAGTTCCACACAAACCTCCTCCAAGGAGTCAGCTGATTTTTGTTTGTATCTTTGTCACGCGCGAATCGTGAGCGTGAAAGAACTGCAGTGCGTGCGTGATTTCAGCACCAGCTCATACTGATGGCTTTTCTCTGCTCGTGCTTCACAAATTCTGAGAGGATGTTCGTGAGTGTGCAAAAGTGACAGCGTTGTTTCTGCAGCTGAAATATCCTGTGTGCCGCACTGCATGACCTGTTGCCCTGGCAACTGCCCGCCTCGCATCAGCATCTGCAGCATCAGTCGTCCAGTGGCTTCTGTCAAGGTCGCCAGCGAGAGGCATCATGGGAAGCCGTCTAGAAGGGTTCACCATTATCATCCCCCACCACACTCGCGCATGCGCCTAGTCTTTTCGTTAACTGAGCTGACCAACTAACCGAAATAAGGCTGTAACCATAATAGGACATAGACGCCGCCTCGCCTCACGGGATGCGGTGATGATGCGCAGGAGTCATGAGATCCTGCACGTCAAACTCTGAGGGGGCGCGGCCACATTCACGGCTTCCCTGCGTCCTCATTTCTCATAGGCTGGCCTCAAACAAACTACAACTACGTGCGGTTACGTGCGGTTACGTGCGGTTCCCCTCGCAGCTCCCGTATGCATAGCCTATATGAGAAAAGAAGGGAGGCACTGCCGCAAAAAGCGACCGCTGCAGCTCCTGTGTCCGGACTGGCAGTCACGACAGGTGAGAACCCTTTATTTGTCCGCTTTGTGTACGGGTTAAGGGTCTTTGGGGGGTGAGAATAATCTACTGCACCTCCACTTTGACCGGCATTAGGCCATGCTAGTACAAAGAGGTTAACTTTATTATTTCAAGTACTTTTTCTTTCCATTTAAACCTGCATTATAGCAGCATGGTACTGATAACTTGAGATCGGTTTCTGATGGGAAATGAGGGGAGAGTAGTCGTGTCCTCCCTGATGGAGTCGGTTTGGTACCACGGACAGCGCCTAATGAGGTTTTCCTCCTTTTCCTGCAGTTTTCAGCACCGACGGGCGGGTCCTGCGAAGCCTTTTAAACACCGCCTGAAGCTCCCAGCTCCAGACTCCATCCTGCAGTTTGGAAATCCTAAAATTTGCCCGGTGATCGCCCAGAAAAACTTGAAAAGATGGAGAGTCAGGCAAGAGATTTTAATATTCTTTATTCTGTGTGACCCACATTCAGAGAGAGAGAGACGAAACAGGCCTACTGCTCCAGTTTGCATTTAATGAACTGGATGAAAAACAGATGAATAGTCACTGCAACTAAAGGATTTATTTTTAATACTTTATTTTTTTTTTCTATATAAAGTTAGAGTGTAAGCGAAGCTGTGTGGGTGGTATAAGCCAGTATGTGCGCCATGAGAGCTCTCTGAGTCATGCAAGAGCTCTGCAGATGGGTGTCAAATGTGCACCAGAGGAATACCATGTGTATGTTTGTGCATTCTGGTATTATCTGTAATTTCAGTAGCAGTGTCTGATTTTGTGCATATTTCATTCTACTTTATACTTTCAGTTTTATTACTGTATGCTTGTTTTAGGTTAATGAGAGAGAGATTAGAAATGTAAGGTGAGAGGACAAGAAAATATGCTTCCAAAGGTTAACATAACTATAAATTGCCTCAAATTCAGATACTTTTACATATTTTCTGGTTGTCACAGTCTAACAGGTTGTCAGAGATACACAACCTTCATAGTAGACGTCAGTTTGAAGCTAAATAAATTTTGTTGAAACCTTTTGCAGTATAAATGAAGCTTTAAGATTTGCTTTCTAGTTACAAAGCACGGCATTACATTTGACACAAAAATAAGAAAGCAATTTCTATTTCATCCCAAAAATCAATGCTATGGTGGAAAGTATGTGACATATGAAGAACATCAGGTTCCCAGTAGTTTAGCTCGTGTTTCCATCTTTATTTGACTCAAAAAACTACTTTTTGTTCTAAATGTAATCTGAAATCTTCACATGAAAAAAAAATGAGGAAAGATTAATTTCCAGCAATTAATTAAAAGTAATTTTGTACAGTATTAAGGTACATGCAATTACATGTTTACAGTTATAAACTGTGCAGATTACGCTAGGAATATTAAAAATCTTTTTTATTAAGAAACTTCTCTCAAAGATTACAGTTACAGCAATTTAATAATAGTGCTGATTTAATAATGGCTGATATGGTTGTAGGTTATTGTAATTTAACAAGGAAATGTCTTAAAACAAAAGGGGGAATTGTTTCCTAAAAATATACAGTGAAAAAAAAACTTTTAATTGTTTCTGTAGGTGATACAAAAGACATCAGATATTTGGTGGTGAATACTGTCACCAGTACAACGTCCAATTTCACAGGATTTGTTTGTCTGTAAATGTTTAGTGACTCAGATATTTATGACTCACCTTACACACTGAAGCAATTATAGCCTTGCTCAGATGGCCTCCTTCTGCCCCACCCTCCTCTGTTCTTGCAAATTATGAATCTGCTTGTCAGTACACCACCTGACACCTGTGAGACCCTCCCCTCACAGAAGAGCCTGAGTCTTTCATAATGAACAGATCAATACATTAACCCTGCTTCCTGGTTACCTTCAACAATTCAGTCTTCAAAGACTATGAGCTGGTTGGCTGAGTGCAGATGTAGGTCAGATGCACTCATCGTATCTGTGTGTGTGTGTGTGCACGCATGCACGCACACCTCCATGCAGCGCTGCTGTGGATTAGTGATACTTTAGTGAATGAGACGCTGCCGCATGTTTGCTGCACAGTGGTTACTTTCAGCCTCTGTCAATAAACGTGTCACCTCCAGGTTGTTGCCATGGAGATGAAGGAAAGAGGAGGTGGGAGGAGGGGGAGCTGTGGGCGTTCTTGGATGGATGGACAGAAGGGTGGAATAAGGGGTGGAGGTTTAAATGCACACACTTTGTGTTAAAAGAAAAAAGATGCAGTATGAGCACAGAGGTCTAATGTATGCGTCATGTGATCATCTGATACACACAGTTGTTGTCCTAGAATGACATGTAGGTTGTATAAATGTTTCAATATGTAGACACAGAAATATCTGTTTGTTAAATCTGTGTTCTGGTGTATCAGGGAGGATTTATGCACACTAGAACAGTGTGATCTGATGCTGTTATCATGAGGCAGGTTGCCATAGTAACACAGCATCTGTTCAGCAAATGTGTTTGGTGCAACAGGCTACTACCAAGTTTGTCCTTCTCCTGTTTAGAGTGTTTTTAGGAGGTTGATTATTACATTTGTCTGCATGAAACCAGAGGTGTTTCCAGGGGGTTTTTTAAGACGTGGGAGACCAAGAATAATGACTTGGAAGAGTATATTATCAGAACTATACAGTGTAGAAAACTGGTTTAGAAAATCTTAATTTCCAGGCTTAGGCACAGACATGTGCACTAAATCAAATGGTATTAAATGAAATATGGAACTCTGCAGGAGTCCTATTATTAAGCTAATTGTTTTATATTGATTGAGTCATTTGCAAAGTAGTAAAAGAAGATTTAGGTTGTTTACTTAAGTAAAAATCTAACTTCTACCTGAGTAGTCTAAGAGTGCTTTTCTAAGAGTGTTTTTCGCATCAAAATGTACTTGAAGTAATTAAGTAAAAGTACTCATCACAAATAATCACAGACAAAGTGGCATATTAGTGGACCATAATTATTGATTAAGTAATGATTACATCACTTAAATGTTGCAGATGGAATAGTCCAGTCCAGTGGGATTGGAACAACATTAAGGTCCAATCTGCTGGCACCACCCTCTCCTTTTCCTGGACATGCCCTTGCATGAAACAGGTTCTCTTAAAAGGAACATTAAGTCCTTCAAATGTTTGCAGTAATGTGAATAAAATGCTTGAAATCCAGTTGGATATACCTTCATAATTCAAAATATAATCATAAAGTGTTTCATTCATAAAATCAAGAAGAGCTTCGGCAGTTAGAAGAAAGAATTTGTCCCCCAGATTCAGTAGATGGACAGTTTACAATCCTCTGGATCACAGATGTCAAAGTGTAGCTGAAATGTAGCTGTACAGACATTTAACCTTCTTATTGATCGCTATTTGAGATATTTTGGGTGCTGTCAGGTGACTGATGAATTCTACTGAGTCACTGTGACTTGACAAAAAAAAAGGATGAAAAGGATGACGGAGAGGAAGACAAAGGTGAAACTGAGGTCAAATGTAGAAAGAAATGAGTGTGTGTGTGTGTGTGTGTGTGTCATAGGATATGGGAGAGCAGCTAAGACACTCTGAATTTCATTTTGTTCCTACGTCATGCTGGAGGCCTTTTTTCTGTGTCTCGGTTAATTAACTTTCAGCTGAACTGATGCTGATGATTTCAGACACGTGAGAAGGGTTGCATTCACAAATTCTGACTCTTTTTTTTACAGAAACTTATTACAGCCTTCAGTAACTATGTAACAATTGTGTAAAACAGCTCCATCTTCTCACCTTACAGCAGTTACAGTGTTTAGGTTGACCCCTCTGCCCTTGTAGTTGGTGCAAGCCACTGATTTCTTCTTCTCTTCTTCTTCTTCATCAGTCAGTTGAGTCATACAACCTCTATGTTGATTTTGAGGTCATATGAGCCTAATAATAATAAATGAACACTTGAAGGTCCTTACTCCACAGGTTTAACATGCAGCACCACTGTTTGGCAGCCACATGTTTGCAGATATTTTCTAGTTTTCAAAATTTTAATTGCAGTTTAAAGATAATCTTTTTTGGTGATTGTTTATGTCATAACATCCATTAAATACAGACAAATTCTCTTATGTCCATTAGCAGACACACCCAGAGAGATGTTGAGGCTTTTAGTCTGTGGTGTCTCAGAGGATTATTGATTATTTTTATATTTTACACAAATCCTTAAGGACGGGAGAAGCAAAATAGTCCTTATATCCAAAGAGTGCACTTTATGATTTATTTAATCTCAAGAAATAAAAATGAGGGTACCAGTTGTTTTAAGTACAGGGTGGGCCATTTATATGGATACACCGTAATAACATGGGAATGGTTGGTGATATTAAAGTCCTGTTTGTGGCACATTAGTATATGTGAGGGGGCAAACTCCTCAAGATGGGTGGTGACCATGGTGGCCATTTAGAAGTGGATACAACTTTTGTTTTTTCAATAGGAAGAGGGTCATGTGACACATCAAACTTATTGGTAATGTCACAAGAAAAACAATGGTGTGCTTGGTTTCAACGACTTCTAAATGGCCACCATGGTCACCACCCATCTTGAGGAGTTTGCCCCCTCACATATACTAATGTGCCACAAACAGGACTTTAATATCACCAACCATTCCCATTTTATTACGGTGTATCCATATAAATGGCCCATCCTGTACATTCACATCCCTGTCATGCAATATACATATCTTTGACCCTTTTCAGTCTGGTTTTTAAAAGCAGCACTCCACTGAGACTCGTCTTTTTAATAATCTATTCTGATTCAGGCAATTCTTTTTTAATTGTTTTACTTGATCAAAGTGCAGTCTTTGATACTCTTGACCAGTGTTGGGTAAGTTACTTTGAAAAAGTAATTAATTATAGTTACTTCTTCAAAAAAGTAACTGAGTTAGTAACTGAGTTACAATATTCTAAAAGTAATTAATTACTTGAAAAGTAACTATTGTGTTACTTTAAAAATAAACTGTTTAACCCTCTGGGGTCCAGGGCATAATTGGCCATGTTTTACTACTTTTGATTGTACCTCTACATTTCAAAAAACTGTTTATTTGCCTTGTTTGGTGTCATTCTTTTCAGCACAACCTCAAGTGTCTGAATTTACAGCTATGTTTTCATTTTGACATACTGTATTAACACAATTGATCTAAAATCAGACAAAAAACATAAAATCCCAGTAGAAAAAGTTATATTTTTTACTGTAACAACCACAAACATGTTTACTGAATCATATTTCATAACTTTAAATGCAAATACAAATTGTCAATTTTAAAATCATATGCACAAGTTTTGCAAACAACAAAGTTATTTGCAGCCATTTACCTTTTACTCCTTTTTTTAATAACCATTTCAAACTATTTACAGAACAATCAGCTGTTCTGCATTCAATAAGATGCCACACAAATTATTTGTACCACTCCAAAAAAATAATTTCTGTCCACTATAAAGGAGAACATCACAGCCTGATACCTGCAGGTCTGACAGCAGCAGGTGTATCACTCCTGTTTCTACCTGGAGACAGCAGTCGCCTCATTGTTCTGACACACAACACAAAACTATCCACAACACTACATACTAACTACACAAGACAACACATTAACTACACACTCCAAACACGCTAAACGTCACAAATATTTCACATCTCAAAACTCGCTCTCTCTCTTTTTCTGCAGTATTTCTTTCTCTCTCTCTCTCTCTCTCTCTCTCACCGTCACTCCTAAAACTCCCCCTCTTCCTAAACAAACAAATGTCATGTTGCCATATCATTTTTTGATTGGTCGACATGGTGCATTTTTCCACCAACACGAAAGGGCTGATTTTTGTTTTGGTTTTTTATTGTTTTTTGGGGGTTTTTTGCTCATAAGCAGAGAGTGCTTGCTATCGCTGTCCTTAGACAGTAAACGTGACCAAACTATTCAGGAAAAAACACCATATAAGATGCGGTAAGCTGAACACAGCTTCAACCGTCTGTTTGTTGAAAAATAGTAACGCGACCGCATTGCATTTTCTTGTTAGTAACGGTAACGGCGTTGTAACAATAGAAATAGTAATTAGGCTCATTTAACAGTTTTTTTCTTATGTATTGGATGGGAGTTTTCTCTTATGTTCTACCTCTCTTAGTTCTACTCTAACACTGCTTCTCTAACCTGTGGGGTTCCACAAGGTTCAGTCCTAGGCCCATTACATTTTTCTACTTCCTTCCCTTAGCTGTCATCATTAAATCTTTTTCTGAATTTTCTTTTTTGTTCCAATTATATGCTGATGACATTCAAAGGTCCAAGTGTCAACACCTGCAAAGGCTATATATATATAAGCTTACTACAATGTTTAACCCATATCAGTGATTGACAGTCTAACAATCACCTTGTCTTACACACCAACAAAACTGAGGCCATGGTCATAGCCCCTCCTGGTTTATATTCTAATATCAGTCAAACTCTTACATCCTATTGTTCAGTCACAGTGTCTGAAATCTTGGTGTTATATTTGATGCCTCTCTTGGTTTTGACTTGCATGTAAAATCAGTGTTTCATTCCTTTTTTTCCCATTTGAGGAACATTTCTAAATTGCAACATGTGGTCTCTTTGGTGGAACTGGAGTTCCTGCATTTGTGCCTTTGTGATTAGATTATTGTAATAGCTTGTTTCTTGACTTAGATCAATTATCTTTTCACATCTCCAGACAACACAAAATGCTGCTGCCAGATTATTAACACATTCCAGCAAGTGAGCTCACATCACTCTCACTTTATATTCTTTACATTACACTCCCAGTAGACTCATATACAGATCACAGTTACTTATCATGGATCTCAAAATACAGTTTTCATGATGGCACTGTTGTTTTAATACCTCCTGTTAACAATCAAGGGTCAATGAAGGTCGACTTTATCAAAGAACTCTATACTTATGTTTGAGGAATTGATCCTAGTCATGAGATTCAGGTCAAACTGGGTCACAGCAGCAGAAATTGGGCCACTGTGTCTTTGTTTCTGCTGATGTTAGTAATTCAGCATGCAGCCGGTAATAAGGAGACCCACTGCTGACGGGGCGGAACTGGCTGCTGTTTCTGAGGCCGCATAGAGATGTCGATGGGCCTCAGGTGATACACTGCCCTTGGTACAACAATATCACGGCGAGGTCACATAATATTAGCATACACTGCACTTCTCAGGATTGTTTTTGTCTCAGGGGTGTTGGTTAAACACGACCAATCAGAGGGAGAGAGAAAAAGCTACAGGGATTTTATTTCCTGCACACTTTATTGTGCTGTTGATTTAGCATAATCCATAGCAAGCTTATTATATTAAATGTATTTCAATTATGATTTTAATGTCATTGCACTGTACAGAAGGCAATGAAGAAAAGTGAAGGGCAATCTGCACTCTAAATATAGCAGACTCACAAATATTGAATCTAACATTTCAACCAGAACAAATATCCTGCACCTGGTTGTACCAAAGTCCTTCCAGAAGCAACTCTTGTCAGTCAACCTGAAAATGCCTCCAGGCAGTTATTTTTAAGTGCTTACCTAAATGAATAGTGAGCAAGCTATAACTTAAATTTTGATGATAATGGGGACAAAAGTTGCACGTGTAGAATCATCACTCAAAAAATACATTCAGCTGCTGAGTGGGTCACCACAGCAGAGGGATCGACATATTTGATTAGGTTTTACGCTGGATGCCCTTCTAGGCTTGGAAAAAGAACCAGGAGTAGCGGACTAGCTTCAGACCTTTGAAGTCTGGGTTTATGGAACACAACTAATCAAATAATGCAAAAGAAAGAATGCTATATATCTTTGAGATAAGGGTAATGTGGCAAAAGTGAATCTTAATTAAACCATTATTTCAGTTTAGAAATAAAAGCAATAAAAGCAATAACAGAAGCATGATACTTAAAGAGCAAACCCACCCTGATAAGCTTCGTCATCATTTCTTATCAGCGTTACTGCAGCTTACGAACATCTGATCGCAATAACAACAGTGATGGCTCCTTTATCGCACACCCTAATTTCATTAAATAGATGAATAGATTGTGTTATGAGGCCCGGTTCTGTTGCAGGAGCAGATGGACGGCTTCAGGATTGAATTTCATCTGCATTCAGTTGATTATCTTCAGGAAGGACAAACACAAGCAGGAAAACATCTGATCACAGAGCCGTGGCTCTACCCAGGAGGCACTTGAGTTTTTTGTGTATTATTGTTTTGAGTATATCTTTTCATGATTTTTCTATTTGCCTTTAACCTGAAGAACTCGCTCTGAAGAATAAATAGCAGTGATATGTGGTAGTATCAGGTATGTTTATTAGAGTACAAAGATGATGAGTAAGTGTGTGTCCCTACATGTGAGTGCTTCTACGTGCAGCCCGAGTGACTTCACCGTTTGATTCCTGCTATCACTGCTCGTGTGACGCTGCATCTCTGACCTGTCTGGCGTCAGCTTCTACGTTTTATTGCATCTCTCTGCCTCCTGCAATAATTTAAAATCCCATTATGATATCAAATTTCATATTCAATATCTTTGTCATACCTCTTCTTCTCCCTTCTCCTCTTCCTCCTTTCATTCCCCTTCTTTCTCCCTCCAGGACAAGCAGGTCACAGGTTATCTCCTGTTCTCCCTCGCCACCGCCGTCATCGGCTCTCTGCAGTTTGGTTACAACACAGGAGTCATCAATGCTCCAGAGATGGTTGGTGAATATTAGCAATCTAATGTGATGTAGGCTTCATACTATAGGAGATATAAGTTATTGTAAAGATTGCAAATACAAATATCTGATTTCTCAAGCATTACAGCCGAGGTGGGTTGAACATAAACCACAAGATAACAGAGGAACTGTGGTGCTCACATCACTGCATTTTAAGATCGGGGTTCTTAACCCTTTAAAACCTGAACCATGAAATAACTGCCAGAAAACTTGATAATGGAGTGTTTGTTGAACCTTTAGACAAAATATATAAAAATATATCAAATCTTAATTTGCATATATGAGTTTTAATTTGTATCACATTTGCTACATTAGACATATATTTGCAATTTAGTCATTAAAATGTGTCATGCAATTTATATCATTTTTGAGGGTGAAAAAATGTCACACTGAATATGTAGAAGTCTCAAAAACTCACAAAAACACATGTATCAAATATGATACGCTTGGCTTTAAAGGGTTAATTTTGCTTGTTTTCAGAGAAGCAAATTTACATCAGAATTATATTAAGGCTTAAATTATAAAATGTTTGTGTTAATTTGGGGGGGATTTTTATTTTACTTAACTAAGAGATAAAAGTCAGTGCTTTATTAATGTGAAAGAATATACAACAAAAATAACCTCTTTGAAAAAGTTGTTTTGGTTGAAACAGATCTCTCCATTTACCCACTTTTCTCCCTTTCTAACTTTATCTTTGTTTTAAATATAGTTATTTTTTGTTTATTGAACACATAAAATACCAAATACCATAATGTTCTGTCTATTCTTCTGTCTGGCCAGTTCTGTGAATTGATCTAACTGTTTTCTCATCCTCTGTCTGTGCATCCATCTCTGCCTACAGAAACTCAAATCTTTCTTCAACGTAACCTGGTATAAGCGATATAATGAGGACATCGACCCTGGTGTTTGCACCATTGTCTGGAGCGTTGCTGTTTCCGTCTTCAGTGTGGGCGGCATGGTGGGCTCCTTTAGTGTTGGTGTCATAGCTAACCGGTTTGGCAGGTACGAAACCTTCTTCATCCTGTTGTGTAATATTATAGGTAACATGCAAGATTTATTTTCTTTCACCATCTTTAGCCAAAAAAACTTTTAGTTACAGCCTCTCTATAAGAACTCATGTTTTTACTTTTAGAGCAGTTTTGTGGACATTAAGTCACAGCAGTGTTTTTCACTACATTGGCTCTGTGCATTTCCTGTTTGGTACAGCTGAACCGTCACAGCCCATTACTGTTAATGGATCTCATGAAGCGTGTGTGTCCTGAGTTCACTGCTCTGCTCTAACGTTCCCCAGAGTTGTTTTATTTCTTTATTTCTCCATTTCCTTCTAAATTGTTTATTTGTGGTGAGTCTGCTGCCGGTCACCATGTGAAGTTACTGGGAAGTTAACACACAGCTAATGCTAGTGTTGGCTAACAAAATGAAAAGATGGTGTCCATATAACCTAAACTGTATTTAAACTGTTTTTTGTTTTTATTTAAAGCCTCTTTTCGTCTAAAGTTAAGCCTTTTAACATGGAAATCTATGGATACTTTTGGAACCAGCCTTGAGACGTCATTCCAGGAGTTTCAGTCTTTGGGACTTCTACATTAGCTTTAATTTTCCTCCCTGGAGTTTGGTTGAAAATGTTAGTTTTTCTCTGTCAAAAGTTTTAGCATCAAGTTGTGGAGGTTTTTTTGTACATTTTTTTGTTTTTAATTAGTTTTTAATCATTAACATTCATATTCTTTCCTCAACCTCCTCATCCTCAGGCGTCGCTCCATGATCCTGGTGAACTCTCTGGCAGTGATCGGCGGCCTCCTTATGGGCTTCTCCACCATGTGTTCCTCCTACGAGATGGTGATCGCTGGGCGTCTGGTCATCGGCCTTTTCTGTGGCCTTTTTACTGGCCTGACTCCCATGTATGTTGGCGAGGTGTCACCAACGCCGCTCCGCGGAGCTTTCGGCACTCTGCACCAGCTCGGCGTTGTTGTGGGCATCCTGATCGCTCAGGTCAGCAGCCCTACTAAAAACTTCATACTAGAGATGTGTGACTAAATCGGCTTGACTGCTTTAGGAAATTAATGTAATTTGCTGGAGTAAGCTTTACACGGATCTGATTGTTTAATGCTGCAGGGGTTTTACTTTACAACATTAAGTGCCTTGAGGTGACCTTGTAAATTGGTGCTATGTAAATCAAATGTAATTGAATTGAAAGTTTATTAAGTCAAAGCTCAGAAGACATGTATATTAGGTTCATTTCGGGCATCTGAGCTAAACCTTGTATCAAGAAGTCTTTGAGTTATAGGAGTTAATTCATTTTTAATTAATATGGATAATTATCATCGCTGTGGTTGTTACTCAAGAAAAGAAATGCATTACAATGCATTACACTTTTCCAAAAAGTTAAAGTTAACTTAATTACAAGTTAACAACAGAAACCTTAGGATACAGTCCCACACGCTAAGACAAATGTCATTCCTAATGAGGACAAACCATCTTTCTTTTAGTTTTTACAAATGAAAAAAAGCCGACGTGACAAAGCAAAGATCAAAAGCAGCCCAAAGTGATCACTACTGTGATTCTACTTCAGTTCAATTTTATTTATATTACGCCAAATTTACAACAACAGTTACCTCAAGGTGCTTTATATTGTAAGGTAAAGAGCCTACAATAAATCAGCGAAAACCCCAACAATTAGATGGCCCACTATGAGGAAGCCCCTTGGTGACAGCGGGAAGGAAAAACTCCCTTTTAACAGGGAGAAACCTTCAGGAGAACCAGGGTCAGGAAGGGGTGGCCACCTGCCGTGACCAGTTGGGGGTGGAGGAACTGTGAGGCCGTGAAATATGAAAGTTATGCATGAATTTAAAACAAGATATTCTTTAGTCTTGTCTTACTACAAAATTGGCTGGGTAGTATCTACAAGAGGAGGATAGGATACACAGTGAGCATTAAAACTGATTGAGTTTTATTGTTTTTATCAGTTTTACCCTTTTTCTGTGTCCCCTGATGTCTAGATCTTTGGTCTGGAAGCTCTGCTGGGTTCAGACAACCTGTGGCCTCTGCTGCTGGCCCTGACTGTGGCCCCCGCTGTCCTGCAATGCATCCTGCTGCCTTTCTGTCCTGAGAGCCCCCGCTTCCTGCTCATCAACCTCAAACAGGAAGAGGAGGCACGCAACGGTACACAATAATACGTCTATAAATCTACTGCAATGACACCCAACATTACTGCTTTTCCCGCTGCTGTGCATGGATGGACTCCAACATCTTGGATTGCACCTGGTGGTGGTGTTTCTCTCTCTCCTCTGAAGTCTCAGTGAGGTCACAGTAGCACCACCTTTTTTTAGCTTCTGATTAGAATGGCGCACCACCTCACAGTAGAAGCCCAGAGCAGAATGGAAGCTGCAGTAGAAGAAAAGAGACTGGAGTTAGCAAACTTATATTCAAAACCATTACAACACGCTGAGCTAGCAAGAGCTACCTCATTAGCAGTGACTGACCTTTCAAAATAAGAGCAAAGGAACTGTCTACTAATAAATTAATCGCTTTACCTTAAAATATATGAAGTACAACACATACCAAGTATAGTCTTTGGATGTAAATGCCACTATTACTGTATAACTGCTACTAATGGGGATAATAGGGATTTCAATAAACTAAATTAAACTACCACCAATAGAAATGTAACTTCAGTCACTCGTGGAGCTGTTGTTATATCACCACTGCTGTCAAAGAGCTACTGCACTCACTGTTGTTAGGTTTATTGTCTCTATCCCCACGGCACCTATAACACTATAATATGTATTCTATTAGCACCAGCATTACTGCTAAAGACCACCTTGAGATGGTCCCATTGACTAACACAGTGTCTTCATGGAACGACTCAGCAGTTACTACAGCATTGCAGCATTACAGCGACAGAAGCAGTGAGAAGGAGAGAGATTCGTTACAGATACACAGAGGTGGGATCAGCGGAGTCAGGAGGAAGGTCGAGCCTGATCAGAGGAGTCCTTGAACAGACAGAAGGTTTTGGCATCTGTTCAACATGTGGCCTGTTTGGTTTGACTCTGAGGCCCTGACCCACTTCTCCTTCATGCCTCCATAAGATAAACAAACACAGTTACTGTGACCGTTTAGTGACTGCAGATTCTCTACAGAAAGCAAAATTTAGCAATGTGTCCTGATGTTATGAATAAAGGTTACGATAAACAAAGCTGCTATAACTCACAATCTTTTGTGACGGAATAAATATGCAGATTGTCTTTTTTAAATAAACAAACTCTGACATTATGTCGGAAAAGACTTTGAACTCAGCCTGTGTGAATCCTGCTGTGCAGCGCCCGCTGGTGGCCATTATAAGATTATAGCTCATTTTAAAATGCAGTTCATGGATTGCAGGAGCCTGTCCTGAGTTTGATGTGTGATAAACATCCATGAAAATTAATCTGCATATGAACTGTGGTGAATTCTGTCCGATAGCTGTAAGTTGTCGTTCCAGCATGTTACTCTTGAATGTCTACATCTTCTTGTTGTTGCTGTTTTGTTTTTTTGTCTTTTGCATGTGTAAAGGTGAACATAACTTGTCTCTGTTCTGTCCGCAGTGCTTGTGCGTCTGCGTGGCTCTGAGGATGTGAGCAAAGATCTGCAGGAGATGAAGGAGGAGAGCGCCAAGATGGCCAAGGAGAAGAAAGTAACCATCGCTGAACTGTTCCGCACGGCAGCGTACCGACAGCCCCTCTTCATCGCCATCATGCTGCAGCTCTCCCAGCAGCTGTCAGGAATTAACGCTGTAAGTTTAATGGGTTTTATTGTCTGTTTTTGGTGCAGCTTTGCGGTGGTTAGTGCTGTCAGCTCACAGAAAGAAGCTTGTTCTCCCTATCCCTGTGTGGGATTTCTTCGGATACTCTGACTTCCTTCCATAGACATCCATGGCATTAAACTAATTGGTGAATTTGGCTGTTGTGTGAATGTAAACAAGAGTGATTGCCTGCCTCTGTGCAACCTGCGACAGACTGACAACCTGTCCAGGGTGCACCCTGCCTCTTGCCCCATGAGAGCCGGGGTGCTGGGATGGGTTCCAGCCTCCCTGGTGGCCCTGACTTGGATGGATGGATGGAAGTTTAATGTTTATTTTTAGCTCTTCCTGTGCCCTTCATTTAAAAAAAATCTATATAATAAAACTGATAAATATAAGTAATAAAAATAAAAATAACAGCAGTGCTAGAAGGTATCCCTCAAACCACTGGTCAGAGTCAGAGATGGAGGGCAGTTTAGCGCTCTGAGCATTTGTTATTACATGTCTGGATCTTTTAGTTAATTTGAGAAAAAAAATATTGGATAAAAGGCCTCTAAAGGTTGTTATTTGACTAAAAAATGTCTTATAAGCAACGTCATGCTATAAAACTGGGTGTAGCTATTATTCCTGGATGTTGGGTAGGTTGGGCTGTTATATTCTCACTGTTGGCAGCTCCCAGAAGGATCCTATAGAAAAATTGGTTTATAAAAGATGGAGGTCAGCGGGAAAATAAAATATGCATTATTTATTTTGATACTGTTATAAATGAGGTAATATTACATCCCTCATATTCTCACTTCCATCCTCTCTACCTCCCTCAGGTGTTTTATTACTCCACTGGGATCTTTTCCTCAGCCGGTGTGCAGAAGCCGATTTACGCCACCATCGGAGCCGGCGTCGTCAACACCGTCTTCACCATTGTTTCTGTGAGTGACGCCGCCGTGTGTCTTTTTCATCTTGGTATGCGTTTGTGTGCGCTGGGAAGCACGTCACTCACAATGTCCCTGTCCTACAGTTGTTCCTAGTGGAGAAAGCAGGGCGCAGGACTCTGCACCTCCTGGGACTGGGTGGGATGGCGGTTAGCGGTCTGCTTATGACTGTGTCCCTCCTGCTGGTGAGTTCAGTGACGTCAGAGAGCAATACGGAGACGGAGTAAGAACAAAGATGTGATTGATTCTCTCCACAGCCAAAACAAAAGTAAATGCGACATCAGCTGTTTAGTTTTGTTGCTATATTGAATGGCCGATGCAGTATTTCCATCAGTTATTTCAGATAGCATTTATATATTTAAAAGCAATTAATTGGTTAATTATTCTATTTAATATTATTACTTTTTTCTGTATTTTTGTCCCTTGCCATTTTCAGTCAGTGGTTTGTATAAAGATGTGGAAACGTAGAAAAAATTTTAAAAACAAAATAATAAATAATTAAGGAGCAAATAAATATACTTAGTTTCACTGAAAAGCAAATAATTCACCATTGCATGCTCTCACTAACTGTTAGATAAGCTAATCTTTCTGTTCCTGTCAGTCAGTAAGCGTGCAGTAGTAGTTCATTCTCTTTCTGTCTGTGCAGGATAAAATCCCTGGTATGAGCTACGTGGCCATCTTGGCTGTCATGCTTTTTGTGGCTATGTTTGAGCTGGGCCCCGGTCCAATCCCATGGTTCATTGTGGCCGAGCTGTTCTCCCAGGGGCCCCGCCCGGCAGCCATGGCTTTGGCCGGCTGCTGTAATTGGACGGCTAACTTCCTGGTTGGAATGAGCTTCCCCACACTTCAGGTAAGGGAGAGGTGATCTTTTTTTTTGTGGTTTATTTTGCTGTAGATTATTGATTGACTGAATTTGTGATTCTTATTTATTTTGCTACAGATAATTCTGACTCTGCTCTCTCCTCTCCTCAGGGGTGGTTGGGCCCGTGGGTGTTCCTCATCTTCACCGGCTTACTGATCGTCTTTTTCATCTTCACATTCATCAAAGTCCCCGAGACCAAAGGCAAGACCTTCGACGAGATTGCTCGTGGCTTCAGCAGTGCTGCACCTCCTCCTTCCTCTTCCACCGAGGATCCTCCTGCCAGTGCCAGCACTGCTGTGACGCTTCCTGCCTCTCCTGTGAAGGAGAAGGTCCCACTGGTGGAGGCACCAGCAGCAGCTCCATCTCCGGTGGCTGAGACTACACCTCTTGAAGCTAAACAGGGCAGCACAGGAGAGCAAGTACAGCAGGTGTAGATGAGGTTTTAATGGATAAGAGAGGTTATAAACGAAGGAAGAGCCACAGCAATTTTAGACATACTCTAAATTGGAACTAAAGAAGTTAGCTTATTTTATAGCAGGCTTAGATAACAATAGCGTTACGAGTTCATGGGTTTGGACGTTTGAAAGGTCCTACTTTCTGCTCTCATCATCGCACTTTGGACTTCTTGTTTTTCTGAACGTTCTCACACTTCCTTCTTTTAAATCCTCTCTTCCTTTGAAAAGAAACAGATACATTCCTAGGAATTCAACTGCACTCATTGACAGTGTGACTCTTTTTCAACACGGCAGTGTGTCTCAGGATGACACACTGTAAAACAAAATTGAAGCAGGCGCGGGGTAACAGTCAAGGTGAAAGGATGACGCTTTTATGAACGTGTATAGGTGTCTCCTTAAACATAATGTTTGAGTTCAGGCCTGAGTGGTGTTAGAATAACAATGACCCACATTTTTTTAAACTGACACACTTCTGTTTAAAATATTAGACATGTGTTGTAGTGGGCAGTATAGTGCAGTGTATATTTTAGCTGTAGTTCGTATGTTATTTGTTGCAATTTTGTATATGGAAGCGTTCTCAAATCACAGGTCTGAAAGGATAATTGCAGTTTCTGCTTTCAGCATTTGATTAAGTGCTCACAGAGAGCTTTGAAGAGCAAAGCCAAAGAAATGGTGAACACACAACCTGAAATCGGCTCTTCACGGTGGGGATTTAACAGCCGCACAGGTCACGCTAACTGTAGAAATTCTGAAAGCTAATAAGATGGTCAAAGCTGTAATCTAGTATGCCTTTGCTTAGTTGGAGTTTGGCGCCACCCTCGGTAATAACTGGCAATTGCAGAGGTGTTCTGCTTCATCTTTGATCTTAGAGTTGATGTAGTTGGTGATGAATCCCAAATTTACTCCAAAAAATGTCCCCTTCACCAGAGAATTTAAAGTTATAATTATTCTATATAATGTTTATATAGACACTGAATATATAGAAAGAATTATTATTTTTAGGACTGTGCCCTGCAAACAAAAACCCTTTCAATTATTTTACACACGTAGATTACGGTGGGGTAGCGTGCAATGTATATTGTTTTGTTAAAGGGAAAATTATCATAGTATTTATAACCTTAGAAACTGATTTTTGTATAGAGTATATAGTTAGAAAACAAACAAAGAGCTGTAGTGCTTTCCAGATTTGCCCCAAGGGGTGACACAGAGTTTGCAATAAGCTCTGCCTCCATCACCTAAAATGTAGCTCAGAGATTTAGATGCATTAATGCACCTTGTTAACCAGAGAAGCGGCAACGCAAGCAATAGAGCCAAAATCAGCAACGTAGAAGTCATTGAGCACAATAGCGCTTTATGTCTAACCTACAGAATAATCTAAACTATATTTACCTGCAGAACACTTATATCTGTCAGAGCTGATGTTAGAATAGATAAAAGTGGCATCAAATGTGCATTTATTGTACAATCTTAATCCTAAACTCTATGTGAGCTGAGAATGGGCAGAGACAATTAAAGGGGGAAGTGCTAATACTGTATAGATAACGGGTGACACAGCTGTCTGTGATGGTTCATGGGCTTTTATTTTAAATTATACTTTTTTTCACAAAGGGAAAAATTAGTTTTGACTTTTTTTGTCTTTCAAAATGACATAGTGGACATTTTTTTGTATTGTCTTTTCATTCTGAAATGAAATTGTATGTGATTTTGTTTTTATTTATATACAGAAATTGCAAAGGACTGACTGGGGCTTTAATTCTACAAAAAAAAACAAAACAAAAAAAACATCTGGAAGCAGCTGGTCTGGATGCAGGACCCAGTGATTGGAGGGCAAAACCTTTTTTTTCCCAGCAGACTTTATTACATATGTGCTCCGAATCCTGGAGTTTTTCTGTTGTTTGATTACGGGAACACTCAGAGAACCGAGGTTACGTAACCTCCAGCGCATCTCAGCTCGCTCTGAGAAAGTGCATTAAATTATTTCATCCTTCAGGTCAAAATGAACTTCATCTTCCCTCATGTCTGCTAATTTTTCCCATACGTGCATCAGATTTGTTAACGTGACATGAAGAATGTCTTCAAATGCTTTAAAAATCCTTCGAATGGCCCAAATGCACTAAAACGAACCTTTGACGCAATACTGTAAGAATATAAAATGGTTTATTCTTACAAAAGCTGTAATGCTAAATGACTAAATAAGCAACAATCAGTCCTGTGTATTTCATACATTAATAGTGATTCCCAAATAATAAAATGAACATTAACAACCACGATTTGTAGAAATGAGACCACATCTGTGTGGTGTGTGTCTGGCTTTACGTGCTTGGGTCCAGATCCTGCCAACATTGTGATGCTTTGTCTGAAGAGTAGCACCATCAGCCATTACAGATTTATGTATTCCAAACAGTGTACAGTGTGTGTGGTGTACACATGTGTGACACAAAGTATATTTTATACATTCTGTCGTGACTGCGTGAATTCCTGTAGTTTCTTGAAAAAAGCTATTTTCACTCATGCTGCACAGCGAGGATATATTTATTGATTTATGTATTTATTTATGAATTTATTGTAATTATTGTACACTGGAAGAATATTTGTCTGGACAAGACTTCTTTCAATGCTACCTGCCTCATTTAAATGGTGGGAATATATAACTTTGCAGACCTGTTGAACTTGAGAGATTTATTGAGATGAATATTTCTTGCATTGAGGGGATTGTTTGTGCAGTCATGACTTTGTTGTGTATTGCTGTATTTGTGGGTGATGTACTGTGCTTGCATTGAGGGAGGGGTGCGGTACGCTCCTCCTCGCCGGTGGTGTTCAGTGTCGTGTTTAGTCTCTCGACCCTGTTTAGTCACACGCAGCTTCAATGGCACTAACACTGAGTCTGATATTTAAAGTTCTTTCTATTACACAGCCTGCCCTGTTGGCTTTCCCTTTTGTGATACAGGATACCTCCAAGATTTGAGTTCACTGCTCTCAGCATTGAGGTCACGGGGCTGGAGTTGAGAAACAAGTGGAGCAAAATGTTTAAAATGGAGTTTAAAAAAACGTACAGCTTGCTTTTGATGTGGAAAGATTGGATTTTTGCAACCTTCAAGACAACACTGTAACAATATTCCAGTTAATATTTGCAAGCATGAATCTGTTATTTTACAGTGTTCCTACTATAATCTACAACAACAGTTTCCTGCCGTAAAATTATAACAGCACTGTGCAGTATCTAATATTCAAAATTACCTGTATTTTCACAGCTGTTTTGTATACTTAGAACGTGTTTCCTCTGATTCTAACGGTGGTGGAAAAGTGAATGTTGTTTGTTAAAGCTGGCAAAACTTCTTCAACAGGGCTTTAAAACTTGAATGATTTGGGGTAACTCAACCCTGATTCAACCCGTGGTTTGACTGCAGTGCATCCCAAATGTATTTGAAAGGATTTAAAACAGATATATGGACCCAGGCTCACACTGCTCCCAACAGCTACTTTATGCACACCCAAAACCCTCAAAACCTTCCACTTACTGTACAAAGATAGTATAATTGCTCATTTGTAAATATGTATTTTTTAATAGAGTTCTATTTATATGTTGACTTTGGCCATCGTTTATGTGTTTGGTTCCTTTTTTAGTTCGGGGTGCACATTGTCATTACTGTATCTCTCAGTCTGCTTCTTTGGCTCTTAACATCCAGCAGATCACTGGTGGCCGTGTTACATTGTAGTTCGTCTATTCTTCTGCTTCCTTTTTGGGTGTAAGCAAAAGCTCCCTGAAATGTGGTGGATATTAACCCAGCCCTAATCATTTACAGATCGCCTGAGACCTGGTGGATGTTAACTGGTTAAATAGTACCCTTGCACATTGTACACAATCTGCCTGTGAGTAAGAGTCAAACCCTGACTAACACTGCTGTCCCTGCTCTTTACTGTGCACCAGCTGTACGTGCCTGGTCACATTACACTCAGAGGTGTTTAGCACTGCTCGGTTTGGTTAGGACTTTTAGCCATATTGTTACACTTAAAAATTTCACAATAAACTGTCAAAGCTTTTGTGTTTTAAACCAGCAGCTCTGGTAATATTCATGCAATGTCACAGATATGAATCTATCACCAAGGAACAGGTCTCAACAGTTCACTTTGGCTGCTGTGATCTTTGTTCTGTTTGTGTTTCCGGCGTCGGTTTGGTCCTAACTTGTGTGTTGTTGATGTGTAAATAGATGTTTGAGTGTCATGTACTGTAATTCTGTTTGTGCCTCTCTCACTGTTATTAAATGTGTGTCTTTGTGAGAAAGCTTCCCGTTGCTTCCAGTATGTTAGAAAGAACTCGCTGGTTTACTCAGTAATAATAAACGAGGTTCATCTGAAACTTGAAGGCCGTGCCGTGGTTAGTTAATGTTACATCTGTACTGTGTATGCAGTGCAGTGACTGGGTGTTATTTTAGACACGTTTTAAAAAGCCAGTATCTTTATGCATTGTCTTTGAGTGGCAGCCAAAAACTAAGCCAAGTGATATTTATCATATGTTTTGATGGAAATAGACCAAGCTGGTGATTTAGGTTTTTGTTTTTTTTTTTTTTTTACATTTTTCTGTGCAACAACAGTGATGCACCCCAGCCTTTTTTGTTTGTACTGTACAAACCAGTTATAATGTTGTTAAATAAAATATTCATCATGTAACTACACACAGTGTGACCATCTTTCTTTCAGCACTCATGAAATTTTGTTTATAATATCCTCTTAACACGTAGTGTATCATATTTGATACATACAGTTTTTATGAGTTTTTGAGATTGCACAATACATTATTAAGCAAAAAAGAAAAAAAAGGGGGTGCAGCAAATATGATACAAATTAAAACTAATCTATGCAAATTAATATTTTTTTTATTTGTCAGGAGGCTCAATAAATGTTCCATGTTCAAAAAAGACTTTTTAGAATTTTCTGGCAATTATTTCATGGTTCAGACTTGAAAAGGATATTACATTTTCCTCCCTCATAATCTAAACACTGATTTATTCTGAGTTATTCAATAAAAACTGAGCCAAAATGCAGAAGTGGTGTTTGAAAAAGTAAGTACATCCCACGATTCAATAACTCGGAGAGCCACTTTTATCAGCAATAACTTAAGGTCATGGTTTTCTGTGTGACTTTATCAGTCATGGCTGAGGAGGAATTTCAGCAAAGCCTTCTTTACAACGCTGCTTCAGTTCATTGAGGTGTGTGGACATTTATTTATTCACAGGTCCTGACACAGCATTTCAGCTCAAGTTAGATTGCAGTCTGGCCATTGACTGGACCATTGCAACACATGATTCTTGTCTTTTTCAGTCATTCTGCTGCAGATTTGCTGCTGTGCTTGGGATCATTGGCCTGTTGCATGACACAGTGTCGCTCAGGCTGTGGCTGTTGGGCAAATGGTCTCACATTTGACTCTAGAATACGTTGGTATAGAATGACTGCAGGTACCCAGGTGAATCTTTTTTCAGTTTTTCCTTATATATATTTATATATTATACCTTATATCTCCTGTTCCATTGGTGGACATTCATATTAAACATGGCCAAAGTTAAAAATAATGAGATCAGTGTGTCCACAAGTAATTCCTTTACATTGCTCTAAACACTTGACTTCAGACAGGTATACCTTTTTTTTTTATCAGTATGACGTTATAAAGATGGGCTATCCCTAAAATGGGCATCTCAGGAAAAGAAGCTCCACCCACCTGCCGTTCAAACCTTCTGTTGTTAAGTGTCAGCCAATCAGAAGGAAGGGAGGGGAAGGAAGCTGAACCACCTTGTGTCAGATGAATATAGGTGCAGGATGAACAAGTATCATGTCAAGTTGTGAAAAATGCAAAACTACTCTGGTGTCCAGTAAAACATGAAGAGTTTGAGATCATGCTAAGCATGTTGATCCCGAAGCCTTTGGGGGTAAAGTGAGCCCCTGTCCCCGTCCTGCTCCGTCATCGTGCAGCGCCGGAAAGGGCCGAGCAGAAAAAAGAAGGAGGCGTTTCCACACATCAGCTGCAAATTTATGCAGAACAGTAAAATCAGTGCTGCTGCTGCTGCTGCTGCCGCTTCGAGCGTCCTGCACAGAGAAGAAGAAGAAGACGGGCGAAAAGAGCAGCAGCACCGGGCACAACGCAGACAAGAAGCCCGGCGGATCGTTGCATCGCTCGGTGTCGCTCTGCAGCGGGCAGCCGGTGCAGGAGGAGCCGGACGAACCCGGAGCGGTGACGGTAAGGTCGGAGCGAGAGCCGCGTTAACGAGCCAGACAGCAGCGGTGGAGGCGGGGGGGCTAGCGGGAGGCTAGGAGGAGTAGCCTCCGGTGGATCCAGTGTTAACTGGTCTGAAACATGGAGGATGGCTAGCTAACGTTAGCGCTGTGTGAGCTGCTCAGGTGGCTGTTTTTGAGCTGGTGGAGGCTGGAGACGGAGGCAGACTGTAGGTGCTGGGACAGGATGGTTGGAGGAGGAGGAGGAGCAGTGATAAAGAAAACTGCAAAAAATAAATAAATAAATGATTGTGAACACCTGGTCTGAACAAGTCCTGTAAGGTGGTGAAGTAGATGCAGAAAGGCTGTGTGAGCGATGCTTTTGGAAATGTTTCTCATGCAGGAGCCTTTGTACTAAAGCACGTTTCCCCGTTTTATTCCTGTGAACCGCCCCCCGAAAATGAATGCTTTATAATGACTTCCTACCTAAACCAGATAACCTGATTAAAATGATAAACTGTTGCAAAGAGGAAATGAATGTGCATTTTTAAATTGCATGTTACAGTTAATTATATCTTTACAGCTGCCATCTTCATCCCCGCACACATTTCAGGCCTTTTCCTGCATGTCCAGACGTGCAAAACGGAACAAGAAAAAAATCTAATGTAGAGCTTTAATTTACACAAGCATAAAATACACCTTTGTTTATCAAATGGTCAAAAATAAGAAGAAAATGCACAGACTTCTGTCTTTTATCACTTCACTCTGAGGTTCATGTGTTACAGCAAATATTTGCTTTTTCTTACACACAGATTAGTGTGTAACAGTAACCATGCATTGATGATAAAGGTGATGACGGCAATATTGTGTCAAAAATCCAGGTCTTTAATATCACAGATGACTGAATTTTGTGCATGGTTGCAGAATCCTTTCCACCTCCACGCTCTCGCATTTTGAGTTTAAAGCATTTGCAAAATGACCCCAACACTAAGTAAGAATAGATTTGACAGATATCTTTTTTTTTTTTTTTTTTTGCAAATTTTCCCCTCATTTTCTGCATATATGTAAAGAATATTATGATTTTGTTTTTTTACCACAATCCTTGTGACAGCCCGACTTACATTAATTTGGCAAATCTGTAAACGCAACCTGATTTCATTAATCATTTTAGTTGTGCAGTTTAGAGGTACTTTCATAGTCTTCCTGTCTGCAGGATGCATGTTGCGTGTGGTTAGTGTGAGGGGGTTAAAATTGAATCTGCAGCCTGTCCACAGCATGTAAAACAAGAATGTGGTGGGTCGGTCTTATATTGGGCTTTGGTGAAGCTACTCAGTTCATCGACTGCCCCTAAGGTCAACTTTCTGCTGATTGGCTACCCCTCATAAGCAGAAGGTTTGAACAGGAGGTTGGTGGAGCTTCTGTATACCTGAGATGTCCCCTTATTTGGACATCCTACAGATCCAAGTAGGAAAAAACTGCATATACTTTACCAAAGTTTCAAGTAATGAGGGCAGTATATGTAATCTTTCATATGAACATCCATATTAAATCCATCCGTTATTGTGTGTGTGTGTGTGTGATAGAAAAAAGGAAAAGCTTGATGGAAGCCCTTTAAAGGTGTAAACTGGTCTGTGGAGCATTGTGTCCGTCTCCATGGTGGCGATAGGAAAAAACAGCTGTCAGCGAGACACTCAGTCGTTGTGATTTACTGCCATAAAAAATGAAAACATTTTAAAATGTTGAAAGTGTTAAAAATAACCAGCAGCAGAACTACATCAGTCATCCACGCTGTAAAAAGTGTTTCACAGCATCTTGACTCTGTGAGGTCTGCTGTTTGTCAGGAACAGTGACAGGTGTGGGGTTTTTTTTCCTCCTCTATCCATCAGACTCTCGCAGAGAGAGAAAGTGGTGTTTGTTTCATCCTGTGTTTGACTGACGGACGCCTCATCTGTCTCCTCAGCAGCCATGGAGACAGACGGAGAGCAGAACCAAAAGGGGGCCTCGACCAATGGAAGCGCTCCGTCTGGGACGAGCTCCCGCCCCTCTCCCATGAATTCCATGTCTCTGTATGAAAGGCAGGCGGTCCAGGTAGGTGTGAGTGTTTATACCTGTGTGGCTACAGGACCAGACCACATTGATTTTCAGACGCTGACAATGAGTCCTCACTTCATGGAAAAACCTTTTAAAGGCTCGGTTCACAGCTGCCTTTAGAATTCAGGTTAAGATCAGTTTAGTCAGTTAAAAACTAACACATATGTTAGTTAACTGGATTTCCACAGTTGTGGGCCTCAGTAATATTCCAAGTGTGCCAGGATTGTTGTGTACACAAAGGGGGGGGAAAGGCATTGCGTTAAAAATATTTAAAATGCTTAAAAATGTAAGTTTTGTTCGACGGGAAATGCGTTTCCTTGTTTGTAAATGTGAAAAAAGGGAGACATCTCTGATTAGAAACCAGTGCTCATTCTCAAAAACTATTCCCCCCCTCCCCAAGTAGGAAGTGGTCATAATCTTCATGGGGTAGCTTTTAATGACCCCTACCATCTTTAATATCTCGCTGTTCTCAAACTTGAACCATACCTTGAGGGTGATAGCCCAGCAGCATGGTGCATTGTTCTGCTTTCGAGTTGTTATTGTTGGGCTAAAAGTAGGTTGCATGCCTGGGGATTAGATTGCACATATACAGGTCTAGATTCAGGTCTAGACTTTAAAAAAGGGACTCGTGGGAGCGTTTGGTTCTTTGCATAGTTTAAAACTCATTTCAGATGCGCTGTGAAACACGTAAAATAGATCCCTGTGGCAAAACCTTCACTGTGATGTAGGCGGAGCATTTATAATCCTGCCAGTAAACAAAATTGTAATAAAAATTAATAGAAAATGATGATATCGCTTTGCGTTTTCGTGTCCAAATTGTGTTTTTTGGCTGCGGCGTAAACATGGACAGAAAGTGTGTGGCTCATTTGTCTTTATAATTTCTGATTTATGTGTTAGCCGATGGACAGAAACTGATGAAGACTGACTGAATCGGGGGGGTAAAGAAAAGAGACCGAGTTGTGCTGGGTGTGATGGAGGCTGGGTGTTATTTTCTCAGGCTTTTGTCACCCTGCACGGCCATCTGTCTTTGTCACCCGGCACACACTAATCCAGCCCGCCGCGCTCGCTTTCATCCCCCGACTTATTACTGTACGAGCCTCCCCTCATACATCAGGCAGCTGGCAGGAGGTTTCTGCAGCTTCGCTCTCTCTCTGCTCCTTCTGCACTCGTTTCTCTCAGTCTGCTCTGTCCCCTCAATTTTCTCTGCACTTCCTTTTCCATCCTAAATTTCTCCCATCCCTCACTCTTTCATGTCTTCTTCTGACTCTTTGCTGTCATGTTTTCCATCCCCATCTTTTCACAGCACTTTACTTCCTTCATGCTCCGTTCCTCCCTCCCCCTTTTTTTCTTTCTTCTCCTTCTCCAAATGCTGTCCCTCCTTCAGTTTTCATTTTTGCCCGTCTGCTCCTCCCTCCAGGCCCTGCAGGCGTTACAGAGGCAGCCCAATGCCGCTCAGTACTTCCAGCAGCTGATGCTGCAGCAGCAGATCAACAACGCAGCACAGCTGCAGAACCTGGCAGCTGTGCAACAGGTAAAGGTGTGTGCAAATTCCAAATTTCAATTTGTTTCTTTCAAGTAAAGGAAGTTATAAACATCCTGCACGTGTTGTTTGCAAAGCACAAAGAAAAACTATTGTAAGAAATAAAATGATGCTTGATGACACTATAAGAGCCTTGCATAAGACAGATTGATTGCGTCTGTGCCACCTACTTGCATGCAATAATTAACTCCCATGAAAACCACAAGAAAAAGATGGGGAGGCCACGTGTACAGTCGATGCTGGACAGCTGTGGGTTGTAGAACATGGAGGCTTTGTGGCCAGAAACAAAGCTGAGCATATTTTGCATCAACCACACAACAGCCTCTGTAAACATCTCAGTTTTCATTTTGTTTGGAGTTTATTGAAACCTTAAGCTGCTTTTTTTCCTCTGTCTCTTCCCTTTCTTCTTTGTTTTACTTTCTTTGTTTTTTTTTTTAAGGCCACTCTGGCTGCTAGTCGTCAGTCAAGCCCCTCCAGCAGTAGCTCTTCTCAGACTACCAGCACAACCACAGTATGTAATCATACAAAAACGATAGCTCTTTATGCCACAAAATCAGTACTGCTGTTTTTTTCCTTCGAGCCACAAAGAATCTTAAAGATGCACGTTCCTGTTCTTCAGGTCAATGTAACATCTGGATCAGGGTCTACAACCAGCAGCCGTCCAATGGGTGCCTCAGCAACATCCACAATCAGCCAATCAGTGCTGCTTAGCGGGACAGCCGGAGGGCAGGGGCAGATGTACCTGAGAGTGAGTTTGATCAGATGGTTTATGTGCGGCAGCTCAGTTTTGTGCATTTTAATGGCTTTAATTCTTTTTGTCCTGCAGGTGAACCGCTCCCTTAGGACGCCTATCCCCTCCCAGCTCATTTTCATGCCCGGCAGCACTGCAACTACTACTGTGGCAACTGTTGCCCAGCAGCCACAGGCTCAGCAACAGCAGCAGGAAGTGCCTCCGACTTCCTCATCCAGCAGCCAATCTGATAACGACCAGGTGTGTGGCTAACATAAAAATGTTTTCATGGCTTGCAGACACATTCTTTCTTTCTTCAGCAACAAAGTGACAGATAGGTGTTTTTACCCAAACATTTGCTCTGTGCCTCCATCACCAGGTACAGAATCTAGCCATGCGAGGTGTGTCGGGTCCTAAAGGTGTGGGTGTTAAGACTGAAACCCCAGAGAGAAGTGACTCAGGTAGGAAAGAAAGAAGAGGAATTAAATATATAAATTAGCTTTGTAATGCTCTGAAGGTTGTGTATGATGATGGAGCCTGTGGTGGATTTGGCAAAAATTTCAGAAGCGTACACTTAATTTGGACTTTCTCATTTTAGTTATAATAATATTGATGCAAATTCATAAGTGATTCAGGTTTAAATGCTTTTATATGTAACGTCCATAACCCTGCACTGTACTTCTCCTCCACAATTGATTCTATAATCTAAAAATATAGCTTACATTAGTGGAATCCCATAACCGTATATTAACTGATCGTAATGGCAGATTGCTCACAATAACTGAAGTTTCAAAAGCTATATTCATCTGTCTTTAGTTGCTGCTCTTGTGCAAGCTGTTATGCAACCCACCCTGTTCTTTTTAAGGCGTTTCTGTCTTAACGTCTCGTCTGTTGTCCTTGATACCTCCTGCTTTCTGAGTTTAAAGGATGATGCCAAATGTAAATGACTTCAGATCCACGAACAATCCTGTAAAGTGTTCCTGGCTGAAGTTTTTTTTAAATTGTGCCAAATCAAAACATCTTTTTAGATGCTTTACATCATAAAATTATATTGTTAAGCTTTACAAAAATACAGAGAAAACCCCAACAAAAAGCTCCTGTTTTTATTTAGAAACAGTGACTATCTGGTGCTTCTGTGGAAAATCTGTAAGAATAGTTTTGTTTCTATAAGCTACACTACCATCTGGATCACTGTGCAGAATAAAACATGCATCTACCTGTGATGGGAAGCTTGTGATTAAGACAAAGCTTATGGGTGTTTTTCATCAGCTGAGCTGTGATGCTAGTTGGGGGGAAGGTCGATAAGGTCACGTCAGAGGAAAAGCTGTGTTTAATTTTGGGGTGAACTGCCATTTTTCAATGTGATGAGTCACTAAATATTTTTTTCATTTTTATTTTTCCCAGCTGCCTACTCGCTGGTCCAGCCCTCTCACCAGTCTACCCCTCAGTCCCCCACCAAACCAAGCCAGCCTCAGCCCCAGCCACCCCACATCAAAATCCCTACCTACCCCCAGCCTACTAATCTCAAAGCTCACCCCGCCTCTTCTTCCGGTGCCTCGTCGTCCTCGTCATCTTCCATCCCTCTCTCCCAGCTCTTACTCCACGGTACTCGAACCCTCACCACAGGAACCACAGCTCCCACAGCAGCACATACTCTGGTCCTGACATCCAACGCCACATCTCAGCCCCACGGGTACCCGGTGGGCACGGCAACCATCAAACCAGCGGTCAACGCTCAGACTCTGGTCGTGCAGCCTCTGCAAAAAACCTCACTCGGTGCTGAGAAATCAGGCCACGGAAATGGACCCATCCCCATCCAACCTAAAACTTTACAGGGGCTCCGCCTGCCCCTCCAGCTTCCTTCAAGGAACCCCCCTCCCATCCTGCCCGCTCCGCCACCTGCCAGCAGCTCCGGCCAGCCTCCCCACACGCCTCACATCCCAGTGCAGATAGTGGGAGCCAGGCAGAGCACACTTGGAAACGCCCAGGCTCTCGCTCTGGCCCGTGGCAGCTGCAGCCAGGATGGTGCTGCCGTCCTCAGCAGCTCCTCTAGTCTGCTCACCATGGTGGCTTCCATTGCTTCCAGGGAGGGTGGAGTCGTCGGCCGAGGGGTGGGGCTGAAGACGCTTCAGTCACCCCAGGAGGCTCCCCCCTTGGCTCAGGTGTCTCAGGTGCGTCCACAAGCCAATCAGAGCTCTGGACAGAGTCAGAACGGACAGCTGGCTTCAAGCCCCGCCTCTTCCCAGCCCTCCACCGTTTCATCTCCTCCCCCCTCGCTGTCTCGCTCCTCCCTCTCTCTCCACCTGGTGACCGAAGAGCAGAGAGCAGCATCAGCTGGTGTAACCACCAATGGAGACTCATCAGGAGGTCAGACACCACAGGTCAGCTGAAGCAGGATTTAAGTGATTCTCATGAATCAGACTTGATGTTTTTCTAACCCACACACATTTCTACATGTCACAGATGGTGATTTTGGGTTCTAGCACTAAAACAAACACACTACTCGGCCATAACTGCTCCTTCCTTGTGTAAATATTACATCCTACAATCACTCTCAGTGTCTGTCTGTATCTGTTGGCACTTTTTGTTTAGAGTAAACAGACGACTGGCTCTCTGAAAAGAAAATCGGACTCGAATTCAGCCAACGACGAACATGGCCCCTCCCCTCCACGGCTCCAGCCAGTCAGAGATCATGCCTCGGCCATCCCACCCAATCCCGTCGATGCAGGTAATAACATAGAAATACATCTCTGTAAAATACTGTCAACAAACACACACGGTGAAAAACAGTATTTATCTTCCTCTCACCTCTCCAGGCTCTGCTGCTGCTCCTCCTCCTCCTCCACCTCCTCCTCCTGCATCCTCTCCTTCTCCAGTGCTGCTGGTGTCCCGTGGGACTTGTGGTCAGGGTGAGAGAGCTCCTCCACCTCAAGCTGTGGTTAAACCACAGGTTCTTACACACCTCATAGAGGGCTTTGTGATCCAGGAAGGGGCGGAGCCTTTCCCTGTGAGTACATGGGATTTGTAGTTTGTTTTTGTTTTGTTTTTTTCTTCTTTTTGTCAGTCGCTGATTCTTAAACTGAATTTGTGTTTGACAGGTCTGCGGTCCAGTCAAGGACTCGGCTGGTGAAGATATAACTAATGACAGTCCAGACACGAACCCGTCGGAGACTGTTACCACAGCAACAGGTAACAGCCAGACTGCTTCGAAAGCACTGCTGCTTTAAAGACACGTTTAAGGGCTGAAATCAGAATCATAAATATCTACTGTAAGCTTTCTGAGGTGAAGTTGCCTCTGCATGAGAAACAGCTCTTAAAATCTTGAAAATCAAAATGTGATTTCTGCGCTGCTGAAGTCTCTGTGCATTAGCCATAGTACATGTTTTATTGTTGTTGTTCTTTGGCCGTTAGTGTTTTATTATCCTCTAGAGTTTTAGTTATTTACTTGGTGTGCCCAGTTTTCTAGCTAGATTCTCATTTTCTTCTTTTAAGTCACACAGTCATGATTTGCTGCACAATTGTTTCTTTATACAGTACACGGTGACTGCCATACTGTACAGTATATTACAGTAATGTATATTAAAGGCAGACCTTGGTAGAGCTGATATCTTCAAAACTGAAACACATAAAAATATTTTGAGCATTATGAATGTAGAGAATTGGAGGGAAAATATGAACAATATGAATTGTTTTTTTGTTTTGATTTTTTTGGTGATCTGTCCCTTTAACATCACCAGATTTAATTATAACATGGACATGGCTTATGGGATTTAATGTTGTGTAACAAGATGACCCTTGTTTGCCCTGTTTGTTTGAACTGGGCTGCAGGAAAGCATAAAGACTTTAATTATAACTTTCAAGCTGGGAATTTCCCACCTCTGAGTCTAAACCGCAGGCAGCGCGATATCACAAGAAAATATCATCGCAGTCTGATTTTCTGTGTGTGGACCGGGACTCATAACCCATTGGAGTATATAATACCACATGTTTGCGTTTGTGTATTATTCACCATCTGCTTTGTTCTGTCTCTAAACTCTCTCCTCAGTGCTGAAGTGTGAATACTGTAAAAACTTTGCTCCTGCCAGCCAGTTCCGAGGCACCAAAAGGTTCTGCTCCATGTCTTGTGCCAAGAGGTACTTCAAATGCATGAAACATATACAGAATAAATCACTGTACTGCAAACAGCTGCAGCCACTTCAGCTTATTTCACAGTGCGAGTGATGAACGTCTGTTTCTAGTTGCAGTGCAGTTTGTCATAGATGCTGTGCAGTAAGATTTGGATATCTTGAAGTCAAACAAAACTGCATAAAGCTCAAAACCTCAATCCTCTTTGAGGCTTTTAGTTCTTAGTTATATACAGTGTTTCCCACATAACTAGACTGTAATTGTGCCATGCCGTGCATGTGCGTGCCTTGGTAAATAAATGGAAAATGAATGCTTTATATAATAACGTCTGCTTTCCCATCTACAAACTGTAGCATCTAGAACTGCAGCTGTAGGCTGACTGCTTTAGTAGATTTTCCTGTGCATATAATCTCTATTAGCGAGTTATAGCGGATCGCCCCGTGCCTGGGGCTAACGCGTTAACGAGCTAACCGCGCTAACGCGTTGACGCTGTCGAGTCCCAAGCTGATTTGCTGGGTTAATGCCGTTATGGCGTTAATGTCATTTTAACGAGATTAACGCTGACAGCACTAATATTTACATATATCTGTGTAATCTGGGATTTTGGGGTTCCTATTTGGAATACAAGGCATGCACCCAAGATAACAGTAGTGGTATTGCAGAAACAGAAGGGTTACTCATCTGAAACAGGATGGGCTATGCCAGCTGTTTAGCATCAAGTGAGCTTTCAAAGTAAGAGTGAGGAGACTGTACTCTTGTCAGTTTTCTGTTCTCTTGGATGAAAGATGGTGTCAACTATGGCCTATCCCAGCTGTCATGAGACAAACGGCTGCATACACCGTGGACTGGTCACCAGGCTGTTGTAGGGCTAACAGAGAGACACCTAGGGATCATTTTAGAGTCACAACAACAACATAACGTACGTGTCTTTGGACTGTGGGAGGAAGCCAAAGTACTCAGAGGGAACCCATGCAAGCTTGGGGAGAACATGCCAGCCAATGGCTAAAAGCCATTTTTTAAAAAAAGGACACAAAATGACTTTAAATCCCAGAGCTGCCAAAGAAAAGTGTGTGTGTGTGTGTGTGTGTGTGTGGGGGGGGGGGGGGGGACACTGATATATAATGAATCATATCAGAATTCAAGTCATTAAAAGCCAGTGTTACTAAAGATGTGACCCACTAAATGTTATCTAAAACGGGACTTCAGTGTGAATTCTCAGGTGGCTCCAGCTGTAAATTTCACAGCTTGTGTGTTTTTCTGTTCTCATGGTTTTTTCTCTGTGTTTACATATTGTGATAGCCTCACTTCATCCACTTTCACATGCAGCATGTAACCTCGCAGTGCAGTGGAGGACGCTTTGTTTCTCCTCTGAATGTGCTTCGTATTAAAATGTACACTGTATTTATTATGTGATATGTTTCAGTAGAAAACAATGCCTTGTCTGCATTGTTTGTTACAGTATGTTGTCAGCTTATGATTTTACATTTTCTGCTTCTGCTTTGTATTTGTCCCTTTGCCCACTACACGTGTATAGCTTATATACCGCGTACGGTGCAAAGAGACAAAAACTATGTGTTGCTCGTCTTGGCTTCAGTACCGTATATGTCACTCTTTGTCTACGATACAGTATGTATTGGTTCCCCAGGTACAACGTCAGCTTCAGGCAGCACTTCAGCGTGCGGCAGGGTCACAGCCAGCGTCAAGCTCAAGATCACTCTCCGGATCGGGATCAGAGGCGCGGACACCTCTCCAACTCGGACGACGAGGGAGGAATCGCCAGGAGGAGGGTTCCCCGCAGGACCAGCTCAGAAATAGCCAGTGCCAAGATAGCAGGGAGGCCCGTACCTGCCAAGGTGAGGCAGGATTATCCAGTCCCTACAAGGAAAAATTATTGGTGCAGGTGTTGTCAAAAATTAGAAGTCAGATCCCAGCTGATAACTGATCTGTGTAGTTGTACTGGAGCCTTTCCTGCTTTGATCACATTTAAATAGCCTTTGCTCACATGCAGGTAAGCGGTCTGTGTGGAGAGCAAAAGAGGCATTGCATTTGTTTAGAAGCGAGTGCATCAGAGGGACGGCTCAGGTTGAGCAGTTTGGAGATGCAGTTGGAGAGCCAAGGCTGATGTGGTTTGGACGTGTGCAGAGGAGGGTTAGTGGATATTTTGGGCAGAGGGTGTTGAATATAGAGCTGCCAGGCAGGAGGAAAAGCAGGAGACCACAGAGAAGATTCATGGATGTAGTGAAGGAGGACATGCAGAGCGTTGGTGTGACAGAAGCTGGTAAGAAAGAGGCTGATGATCTGGGAGAAGCCGAAAGAAGACGAACCAGCAGACGAGATGGTGGGCTCAGAGATTTGTCTGATGGGTTTCAAACTTTAGCAAAGGGGTTTTTAAACTTTAGTGGCCTCTTAATAAAGCCTGTAAGTGTTGATATGTGCAAAATATTTGGCTCCAAATATTTTTAACGTTTGTATGTTTAACTCTGCAAAACACATAAAAAATTTTTACATCTTTATCAGTCAATTTATTGCTTTTCTATCATCCCATTGGCAGAAATGCAACTTTAAGCAGTTTTAAACATATTTGGATGCTAGAACTTTACACCCATTTGTCAATAATTGCGATCACGTTCAAAATGATCTGCTTCTACCGCAGCTTTCAGCTTCCTGGGGAGTGTTTTTTTTGTAAAATAACTTCACTTGTAACCACATTAAACTTCTCTATAGAGCTGTCTTTGTGCTCAGGGACAACAACACGGATGGAAGAGCACACAAATATAATTGTGCGAGGAGGGCGATCTCTTTCTAATAATGATGTCAGTGTACATACAAATAATCCATTAGTCAAAGCTCAGGCTTCAGACTGCTGAAGCTCTGTTCCAGAGGAGATATCCCCAGTGTGGTCATTTCACACCACTCTGGCTGTGAGCTCAGAAGCCCAGATTAGCACGAATAAACTGTGCCGAATAAAGAATAGAAATGCAGAGTTAATAAGCATAAAAGAGCCCCTTTAAATTTCTCCTCCATTGTTACAAACGGGCCCCAAACCAAATGTATGAGACTCCTCAACACAAACTTCATGTAACAGCAAAAATAGACCTGAATCGATCTGAATTTGCATTTTTCACTTGTATGCGTGATGAGCCTTTTTCCATCTAGTGGCTGCTGTGGAGCCACTAGATGGAAAGTTATACCACTATTTGCATCTCTGTGACGGTGCTCAGGTATCTCGAGGTCTGTGCTCCTTTTTTATAAACTGTAACAATCCTCGTCTGTGCAGCTCTAATCTTTAAATATGCAGACGGGGTTTTGTCCTTGTAGCCTATGTTCATGTTTTTGTAAGCAGACTGGGACACTAGTGAACGCTGCTGCTTTTTTTTTCTTCCTCCGCTTGTAGTGCCGATCCGAGTCGAGCCATTCAGATGAGGAGTCCAGCGTAGAGGAGGATGAAGATGACCCCATGTCTCTCTCGCCGGCCTCCTCAGCATCCTGCCACCAGCCGCCTCCTCCGCTCCCAGCAGAGAGCTCACCACCGCCCACCTGCCTGCCTGCTAGCCCCTCCCAGTGGAGCGTGGAGGAAGTGTCACAGTTTATTTCCTCACTGCAAGGTTAGGAGATCTGATTTTTGATCTTATCATGCAGCACTGATTCACATAAAGATAAAAGGTTCGACTTCACGGTCAAGGTCAGAGGTCGAGTTATCTTCTGAATGAGTTAACTCGAGGGCAAGGTGATGCAGGATGTTGAAATTGGCACCATAGGGGTGTGTGCTAGGAGGCAGAGGGGTAGCATGGTGGCCACCAGTATTTTTAAAGCCCTTCCAGCGTCTCTCCCTCTGTGGAATCTGTGAATCTGTGAACTCCTGAACTGATAGATGAATGAAATGGGGGTAAAGAGGAAAAATGAATGGCAGTGCTCCTGAATCAGCTGGTTTCTGGCTACTGCTGATGTTTATCTTGTGTTGCTCTGCTTTTATATTCAAGTGCAATAATTGATGTTTTGGTCAGTCCTTTTTATTTGATGTTTCATGCTTATCAACATTGTTAATACTGTAGAGTTAAAATAACAAATAGACCAGTTTCATATTAATGTGACACATTAATCTGGAGTTCAGCTGTTTCCATCTCAAACTTGATGCTTTTATTTGTTATGTAAATGTCTGTATTTGGAGCTAATGCATGAACGACTGTGTGCATTAATGTTAATGTACCATAATTTTCAACCTGTGCATTTTTGTCCACCTGTGCTTTTATCCGTCGTCCTCTCAGGGTGCGAGGATCTCGCCTCCCAGTTCCTGTCGCAGGAAATTGATGGACAGGCGCTGCTGCTGCTGAAGGAGGAGCATCTCATGTCCACCATGAACATCAAGCTTGGCCCTGCCCTCAAGATCTGCGCTCACATCAACAGCCTAAGAGACTGACCGGTGTTTTTTCCACAAATCCGCAAAGTTTAAAAGTGAAGCCCCCCCCCCCCGGGCATCCACCACCAGCCCGCGGGTCAGATATGGAGCTCGAGAGTCCTGCAGGTGAATGTTTGAAGTACAGTTTATTTCCCAAACACGGCAAAGACTCTGGGACTGCAGAAGTGGAATCTCATCCCGTTTCACATCAGATTCTCGCACAAGTTGTAAAAATCCTTCAAATGTGCGATTTTATTTCGATGAAGGTACACGTTCCACCAAATTCTGCTCAAAATCAATGTAAATGAAGGTTTTGAATGTATTTTAATTGCAAACGAGACTTGTTGAACCTAAAGTACTTGCTCGTTATGTTTTCTGACCGTAGACCGAGGCTGTGATTTATTTTCGTTTTGTTAAACTTCCTTTAAAAGACTGAAGATACACACAGAAGAAAACAGCTGTGCTTTGTTTTGCACAGGAATTTGGAAGGAAGACCTTTGGAAGCACTTCTATAGCACTTCCTTTGTAAAGTGAAGTCACAAATCTTTTTCTTATCTAGTTTAGTATTCCTTCAAAGACATGAATTTCATTGCGTACTTCCAGCATTCTAATTATCTGAGAAGAGAATACAATGGCACTTTTATTTTGAAGGCAGCCTATTCTTTGCGCTACAGGGTACTGTGAGAGTACAGGGTACTGGGTGCAGAAACACCAGAGTCCAAATGAAACCCTAATCCCTCAAGGTTCAAAGAGCATTTCATACTTCAAGTAAAAATACGGACGTTGCATAACTTTTTCTCACATCTTTACCGTATTTTTTTTATATCCAGAGAACATCAGCTCTACTGCTGAATGCTTTTCACTGTTTTTAAGCTTTTTACCAGAGAAGTTCACGTCAACTCTGTGATTATTCACCTGTCAGCAGTTTGTGAGATTACTCAAATGGTACCACCAGCTGCTCCTGGTCTGCATGAGTGCACTTACAAGGCAAGTACACCGGTTTGGTTTTGTGGAGAGATGCTGTCAGAGAGGAGTTCTGACAATAAGATGTTCATTTTAAAGTGTCTTTAAGTTGCATTCGTGAACAAGAGAAGTTGCTGGCCACACGTGGACCTACGATGGATGTGGGAGAAATAAGACATCATGCCTGAATGAATGAATGACAGTGTGAATGAGTGAACCTTGAAGCTATACTGTAATAAGTGTAAAGTTTGCCTTTGTATTTAAATGCACATTTGTTTGCTGGACTGCCTTGTTTGAAGCTTTTTACTGTAGGACTTTTCTCATGTTCTCTCTCTGTGAACCTCGTGGCCTTTCTCACTAGTCTCTACAACGATAGGTTTAGATGAGGATTGTCGGTTTTTACTGCTTTCATATCATTCCTTGTTTTATATCGGCGCTTACTTTTTTACAACTCTCGATTAAGCAATGAAATGCGTTGCCTTTCCCAAAAAGCGTGACTGAATAGTAGCTACTTTGATCATGGATCAACTTGCTGTCTTCCTCATAGCTTTGTCACATAGCGTGTAACTACCAACAGTATTTACCTTTCTAGCTAGCTAGCTATCTTTGGCTTTATTGTTAGTGACTGTGGCTATTACAGTACTTTTTGTTTTTCCTTTTTTTTTTTTTAAAGGGTAATAATCTTGATGATGTGTGCTTATATTTCACTTTCCCCAGGATTTTGGAGTCTTTAAATCTGCATATTGTAAACGCCAAAAAAAATGAATTTCGCCTCATTTCAAGTGAGGTGAGCCACAAATGCAGCCGTGATTACCTGTACAACATTTGTCCAAAATCAGACCATTGCAGCGTTGTTCGTTTAGTCTTCAACCTCCCAAAAAGTAGCACTTTTCTCACAGAAAAACAGTGAATTCAGCAAAAATGTTCTTTTATATATAAATCTGTATACATACAAATAAGGAAGCCACTTGGAATCAAATGTCTTGCTTGCAATAATTTCCAAAATCTGCAAAATCTAGAGGGGCTGGTTTTCACAAGAAGAGGTAATTAATACTATCATGCAAATAAATAATCAAACTGTTTTAAAGCTGTGATGCTTGTTTTTGTTGTTTGTTAGCCTGAGTAATGGTTTCGGTTTGCACTGTTGGTTTCCAAGTGTAACAAGTGCAGATCATCAGTGGACAGTTTGCATCACTGAAACTTTAATGTTTTTGTTTTTAACTCCTCTCCCCCGGCTCGAGTTCAGGCTGAGGTGTTGTGCTGTTTTAAAGAAAAGCCCTTCAGGTTTGTTGTCCCAGATGTGATAAAACTATAGACTGTAAATGAAAAATGAATGTAGTCATGATGTCATACAATCGCAGTAGCTACATCCATTTTAAAGGCTCCGTGGTTAGTTTTGGCCTCAGCTGTGTTGCTGTTTTGGAGTTGGTAGAGACCATGTTGGGACCATACGGTAGTTTGGATTTAACAAGTTGTGTTGATAAACCTTATAGCTCATGATCCTAACCTAACAGGCTTATGTGCAAAAACACATATTTTTAGGTTTTGATATTTTATTTTATTATATAGAACACCTGAAATAGAATTGGTTTGAATCTATAAGGTGCTCTTTCTCAATAGCAGTTGAAAATACGTTATTCTTCAGATAATTCAGTTTAAAAAATAAATAAAGGTTGTGGGCACACAACAAAAACAGCTGTGAGGTCCACGGCACTGACTCCAGTTAGCAGAGGTGAGGTCTAAGAAACACAAACTGGCCACAGTTGCCTGTTTTAGCACACCTCTCAATCAGGAACACATGCACCCAGCTCTACTTTCCAGGTGGATGACTTAAATAAAGAAACAATAACTCTATGTACACCTCTTTCTTTTTTTTCTCTTTCTTGTGCTGGTCACACATGCCTCCTATATCAGTGGCAGTTTTGTGCTAGTCTTTTTGCATCCTTTAAACCCCTGACCTGTAGTGATGCAATCTAGAGATCAAGTAGGAGCTGGCCTCATCGATAAAATTAAAGCATGCATTACATTTTTTTAAAAAATTTATTTTTATATCTCTTGACAATAATTTTATACTTTATAATATTTTTTACATTGAATATATTATTCTTTAAAATATAAAGTGATTGTGCCATGTACGTTTCCCTACAATACTACCAAATACAAAAACGTTTTAAACAACAATTATAATGTGCACATTTCTGCGAGAGTTCTTAATGTTGCACCAGTCCTCGGTCCTTCATGAAAATCAGCCTGCCACCACCTCTGATGACAACCAGCCAATCAGAGCACAGCATAGTTGTACGCCTCTGCAAACCCCGCCTCTCTCAAGTATTTCTCGAATTTGAATGGCTCAGTCACTCTGAGAGCTGTCCTCCCATTGGCTGAGCTCTCCCCGGCTTTCAGCATTCTAATCAGCTCCGACGTTGAGAGCCGGCTCTTGGCGTTGAAGTGGCAGCATGACCTGATAATGGAGTACCTACACACCAGCGTGAAAACAGAAAAAAACAACAACTGTGAAACCGTATGCATACGAATACTGGTATGAAAAACTGATAGCTAAACATAATATTTCCACTGAGACGTCGGAAAATAGGTAACAAAAAAGGAAAGAAGTGTGACCACAAGCTAGTAAAACTGGAAGAAGCAGGTAAAAGCATCGTGCCTGTAGGGATAAATTATCCCTGAAGATTAACTGAAATGTTTAAACTAAATGGAAATAGATTCAATGACCATAGAAAATTGATTGAAACGTTAAAAACCACAGTTAAAAGGCTACAATGATGCAAAATATGCAAATATTGTAGTAAATGTATGAATGATATATGGCTAAAAAATTCAGGTTCCGCTTCTGATTATTAGTATAAAGCCAAAGTTTACCAAGCAGACCCTAACGCTGACTGTTCAGACGTGTGAGACTGTATAAGAAGATGCACTGAAAGTAGTTTTAATAAAAAATAAATAAAAACAAACAAATAAAAACAAAGCTCAGAAACGTCTCCTAAACAGTCACGGGCTAAAGGTTAGACATCTTTGTATAAGTTGATGATTAGTGAGCGATGCAAACTGCTGGTCTGCTGTTGCTCTTACAGTGAGTTGGAGCAGGTGTCCGGTCGTTTGAGGTGACTCCCTCTTTGGAGATGCTGCAGAAGTTCAGACGACGTAACCTGAGCAAATGGTGGGTCACCTGAAAGCGTTAGAGTATAAAATCTTGTCACAGAGCACACTCACTGACCATGTCAGCCAGTGTTGTGCCAAAAAAGTGATTTCCATTCTTTGGGTTTTTAATGTGTGTATTGATCAAAAGACTTTAGTGAACAGGATTTATAAATTAATTTAATTTAATTTAATACATTTATCTATGCTTAAAATAACTGTTTTTGCAAAAAGGACTGTTTTCCAGTCCTTTTTGGCCCCTACAGGAATGTTGTCTGTGTTTTAAGGTGACTTGATATCATTCATGGGGGATACACTGACATATTTTTCATACATTATAGGCCAGAAAGTCATTTATAGAAGTCTAAATATGGGCAATCACTTTTGTAGCA